>NC_090931.1:1530091935-1530705841 GCF_040938575.1 Ambystoma mexicanum | reverse complement strand
CTAGTGCCACCATGGTTGGCCAGAGTAAGAGAAGCAGATGAAGTAGATATGTCTGAAGTAGTATGGAGATTAGAACACAGCAAGGCACGCATGAAAAAATGGAGCGACAGAAGGACGACCCAAGGTCGAGAGGTAGTGGAAGGTGACTGGATTCAAATACGTCTACCAACCAAGGACCAAATGACTGGTTCGAAGTTCAGTCAACCCATAAGAGTGATTCAGAAAGGAACCAACCATGTCCGCACTGAGGATGGCCGCACATGGAACATGGAGTGAGTAGCCATGTTTGAGAAGCATCATGAAGGAGAAAAGCCACAAGAGGAACCCAACCACTACGAAGGCTGTGCCAGAGAGACTTTGCGAGAACAAGAACTGGAAGCAGGAGGGAGAGAGTTCACAGAGGAAGAAGCCGAAGGAGATGCACCAGAAGCTTTCCGGGAAAATTGTCAGGTACTGGACACCAGTGCATACATGCCAACCCTCCCGATTTAGGCAGGAGACTCCCGACTTTTAAGTAAAAAATGTATCTATTTTTCACATTCTCCCGCCTGTAATCATTCTAGCCCCAATGTATTCCTATGGGGAAATTTAAATCTTCCGATTTCCCTGACGTAATCTCCCTACCAGGTGCGTCAGAATGTTGGCATTTATGCCAGTGGTGGGAAAGAAGATTGGCAGAGAAAGGAACACAAAAGAACGGTGAGATACAATTACTATGTTACGCAATAAGATGTTCTGCATTATCAAGGGGAGGTTTGTACAGATATCGCGGGACCCGAAGTCTCACGAGATCTCGCGCCAACATGGAAGTGCTGACTGAGGAGAGCGTGAAGCGCCAGTAGCCGGAGCAGAGGGCATGGAGCAGGTTGAGCTCCCGGTGCTCCTCTCATGGGACTAAATCACTGACATTAGTTTGTTCACTGCATCCAGCATTGTAGAGGGCCAGTTGCCCCAGGATTTATGGACTGTTGAGTGTGTGTTCTTATTAGAGCTGATACTGGAGTCACAATAAAAGGGTCAAATCTGCACATTATTATACTACAGGTGCCTTTAAACAACACAGCACGCTTGTTCCCATTTTAAACATGACATTTCTCAGACTGCAGCATCACTTTTTTGTTTAATGAAAGTTTATGAAAACTTTCTTAAATTAGAAGAGTGGCAGTCTTTTGGGAAATGCTCGCAGTGCCACTAGAGCACACATTTCCAACACAATGAGTGATTTTAGCAGCTTTTGCTGCTGGAAAGCACATTTCCCCTCCAATATGTCCACCAATCTTTGAGTGAAGGTGCTAGAAACTGGAGGGGAGAATGTCGGCTTTCCACACTTTAATTAGTAAAAGCTCTGATCAGGCCCGAGTCCCTCCATAAATATGTGAAGTTAATCCGCATGCTCACGTAGGAACTCCTATCACTGAGCATGCGCATGATAGAGACATTTCCATATAGCAATACTGCGCATGCGCGTGCAGAAGACAGAGGACACCGTTCCAGGGCGGGTCATGTGGATAAGTGATTCAGAACGTGGTGATTCGAGACTTCACGTGCCCGTGTGTATAGCGTCCCGTGTCCTGCGCAGCCGCAGTGCAGTCCAGGACCCCGCCTTCCGGGCCTTCACTTGGTGAGAGGGGCTTCTGGTGTTCCTGGCCTAGGCAGAGGGAAATCCATCCCATATCTCTGCAGTGAAATCCATGTGACGTCACTAGGAAAACATCCCCCCCAAAACCGCCGGGGAGAAATCCCTCCAAATCCACTGGAGAGAAGTCCCTCCAAAACCACTGGAAGGAATCCAGCTCGGAATCCGTGGGAGACATGCCTGGACAGGGTTCAGCTGAGGTGAGTTGGATCCTGCGTTGCTTTCATGTGGAGGTCAGCAGTCCCATGTCACGAGGCTCCTATTCTGCCGCCCCAGACTCTTGAACCATCACTGCTATTCAGGGCTGAAGATGTGCAGAGGCCCAGTTCAACATCATGGCTTGGTTGGGGGGGGGGGGGGCAGGGGGGGTGCTTAGAGTGGAAAACAGGCTGAGGCACTGGTGGGATGCATAGATTATAATTGAGACGCAGAAATACAGCCAGTGATTAATAGCCACTGTTTATCACGAGACTGCCAGCCAGCACTGAGCTGAAACACTGAATGCCGACTGACAAGCTACAAATCCTTCTTTCTGAGCAAGTGGCTGATGTGGAAGAACCAGGGTTAAAAGTCAAGGCGCTGATAACACTTCTGTAGAACCATAGAAAGTGACAGCGGAAGGACTCCAGCAGGCGCAGCTTTAAAGAGGAGTGCTGCAAAGTGCCCATGTAAAGGCCCAGCACGGAAGTCATATGGAAAATAATACATTGCCATGTTATAAGATTGCTGACTGGCAACATGGCGGCAGTTGCTGGGGAGGCTCGAGACCCCTTTCAACGGAAAATATTGAAAGGCCTTGTTTGTGAGAAACAGGTAATGTGGCCATCAGATGGAGATGGCGCAGACAGCCGTCCTGGGAATACACAAAAGCCAGAACGTAAGGACTACCACACAAACGGCACTCGAGGAGAAAACTGTTAACCAAGGACAAGACAATGAAGTAGTAGCTCGTGAACTTCACGGGTCAGAGCAAGGTTAAGAGGTTTGCCGGATTTTCTCATGCCCAGATGTTACATGTGCGTGCTCGCATTACACTCAACCCGGCTCTCCTGGGGAATGTCCTTCCAAGGCACACTACTGTTGTCAGCTGTCCCCATCGCGTCCTCGGGTCACATTGTGGGTAGCGACCCACTGCACCTCGAGTGGGATGACTCTTCTCCACGTACCAAAGGTCCTTTTCCTGCCATTCACCCCTGTGCTCAAATCCTAGGTTAGTAAGTCTATGGAATCAGTTGATTTACTTTACCTCCTTAAAAAGACCCTCATGTGCCCTCTACTGAAACAATCCAGTGATGACCCAAACATTCTTGCAAACTGCCGTCCTATTACAAACAATCCATTAATAGGGAATGTTTTAGGAACATGGTGATTTAACAGCTTCTGGAATGCAGTGAGGCCAACACAACCTTTTCCATGACCACCGGACTGGCCTCAGGCCAGCCACAGGCACAGAATGCACTTTGGCCTTTTGGCAACTATCTGCACCCTCTTTATGAGGTCATCACACTCTTCCTTGCCACTTTTCAGACCTGTATGCAAGATGCCCATATTTCGTTTATGCTCCAGGGTGCTCCAAGGATTCCGATTTTCAGCTCCTGCTGTCTGGAAACTCGTTGGTTCCGTGCGCTTGTTGTCTATTGATATAGATGCTGCATGGGGAAGCACCGGCCTACCTTAAAGCTCAACTACAGTGGCATGAGCCTCCCCGCTCCCTGCCCTCCAGCACGCAGCAGTTACTCACTAACAAATGCATCGAGCGTGCACAAGCAGTTGGTAGATCTTTGCAGTTCCTTGCACCCTCTATGTGGAACACACTACCACTGCATGACAGGCTTGATCCCGTTCTTACATCTTTTAGGAAAAGTTGGAAAAGGTTCCTTTTTTCTGAATCCTTTACCCAGCTGCACCACGTTCTCAGAATCCAGCCCTTGATATGCTGATTCTTCGGACTGCTGTATCCTCTTTGTCTTTCTGTGTTGCAGCGCTTTGATGCTCATGGGCTTTAGCGCTATCTAAATAAATGAATAAATACATGTTGGTCTCTGTAGCTCATTGTGAGGTGCAGAGCCTGGTCACCAGTCCCATTTAACAGAAGGTTGCTGTTCCGAATCTGGGTCGTAGTGCTCACCATCATGTGACGAATGTGGCATCCTACATACTGCATGCCCGAACAGGTACAATGGAAAATGTAGTTCCCCTGATACTGCAGACCACAGTGCACCGTGGTTTTGGTGGAACAGACAGAGAACCATGATGTTTGCATTTTTACCCCCTTCTCTCCATCGAACATTTCTCAAAGAGTGCAAATGACAATGGCCATGGTGATCTCACGTCTGGATTTCTGCAATAGCTGCTACCTGGTTCTCGCTAAATGCTTTACCTACCAATTGCAGACTATTCAGACCAATGTGGCTAGGCTGATCTTCTGCCTGATACCACGTGAACATATTACTCCTGCTATTGGCTACCATTCGCAGCTTGTGTCCGCGTCAAGACTCTGGGCCTCATCACGAGTCTGCCAGTATCCCGGTGGTAATACCGCCCAAATACTGCCTTTCCAAATAGCGTTACCACTACTTGGTCCGACGCCATAGGGCCGGATCACGAGTAGCAGGTTCACTTTAAGTTCCCATGTCCCATTGGGTCCTTTGGACCCAATTGGATTGGGGGATGCTATTAGCGCCGGCGCAATTATTGGGAGGAAAGTAGAATTTCTATCTCCAGCAAAAAGATGAAGGTAAAACTCCAAACTTTCCACCCAACTCATAATAGGGCCAGCCCTTAAATGCAGCGGTAATAGCGTTACCGCCGCATTTAAGGGATACCGCCCAACTCGTGATGAGGCCCTTTGGCTTTTAAGCAGAGCTTAGTGGGACATTGACCCTTCTTATGTCAAGCAAGAAATACTCTCCTAGGTCCACACGCTTTTAAGTGCTTTGTTGTTGCCCCCTTCGTAGGATAAAGGAGCAAGGTGGCAGGACACTGGATGCCGCTTGTGGTGCTCCCTGGAAGGAGTTCTCACCTGTACTCCGAGCTGTAGAACATACAGTTCTGCAAAAGGCTTAACACCTGTCGCTTCAAAATAAAACTCCCCCTTGAGGCTTGATCTGCTTCCCTTCCAGACATCTGCACAGTCTTGTAACTCTGCTGCCTTCCCTTTCCCTGACACATGCCACTGGAGAGATCGTAATTGTGTTGCACTCTAAAGCACCTCATTTTGAATATGCACTTTCAGCCTCTCTGCTCTTTTCTTATGCTCTCTTTCCTTCGGCTTAACTGATCTGACTGTCTCCAAAGCCTGTGAAAGATCAGATGTCTGCCCCCCCTTACCTTTTCTTTGGGCACTACGAAGTTATGTTATGTTAACCAGAACTTATAGAGTGCAGCATTCCCGTGAGGGTGTCTTGGTGTCAGCTAGCGCATGAGGAAATCTAAAACAAAATAGGTTTTAAGTGACTGCCTAAAGCAAGGATGATTCCCCGTTGCCCATAGATCGAAAGGGAATAGAGTTCCAGAGCTGGGCCGCAGCCACAGAAAAAGACCACCACCAATATGCCTCAAGACAAGCATCTGCGAATGGAGATCCCTAGCAGGGATATGCAGAGAACATGTAATTCAAAGGCACTCCTCGCCATTCCCATAGAAAGTGCAGGGATAAAGACAAAGGGCCTTAAAGTAAATTTAGCCGGTTCCATGTGTTAATATCCCAGCAAAAATATTGCCATATTTTTGCAGCAATATTAAACCATGGAACCTGCGGGGGACACCCCGGCAACTTTCATAATTTTTTTAAAGGAGCAGGGGAAAACCCTGCATCTCCCGACCCCAATAACTCCATATATTATCCCCACTAATAATATTGCCTATGGCCTTACCCCACAACCATATATATGGCGATATTATTGGTGGGGATAATATTACCTGATACGGTTTAGCCAGTGCAGAGGACACAGAATCGGGGAGATATGCACACATCTAGGTGTAGAGGTGGCTACTCTAGCTGCAGAATTCTGCAGGACTTGAAGTTGTCATAATAAGTAAGCAGGTTGAGCTAAAAAGAAAGAATTAGAATAATCAATAGAGGACATAACGTGTGCAGCCACCACAGGAGCCTGTAGCTGAGGAAGGAGAAAAGGAAGGACCTTGCACAAGACTTTAAGTTGAAAGTATCCCCTCTGGCAGACTGCACTGATCTGGGATTCTGCTGACAGAGAAGCCGATATCTTTACCCCTAAATCCTTCACAAGAGGAACAGGGGAAGAAAAGGGCCCAAGGAAGACGGCCAGAAGAAGCAGTAGGAGAAGGTGGGCCCACCACAAACATCTCAGTCTTTTCACCATTCAGCTTGAACCAACTATTACACATCCATTCTCCCACGGCTTCAAGGCAGACCCTAAACTGATCACCGTCTCTGGAAGAGAGAGATCTAAGCGAACCAAGATCTGGGTGTTGGCTGCATAAAAATAGCAAAGTAAGCCTTGGGCTCAGTTGCGCTTGGTCAGAGGCTGAATGTAGATGTTAAACAAAACTGGAGTGATGGAGGACACTTGTGGAACACCACATGTCAGAGCTGTGAGTGCAGAATGATAAGGAGGAAGAGAGAGTGATTGAGTGTGATCAGAGAGGAGCCAAGAAAGAACAGCACTGGAGAGGCCTCAATGAGGTGGTCTAGCGAGACAACATGATCGATGGAATCAAAGGCAGAAGACAAGTCGAGAAGCAGCAAAGCACCGACACCGCCTGGATCATGTGGCCGACCCGGTCGTCAACGACGGAGACCAACAGACTCTCAGTGCCGTGTTCAGGACGAAAACCAGATGAAATAAAGAGGATTTCTCCAGAAATGAACTTAAAAGGGGGCATGCTAAAGCCTCTAACAATTTCATAAGAAAAGGTAGAAGTGAGACAGGTCAAAAGTTAGCAGAGGAACAACCAAGCATGTTTAAGAAAAGCCGGGATCTGACCAGTGGTAAAGGAGGTATGGACAGGTATTGACAGCTTGTGTGATCAGTGAACATTGAACTACTCTGTGGCAAACAATCCTTCAAAATAGAGAGTTGAATAGGACCTAAAGGGGAGGACGATTTCAGTGTAAATGTGGCTGCTATAATTTCCTCGGAGGCAGTGGGAAACCCTGCAGCAATGAAAAGCCAGGACACAGCTGAGAGGCAAACCAAGTTATTAGAGAAAGACAAACCGCAAAATACAGTAATACTGAATGACAAGTGACAGGTGTAATCGGTTGTCAGACGAAGCGCTCTGCCGATGTTGGGTCAGAGCTCATCTTATATAGCATGGCAAGTTTCCATGACGTTTGTAGACATTTGGTAATACTAGGAAGCAGACATTTGTGAAGAAGTCTTGCGGTTACATGCAGGTTTCGTTTTGTAGCAAGATCAGTAAACAACGTTGGCTTAAGCAACTGAATACTCTTTATAAGGTGGTATTTGTACACAGCTATGGAAAGGTACTGGGAGCTGGTGTCTCATGGGTCCCCGAGGGCTGCCCTGCCGAGCCAAGGCGGGGTGTGGGCATGACGGGGCAGCAAGAGGCCTCAGGCTAAGACGAGGCTAAGACATGGTGGAGGATCTGGGGCCTAAAGCAGGGAGGGTGATTGCTAGGCGGTGTAGTATCAGGACCATCCTGCCACATCCGAGATAAACACAGTGACCTTGCTTGCAGCTGGCGACTCTTAAAACACAAATAAATAAATAACCCTACTCATTTTAAGAAGGGTAACATTTTAAGGGTTTTACCCGAGATATGTTATACCCGTACCTTTCCACACATGCAACGCATGAATGCAAAGGTCCCCATGTGTCCAGGTTTGATCTTTGAAATCACATTTGGAGCAGGATCGGGCTTCTAGCAGCTCCTCTGCAAAGACTCCCTGGTGCTTTTTTTACTGAACAGTGAATCCTATATAAAGCTGTTGGGAAATGTTCCGACATCAGGAGCAAGGATAACACCCAGGCACTTTGCACTGAAGGAAGAGCTGTAGCACACACACAATCTCCTCAGAGTCCTCTCAGGAAACCGAGTGGGGATCTGTGTAAGGCGGCCAAAGCCGAGCTTTTTAACGGTAAAGATTTGTAAGGGATTGTTAATAAGTGGCCAACCAAGAACACTGTAATTCAGTGGCAGGATGCCTTCGTCTTAGTGCATGGTTGCCCATGCATGCTCTTAGCATGTGGGGAGCAGTATTGCAGCTGTGGACCACATGTTCTCCAGATTCTATGACGATTATTGCAATATTACCTTTGTGAGTAGGAGGACTTGGCATCTGCCAGGTTTTATAAGTGGCATGCAAATAAACCTTGCTGGAGATGGGGGACGTGCCTGCTGTAGGTAACTCATACAGCAAGGGTGCCTATTGATTACCAGTGCTTGGAGCTCCTTTTAAAGGGACAGGAACATGTCCCAACGCAAGGTGGGAAGCCCTTGCCAACAGGCTGGGTCACGGCGGGCTAGGTTAAGGGATGCTCCCCATTCAGCAGCACCAGACCCCTATGGATGTGTCATCCTCCAGCCCAAGAGTCAGGCAGGGTAATTCATTACAGTCTGGAAGTCCAGCCTATGAGCTTGGTCACGTGGGTTGCAAGCATGTCTCAATGGGGGCAGTCCAGCCTATGAGCTTGGTCACATGGGTTGCAAGCATGTGTCAATGGGGGCGCAACACTCTGTAATGGGGGAGCTCTGTAATACTTAACAGACTCCCTGGTGCACATCATAAAACCCACAATACTCACTTTCTTGATGTGCCCAGAATTCAAATTCTCTATGGCAAGAAATAGAAGGTCAGAAGACAGGCCATCTCTAACTACATGCCTAGGATCTGGAACTATATTCAGGCACGCATCAACCTCTCCCCAACATCCCTACATTTCTGGATGGAACTAAATGGTCACTAACACATAGAGGACCTCCTCCTTAACGGATAACATCTTATCCTACATCTCTCCGCGCATCCGACTCCGTCTTCTCCTCCTCCCGATTCTGTCTTTCCCACTAATCAACACTTGTTGCTGCACAATCTTTAACCGATCCGTGATCCTTGTACTGTACTACGTTGCTTTCTAGTTAGCTACATACTTAACAAAACCTAAATACAGCAATAGCCTTTTGCTGCTTTTGAGTTTCTCTTGTAGATGGTCGCTGTATCTTCTTTCTATAAAAACAAGATATATGCTTACTTGAAAATGATTTGCAGCTATTATTACAGAAAGATGAAGATATAAGGACTGGTAAGGGACGGTAGTAAAAGAGGGAGAAAGGGTTAATTTAAGATTAATGCACATTATTTAGGTTCTGTAGTTCACTGAATGGAATTAGTAAATAATTGATGTCGTGTGTTCTTCTCCAGGCCCATGTCACCTTCCATGACGCTCCTGCCTGTTTCTCTGAAGAGGAGTGGACGGTTTTGAAGGAGTGGCAGAAGGATCTTTACCGGAATGTGATGAAGGAAGTTCACCAAGCTCTGCTCTCTCTGGGTAACGTTACACCCCTGATGTTTAATTACTGTCTATGTAGTAACTGCCTTGTTATTTCAGACTCTCAGAATGGGTTCTGCTGTGCTGTCTTTTATAAATGTACTTCTTATAAAATGATCTCATGCTCCTTACATCATAGTTCATGTGCAGGGGAGTCTGGACGCTCCATATTGTGGCAACATGGAGGCATGAGGAGTGTGAGCCATGAAACACAGTGCCTCTGACAGCTGCTGAGAGAGCAGGCGAAAGGGCACTGTGCTTGAACAAAGGGAAGGCAGTGTCAGTATTATGCCTGAGAGAAAGTGCAGCAAGAGACACCCCTGGGAGAAGCTGGAAGGAGGCAAGAAACACTCTAAAAATAAGTTCTAAATGTATGTTAGTTTGTTCTGGCTAAAATTATCAGGGCTAAATTATTCTGTGTAAGGAGATGTAGCCTGTCAGTGTTGCCAATACTTCTTGCAGGAGCATGGCAAAAAGAATTGCATATTTTTGGACCTCTCTTCTAGTGGCTCAGTAAAGATAAATAAAGTGTTGAAATTGTACTCTCGTATGTATATTATCAGTGAATATGTAGCAAAGGTGCTAGTGTTCCTAGCATCGTTTTTATTTATGTTTTGCAATTCTTTTTTGAAAGGAGTACCTGTAGTTCTTGCTAGTTGTCTGCAGACCCTCATGACACGAATGAAGCACAGAACGACAATGAGAAATGTTGTGTTTGCTTGTTGTCCTGTATAGGGCTTACAAGCTCCAGGTGCACTACTCTCTTTGTATGTTATTGGTCCTTGCTCATAATTGTTCAGCTGAGGAGATGGTGTAACTCCCTTATATGGGAACCAAAGTAGCGGCCAATTAATCACAATTGTGACTTTAAAAATAAATAAATCATGTGCAGTGTTTCAAAGTCCTCTGCCTGATAAGGGGAGAGTTCTAGTGGGGTGACTCCGTGGGCATGCTACTTCCCCAAGCTAGCGGGTGATAAGCTTGGAGTTGGTGTGTGGAGGATGCCTGGCTTACCCTCCCTTCCGATTGCACGGGGCTGTGGTATAACGGGTATGATACTGGTCTTTTAAAGGCCGCCATTCAGTCAATGGGGGTCATTCCGAGTTGGGCGGTACGGATTTTCGGGCACCGGTAAGGATGCCGGTGCCGGTAAACCCTTATCGCCCTATTCCGAGGTCCCTTAGCGGGTCCCAGCAGGAACGGCTGGTCTGACCAGCATTTCTTTATGGGACCCGTTAAGGGACCTTGGAGCTAATAACGGGCCCGCAAATTGCGCCTTCCAAATTATTAGCACCTTCCCCATTCCCATTGAACCCTATGCGGGCTCAATGGGAATGGGGAATGGCTTACTGAATGGGGAGTTACCGGGTCCTCCAAGGTCAGAATGACCCGGTAAGTCCCCATTCAGAGAGACCCGGACCCGGGTTTGGAGGCAGCCATGACGCTAATAGCGCCATGGCTACCTCCAAACTCGTAATGACCCCCAATGTCTCCCCAAATCCATTATGCAGTTAATGTCCCCTTTGTCACAGCAGAGACTGCAGCCTTAATGTTGTGCCCCCACAGTGCACTGCACATGGCCCCTTTAATGGCGTGGTTCTTAGACCTGAAACGAATGCAAAGTATGGTGCTTGGCAAAAAGCTGTTCAGCGCAGGAGACCGATCAGACCTCAGGATCTTTCTCTAAGACCTATGAGACTCACTGAGCACACCGAGCCAACCTCAGAAGCACTTTTAGATCACCTGGGCGGCTTGCAGAACAAGGTCATGTACTTGGTACAGTCGATAATACTACAGAAAGCTTGTGGACCACGAAACTAAGGCTCACAGTGGGCTCACTTATCACCCCCAGATGCAACCTAGAAAGTGAAACCATCACATCAGGCCCCTTACAGTCTACCTGAGGCCATAGAGCACATAGTAGTCAAATCCAAGATAGTGAGCACACCATGTAAAGGCTTGTTCTGCTCTACAGCCTCACATTGAGGTCAAGTGGGTCCATAGCTAATCACCGGGCCTTAATAAATTAAGAGACACAGGCGAAGACCCTCACCCAGAGTCCAGACTAGGTGGGTTAGGGCTTTCGCCACCCTGCTTAGTTTCAAGTGCCCATCAATCAGGGAGACTGTTTCGAGGAGGGAAGTCAGTGTCTGGAGATGGAGTCAAAGACTGAAGTTCAAAAGGAGTTGAACGAAGGATCTTGCAGAAGAAGTGAAGTGTGGTGGAACTCGGAGGACAGTGGGAGAGAAGGCACTAGAGGTGGTGGGTGAACATAAGGTGGTGATTAAACTAATTAAGGAAGAAGTTGGGAGCTAGAGACTGTGATGAAAAATGCTCACCTTCCTGTAGACACCTAGATATTCTGTGTGTGAATTACATTTTCTAAATGGTGCTAAATGACAATAACGGGGTCTTGATCTCTACGCATGGTCCAATAATCTAGAAATTCAAGGGACTTGAGGATCCATTGAGGGATGTGGCAGCTGTCCTTGGTCCCTTGTTTGCTTCAGTGTTCATATTGAATCTCTGATTAACATCTTCAGCCAGATCTCTGACTCAATCCCAAGGCCACGTGGGGAATCTACAGTGCAGGTAAGGTGGTTTACCGGGGCTGTATCAGTAGGGCTGAACCCTAACTGGAGACACTCCAGAATGGGAGCTGCTGAACCCCCATCCAAATCCCTGTCTATGCCATGACCCCTAGTGACCTAGGAGACTTGGATATACAGACTCTATATATTATTATATTGTTCTATGATAAAATAAAACTCCTGTGCATATGTGTGTATCGTTGAGCTGAAGATATAGTCTTTTGCAAAACCATGGACTTGGGAAATGCTTGTTCCTCTGAATACCTTGGGTTCATATGTTTTCTGAGGGACGGACAGGGGATTAGCCTAAGTATGGAGAAGCGCACCAACTACAGAACCAACACCAGTGGTCCGCAGATGCCTTTTTATCTAGAATAACCCACAAGGCGGGGAAAGTTGAACCCCTAGGGCCTCATCGTCATTACTCCAGCACCGTTTCCCGGGAAAAGCAAACGGACAAATCCTAGGTAAAATATTTATCAAAGAGGAAGGTGTCACCGAACTACAGGGGAAGAATAGTCCTACCTGTGATGCAGGAAATGGCCTCTGTATCCTTGTCCTTTACTGCTTTTTATCCTGTGTTCTGTCGTGTTTTCCGCACAGGAGTTCGTGTGGGACTCCTGGCGGTGCAGCTCTCTCTTTTGGTTTGGTGAACAGACCCATGGGATACCCTTATGGCAGCCCTGCCTCTGTCCCTTCCCCCTGACTGGCTGTTGGGTGGAAGTTCCATACATGGTAATGTGGGGAAGTGCCGACCAGACTGGCTGGAGCCTTCTCATAGACCGTATGTTGTGGGTACGTCTGTGGGTGGGACCTGGATGGAGTGTGTGACGAATACGCATTCTATGTTGTGGGTGTCTAGTATCTGGTGTTTGACACAATGGGCCTCATCACGAGTTTGGCGGTAATGGAATTCCCCATTCCCCACTGAGCCCATTCGGGAATGCCCCATTCCCCATTGGGCTCAATGGGGAATTTTCACGCTCTTACCGCCTGCTGATTTCCCGCCGGCGGTAATAGCGCAAATATTCCGCGGATTGCCCCCCAGCTCAGAGTTGGGAAGAAATCCGCCGAAGCCCTGATTTGGCAGACCCTTAAATCCGGCGGTAATAGCGCAACCGCCGGATTTAAGGGTTACCGCCAAACTCGTGATGAGGCCCAATGACTGAGAGACAACTGCCCGAAACCGGTATGAATGCATTATGGAGTGTTGAATGGCTCGGTACTTGTCCCAATACACATAACTTGTTGTGAGTGTCTTGAGAGAAGAGAATGGCCTGAATGCACAGTGTGCCTGATTGGCTGCCTGCCTGCATGAATGCCTTTTGTCGTGATTGGATGCTTGAGTCTGACCCAGCGGAATGAATGGGAGATCAACAGTATATCTGGGGACCTCTCACTGCTAGGAATCGTGTTTAGAAGCTGAAGTCCACTACAATGAGTAACTGAAGCTTGACCTTGAAGCCCGGCTGGATGAGAAGAATAGCTGTTGCTCTCCTTCACAATCTGAAAGCTGCTGTGCCTCCAAGGACTGACCCAGAGAGGACCTGGTAAGGCGCCCTCTTCCCGAGCTACGAGGGACCATCACGCACCAGCTGATCTTTGCCAAAGCTCCCTGGTAGACAGACCTTCGACAGGCTGCTGACCCGATACAGGGACTGCTGCGGAACTCCAAGGAGAAGCGCCCGGACTGTTGTCCGCCACTGTCGACGACCGCCGTCGCTGACTGGAGCCGCTGTGCTCCCTTTTGCCTAAGAACTTCATTTGATCCAAGGACGCTCTCGTCCGCATCGTCGCCGCTGTATCCTGCTGGAGAAGGTCTGACTGTCGACGCGCCGAGGAGCATCCACCAGTGGGTTTCCCGCCACCCAAAGACCACAGAGACGCCGACGACTCTACGCCCTTGCTGGGCCACAGTTCTTCAAACTCTTTGCAGTCCAGAACTATCGACACTGAGGTGCCCCGCACGCCTCTTTCTTGCAGGACGTTTACGCTTCCCCGTCAACGAGCACCGATAAGAATAAAGCTGCCACTTCACCGTCGTAGCTCGACCTATTCTCCGTCGGACGTTCGACGACCCGTGACTCCTGGGAGGATACTCAAGAAGGGCCGTTGATTTCCCGACGAGGAACGCTGCAACGCCAGGTACTTTGGGGTTGCAGAACTATTGGGAAGGCTGTTGAGAACAATATATGGACTGGGCTTGTATCTTTATTCTACAGGTTGCCCAGGTGGGGGGGATCTCCACACAGAACTGTGTTTAACGGTAGTTACCAGTATTCTGCCAATTGTTCAATCATCTTGCTTTCCTTCCTCTCTCTACTGCTGGTTTCCTCTTTATGTTGATCTGTGTGTCATTATGACCGTATGCACTTTAATGAGATCTGATAACGTTTGTGGTACCACTTTAGAACTGTATATATTTACCATTGTTGATTTCAGAGCACAAAGTGAGTTATTGTGATAGTGTACGTGACCTTGAATATTAATTATATAAAGACTGTGTTTTTAACCGATACAGTGTGTGGACATTCCTTTGTGGGTGCGTGGGGACTACACTGTACTTAAGAACCAGCCTGCATCACCTCCTGAGAAGCTAGGCCTTGATTGCTCGACGACGTACCAATAATAGAGAATCTTGGCTGGGGTCCTCTGTGCCTCTCCTCTACCATATAGAGAGCAGAAGTACAAACCACCCCCCTCCGGTCTTTACACTACCTTACTGAGGGCTGCCCGAAGCCAAGTGACAGAGAAAGCAACTCAGGGATGTACAAAGGTTATGCAACGCAAACAAAGGTGTCACTCTCGAGAGTGGATGAACGGCAAGCTGCCAGGGACGTCAGAGTTGAGAGCTACGCAATTGCGGATAATATAATTTACTGTACAGTACACTTTAAGTTCCCACAAGTGGGAGAATAGAACACAGTGAAGCCTGGAAGAAGACCTTGTGGTCGAAACGCGTGTCGGCTGTTTTCACTTTCATTAAAATATTCCATTAATCTAAAGTTAAGGTGTATGCGCAGTGTGGTTGTGAATCCGTTGTACAGAAGAATAGTCCTACCCTACTGAGGGCTGTCCTGAACCCAAGTGACAGAGAACGCAACTCAGGGAGGTACAAAGGTTGGGCAACACAAACAAAGGTGTCACCGAACTACAGGGGAAGACTAGTCATACCCTACTGAGGGTTGTCCCGAAACCAAGTGATGGAGAATGCAACTCCGGGATGTACAAAGGTTGGACAAGGCAAACAAAGGTGTCACCCAACTACAGGGGAAGAATAGTCCTACCCTACTGAGGGCGGTCCCGAAGCCAAGCGTCACAGAATGCAACTCAGGGATCTAGATTTGGCAAATGTACAAAGATTGGGCAAAGCAAACAAAGGTGTCGGAATAGTAAATGTGGAGGTTCACAATAGTAAATAAAAGAAAATCCTTCTTGCATAACCATGTTTTTCACTAAAAGTCTCTCTGGGTCTCACCAAGTCACATTCATGTAGGCATGTGAAGAAGTCCCCTGCCTGGGTTTAGGGACCATAAAACGGGGTATCTCAGGGGCCAGTGAATGGTGGGCTTGGGGGTGGTAAAGGGAGGACCCCTAGTTACCTCCGTTTGTCCCCATTGCAGGTCAGGGGACAGTCACAGAACCACATTCTATTTACCTCCTCGCCAACTGAGTGAGCCGGAAGCTCTCTCTAGGCAGATCCAACATCCTGAACAAATGCTTCACTTTATCCAAAGTCAATTTGATTAACACAATATTAGTAGTTAATAATGTTACTACCTAACCTGCGGTATCGGAGAAGCCACTTCAAATTCCCAGAGAGGTGCTCCATGAGCTCCGGAGCCCAGCATTTGATTCAGTGTTCCAAGTTTGTGGATTTCTAAATGCAGATTTTAGTATGTGTGATACAAAGTTACCACTTCATTGTCTCCTGGCACAATATTCTCTCACCAAAGATGCAATGGTGCGAGTTTACAATGAGCCAGAATTTGGAAATACATACAGAGGTATTTAAAAGCTTACCAATAGTTGTTTTAAGCATACCATTAACAGGCTGAAGAAACAGGAGCTCTGGATCCTGTGTTGGCAGGAAGGGGAGAGTGAAATCAAGTCTGGCGGACAGCCCAGATGAAGGTTTGGTCTGGGCCCCAGAGCCACAAGTGAAACCAGGTACACCCTGGAGCAACAACCAATCCTGCCTCATCTCTAAATACAAGTAAGGTGCAGATGGGCCCAAACAAGAGAGTAGAGAGAGCGCACTGTAAAGCCCAGAGACCTCAGTTAGCTTGTTTGGATTGTTATAGTAGGCAGTTGTGGCAGATGGTTGGAGGTTGATGTAGAGAGGTAAGAGGGCTTGTGAGGAGAAGTTGGAGGTGCTGGAGGAGGGGTATCGAGGATAAGGTACAGGGAGGGGTGGCAACATCAATGAAGAAGGTCGCACAGTGAAGGAGGAGGTAGTAAAAGCATGAAGGGAAGGTGGTACATAGAAGCAAGAGGCAGTAGAAACATGAGAGGAAGGTGGTGCACAGGACGAAGAGGCAGTAAAAGCACGAGGGGAAGGTGGTACATAGAAGCAAGAGGCAGTAAAAACATGAGAGGAAGGTGGTGCACAGGACGAAGAGGCAGTAAAAGCACGAGGGGAAGGTGGTACATAGAAGCAAGAGGCAGTAGAAACATGAGAGGAAGGTGGTGCACAGGACGAAGAGGCAGTAAAAGCATGAGGGGAAGGTGGTACATAGAAGCAAGAGGCAGTAGAAACATGAGAGGAAGGTGGTGCACAGGACGAAGAGGCAGTAAAAGCACGAGGGGAAGGTGGTACACAGGAGGAGGAGAAGGGGTGATAGCATCACATAGAGAAGGTGGTGCACAGCAACAAGAGGTAGTAAGAGCAGGATGGAAAAGTGGTACATAGAAGGAAGAGGTAGGAGAAGCATGTTATCGGTCACACTCTGGACCTCATATTTGCCTCCCTGTTGCTTGTGAAGGGTTTCCCAAGTCATCCCCTTACCTGGCCAGACCACTATGCTGTCCCTTTTACAATTCAGACAGTTGGGCAACCTAAAAAAAACTTTACTCATAGAATACCTACTTTGAGACGTAATTGGGCAAGAGTTGACCATAGCTTGGTTTCCTCCAAAGTTGTTCTGCAGCACGCCAATGCCCTACACGATTCGGGCCCTATGCCCTCGGATATAGTTAGGCTGGCTAATGCTATGGAGGCAGAGGCGGACGAATTTGGCACCATTTCAAATGATGACAAAATCGCCCCTACACTTGCTCCCTGGTACACACCAGCGCTTTGTCTATACGCCTTGCGACCCGACTGGCAGAGCGGAAATGGAGAAAACATTATGATGCTCAGCTGTGTGAAGGCTATAAGCAACAACGCACAGCCTATCACAAAGCCCTGAATGCAGCTAAATCTATCCTATTCAATTGGGGGTAAATGCCCCAAAAAAGCTTTTTGAAATAATGCAAAATTTGATGAAACCTGGTACTAATATTGAATCAGCTAGCTCACAATCACTATGTGATGCTCTCTAAGAATTTATTATTAGCAAAATTGAAGAAATCAGGAGAGACATTACGGAGAAAGGGAATACTGAATATAGTACCTATATGACCACTGAAAGTGGAATTTCGGCAGAGTAGTTAAAATGGCAGCTTTTTTTCTGCCTTTGCATTAACGAATGAGGAGGAAATGAGTAAGACGGCAGCAGGAATAAAATCTGCATCCCCTCTTGATGACATCCCCCTGCATTTACTAAAACTAGCACTTGAGGACTTTTATGACACCTTAGCCGCAGCAGTGAATTCATCTCTGATGTGGGGTCAAATTCCCAATAAATTAAAAGAGGCCTTGGTGATGCCTTTAATGAAGAAGCCGTCCCTAGATGCTTCAGTTTTAGCAAATTATCGCTCTATTTTGCTTCTTCCCTGCCTTATGAAGGTATTAGAAGCTGTGGTTACTCCGCAATTGAGGGCGTTCCTCGAAGGGCATAACGTCTTAGATAGCTACGAAATGGGCTTTCGCCCATTGATGGGAAATGAGTCAGTCCTAGTATCAGTACTTGATGGCCTTTCCATTATCAGAGACGAGGGGGGCTCGGCAGGTCTTATTTTGTTGGACCTGTCGGCCGCCTTCGACACGACTGACCGTGGAATTCTAATATCGAGATTACAGGAAGCAGGGTTTGCAGGGGCAGTACTGGACTGGTTTCGTGCCTTCCTGATCTCACGTTCTCAAACAGTTTCTCTCAATCCTTACCATTCGCCCTCAGTGGCGATTACTTGTGGTGTCTCACAGGGTTCGGCCTCGTCCCCCTTACTCTTCAATTTATATATCCGCCCACTGGTGGTACTTATTCATTCGTTTGGTTTCAGGGATTCCTCCTATGCGAATGACACCCAAATTTTTTTTAGAATGGATCCGTAACAGGCAGATGGGAGTAAAAGATTAAAAAACTGTATGGACTCCATCCGGGACTGGATGGAGGCAAACTGGCTTAAGTTGAACGGCGGGAAGACCAAGGTCCTGATCACTGGTCTGTCTGAGGTGGCTAGGGGATGGGCCGATGACTTCTGGCCACTATCACTTGGTCCTTTACCAGAACCAGACAGAGTGGTTCGAAATCTGGGTGTCAAAATACAGGAAACATTATCTATGGAGGCCCAGGTTAACACAGTATGTGGACTGCGGTTCCTTAAACTTAAACAATTGAAGAAAGTTCTCCCTTTTGTCCCCGATAAATTTAATGCACAGATAGTGGCAGCGTGCGTTAATGGTAACATTGACTATTGCAATGCTATCTATCTATTTAGCACAACCATCGTACCTTATCCAGCGATTGCAAGTGCTGCAAAATGCTGCAGCGCGTCTGGTGAATCACATTCCACCTGGAGCAGGTGTAACCAGGGCTCTGCAATATCTTCATTGGCTACCTATTGAGGCTACGGTTAAATTCAAAGCTTTGTGTATGATTTATCGGGCGCTGAATGGCAAAGGATGTCTAGCCATTCAGGAGAAGCTCTGTACCTACACTCCCGGACCGTCATTGCAATCGTCCAATGCTGCATTCTTGCATGTACCTAAATACAGGAAAGAGCGGCTGGGCGGCCGTGCTTTTTCTGTGGCCGGCCCTAATCTTTGAAATTCTCTGCCTCACATTTAAGAACTACGGTCGACTTTCTATTTTTTAAGCAAAGGCTTAAAACCCTTCTCTTCTTGTGAGGTGATCTCTCGGTCTCTCCATCCGGGATCTGTGTTTACGCTCCATGATGCCTTTGGAGACAGTGCGCTATACAAGTAGCTGATGGAGAAGGTGGTGCAGAGAAGGAATAGGCAGTAAAAGCATGAGGAGAAGGTGCTACACAAGAGGAGGAGAAGGGGTGATAGCATCACATAGAGAAGGTGGTGCACAGCAACAAGAGGTAGTAAGAGCAGGATGGAAAGGTGGTACATAAAAGGAAGAGGCAGTAAAAGCATGAGGGGAAGGTGGTACATAAAAAGGAAGAAGCAGTAAAAGCATGTGGTGAAGGTGGTACATAGAAGGAAGAGGCAGTAAAAGCACGAGGGGAAAATGAGGAAGAGGCAGTAAAAGCATGAGGGGAAGGTGGTACATACTAGGAAAAAGCAGTAAAAGCACGTGGGGAAGGTGGTACATAGAAGGAAGAGGCAGTAAAAGCATGAGGGGAAGGTGGTATATGGAAGGAAACGACAGTAAAAGCACGAGGGGAAGGTGGTATATAGAACGAAGAGACAGTAAAAGCATGAGGGGAAGGTGGTACATAGAAGGAAGAGGCAGTAAAAGCACGAGGGGAAGGTGGTACATAGAAGGAATAGGCAGTAAGAGCATGAGAGAAAGGTGGTGCATAGAAGGAAGAGGCAGTAAATACAAGCAGGAGGGGAAGGTGGTACACAGAAGGAAGAGGCAGTACAAGTAGGAGGTGAAGGTGGTACACAGAAGGAAGAGGCAGTAAAAGCAGGAGGTGAAGGTGGTACATAGAAGCAAGAGGCAGTAAAAGCATGAGGGGAAGGTGGTACATAGAAGCAAGAGGCAGTAAAAGCATAAGGGGAAGGTGGTACATAGACGCAAGAGGCAGTAAAAGCACAATGGGACAATGGTACATAGAAGGAAGAGGCAGTAAAAGCATAAGGGGAGGGTGGTACACAGAAGCAAGAGGCAGTAAAAGAATGAGTGGAAGGTACTACATAGAATGAAGAGGCAGTAGAAGCACAAGGGGAAGGTGGTACATAGAAGGAAGAGGCAGTAAAAGCACAAGGGTACATAGGAGAGGCAGTAAGAACATGAGGGGAAGGTTGTACACAGGAGGAGGAGACATTGTGATAGCCTCAAATAGAGAAGGTGGTACAGAGAAGGAATAAACAGTAAAAGCATAAGGGGGAGGTGGTACATAATAGCAAGAGGCAGTACAAGCATGAGGGAAGGTGGTACATAGAAGGAAGAGGCAGTAAAAGCATGAGGAGAAGGTGGTACATAGAAGGAAGAGGCAGTACAAACATGAGGGGAAGGTTGTACACAGGAGGAGGAGACATTGTGATAGCCTCAAATAGAGAAGGTGGTACAGAGAAGGAATAAACAGTAAAAGCACAAGGGGAAGGTGGTACATAGAAGGAAGATGCAGTAAAAGCACGTGGGGAAGGTGGTACATAGAAGGAAGAGGCTGTAAAAGCACGAGGGGAAGGTGGTACATGGAAGGAAGAGACAGTAAAAGCATGAGGGGAAGGTGGTATATAGAATGAAGAGACAGTAAAAGCATGAGGGGAAGGTGGTGCATAGAAGGAAGAGGCAGTAAATAAAAGCAGGAGGGGAAGGTGGTACACAGAGGGAAGATGCAGTACAAGTAGGAGGTGAAGGTGGTACATAGAAGCAAGAGGCAGTAAAAGCATGAGGGGGAGGTGGTACATAGAAGCAAGAGGCAGTAAAAGCATGAGGGGAAGGTGGTACATAGACGGAAGAGGCAGTAAAAGCACAATGGGACAATGGTACATAGAAGGAAGAGGCAGTAAAAGCATGAGTGGAAGGTAGTACATAGAATGAAGAGGCAGTAAAAGCACAAGGGGAAGGTGGTACATAGAAGGAAGAGGCAGTAAAAGCACGTGGGGAAGGTGGTACATAGAAGGAAGAGGCTGTAAAAGCACGAGGGGAAGGTGGTACGTGGAAGGAAGAGACAGTAAAAGCATGAGGGGAAGGTGGTATATAGAATGAAGAGACAGTAAATAAAAGCAGGAGGGGAAGGTGGTACACAGAGGGAAGAGGCAGTACAAGTAGGAGGTGAAGGTGGTACATAGAAGCAAGAGGCAGTAAAAGCACGAGGGGGAGGTGGTACATAGAAGCAAGAGGCAGTAAAAGCATGAGGGGAAGGTGGTACATAGAAGCAAGAGGCAGTAAAAGCATGAGGGGAAGGTGGTACATAGACGGTAGAGGCAGTAAAAGCACAATGGGACGATGGTACATAGAGGGAAGAGGCAGTAAAAGCATGAGGGGAGGGTGGTACACAGAAGCAAGAGGCAGTAAAAGCATGAGTGGAAGGTGGTACAAGAAGGAAGAGGCAGTAAAAGCACAAGGGGAAGGTGGTACAAGAAGGAAGAGGCAGTAAAAGCACAAGGGTACATAGAAGGAGATGCAGTAAGAACATAAGGAGAAGGTGGTACATAGAAGCAAGAGGCAGTAAAAGCATGAGGGGAAGGTGGTACATAGAAGGAAGAGGCAGTAAAAGCATGAGGAGAAGGTGGTACATAGAAGGAAGAGGCAGTAAAAACATGAGGGGAAGTTGGTACATAGAAGCAAGAGGCAGTAAAAGCATGAGGGGAAGGTGGTACATAGAAGGAAGAGGCAGTAAAAGCATGAGGGGAAGGTGATACACAGGAGGAGGAGACATTGTGATAGCCTCAAATAGAGAAGGTGGTAGAGAGAAGGAAAAAACAGTAAACGCATAAGGGGAGGTGGTACATAATAGCAAGAGGCAGTAAAAGCATGAGGGGAAGGTGGTATATAGAACAAAGAGACAGTAAAAGCATGAGGGGAAGGTGGTGCATAGAAGGAAGAGGCAGTAAATAAAAGCAGGAGGGGAAGGTGGTACACAGAGGGAAGAGGCAGTACAAGTAGGAGGTGAAGGTGGTACACAGAAGGAAGAGGCAGTAAAAGCAGGAGGTGAAGGTGGTACATAGAAGCAAGAGGCAGTAAAAGCATGAGGGGAAGGTGGTACATAGAAGCAAGAGGCAGTAAAAGCACAATGGGACGATGGTACATAGAAGGAAGAGGCAGTAAAAGCATGAGGGGAGGGTGGTACATAGAAGGAAGAGGCAGTAAAAACACATCGGAAGTGGGAAGAAGTGGCTGTTGGGCTGTTAGGCGGCAGGGGCAGCAGGAAGATTTCCTATGTTATAATATTATAACCAGGTAACTATTGTTTAGCATGCAACCTATTGTTTGTTTGCATTTGGGTCACATTGTGAGCCTTTTGTCATATCTTTACTTGCCCCGAGTATGGCAGAGGGGCTGCGTAGTGTTAAAAAAAAAAGAAAGTTTATTACATTTAAAAAAAACAGAGTTTGACTTTACTAATGTCAAACCATCTTCTGTAATGTATCCAATTTCGTCACCTCGAGAAGAGGTAACTGATCTTGAACTCCCTCTTGATCCCACTCAAAGCAGCTCTTTGCTCTCTGAAAACTTAATGGTGGCCCTGAGTTCGGAAAGCAATGTTAAGAGCAAAGGTACCCATGTCCCAGCTTCTTTTGAGTGTATTAAAAAAACGGATCAGACAAAATTTACCTGAATCTAATGAATTGGTCTCCCTGCTGACAAATTCCATGATGGAGGTCAATCATAGTCATGATCTCCAGCAATCCAATGAAGAAGTCCCTGTTGATCTAGCCCTTGAACAAATCTTGCAAAACAAATCGGTCTGTGAATACCGCTTGGGAGATTCCATCAATTAACGTGGCTGAAAAAAACATAGTTTCTAAATCTGCATTAGCATCTATATCTGTCAAAGAAGCTAATAAAATTTCCCCTAGGGACTGGGGTAATGTTGACTCCAATCTGGATCAGAGTCTAGACAGGGAGGCCATAAAGAAAATAATGGGAATTGAGCATTTTGACTCCCGTACTGCTGACTTTTCTATGCTTGCCCCGGCAATTGAGTCAGAATTAGGAAAGCGGATTCGATTATCACACGAACCCTCAACTCCTGCAAAAAAAAGCAAGTACGGGATCGAAAATGTGTTTCTATTTAACAATTCCCAACCATATGTATGTTCTGTACCTCCTTATTTTAGTGCTCAAAAGGAAGCAGAGAATTACTAATGGTGGAGGACCTTCCTCCTTGACAAATAGTTCCCCCATATTAGAAAAACCTCAAACTAATACTTGTCAACCTCCACCGAGTCCGGAAGGGACAAGAGCCTCTAGCCTTGACCCAAACAAGTCTATTCATCATGCAACTCATTCACTGCCAAATTATCCCAACTCTGAACAACAAAAATGGAACGATGAAATACAATATTCCCTCGAAACCTTTCCGGTTATGACGCAAATTCTTAATCTTCTGGACAAGGGTCATGAACAGACGCATGAGGAAATAAAAACTACAAATGCAAATGTCTGACCTCAAGAGTACTCTCAGTAAAATGGAGGGTATGTTATTTGCTTGTCATATGTTCTCTTCTATCATAAATAAAAAAGACTCAATGCCTCATTTCCAAAATACTGGTACACAAACTTCTGAGGTTGTGTCTGAAGGATTATTTATCAAACCAACTATTGAGAAGACTGTGAACCCTGTAATAGCAATCTCAGAAAACTATAATGTTTCCGACATTTCCGCTCTGACTGCAGTTGTAAAGGAGATGGCCTCTAATCTTGCTATGCTCTCTAATCTAGCTAATAAAGAAACCCCTTTGTCTCCTAGGGCTGGGGATGAAGCTCCTTTAGATAGTCCATCTGCCCTAACTGATCTTATTGACCTATCAGGTGCTGACTCCGTTCCTCAGGAAATAGATGGAATATCAATCAATGATGATCAATCCACTAAAGCGCCATCCATGCCTCTCACTAAAAAACAAAGAAGGACCTTGGCTCGTGCTCAAAAGCGCAACTTACTAACTAAAATTCAAAAAGGTAAACAAGAAAAAAAATCCAAAAATCAGGAATGTGATAAAAATGACAGACATAATTCAAATATGAAAGATATTTGCAATCTTTCGGGGGGTGATAACATCCTCGACTTGAATCAGTTGAGTGAAGAATCTAAGGCTTTGTGGAATTTCTCAGAATCTAATCCGACTGCCCCATCATCTAAAAAATCTTTTAACCGTTTTCCAAAAAATAAAAAAAATATTGAAAATAAGGGTTTGATATTAGAATCTCCTAATCACAATTCAAAAAAGTCTTTACATAAAGGAAAGAAAACGGCAGTTAGAGAGGATGAAGGATCAAACCTGGTTGATGTGGAGTCTGACCCTAATCACGTGGCTCCACACCAAATTCAATCTGCCCTCTCTAACTTCTATCCTATGTTGAAATCCAAAAAGCCAGCGAAAGTGACCCTTGGTAAAGTTAATGGACAAAGGGATAATAAACCAGCTAATTATCCAAAAAACCCTGGAAATATTCAATCTAATAACTCGGATGGAGCGTGTCCAAATATGCCCGAAGTTAAACCGCCTGATCCAGATACTGAGCTGGGTGACAAATTTACTCATGGTGGGGCATTAAATAAAGAGCTAAAAAAAGCTAGCTCTAACTTAACAAATTTGAATTCACAAAGTTCACAAGCCAATGAGAATCCCAAATTGATCAACTCCATTATTTCAATTGGTCAACAAGAACCATCTACCGATCACAATTACATTGATTTAAAATCTGCCATAATTATGGGTTGGGAAAGCAATGAAGCACGCTTTGGTAAGGCTCGCTTGAACCGTACTTTTATGATGACTGTCATACAAGACATTCCCGCCCTGCGGATTATTAGATTTAATGACATAGATTGGGTGAAATTAGCTGCTATTAATAACAACAGAATGATTTGTAAATTCATGTCACCTTTCATTTTGAAGATGCTATGGGAACACACCGAAGATTTAGCATCTATCGGCCTAACTTTATCAATCTTTGCATCGCTTGAGGACGCAACAAACTATCTAGAAACAACCCCTCATTTAGCTGAAAGCATCGCAATCAGCCCCATTCAGGGCGCCTCTGCAAACTTTGATGCCGAAACAATGAAACAGTTTATGTCATTTATGTCTGTTTTAAAGGAGATGTCATGGAGGGATCCGATCACCGCTCCGCCTCTCAATCAACAAAAGGCTATGAGAGACTATTAGCCTGGTCCAACTCCACATTATTTCGTGGAATTCATGCGGTATAAATAATTTTAAAAAATGGTACCATTTTAAACCAGTTTAATCGACTTGATATTATTTTTATTCAAGAGACTATGTCTCAATCCCTCTTTACTACAGGGGGATATTTTGCATTCATTCAGGTCACGAGGCGGGGAATGGAGGGTCGACCATTTGGTGGCCTTGCCATACTTATTAACTCCGCCTATCAGTGCTCTACTGAGAGGATCAGTAGCTCTGATTCTATACTTGCCATCATTTTAAAAGATGATATGGATCCCTCCATTATTCTTCTGTTGGTCTGTATTTACTGGAATAAATTGACCACTCCTATTGAGACCATTATAGGAGAAATTAATGATGTACTTGAAAACGGTCTGATACGATATCCTTCAGCAAGAATCATCGTTGGTGGTGATTTTAACTGCTACTGTTATGAAAAGGGTGTTCAAAGTAATGCACTGTGGAATATGCACTCGTTAATTTCAAGGAAGTTTGGGACCTTGTGGAATTCCTTCTTTCTTGATTGGGACATGCAGATCCCTTATTTTGATTTGAATGATTACTCTTATACTTGGACTAGAGCAAATTGTAAATCTTATATTGATTATTTTTTTATTTCTTCGAGATTATACTCGACTGTCGATGCTCTTAAAATTATTAACCCACATTTAGGAGATCATATGATTATTTCTTTACGTTTGAATATCCCTCTGGCTCTTTTTGACAACAATCTTTTACTATCCTTGGTAGAACCCGACCGGCATCGTCTTACAGCCAGATGGAATCCTAAAGTGTGTTCCACTTTTATTCAGAATTTGGAATGCGACCCTAATATCTGTTTGCTTCCGACTCCTCATGACTTTTCCCTTGTAAATTTGGATAATCTTAACTCTATTAGAATCCAATTTCATCTGGATAGGTTACTTCATTCCCGTAATAAGAACGAATTAGCTATCTGTACCCACGCTCACAAATTCAATTTACAGGTTGCTTCCTTAAAAACACACAAAAATCATGAGTTCGTAAAATTAATAGAACTATCTCTTCCCACTTGATTCGAGACAAACTGATTAAATCCGTGAGACAATGCTATCGTAACAAGCTCAAATGGTTAAAGAGAAAACTACTCTATGCAGACAATCAAAAAATATTTTACCATCTACTCGAGCATGACTCCAGGAAAATCTGGAGTACTCTTCGCTCCATCACTTCTGATCCTACGACCGATATTGTTTCTGGGATTCCTGCTGAAAGTTTGGTTTTGTACGTTAAAACCAAATATAAGATGCCCCAGCGCTTTTGCTCGTTAAAGGGCGGAGAGCCTCGCTTGAGTCTAGATTATTCTATGACCTGGTCCATAGGAGATATTGTTGATGCTATTGGTAGATTAAAACCTTCTAAAGCGCCTGGCCCCGATGGCATCCCTTCTTGTGTATACAAGTCGAATCCTGAGTTCTGGGCTCATATTCTCGAAATCAAATTTGATTTGATTCTGCAAACGGGCAAAATTCCATTATCTTGGTCTTCACCTTTGGTTATCCCGGTTTATAAAAAGGGTCCCCCTGATTGTCCCTCTAACTATCGGCCCATTGCTCTCACTGATTCTGTGTCTAAAAAATGTTCTATTCTTCTTCTTCACCAATTACAAACTTATATGTATGATAATGATCTGCTATCTATGTATCAGGTAGGATTTAGAAAATATATTGGTTGTCAATTAAACGCTACCATTCTCTCTCATCTCCAAGCCTACACCTCTGGTTCTCATTAAGGCCCAATATATATGGCTAGCTTAGACTTGACTGCAGCCTTTGATTGCGTCATTCGCGAAATTTTGTGGAAGAAAATTATTGATCTTGGCATTCCTTCCTAATTGGTCGCTTTAATCGCACTGCTCCATAAAAACACGAACTATCGTATCAGACTCACAAAAGAAGGAGCCCTGACTGACCCAATCCCGACCGAAATCGGTGTGAAACAGGGTTGTAATATGGCAGCAGTGTTATTTAATTTGTATTTGTTGGGCTTGGATGTAAATTGGCTAGCTGGATAATGTTACCCCGTGAAGCTTGGTTCTTTGAAGATCGACTGGTTGGGATTTGCAGACGACCTGCTTTTTTTTGACAGGACTCCGTTTGGTCTCCAACGCAAATTGGATTTATTTACTGAATTTGCTTTCAATCATAACCTTACACCTAATCCTACCAAAACTTTTATTTTGATTTATTCTAATCGAAAATTAAACTATCATTGTTATTCATGGTATTTAAATGATATTAAAATTGAATACTCTCCGATGCTCCGATACTTGGGATATCCTCTGACCGATCAATATTCATTAATCATGTGGAAAAATTACCTTAATCAAAAATGTAGGATCTTGACTTCTCAAATGAAAATTATCCACTGTAAATATTGTATGTTCTCTCTTCTACCCCTAATTCAATTTTACTTGCAGAAGGTGGAACCTATTATTCTCTATTCTCTGGACATATGCACTTATGATATAGATGTTTTCCTAAACATCTTCCAGGGGAAACTATGGAAAACTGTTCTAGGGTTAGCACTCTCGATTCCTAATGTTATGATTTGCCATGAATTAAACCTATTACAATTATCTGTAAAATATACCTGGCGAAGCATCACTAATCTAATCAAGATGCACAATCCGCTGAAGAACACGCTCTATGTTGAATTGAATAAATTATTGAGTGAATTCCAGATCAAATCGCTTAACATCCATTCTGATAAACTAATCAAAATCTTAGCATTCATCAACGAAACCCCATCGTCCATGAGCATGTGGTTGCCGAGCCAAAAACTTAAATATCAAAGATTTTATTGGTGCACAATGCTTGATGAAATGGGCAAATATGCACCCTTTAAAGAATATAATAGAGTTCGAGTCAGGTGGGGATATCGATTAAAATATTTACTACAGTTTCCCTCTGCTTGTTCAAGAAAACTTTATATGCGATTTCGCCTCAATCAATTCCACACTCGTGAGCGGACAAAACATTGGGCTGGCCATTCCAACAGCACAATCGACATTAGTTGTCGCTTTTGTAAAAATCGTATAGTCCCAGAAACCTTGAAACATCTTGTGATTATATGTCCATACTTTCGAACTCTGAGCTCGCAAAGGAATTCTTATGGAAACGTTGTATGGAAGGTCTTAGTCAAAATATTATGCTCCGCCTGATTAATTTGTTGAAAATTGTAGAGACTAAGTTAGCAGAAGACTTGCCGTTTGGTTTAACTGAGTAAATTTATGTATTCAGATTTTGCTCTTGGGTTTTTAGTTAGTACTTATTGTTGTATAAATTGCATATTTTGATTATTTCTTATGTGTTTAGTATGTGTATATCTTTATATTCAAATCCAAATTTATTGTGTGGGTGTTATATGGATGTGGTTTTGGTACTTACTGTTTTGCCTATATTAAGTATTCGATGTAAATGTACCGAATTTGTAATTTTGATTAAGTGATCAATTGAAAATTCCTTTTATGTGATTATTATCTGATGTTCTTATTTTGATTCTTTTTACATATATTCTGCCAAATGTAATTTTATATAAACGTTATTTTCCAATAATTGTTTATTTGAAATTTTAATGATTTTTTGTAACTAATTTGTAAAGGTTTTTCTAAAATAAACCGAACACAATAAAAAAAAATTTAAAAAAGCACAAGGGTACATAGAAGGAGAGGCAGTATGAACATGAGGGGAAGGTGGTACATAGAAGCAAGAGGCAGTAAAAGCATGAGGAGAAGGTGGTACATAACAGCAAGAGGCAGTACAAGCATGAGGGGAAGGTGGTACATAGAAGCAATAGGCAGTAAAAGTATGAGGGGAAGGTGGTACACAGGAGGAGGATAAAGGGTGAAAACATCAAATAGAGTGGTACTAAGGAAGAGTAGGTGGTAAGAACAGGAGGTTACGGTGTGGTATAGAGGAGGCAAAAACAGTGAGGGGAAGAAAGCCAGGAGGAGAGCAGTTCCACATTTAGAACTGGAAGATACTATGGCTAATTCATAGAATCCAGCGCACAAGTAGCGCACGCGGCTGGCGCACAGCGTGCGCCTGCGATAGTCTGCGCCAGGCACGTGCGCTAAAACAGATTTCCGCGCACAGCGTATTCATGGATTTCAAGCTCCCAAAACAGCCGTGGCGCAGAGAATCGCAGCGAGCCTGCAGCAGCGCCAGTAACGCCCCCAAGAACGCCCTCGCGCACGGAAAAGCCATCAAAAGCGCTAAATCATCGCTAAGGGCTGCGCTAACCCCGGACCACTTCACAGGGCAGGCAAACAAGGAAAGCAAAGCGGGCAATCTCCAAATCAGGAGTACGCGGGAAGTACTACACGCGACTAGGCAGGGAACGTGAATCACAGGGGTACGCGGGAATCATCACACGCGAACAGCCAGGGTGCGTGTATTACAGGGGTAGCGGGAAGTTCAACACGCGATGGGCCAGGGAACGTGTATTACAGGGGGACGCGTGAAGTAGAACACGCGATAGGCCAGGGAACGTGCATCACAGGGGTACGCGGGAATTATCACACGCGAACAGCCAGGGTGCGTGTATTACAGGGGTAGCGGGAAGTTCAACACGCGATGGGCCAGGGAACGTGTATTACAGGAGGACGCGTGAAGTAGAACACGCGATAGGCCAGGGAACGTGTATTACAGGGGTCCGCGGGAATCATCACACGCGAACAGCCAGGGTGCGTGTATTACAGGGGTAGCGGGAAGTTCAACACGCGATGGGCCAGGGAACGTGTATTACAGGGGGACGCGTGAAGTAGAACACGCGATAGGCCAGGGAACGTGCATCACAGGGGTACGCGGGAATTATCACACGCGAACAGCCAGGGTGCGTGTATTACAGGGGTAGCGGGAAGTTCAACACGCGATGGGCCAGGGAACGTGTATTACAGGAGGACGCGTGAAGTAGAACACGCGATAGGCCAGGGAACGTGTATTACAGGGGTCCGCGGGAATCATCACACGCGAACAGGCAGGGTGCGTGTATTACAGGGGTAGCGGGAAGTTCAACACGCGATTGGCCAGGGTACGTGTATCACAGGGGTGCGTGGGAATTATCACATGCGAATAGGTTGGGTGGGCCCCCACAGGTGTACCCTGTACACCCTCCCCGGCCCCTGCAGGCAGCCCACAAAACAGTGGACTACCCTGCACACCTGATCATGTCCCCCTGCACCCCCATCCACCAGGGGCACCCTCCACCAGGCCCCCACCCATGTCTCCCACCACCCCCACCCCCCAGCAGTGCAGGGGCACCTGCCATCAGGCCCCCATCCATGTCTCCCACCACCCCCAACCCCCATCCACCAGGGGCACCCTCCACCAGGCCCCCACCACCCCCACCCACCAGCACTGTGGGGCACGTGGCCAGCAGGCAGTCAGGCAGCAGCCGATGGCAGGTGGGAGCGTGCTCAGGGTTCTTGGGGACTTAAATTTGGCCTCCTGGCCAGGAGCGTGGTCTTTCGTGTTAGAACGCGTGGACAGCCTGATAGGGAGTGAATGTGCACCTGAAAACCCCCCACTCATCGCGCGAAAACCCGTCACAAGCATATGTGCGTCAATAGTTACCTGGACGTGCAGTGTCAAAGCGTGTGATTGGTGAAAAGTGAGGGACACGCAGGAGTGTCGAAGCGCGTGATTGGTGAAAAAGGATCCACATGCAGGATTGACAAAGCGTGTGATTGGTGAAAAGTGAGCTACACGCTGGAGTGTCGAAGCGCGTGATTGGTGAACAAGGATCCACATGCAGGAGTGACAAAGCGTGTGATTGGTGAAAAGATACCTACACGCAGGAGTGCCAAAGCGTGTGATTGGTGAAAATGGGCCAAGCACGTACACGCCGTAAGTGACGATGTACGTGTGGGCCTGTATAAAAGGTAGTGTTGAACACTATTTCCTTGTACGTGCTTTTCGTGGAGAGCGAGTGGGTGAATTCGGTACTTCTTGTCGTTTCACACGCGATTTACTTCACGGCGTTTCCAGTTCGTACTCCCTGTTACCTCTGACAGCTCTTTTCTCTTTTTCCTCTTGTACTGGTTTTCCTGGGCCTGTTCCCTCAAACAGTGTCCCCTTCTACAGTTGTCCTGTCTCCTCAGACAGCGTACACCTCTTCTTTTGGCGGGGGTGTTGCCAACCAAAAGTGCTATTTTTTCACGCTCTTTTACCTGGCAGACGGTGAGTCACGCACGTATCTAACATCTGTGCTTGCCCCGTGTGTAGCCTACCCCTTCAGAGGTCAATCTAGGCCGCGTGTGACACGCATACGTTCATTGTGTTACTGGATGCCACAGCGTAGTGCAGGGTTTTCCATCAGCACACGTGGTCTAGGAGGGGTATTGTGCACGTTCCTTAACTTTTCTGGGGTGCCTGTGCGTTGCGTGACCCGTCATCTTTCCCCAGGGGTGTCATATAGCCTTGCCACTGCACTAGGGTACGAATACCATCTGGTACCCAACCCCTTTGACACCCAATTGCCCAGGACAATTGTGCACACCCACTCCCATACGCACAATACCATCAGTGCCATGGTTGGGAGGCGTGCAAGCCGTAAGGGTGGCAAAGGTGGCCGAGCCACACGTGGTGGCCGTGGAGGATCCAACAGGGGACGTGGTTGTGACTTGCAGGGCGCCCCTGTTCCCCCCAGTCTGGAGGAACAGTCAGGGACACCCATGCCCCCCCCCCCCCCCCCCGCCCCCCGTTGAGAGTCATGTGGCTGATACCAACCCTGATCAGCCCATGTCGGACCAGGCCATTGTGGCACCAGACCTGTCCGAGGGTGATTCCATCGCTGACATCCAGGTCAGCAGGTCCACTGTACGTGCACCGGTGCACATTGGTGTCATCAGGGCACGCGCATCTATGCCAGATAGGTCATCTGCTGGCCCCCGTAGCCAGGGTGTGGCTCAATCCACCCCACCTCTCATACACCCTGCCAAGACTGTGTCGGTCCTAGTTCATGCACCTCAGATCAGGCCTGACCCCATCCCACTACCCCCAATGCCTGCACCTACTCCCATGCTGAGTGGGCAATCACACACACCCAGTACAGAGTCCACCACGGCTCCTGCCCCTAGTGTCCACAGCGGCGTAGGACACTCTGGATCCCCACCCCCTTCCAAGCGCAAGAGGAAGAGTGCACGTCCGGCACAGGCTGATGCCCCAGACACGGCTGCACAGTCCGGCCCATCAAGGAAGCCAAGCTTCACAGACGCCGAACTTAATGCACTTGTTCAGTATGTGTCAGATCATGATAGGGAAATGGTCATCGTTGCAGGGTCCAAGACCACACATGCCAGACGCCAGGCACACTGGCAGACCATTGCTGACAGAATAAGTGCCCTTGGAGTAGTGAGGCGCACAGCTAGTGATTGCCAGAAGCGCTGGAATGACCTTAAGCGCAGGGCAAAGGATAAGCTGGCCTCAAGTCATGCCGCAACCTTGGTGACTGGAGGTGGGTCCCCAGCACAGGAAATAGAACTCACACCACACGAGTCCGTAGCTGGATCCTACGTCACCGAGGGACAACTCCAAGGTGTGGGAGACCTCCCTGATTACGAGGCATCATCCGGTGAGTGCACATGCATGTGTGTATCATCCCTGTGCATGTTGTGTGTGTGAAGCATGCATGTTGGGTGCCTGTCAAGGGGGTGTGTGGCAGAGTTGATAGTGGCACCCATGTGCCTCATCCAGTATGTTCAGTGCAACACCATCTGGCCACAGCACTATCCCTACTGGCAACAGTGCACATATGGGCCAACACCATGGAAGTTGCCCTTGATTAGTAATTTTGTCACTACATTGTTGCTCATACTCCCCTGTCTATTCATCTGATGTCTTACATACCATTCCTCTCCTTTCCCCCAGCCATTCAAGTTTCATCTTCACATGCCTGACATGCAATGATACCACATGCTAATGCGTCCTCTGTATATAAATGCCTACCAACATGCAGTCATAATGTGGATGTAGCCTTGAGATCCACCTCCTTCCTGGGTCCTTTGGTACCGTCTGGTTTCGAGCCCCATTCCCTCACACTCCATGCTGCTCTTCATGGTCTATCTTCCATGACTTCTACAGTTCAGACCATCGTGCCCTACGCACGACACCTGCTTGCCAAAAGTCAAATGAGGGCAGCCTGCCCTCCAATGCGACCCACCCTATTGCTGACCAGTGCATCTGAGCCTACTCTAAGCTAACTCTCACTGACATCTGCTCATACATGCCTTTGCCTGTCCCATAGACCCTTCACATGGTCCCTGTCCTCTCTCCTTGCTCCTCTTCCACCATCATAGGTGGGACCCGTTGGGGTGTACTCCTGGCCTCCTTCCAATCCTCAGATACCACTAATGATGTGCATGGTAATGGGAGCGTCTCAGTCCAAGGCCCTTAGGCCAACCTCAATCTCCTTGAGAAATGCTACCCACATCTCATCAACTTCCTTACCTCTCCTGCTGTCCCCCCTCCTCTCTCCTCATCAATCCTGCACTGCCTCCCTGCACCCTCCCATGAACCTTCTCCGCCTCCCACTCCAACTCCTACACATGCGGCACCTCTGATCTCTAGCACTCCCCGTAAGTCCTACAAGGCTGTCAACCTCCTCCACAATTACACTCCTTTCACTGCGGCTGCATCAGGCATTCCTCCGATAACTGTCACTTACATGAGGTTATGCACCTTGACATCCTTGGTCTCATGGAAACATGTCAGACGGCCAGCTCTGTCTGCATCCTTGACCCTCTCCTTGGCCCGCCACCACTGTGCAGGGGGGGTGTGCCCTTGGCTTCCCTGAGGGTATTCCTGCCACTGTCACACCTACTTAGACCTACTCCACTCTGGAATGGCTTGTGTGAGGTTACTGTCCACCACACCTTGACATTCCAAACAGTGCGTACTGTGTCTGGGAAAACTGGTCAAATGTACTACTTCCTTTCTGAGTGTCCTCACCTCTCCTCCTCACTCATGTCCCCAGACACAGAATTCCTCATCCTTGGTGCGGTACGCATCCACCTGCATGCCTGTTGACGCCCCCACCTGACCTTTCTGTGACCTCAGCAACTCCCTCTCACCCTCTAGACTCCCGTCTGTCCCTACTCATTCTGCAGGGCACACTCTTGATGCTCTGATCTCATCTGACTTTCCCCTCTCCGTCCATCTCTGCACTCCTCTCTCCTGGAGTGATCACATTCTCCTCTCCTCCCAGCTCACCCTCAACACCCCACAGGCAAAGCCACCCTCACCACTGTCACACACCTTCTTTGTATTCCGACCCATGAAGTGTGTGTCAGTCGAGGCTCATGCTGCCAAAATGTCCCCCCCATCCAGCTCCCCCTTAGGCTCACTCCCATCCTGACAGGGCCCACTCCATGCTCCACTCCATGTCAGGTACACTGGATGTCTTAGCCACGGTCATGACCACCTGTCTGAAGCCCCATGCCAATGCAGAGTCCTGGCATGACTCGGATCTTGGGAACCCAAACCACAGGTGCCGGGTGGCAGAGAGGGAATGTCCTGCATCATGGCCATCCTCTGGCAAACTGGCCTGCCACATGCTCCAAAGGCAATAGCGCCTCACCCTTCTCACCAAGATGAGATCCCCAATCCAAGGGCACATATCTGCGGCATGTGACAACTCTGCAGGACACATAGAAATCTGAAAGGACCTTGCCGAGCCAGAGGCAGTGTGTACCTCCCCTGTCCCCTCCGAGCCCACAGCACAGCATGATTGTCTCTGTACCCCTATAGGGCACCCCCCCCAGCACTTGTCTGCGCCTAACACCATCTGCCCTTGACGTCAAGTCCTACTTACCTTGTACAGCACTTCCAGCCGCCACTCCCCCTTGCACTTCATTGTGCCACCCACCCCTGCACTTGCGTGACATGAATGACACCAGCACCAGTAGTATTGTTGACTGGCATCCCCTTCTGCCCCACCACCCCTCAGTGCTCCGCTGCACCTACAAACATCACTTGACCGGTGCTTCACGAATGCAAAATTATTCCGTTACAGGTGTTGGGGAGGTGGAATCACAATGTTTACTGCATTATGTTGATCTAGACAAGGCACTGTGCATCGTTGCCAATTTGGACTAGCAGATCCATGTACAACATGTATACTAATTGATGTGACGATGCAATGTCAGGACCAGAGTGGTTGAAATCCTAAAAAGTAGCCCTCCTCTCCCTCCTCACTTGGTGGCTATGTCACATGCCATGTGTGTGATGGCATGTGCCTTTGACATGGCAATCACCGCCCAATGTGTGATGGCAGTGCTAGGCATCAAGGTGAGCAGGCGTTGCTCTCCAATCAGTACATAGTATGCCCTGAGCCTCCCCTACAGACCCAGTGATGGTGAATGCATAGGAGGACTCCCAGTCATGTAGGACATGTGTCGTAGGACTACTGCCTATGTTGTTCATCAGCCCTTGTTGCATGCCATGGTGCTAATGCCTGTTTCCATTTTTCTCTTTCATGTCTTTGCAGGGGACGAAGCACTTGTTGATGCTGGGGATGTGGTGGTGGAGCCGTCCCAGGAGGGCAACCCGGGCCGACCTACCACAAGTGAGGGACGTGGTGTGTTTGTGGGTGAAAACCCACAAGTGCTGCAGGCCGTGCTGTCGAGGGGTGTCTCTGGGGGTTCCTCCCCCGAGCAGTATTCAGGTGTAGACTCGGAGGATGACACCTATGTGCAGTCGCAGGTGAGTGTTCTTGGGAGAGAATCTCCTCTGTCCGACCCACCTGCAGCCAGGCCATTGGCCTCAATGGGGATGTCAGTGTCGGCAGATCAGCCTCCGGTGGTTACGGATGCAGGGCCACACCACCCAATCTCTGATCCTGTTCCTGGGGCTGCAGATCAGAGAGGGAATGCAGTCCTGCAGCCTGAGGCCTTGCCGGCACAGCAAGGCGCAGTCCGCCTTGCCCCAGGCAGGTGTGGTGCCCGTCAACGTGGTGGCCGTATGCCACCTGGCAATACCGTATGGGAGCAATCCATCTACGGTATGGCCACCCAACAGGCAGCATCATCCGAGATGATTGCACAGGCCATGGATAGGGTGGCCACTTCCATTGTCCCCCCAGAAAGGCTGATGGAGCGACTGGAGCAGGCTACAGAGTCCATCTGCCAGGCACACAGGGAGGATATGTTGGCGTCCAACATGGACAGGCGGGCGGCACTGGCGACTCTGGGGGAATCACTTTCCATGGAGTCCCAGCGCCACAGGGAAGCCCTGAGGGAAGAACTCCGTCACCTCAGGTCGACCCTGTTAGAGCTTGAGGCTTCATCCCATAGAAGGACAGAGGAGCAGCTGGAGCGTCTGACACGGACGCTCTCGGCCGAGATGCAGGCAACTCGTGCGGAGGTCAGGTCATCCCGGGAGTTACTGCATGGGGACCTCCGCATGATTATAACCCAGAACCAGAACTACCAGACCCGCCTGCTTGCAGCCATGGAGGAGCAAACTCGTGCTTTGCGTGGGCTGCCTCCCATTGTCACACCATCTTCTGAGGCAGCTCCCCCACCTCCAGAGTCAGCTGCAGGGTCTGGGCAGAGCCATAGCGACTCATCTCCCACAACAGAGTAGCCGTGTGGGCCACGAGCCTATGGGGTGTTTTCCTTTCCCATGATCCACACAGGTGGATTGTGGCGTGCATCCTGTCCTCGGACCTCATAGGTGGCCCCCCCCCCCCCCGCCGGCCCTTTCATGGCCATTTTTTCTCTTTTTCATTTTTATTTTGCAAGAGTGTTGCCTTGTGTGGGTACCTGGGCATACACTGTATTGTGGCTGGGCACATGCAGGCTTGTCCTGAGTTTGGTTTCGATGCTTGGGTAGCAGACATCCACACCCCTCCTGCTTCCCTTTCCATGGGCTTGCAAAGGGTGTGCCCAAGTGACAGCAAATTACACGGTGACATTGGACTCCCATGACCTGTTGGCCAGTCCATAGTCAATACTGTGTAGACATTCATAGTGTTCATTGTTGTTGCACCTAACTATGCATGATGGTATGATATGTGCCTCTACTTACATATGTTGCTCATGTTTTGCAGGTATTTCACACAGATCTTCACAAGGGCATACTCTCTGGAGTCACACTACATGTCGGTAGATGTGCACTGACACTTTTGCATGGCGCCATCACTGTACACCTGGACGGTGAGGACATACCAGCAGATTCAGGTAATGAGACTACCATTGATTACATGCAATGTGTCTTGTTTGGGTGGGCTTCAGGGTGGGTTGGTGTGTAATTTGATAGAAATTACTCTTACACAGGTGTGTAGTAGTGGCCCCAGGGCGGTTAGCTGCTCAAGTGCGGCTATGTTCCATTTTGGGCACTGCTATTTGTGACACTGGTGTCATGTTGTGATGGCCAGTTTGTTTGCTGTCACATACCATGACATGGTGTCCTCAGTGGCGGGACTGTGAAGGGAGTGGGTGACATGGCAATGTTGTCATGTAGTGAATCGCCTGTGGCAATGCATTGTAGATTGATGGAGTTGTGTCTTTGCATTGTGATGCATAGCTGGTGTATGTGTAGCTAGGGGTGCACACATATTGACACTTCCATGTTAACAATCTCAGGCTGATGTGTATCTGACAGTTCATTGTCAAGTAATTTTCAGACATTGTCAGGTAGAGTCATCATTGATTGTCAGATGGTATGTGCCAGAGCAGTGTGCACTAGCCAGCACTGTGATTCCTAGGTGAAGAAGTTGGCCACCAGTTGCGTACGGGCTGCCTCCCCCCGTGCCCTTTCCCCTCCCATGCGCAGCGGGCGTGCATGTGGTTGTGGATGTGGGGGCACCACCATGTCCACGGGCAGGCCCCGGCGTGTTGCAACGTTGTGCAGGACACATGCTGCCACTATGATCCTGCACACTATTCGGGGAGCATATAACAGCTGCCCGCCAGAACGGTCAAGGGAGCGAAAGCGTGACTTCAGCACTCCGAATGTGCGCTCCACTATGCCCCGTGTAGCAATGTGGGCTGTGTTGTACCTTACCTGGGGTGGCGTGGTGGGGTTCCGTATTGGGGTCATCATGTGGGGGCTGATAGGGTAGGCACTGTCCCCTGCGGAGGTGGTGATGGGTATCATTAGTGGTGTTGTGTCATGACCCAGTATCTGACATGCATGCATGTGGAGTGGCATTCATGCTCACCAAGCAGCCATGTATCTCCATGCTGGCCAGCCTCTAGGTCCCGGCATAGGGTAGACATTCTGTAGATGAAGCTGTCGTGGGTGGACCCTGGATAGTTGGCATATACTGATGTGATGATTCCCTTGCCATTGCATACAACTTGGACGTTGATGGAATGCCAGTGCTTGCGGTTTCTATAGATGTGCTCTGTTGCCCTGGGAGGACGTAGAGCCACATGTGTGCAGTCAATAGCACCAAGCACTTTGGGGATTTGAGCCACACCATAGAATTCCTGGATGCACGTCCGCCTTTCTGCATGAGTCCTGGGGAGATATATGTGCCTGCGGACTGAGGGCCGTGCAGTGATGATGTTCAAGACCTGGTGTAGGCAGCGTGACTGCGTGGCCTGTGACACACCACCCACTATGGCACTTGTCCGCTGAAAGGATCCAGTGGCCAAGAAGTGCAGTACATTCAGGACCTTCTGCAGGGGGCTGAGTGCTTGGGAGCACAGGGTGGGTGATGTGAGGTCATCCTCCCACTCACTGACCAGGTCCAGTATGATGTGTGCTGGAAACCTGTACCTCCCATACACCTGGTCATCAGGCATCCCGAATAGGCTGGTTCTGGGTGTGAATATTCTGGCCCTGACTCTCCTCCTCATCCTCCTTTGGTAGCCCACTGCCACTGCTGCTAGGAACGGTATGTTCATCCTGGCATCTGGCTTGTTTATTGAAAAGTGCGCAAATTAATGCCTTGCGCGTGTAGTAGGCAGCGTGTGAGCCTCGCACCCCTGGAATCGAGTTCCCACTCCAATCGCGTGTATATATTCCCACGCTGCAGGCATACAGGTGCGCTGACGTACTTGCCTGTGTAAGGGGCCGCGCGGCCCTGAAATACACGTACATAGGCCAATGGCGTGTACGCGCACTTTTGGCCAATTACACGCGATGAAATACACGTACATAGGCCAATGGCGTGAACGCGCACTTTTGGCCAATTACACGCGATTACACTCAGACGTGCAGGATTTCCACGTGTGCTCCGTCTTCACGTGCTGAGTGGGGAACGCCCGTGCGGATCACGTCAGACGCGCTCACGCGATGAGGGACTCTGGTCCAATAGAATCGCGTATGCGTGCTGACGCACTTACGCGCTAAGGGCCTTTCCTCGGATTTCACGCTGACGTGCAGGAATTTCACGTGCCAAATCACTCCGTATCAAGCTGGCCACCCGAAAACACACGGAACACCACGCTCCTGCCCCGAAGGCCGAGTTACTGCCCCCCAAGTGCCCTGAGCAGCCTCCCACGTGCTATCTGCTGCTGCCTGCCTGCCTGCCTGCCTGCTGCCACCGTGCCCTGCCATTTGGTGCCTGCACATCAGCCATCTGCAGGGGTCCAGTTGCTGTGTCCACCCCTGCTGGAACTGAAGACTCCCAACTGGGATTACATCGCTCCACAGCCCAGCCCCAGGACCCAGTTGCCCACCCACACCTGCCTCTGGGGTTGCCATGTCGGGCACTTCTACATCTGGCACCAGTGGCAACCCCAGGCCAGAGGGGCAGAGGGGCACCAGCTTCACTGCCACCGAAGTTGGTGTCCTGGTGGAGCATGTCCTGGGGCAGTATGATGCCCTCTTTGGATCGTCCCGCGCCAGCAAGGAAGGACGGGAGAGGATCTGGGCCGACTGTGTGGTTGCCATCAACGCGGAGGGGGTGGCAACCCGCAACGTCTTGAAGATCAAGAAGCGCTGGGAGGACTTGAGGTCCAGGACCCTTGTGAAGGCCCGGCGCCTCGTGGAGGGGGGCCGGGGCCACATGAGTACCATCCAGAAGAGGGTCCTGGAACGCGTACGCCCAGCGCTCCACGCCCAGATCCTTGAGAGGGAGACCCGTCTGGAGTTGAGCGGTAAGTGTCCAGGCATCACTGTGTGAGACAGGGCATGTTGCGGTGTGCTGGTTCTATGATACTTGCCTGTATGTGTGCCATGTGCCATATATGCATGTATGTGTGCTGGGACATCATGGTACTGCCTGTGCGACCAGTGATGTGTGACCCACATGGTTGTTGCATGTGTAGAAATGCGGCATGGGGAGCACTATGCAGATTTGGGACATGAGAGCATGGCAGTCTCTGTACCTGGACATGGATGGGGGTGAGGATGGGTGCTGATGCCAGGTACATATATGGTAGCCATGTCTGTGTGCCTGACCTGCATGTCTGTGACTTGTGCATGCCATGGATGCATGACTCATGTGTGTGACAATGCACAGATTCAGTGACGCACCCACCTTACCCTTGTTTTGCCTGTGTTTGGTGTGATTGTGGCCAGATGGATGTGACTGAGGTGTAGTGTGTGCATGTGATATGCATGAGCCATGATGCATGTGAGTTACATTTCATTGAATGTTTCAATAGTCATTTGGACATGCATGGAAATGTGCATGGCATGCACCATGCCTGTTACTGTGTGTGTTTCGCCTGCACTGACCCATGTGTTGTGGAGGGACATGATGGAAGTGTACTTTGACAGGGGTGCTCATCTGCTATTGCTTCCTGTCTAGGGGACCATTGTACAGTAGCCTGATGCTTGTGTTCTTTGTCTCCCTCTACGCAGCGGCTAGTGAAGAAGAGGGCGGAGACGGCGCTGTGGAGCAAGGCGGCGGGGATGCCCCCACGGCTGCAGCGGAAGGGGTGGGTGAGCCCCCACAGGGGCCTGCTACGGCGGGAGACGGTGAGGAGCCATCCAGGTTGGTGGTTTGCACAGAGGAGGAGGAGGCCGACACTGGTGCACACATGGGCCCTGGTGGGAGCATCCCTGCTGGTGCAAGTGGTGCAGTCCAGGGGCAGGAGGCAGCACAGGTCACCGTGGAGGGGCCTGTGCATGTCGCTGTCCCTGACCCTGTGAGTGCACCACCATGCACCAGCAGGGATGCCCCGTCCCAGGCCCGTCCGCAGGTAGAGGGGATGTCCATGTCAACTGACTCCCCTCCACCTGCGGCCGTGGGAACCCCTGGCCGCGTGGAGCAGGTCCTGATTGGGGTCGCGATGCGCACGGCTGTGATTCGTGATGCCGTGCGTGCTTCCCGGGAGGAGCACGCACGTCATCACGAAGTGCACCGTGCCGACGTGGCCCAATTGGGATCGGCCATGTTCGGGGGGTTCCTGCATGTGTTGGCCAATCTGACGGCCCTCTCCTCCTCTGTGCAGGCTATCCACCAGTCGTTCTCCTTGCCGTCTTCCGGCCCAGATGCCACCATGGCCCCCTGTGGACCTGCCCCAACCAATGCAGCCAGCTCGGTGGGGATCCCATCCCTGCCGCAGTTGGGAGTCGGAGGTCCAGCAGGGGTGGACGACACAGCAAGTGGACCCCAGCAGATGGAAGATGTGCCGGCATCATCGGGCAGGGCACGTGCACGACGGCGTCGGTGGTTACCATCAGCCTGGATGCCGTCGTGCTGGCAGAGGCAGTGGCGTCGCAGGCAGCAGCGGGCTCGACGTGGGAGGCATCATGGCTCAGGGCCATCAAGATCGGAGGGGCAGGCATCGGCCGGAGGGCAGGGCAACCCTGGCATGGCGGTGTGTTCCGTGTGGGAGGAGTTTGGCCAGCGGATAGATGCGGAGCGGCAGCGGGCGGAAGAGGAGCGGCTCGCCATGGCCAGGGCGGAGATCTCCATGCATCAGGCATTGAGGCGGGCTGCGTGCCTCGAGGAGGCTCGCAGGGAATTTGGAGAGCACATGGGGTTGTCCCTGCGAGACCTCGGGGCCAGGACTGAGTCCCGCCTCCAGGACATAGACATGGAGTTCGAGGATGCCCTGGCCAACATCACCAAGTGAGCCGCAGGACTAGCCCGCTGCCTCTGTATATAGTTTTTTAGTTAGTTAGTGCTAGGTTTCCTTTATTTGAAATTTTTTTTTGGACCGCTTGGACAATGGCCACTTCTTTGTACATATTTTTTTAGATAGTTAGTATTAGGTTTAATTAGTGGTGTTGGGCTCATGGACCCTTGAACAATCCTGTAAATATAGTTTTTTTTTTTTTGAGATAATTTATTTTTACTTTCATATTGGTCACACCATGTCGTAATGGTTTATGTTTCATTTCATTCTACTTGTGTTTACTTTGGACAAAATCGATTCTTTTTTCTATCCTTTGTTTTTTGGTTTCTAATTTTTGTTCCCGGACATGGACCTTTTATTTGCTTTCCCAGATGGTTGTCAGAGTTTACTTTATTTTTTTTTTTTAATACATTTTTATATTATCTTACACTTGTGTCATTTTTTCTTTGATTTCTTACATGCCATGATATGGGTTTTGACATTGACTTGCACCCATTGTGTGTGTGTGTGTGGCGGACATGTGTTCTTTTGCTTATTTGCCTTTGGGGTTGTGTCATGTGATTGCATTCACTATGTGGGTGCATGCAATCCTTGCCTGGGTGTTTGTGCTGGGTATGCTGGTCATTACTGCCATTATTGTGTATCGTCAGGACCAGGGGCCAGGGGGACATGGGTGGGGGCCTGCTGGCAGGTTGGCCACAGTGCTGGGGGTGGGGGTGGTGGGAGACATGGGTTGCCCATGGGTGGGGGCCTGCTGGCAGGTTGGCCACAGTGCTGGGGGTGGGGGTGGTGGGAGACATGGGTTGCCCATGGGTGGGGGCCTGCTGGCAGGTTGCCCACAGTGCTGGGGGTGGTGGGAGACATGGGTTGCCCATGGGTGGGGGCCTGCTGGCAGGTTGGCCACAGTGCTGGGGGTGGGGGTGGTGGGAGACATGGGTTGCCCATGGGTGGGGGCCTGCAGGCAGGTTGGCCACAGTGCTGGGGGTGGGGGTGGTGGGAGACATGGGTTGCCCATGGGTGGGGGCCTGCTGGCAGGTTGCCCACAGTGCTGGGGGTGGGGGTGGTGGGAGACATGGGTTGCCCATGGGTGGGGGCCTGCTGGCAGGTTGCCCACAGTGCTGGGGGTGGGGGTGGTGGGAGACATGGGTTGCCCATGGGTGGGGGCCTGCTGGCAGGTTGGCCACAGTGCTGGGGGTGGGGGTGGTGGGAGACATGGGTTGCCCATGGGTGGGGGCCTGCTGGCAGGTTGCCCACAGTGCTGGGGGTGGGGGTGGTGGGAGACATGGGTTGCCCATGGGTGGGGGCCTGCTGGCAGGTTGCCCACAGTGCTGGGGGTGGGGGTGGTGGGAGACATGGGTTGCCCATGGGTGGGGGCCTGCTGGCAGGTTGCCCACAGTGCTGGGGGTGGTGGGAGACATGGGTTGCCCATGGGTGGGGGCCTGCTGGCAGGTTGGCCACAGTGCTGGGGGTGGGGGTGGTGGGAGACATGGGTTGCCCATGGGTGGGGGCCTGCTGGCAGGTTGGCCACAGTGCTGGGGGTGGGGGTGGTGGGAGACATGGGTTGCCCATGGGTGGGGGCCTGCTGGCAGGTTGGCCACAGTGCTGGGGGTGGGGGTGGTGGGAGACATGAGCAGGTGTGCAGGGTAGTTCCCTGTGGTGTGTGCTGCCTGCAGGGGCCGTGGAGGGTGTACAGGTAATGCCTGGGAGCACACAGCCAAATCGCGTGTGCAACTTCCCGCGCACCCCTCGATTCCACGTTCCCTGCCATATCGCGTGTGCAACTTCCCGCGCACCCCTCGATTCCACGTTCCCTGCCATATCGCGTGTGGGACTTCCCGCGCGCCCCTGAACTCCACGTACCCGGCCATTTCGCGTGTGCAACTTCCCGCGCACCCCTCGATTCCACGTTCCCTGCCATATCGCGTGTGGGACTTCCCGCGCGCCCCTGAACTCCACGTACCCGGCCATTTCGCGTGTGCAACTTCCCGCGCACCCCTCGATTCCACGTTCCCTGCCATATCGCGTGTGGGACTTCCCGCGCGCCCCTGAACTCCACGTACCCGGCCATTTCGCGTGTGCAACTTCCCGCGCACCCCTCGAATCCACGTTCCCTGCCATATCGCGTGTGGGACTTCCCGCGCGCCCCTGAACTCCACGTACCCGGCCATTTCGCGTGTGCAACTTCCCGCGCACCCCTCGATTCCACGTTCCCTGCCATATCGCGTGTGGGACTTCCCGCGCGCCCCTGAACTCCACGTACCCGGCCATTTCGCGTGTGCAACTTCCCGCGCACCCCTCGATTCCACGTTCCCTGCCATATCGCGTGTGGGACTTCCCGCGCGCCCCTGAACTCCACGTACCCGGCCATTTCGCGTGTGCAACTTCCCGCGCACCCCTCGATTCCACGTTCCCTGCCATATCGCGTGTGGGACTTCCCGCGCGCCCCTGAACTCCACGTACCCGGCCATTTCGCGTGTGCAACTTCCCGCGCACCCCTCGATTCCACGTTCCCTGCCATATCGCGTGTGGGACTTCCCGCGCGCCCCTGAACTCCACGTACCCGGCCATTTCGCGTGTGCAACTTCCCGCGCACCCCTCGATTCCACGTTCCCTGCCATATCGCGTGTGGGACTTCCCGCGCGCCCCTGAACTCCACGTACCCGGCCATTTCGCGTGTGCAACTTCCCGCGCACCCCTCGAATCCACGTTCCCTGCCATATCGCGTGTGGGACTTCCCGCGCGCCCCTGAACTCCACGTACCCGGCCATTTCGCGTGTGCAACTTCCCGCGCACCCCTCGATTCCACGTTCCCTGCCATATCGCGTGTGGGACTTCCCGCGCGCCCCTGAACTCCACGTACCCGGCCATTTCGCGTGTGCAACTTCCCGCGCACCCCTCGATTCCACGTTCCCTGCCATATCGCGTGTGGGACTTCCCGCGCGCCCCTGAACTCCACGTACCCGGCCATTTCGCGTGTGCAACTTCCCGCGCACCCCTCGATTCCACGTTCCCTGCCATATCGCGTGTGGGACTTCCCGCGCGCCCCTGAACTCCACGTACCCGGCCATTTCGCGTGTGCAACTTCCCGCGCACCCCTCGATTCCACGTTCCCTGCCATATCGCGTGTGGGACTTCCCGCGCGCCCCTGAACTCCACGTACCCGGCCATTTCGCGTGTGCAACTTCCCGCGCACCCCTCGATTCCACGTTCCCTGCCATATCGCGTGTGGGACTTCCCGCGCGCCCCTGAACTCCACGTACCCGGCCATTTCGCGTGTGCAACTTCCCGCGCACCCCTCGATTCCACGTTCCCTGCCATATCGCGTGTGGGACTTCCCGCGCGCCCCTGAACTCCACGTACCCGGCCATTTCGCGTGTGCAACTTCCCGCGCACCCCTCGATTCCACGTTCCCTGCCATATCGCGTGTGGGACTTCCCGCGCGCCCCTGAACTCCACGTACCCGGCCATTTCGCGTGTGCAACTTCCCGCGCACCCCTCGATTCCACGTTCCCTGCCATATCGCGTGTGGGACTTCCCGCGCGCCCCTGAACTCCACGTACCCGGCCATTTCGCGTGTGCAACTTCCCGCGCACCCCTCGATTCCACGTTCCCTGCCATATCGCGTGTGGGACTTCCCGCGCGCCCCTGAACTCCACGTACCCGGCCATTTCGCGTGTGCAACTTCCCGCGCACCCCTCGATTCCACGTTCCCTGCCATATCGCGTGTGGGACTTCCCGCGCGCCCCTGAAATCCACGTACCCGGCCATTTCGCGTGTGCAACTTCCCGCGCACCCCTCGATTCCACGTTCCCTGCCATATCGCGTGTGGGACTTCCCGCGCGCCCCTGAAATCCACGTACCCGGCCATTTCGCGTGTGCAACTTCCCGCGCACCCCTCGAATCCACGTTCCCTGCCATATCGCGTGTGGGACTTCCCGCGCGCCCCTGAACTCCACGTACCCGGCCATTTCGCGTGTGCAACTTCCCGCGCACCCCTCGATTCCACGTTCCCTGCCATATCGCGTGTGGGACTTCCCGCGCGCCCCTGAAATCCACGTACCCGGCCATTTCGCGTGTGCAACTTCCCGCGCACCCCTCGATTCCACGTTCCCTGCCATATCGCGTGTGGGACTTACCGCGCACCCCGGTATGCACGCACACGTTTATTTTTTCTCTCTGCGCGTGTCTGTGTTTGTGGGTACCCCTTTGTACGTCATTTGTCCAGGAGGGCAACAGTATTGTACATTGGTTATGTCTGTATATAGGTGCTATTTGTTGGCGCGCCTTTTAGCGCACATTTCTTGCAGGCGCAGACACGCTACCGCCTGCTTTCTTGTGGCGGTCGTGTTTGTGCCTGTTTGTGCCTGTGCGCTGCTTTGAGCGTGCGCTTTTTTGCCCTATTCTATTCCATGAATACGTGTTGTATGCGAGCGTGTGGGCGTTCCGCGCACTTGCCTCCTGAACTTTCCCCGTGCCGCCCACATTCTTCCCCATTCCGAGTGTTGTGCCCCATTTTATTCCCCATTCCGAGTGTCCCGCCCTGTGTTCCGCCTACTTTAGAGCTGTGCGCTGCGCTCGGAGTGATGGCGCAGTGGCCGTGGCGCACGACGTTGGTTGACCTGTGCGCCGGCCTGCGCCGCGCGCTTTTTCGGCGCACGTCCTCTGCTTTTCTTGCGCACGGACTTCCATGAATCGACGTGCGCTGGTTTCCCTGCGCTTTGCGCTGATTTTCGGCGCAGCGCACGTATTGGCCCCTCTGCGCCGGGATTTTCGGCGCACATTTATTCCATGAATCGGCCTGTTAATTGGGCCAGACGGGCCTTATGCAGGACCAGAAGGTGAGAGAAGGAATGAGATCTAGGCAAGATGGACAGAGGAGGAATAGTGAGCACCGGTGGGCGGGAGGCCCGAGATTTGTATAAGGATGGAGACCATCCCCGGCGATAAGCTTGCAGAGAGGACGCGGAGGCAATGACTCCTAGCACCGTCTCACTCCAACTGAACCAGGTCTGGCAACAGGGTGAAGAACACTGGAAAACCTACAAGGATTTGGGGAGCACTAGAAACACATATCACTACTGGGGAGTTGAGACCTGAGGATGCGAGACGGCCTCACATTCAGTGTGAGTGGCTTGGTTTGATTTCTTTAATGTTCTGTTGTTTAATTCCTTTTGCTCATTTATGTATAAATACACCCAGTAAACCATTCTTCCTGAGTATGCCCTTTTGTGCATATCATGTAACCTCTTGATCGGCACAACTCCTGCACCTACAGCTCTTTCCTCTGCACCTTCAGCTTTCTTTGCACACCAGCATCTCCACTCCTTGCTGCTCCACTACCCCAAACACCTTAGCTGCATGCCTAAACAGGCTGTTAACCCCTCCCCCTGGTCTGCATCTGCATTAAGGGTTTGCAGCTGCCTTTCATTATTACTGGGATTTTGGAAATCCTCACCATGGTTTCACTTCACGTGGTAAGAAGCAACATTCAATGGGGCTTCTCGCCACCTGGACCAAGCTTCTAAGTGCCCATTCTTCCATCTTGGAATTCTATTTGTGATGCATGTGCTCTGACACCCACACATGGAAGTCTGCAAGTGGTGCTGGCACTGCCTGTCCAGAGCTCAGTGCACAGCTCCTTGTCTGCTCTTCCCCGCAGGAGACCTCTGCTAAATCCTCAGGCCTGCAGGTAAGGATTCCCCCTTTCTCAAGATTCTACGAGACTGCCATTGAACTATGCAGTTGTCATGGGGTCTGGGTCCCCTGTTTCCATCGGGTTGCTACATCTGCACCTTATAGAGGCAATGATCTCTGTCACCATCATTTGATAAGTCCTTGCGACTTGACAACATTGGTGTGCGGGAGGCAAGGGGTTCTCCCTATGCTGCTACACGCTCCACATCACGTGCTGCATGGTCAGGCGCTTCCACCTCAGTCATGCTCACAAACACCCAGACACACCGAGACCCTGAGGGCAAGACAGGGGACACTGTCACTGGACCCTTCCACATTATAGTTTGAGTCTTCTTGCCGTCTTGCACTAAAGACCATCCAAGGAGGAACTCCTTGTTTGTTGTAGTGAGAGATCTGTACCTTTTTATGAGTTGATCCCTGCCCTCCGAATCGAATGTGTTAAAGTATGAAATACAGTCCAAAGGTGCAGACTATCAAGGCAGTACCTATAATAATAATAATAATAATAATAATAATAATAATGTGCCAGTAAATGATAAGCAGGACATGTGCACAGAAAGAGCATCTTTAATTACAAACATTGTAATCTTCCAATGGATTCTTTAAATCATTTCACTCTCAAAAATGTGAAACAATATTCAAAAGTGTTCAGTATCAAAATAAATAAATACATTGTCAGTCAATAAGTTAAATTGTAATACAGACAGAAGTGCAAGGACCTAACAGATTTTGGTAACAACCGCCATCAGGAGCCAAACGGATGTAAAACCTGGAACCGATGACCAACTTCATAATTACAGGCAGTGATATCTATGTCCATAACCTGCATTTAAATGTTACTGGGCTGCTCAAATGATACTACTGGGGAAGAGTGCTGTCCTAAACGAAGAGTGCAGTAAAAGAGCAGGCGTCAAATAGATAGTACGCCTAAAAATTTTGGAAATTGAAAAAGTTACCATCGAAAGTGAAGAGAAACGAGATTGTGAAGAATAGACACTGAGGCCACCACAGAGAATAGTCTGTCAAATGTAGCCCACGTGTAACTAGAAGTAGTCGCAGTCCTGGAGTGTATCTCAGGCCTGAAATGAAGGAGAAAGGAAGGATCACCCTTCAAATACATTGACCAGGAAGGGTCATGGAAAGTGAGACACAGACAATAGTCTGTAAATCTGTCATACAAGTCAAAAGGTATTAGAAATTCACTTTTCGGGTTTTCTATGGAACTTGCTACTGAACATAACTATAGCGTGGGGACCGCCACACTGTAATGATATAAATAAAACAGCATTTATGTCTTATTTCATGGTAAAGACAAGGAAGGGATTGGTTGATTGGTGTTATGTTGCATGTGTTTACATTCTTGTTGATTGATACCAAAAATATTTATACTTTGTATACGATTGTCATATATGTTTATGACTTTTATGCAGTTATGGTTAAGTTGCTGTTTCCATAGGAAGAGCACTTTTTGGGTGGCCTATAACTCCGCTCCCCCTGGACGACTCCTCACCAAACTTTGCAAAAAAAGTATATGGGGCGCAAAGTTTGGTGATGTTTGGTGCAGGGGGGGAAAAGTTATAGGGTGGGTCCCAAAACGTCTTTTTTTCCCATAGACTGAATGGGGGAAAAACTTTGTGCACGCCTACAGGCCAAACCGCTGGATGGATTTTCCCCAAATTTGCAGCAGGGGCAGGGGCTTAGTCCCGAAGGGGGCTTTTGTAAATTTGGTGACAATCCGTCCAGTAGTTTCTTTTAAAGCAACGAAAAAGTATGTCTCAAAAAATGTGATATCTATGTCCGCTCCGCGGTCACACTTCCCTGTTCGCTCCGCAGACAAGAAATTGATTGGCTAATATGTAGCGTCATGTCCGCGGACATGTGGCGCTTTCACTGATTGGTTGTGAAACAGCGTGAAGTGTGTCAGATTTCTTCGATGCCCCCGCCATCTTTTGTTCATATTTTGGTGTACGCGGACATCGCCAGTAACACATCCAAGACACCAATGCACTTGTTATACTTATGAAATACTGTTTCCGAAGGTGAGCTTTAATTAGGCTGGGATGGGATGTGGCAGTACAAACTCAAAAAGTGGTGTTTTCTTGTCACCAAAGTCATACGGTAAAGTGGAAAGTGGTGCTCAATGTACGTCGAACAATTACTGCGTCTGTGTTACAATGTCTTTAGATTAATATTTTAGTCAGACTGGCGTCCTACGTTTTGAAATCTGAGGCCACCACCTGGACTGTTTGATGGAAACAGCGGTTCTGGAGGCGTATGGGAGTAGCGATTCTCATGATTGGATTCTCATATGTTGTTGCAAAGTGAGAATGTATTTGCCTTCTGAGTGAAGGACACTTGATTTGCTTTTTTGGTAGCGAGCTCAGTAGTCCCACGCATCCGAGTGAATACATAAGGGGCACTTGTTTTTTGACCTTGAGCGAAAGGGAAACTTTAAAAGGAATGAAAGGAATGACTGGTTGGAAAAAATACCATTTGATAAGGTTATGTTTTAAAAAACGTTTGTACGAAACATGAAATATCTGTTCACGAAAATTCATTGCTGCGAATACATCATTGCTGCAAATACATTGCTGTCTCACTTGGCCAAAAACAATGGAGCCAGTAAACATCATGTAAGTTTAATTTTGACGACTCTACACCAAACCACATTTTAATTTTATATTACCGAAACACTAATTGTGACAAAATAACTGATACAATACAACTGCGCAGGTGTTATGTTCCTCCAATAACGGAGAGTGCAGAATCTCTGCGTTTGCAGGGTATGACTAGAGTCACCCTTGTTGACCGTACATTTTTCCTCTTTGAAATGCTATGCTTGCCCACATAGCTTTGTGTATCACTTTGCATATTCATTTGCTCTTGTTTAAAATCACGAGAGACGTAATTTTCTCTTGCTTGTCCATTCATTTTGGCTCCATAACTGAATTACCATCTCACTGTGTAGGTGCCATTTTTTTAATCCATACGGCGAGTGCTCATTGTCGGCGTTTGTAGGCTGTCACTATATTTACCCATGGTCAACGCTAATATTTTCTTAAAATGTCATGTTTGACCACTTCGATTTGTGTACTACTTTCCACAATGTTTGTGTCTTTTTTAAAATGTTTTGCTAAAGGTTGGGTATTGATACATATTTTCTCTTACGTTTTCCGCCTAGCTACATGAGTACATACATAGTCTGGTTACAATGGAAGGAAGATGGTTACAAAGCAATTTTCATTACAGGCAGCATTTCATGTCTAACACTTTTCGTATCAGATGTGTGCGAGCTGAAGTGGGTGAAGGGAAGGTGGAGTTAGCTGAATAGCGTGGTTTTGAGGGATTTGCGAAAGAGATACAGAGATGGTTCTGCTCTGAGCGAGTTGGGGAGGGCATTCCAGAGCTTAGGTGCTATGTGAGGGAAGCCAATGCCGCCGGCTTTGGCTCTTTTTACAGTGGGTACTTGGAGTTGGTTGGCGTGATGACTTCTTCTGGGGCGGACGGAGGAGTTCTTGGTTATAGTTTCAGATAAGTAGGGGGGTGCTGTGTGGTTGATGCATTTGTGTGTGAGGGTGAGGATTTTAAAGTTGATCCTTTCCTTGACTGGGAGCCAGTGGACGCGTCTTCTGGCCTGTGAGATATGGTCAGTTTTGGGAATGTGTAGTGCAGCACGGAGGGCATTGTTTTGCACTATTTGGAGCCTGTTTAGGTTTTTTGATGAGGTGCCTGCCAGGAGGGCGTTACAGTAGTCCAATCTGGCTCCTATAGTAGCTCTGGCTATGGAGAGGCAGTTGGGCGTGGTGAGGTAGGGTTTTATGGCATAGATGAGTTTGGTAGTCAGAGCAGAAGCTGAGGCAATGGCGCTGGTTTGTCTTGTCATAGAGAGTGTCGCGTCAATGTAGACTCCTAAGGTCTTGACGGCAGAGGAGACAGGAATGCTAATGCTGTCGATGATCATGTGCGAATAATCGGGGCTGAGTTTGGTTAGAGTTTCGTTAGGGGCTAGGATGATGATTTCGGTTTTGTCTCCGTTTAGGCAGAGACCATTGATAGCCATCCATGTTTGGATAGTCGAGTAGATTTTGCGGAGGGCTTCTGAGTCAAGGTCGTAGTCTCCAGAGAGGGGGAGGAGGACCTGCGTGTCATCAGCGTAGTTGGTGTACGCTATGTTGAGGGAGTCCAGTAAGTCAAAGAGGGGTTTGGTGAATAGGTTGTAGAGGGTCGGTGCGGTGCAGGACCCTTGTGGGACTCCACAATTGATAGTGGTGGGGGGGGGCGCTATCCTGGTCAGAGTATACTTTCATGGCCCTGCCTTCAAGGAAGGATGTGATCCACGTGGTAGCCTTGTGAGAGAAGTGTGCAGCATTGGAGAGGTGCGATGTGAGAATGCTGTGGTCGACCAGATCGAATGCTGCAGAAAGGTCGAGTAGGAGGAGGAGGGCAGGTTTGCCTGTGTCCATTATTTTAGTAATTTGATTTTTTAAATCTAGAAGAGCAGATTCCGTTCCATGACCTTTGCGGAAACCTGACTGTCTTTTGCCTAGGATGGTGTTGGTTTCCAGGTAGTGTTGGATTTGATTGTGTGCGGCTTTGTCTAGGATTTTAAGGAGAAAGGGGACGGTGGTGATGGGGCGATAGTTGTTAGGGGAGGAAGGATCGAGAGAGGGTTTTTTAGGAGCGGGCGGACCCAGTCTTCTTTTAGGCATTGAGGTACACTTCCAGATGCGAAAGAGGCATCTTGTGGCCATGCTGTGGGATGACCGGCCAGGCCCCCTTTGTCCCTACGCTGAACTAGCTATAAGGAGTAACATAACATCATTTATGGTGGTGTAGGGCAAGGGTTATGGCGCCGTCTTGGAAATCACTGTGCAAACAAAGCGGGTGGTTTAACAAAAACACATATTGTGCGTATGGGAAAATAATTACGTGTGCCTCACCATGAACATTTTCAATGACGCCCTTACAACCATTGTTACAATGTAATTGAAAATGGGATTAGTGCAATGGTCTCTGACAGTTGTTTGATAAATGAAATTACTTAACAAATTCTAAAATGTTAACGTTTTCTTTTAAAATCCAGTATATAATTTCAAAATGTAAGGTACTACGTTGTACGTCGCTGTATGTTTATTTACAGGTTCTGCGTCACGGCACATACTTTTGCTTTTTGCAGGCTGCCATGGAAAGCGAAGAGGGGCCATGTATGGAACAACCACCTTCCCTTTCTATGGTGGCGATCTTGAAAATGGATTTTGTTTTGTAATCGCTGTATGTTTATTTACAGGTTCTGCGTCACGGCACATACTTTTGCTTTTTGCAGGCTGCCATGGAAAGCGAAAAGGGGCCATGTATGGAACAACCACCTTCCCTTTCTATGGTGGCCATCTTGAAAAAGGATTTTGTTTTGTAATCGGGCCCGCCACAGGCGGGCCAGATTATAACCAAAAATCCTATTTTTCCATAGCACACGTTATTGCTTTGCAAATCTTTACTATTACTGGTAAATCTTATTGCGTCTATGTCCTTTGCTGAGAAATATAAAGTACAAGGAGTGTATGATATACATATTTTTTTAATATACTTATGCTGTGAAAGGTGGTTCTTAACGGAATATTTACTTTGCTAACGGATGGCTTTCTTTTTTGTTAGGACAAGTAATAAGGCAATTTGCGAACGGAAATAAGGAAAGAGGCACCAAATGGAAATATGGGGGGAGGGGTAGGTGGACGGCGCAACATTTTTGTGCGTTTGTTATTTGCAAGGTAGGGGCAGTGTTTGTCATGCTCCTTCATTACAGCAGTGCTGCTGTTTCTTGGGGAGGAGGGATGGCCTTAGCTCATGTCATTTTCAGATAACTAGAACTTTTCGTAAAAGTCTGTAATGTGTACTACATTGTTAATGGCTGACTACCAATACATGTTGGCGCTGTGCAAGGGAAATTTTGCAGGTGGATGTTCCTACATCAATATAAAATCTGTTTCCACACTGTCCACGAGGCATACATCTCACTGTTAAGTATTTACGGATTCTCGGACACGTCACCGTGCTGTATACTAGCATATTGTCAAAAGAGGTGATGGTTGGAAGGTTTAGAATAAATCTCAACCTCTGGCATTGCTCTGGGCAACCCTCCAGACCATCGTTCTTCGCCTGCCAAGCCATTACAAAAGGGGAAAGACCACATGCAAATCAGGCTTGGTCCCACCCCCAAAGGGGTAGTCCAGCCCGAACTGCTAGGTCACATCCCTTCTGCACGAGACCACAAGCATCCCCAGACATGTTTCAACCTTGTTGGGCGTCATCAGTGAGGAGTAGCTTGGGTCTCTAGGCCCAGCAGGCACGGGACCCACGTCTGGGCATACCCGTCCCACTCGGGGTGACAAAAGCAAAACAAAAGAGGTGATGGTTGGAAGGTTTAGAATAAATCTCAACCTCTGGCATTGCTCTGGGAAACCCTCCAGACCATCGTTCTTCGCCTGCCAAGCCATTACAAAAGGGGAAAGACCACATGCAAATCAGGTTTGGTCCCACCCCCAAAGGGGTAGTCCAGCCCGAACTGCTAGGTCACATCCCTTCTGCACGAGACCACAAGCATCCCCAGACATGTTTCAACCTTGTTGGGCGTCATCATATACTAGCATATTGTCATGTGGTATTCTCCGCAAGGTGTGTAAATAAGTCAGAAGTTACTTTACATTATGGTTACGTGCCACTACTATAAACCGATGCTCTTTAGCAAAAAAAACTTTGGTAAAGGGACGGTATGGTTAAGTTGCTCTACAGAAAACCTGTGCAATTCAGTAAAAAAAAGTGTGTTAAAGGGACGTTAGGGTTAAGTTACCCGACTAAAAACCAGTAAAATTCACTAAAAAAACGTTGTTTAGGGAATGTTACGGTTAAGTTGCACTACTAAAAGCCTAAACAATTCACTAAAAAAAACGTTGCTAACGGAACGTTATGGTTCAAAGTAATACCGAAAAACCCCTGAAATTGTTATGGTAAGCTAAGCAACCATAACTGCCCGCACCACTGTGCACTGCTAACACCCAGGACATCAAAGATGACATCACAAATGTCATTGATGACATCACATGTGTAGGCCCTTCGTTTTTGTTCACTGCCATATCTAGGCCAGGTGGGTTTATTTACTGACAGGCAGAAAGTTAACTTTCAAAAGGTATTATATTTATAGATATTGCTATTCTCACATGTTCTTACAATACTTTCCTTATAATTTAATCGCATCTTATGATGTACATAAATAGGGGAAGAAGCAGGCCTGAAACACAGCATTTTTGCGCGTGAATACAATCATGTAGATTACATACATTTGCTAATGATACTGCTTCTTATTTGCTTACATTACTTTCTACATATAAGCCCCATATTTGTATGCATTGTAGTCTATTTATGTTTCTGTGTTTATTAGTAGAAATATATAGTAAGTGATGTATTATTAGCTACTTACAGAAGCATTCAACTTATTTTTTATATAACTTTGGAACATTACAAATATAGCTCCTCTGTGTTGTATGCTGCAGCCAATACCTACATTTCTGTATGAGTAGGTTCCTGTACCAGAAAGAACACTGCAATGGAATGTTCTTTAGAACACTACATTGCGTAATGAAGTATGTTGTTTATTACACATCTCCCGATAATCCCTGATACTTTTTTCCAAAATTACACTCACAACCCCATGTCTAAAATGTAAATGCACATGTGATGTCATCAGTGATGTCATCAATGACATTTGTGATGTCATCTTTGATGTCCTGGGTGTTAGTGTTAGCAGTGCACAGTGGTGCGGGCAGTTATGGTTGCTTAGCTTACGATAACTGGCGAATTTCAGGGGTTTTTCGGTTTTACTTTGAACCATAACGTTCCGTTAGCAAAGTTTTTTTTGTGTGAATTGCATAGGCTTTTAGTAGTGCAACTTAACCATAACATCCCCTAAACAAAGTTATTTTTAGTGAATATATATATACATATATTATGTACAGCTGTTTTATTGTAAATAAATACAAATAAATGTACAGATATTGGAAGTGAAACATGATTATTGATGTATTCATTGATTAGGGATTTTGTGTTAAGGATACTACAAGCTCCCACTTAACACTGATATGGCACCCAGTCACACCCACTGTTGACATGACTATGTAGTCTTTTTCTCCTTTTTCCTGGTGTGTTTGCCCTGGTTTATTTATCCTTTGCACTGCTTGTCGTGTTGCAGAATTTGTCCATCAGAATTTCAGTAATTTGAAGATGCTTTTTGTTCATTGATGCTCGCGCCAAGACTCTGTATCATCTTGTGGGGAGGTGATATGGGGTTAACCGTTCTGCAATGTGAATGAGTGGGCCCTAACAGCTACCTTGCAGGACGGTAGAGGCCAAACAGCTGGCAGAAAACATTTGTGTCTCATCTGACTTCTTCTGGAGGGCCATGCACCTGATTGCACATTTGGCAGTGATTCTGCGATTTACTTAAAAAATCAAGTCACGGAATGATTTCTGCCAGCCTCAAATAGCATTACAACCACCACTCCTTCTTTCAGATGCCGCCGGAATCTATTTCTATTCTATATATTTTGGTATAGCGCTTCATACCCGTAGGCCTCAGGGTACTGGATTACGAGTGTGGTGCCCATTTTTGAAGTCCTTAGGACTCCATGGCGATTTTGGTGGGTTTACCGTAAGCAGTAATCTGCTGCAGTAAATCTGCCAATTTATGGAGGCATGGTGGAGGATTTAGCTCCAGCTAACTGCTGGAGATAAATCCCCCATTTGACCTCTGAATTTGGAATTCAGTTGTGCGGTACATATGGCAGTAATTACTGTTATTTATTACCTCACCCCTAAGCTCAGAATGAGGCCATGTAGTCTGATAAAAAGATTGAATGTCTGGATGTGAAATCACTAAAAGTAGTAGAGTTTATGTCATGGGTAAGGGGGTTACTAAAGCAACAGGACTTATGTTCTGCCAGAAGGGAGTATTAAGAATGTGCCCTATATTCTGGCTGGCGTTAATGCCCCTCATACACACACAAATAGGTTTGCAAACCGGCACTCAAGGATCTTTTATCTTAGGAAAAAAGGAAGCATTCTTGTGGGGAAGATTTTAATGACCTCTTGAATAGGATGATTGACAGATCTGTTACCCACTGGTAATGTGGGTCAACCCCTGGCAGTGATTGGGTGGCGGACACTGAGGAATTTCCTCCACGTAGTTGACGTTTGGAGGGATTGCCCTCCCTCCCACGACTAGGGATCCTACTTTCCCCTCACTGGTAAATCACACTCCAGACTTGGCCTCTTGCTGCTCCACGTGGGTGCTCTCTATGAGGTGCTTAGTGGAGACACCAAATGGCCGTCTCTGGCTACAGCAATGCCCCCGAATGGACGAAATTCCATAGAACAGGATATTCTAACCATGTTGATCATCAGCAGAAGGGCTCCCACACCTCTTCCTTTTGTAAAATTTGTTTTAATGGATTATATTATTTATGGATTGGCTTAAAACAAATTAACATCACATAATAACAAAAGATAAAAAATCCACAGTCAGCAATATATAATACATTACAAAACATCATATAACATTCATACATGTATTAAGATTGTGTAACAAATTAATCTTTCATTAAATAATTTCTAAAGGTTATATTTACCTTAATTGCAATTTCCTGGTTGGTCCTTTGTATCATTTACCTTTAAATAAAATCACCTTTTATAAAAACAAATTCTAAATACCATACACCATATAATGTGTCCCAGCTCCTTATATTATTTTTCCTTAATTGTTATCCACCCTGCTGCCCAGAACGTCTGGCTAAGGCAATTCTTAAAGGAGTTTCATAACCATTTATAACCCTGTGCCAGACTTCATTTGCTAAAACTACTGTAGGATCATGCAGACATCTGCCGCACAGCAGCACCCGTGTAGCTACTAACACTTTAATACAATGTGCTCTGTGTTCTGTATGACACTCACATCCCGACACAGGGGACACCCCTTATCTTCCAGATGTAATATAGGCAATTTCCCCCACCTGGATTACGTTCATTCTAAACCGCAGACATTGCCTTCTCCAATACGGGTTTGGGAACTTCATTAAGTCATTTGGAAAGGGTTTTCCGTCCGTTTATCATGTCAAGATAAATGTCCATACTGATCGTGTGATCTCTGAACTGGTTTCAATCCAATAATTTTCAAAGAACATTTTCTTTTTAGTCTTTCCTTGGGTTTGTAATTGACATCGCTGTATTATAAAGCTGGAGCAAAGGTAAAATCTGCAAATGTACAAAACCGGCCTATTGTATTCTGTTGATTCTTTAAGTTAACAGTGGTCAATAAATCTTTAAAAAGGGATCCCACAGCGGGTACAAGAAGTGCTCTATAAAATTATAAAACCTTCCAATAATGCCATGCTCGTAATCAATCTCATATCTTGCATTCGAAATGGGGACACAGTTGGGAAGACCATGGGTCTGTTTCCACAAGATAGATTCAAGAGTGTGCCATTCCACCCCCCTTGCAGTAGTATTCACCTTTTGCCCATATATCAGCGGCAGAACGATCTTTAGACGATAGTACTGGGCTATAGGGGGAATAGTGTAGCGACAGTATCTATTTAAAATCCACCTTAGTTGGGCTGCACTCTGTTTTGCTTTATTTTGCAACTGATTCATCAGTGATAATTTTCTTGGAGATGATTCTACATTGAAACCTAGGTATTCAATTTCAATAGCGGGATTAATTCTATTCGCTTCCAGACCTCAGGTAAAAGCAAAAGGCTTTCTATTGCTCTTGGCTCGTCTGATGATATTTGTTTTCCACTATTTATGATTAAATCGTTTACGTTGGCCTATGTTACTGCACCGTCAATAAAATGCTGAAGACCTATCTGTGTTTGATCCACGAGAATTAGGTCAGCTGCGTAAGACAGCCAACTAATCACTGGCTTGCCTATTCTAACTGGAGCGAATGCCCATGTCAGATAAGTAAAGATTGACTAGGCAGGGGGCAAGCACACATCCCTGCCGGAGAGCACACTGTGTCTTTATGGGCTTCGTTATGTCCCCCTGCCAATTCAGTCTTACCTCTATTGATGCACTCTCATATTTGTTTACCTGGATAGTAAGTAAATCCAGAATCGACCAAGTGATTTCGATTAAAGGTATCAAACGCCATAGAAAAATCAATTGCAGCGGCCTATACAGGAGTTCCGTCCGCACTAGAGGCCATTTCCTGAAAGCAATTCATTATATAACCATTCATCAGAGTACTCATGCCGTTATGTAATCCCATTTGCATTTTACTCCGAATCTTCCCAGCAGACCGCTATTCCTCTAGTTGATGGAGAGCCATTGCTGCACACATCTTGCTATATGGGTCAAGCTATTGTATAGGTCAAAAGATAAGCGGATCTGTGGATCTGCTCTATCGCCTTTTTTATATATGGGAATAACTGCTGTTAGGTACCATGAGGGCGAAAACATTGTTGCTGTCACTACTTTTTGAAAGAGCACATAGAGGACATCCTTCCATAGCTCCGGGTTAGATTTCAATATGTTATTTCTCAGACCACATGGACCTGTTGCCACGGGAGGAAGAATAGCTCAGGGGCAACACGCTTGTCTTGGAAGCAAGACAACGCAGTGCAACACAGGTTTGAATCCCGATCCCGTGCTTACAAACCACTCGTTGGTTTTACGCGCGTTATGAACGAACAATTACAATTCCAATATACAGGCTTTCTTAAGAAGTAGCTCAATTTCAGTGGAGTGAAATTCTAAGGACCACGGATAATCAGTTAACATTTGCGTAGCGCAGCCATCTGGTAATCCATACAACCTATTTATATGGGTAACCCAACGTTCTTCACAAACAGGATTTGTTTGTAGATTACTTTGGGCACCAGCTTTCTCATTAACCATGAACGAAAAATGTCAGGAGGTTTTGGTTTTGATTATTTTGAACATCATCTCCCCCTCCTTTTGCCTGCACGTATTTGCGATTCCTTAGCCCACTTTTGTACGCTTGCTTGTGTATATCTTAGGCCCTGTTTTTTCAATTGTAAGTCCTCTGTTTGTCCTTCCGATTTTTATTAACATTAACATCCCGTTCACAATTTTGGAAAAAGAAAGAGAAGTTCTAGATGAAATCGTTACATATTTCTCTTCAATCATTGAGGTTTCCATAATCGTTTTTGCTCTTTTCCCAAAATCATGAAACCATGAGATCTTTTTTGGAATATGAGGGCCTTTTTATGTGCACGCCCAAGTACCTCTGTGATCCTTGGTGAGCTTTGAGCAACACCATATCAAACCTTGCTAGTAGAATACTTGGAATAATTTGGGTTTTCACCCTAAGTCGCTGAGGGTAATCCAGCCAAGGACCCCTTGCTGACCGTGCCTTCGAGAGGATAAGCTTGAGCCCACTCAGGAGGCCCAAGAAGAGCGAGGCACGCATCTGGGGCTGCACAGGATGCTCTTGCTTGGAACCAGGCTGATATGCACATTGATATTTCTCTTCTCTGAATGGTGCCGTGACCTGGGAGAAAGAAATTCCATAGAACAGGTTATTAGAACCATGTTTGTTCTTAGTAGAGGGGTTCCCAAAATCTTGCTCATTGTTTTGCATATTTAAGCATGAATGTTTAAGCTGCCTGGTGTACTTGTGGGAGGCCCTCACTCCAATACTATTGCATAACGCTGAGTCGGTGGCTGGCTGGAAACCAACACATGTAGCCAAGGGGAGCCCTCTTTGGATACTATTTGGCTGGAGGAAATGATCAAATCTGTGAATACGGAACAGACAGATGCTGAACTCAGGACAGTGGAAGATAAGATTACATTTGGGGATCTTTTGTTTAATAACGAATGGCTACAAGAGATGGAACGTTTTGATGAAACACCATGACATGAACAGAAATGCAGATACAATCATTCAGTAAAATGCCAGTTCTCCTATCATTTAAATCGGGGTTCAAAATTGCCAGCAGCTGGGAGCTACATCCTGGTTCTGGCCAAGGGGTGCCTGGTTAGTTTGAAACCAGCATCTAATGGAGCTAATGTTGACTCTCCAGGCAAGTTGTGATATTAACTGGGTGTTTAGGCATGTTTATAAAAAAGATTAAAAGACCCATTTAAGGGACATTTAAAGCATGTTCCATAATATATAGTAGTACAAAAGGGTAGTTTGCATATTGCACACCAGTAGGATTTGCAGCACTCTATGTACTAGCCTCCTGGTTCCCAAGAAAGTTCCTGTCTAACGAGCGATGCCTGATATCCAGGAACTGCTTTTTGGTCCCAGTTAATGAATCCTAATTTCGATCCCTGATAGGCCCGGTACTGGACCCTGATGGGGGCGGGGGGATTAGGGACCCTGGCCCAGAGTGGGAAGTGGTAGTTCGGGGACGGGGGGCGTTAGTCCCTCAAAAGCTCTCAATTTCCTTGATTGGAGTTACCGGTACCATGCCTCCCAGTACCTTTTCTGCTCCGAGTTCTCTCTTTTGCATTGCACAATCACAAGTACCAGCAGTCCTGGTGGCTATCACCAAATGAAGTGGACAGAAAGAGAGGGCGTGCACGACAAAATATGCACAATGATACCGGACAGCAATTCCAAGTTTAGAGAAAAGGCAAACAACTCATCGCAAACAAGAGAACCTGAAACTGTAAACCTGCAGAACATTATAGAAACAGCAGAGCAGCCCATGTTGAGAAAGGGGGAGGGGCTAACAAAGGCCTCACACCTGTGGAATGCCTATGTTGAGAAAGGGGAGGGGCTAACAAAGGCCTCACACCTGTGTAATCCAACCTCTGGGGAAAGCGTAGCCATCGTTTGGCCTGCAGCATCAGGTCAGGATTGGAACCAATTGAAGGGGCAGGGAGTGATAGAACTAGAAAAAGAAAAGTATACAAGGAAAAGGAGCACTAGTGAGAGCGTGGGTTTTACGGTGAGGTTGGAGGGAGTGTAGAGAGGCCAGAGACCATGCTGAGGAAGGACGTTGGAGAAGACTGCTGGGGAGTTGGTGGCAGAGTTAGTGTACAGTGCAGGTGAGGTGTTAGTTGTAAGAGAGGGAGGTGTGCTGTTTTGTGTGTGATGCAAATAATGATAGATAATTTGTGAGTGATTGTAGTGAGAAAGATGCAAGGGAGTAGGTGTTGGATGGAGAGAGAAAAGGAAATAGGTGAGGGGTGAGGGGAGGAAAGGCAGAGAATAGTGCTGTCCCCGAAGCAAGGCTCTGGAAGGAGGTGGTTTCGCACATGTTAGTACATGACAAACTACTACCCCATAGCACCTGAAAGCGATATTGGTGTGGGGTGGGACTACCTTCTGGAGGTATCTATGTATCGATGGGTATTACCCGTGTGTGTGGGTGTATAATAAACATTAGATGCTATCCATAGCTACCCTACACAGTTCTATTAGTAAGCCAACATGCGTTTGCACTTGCAAGATAGTGGGCCTCATTACAGGTCCAGTGGTAGCCGTGCCAGTAAAACCGGCAGGCTGCCACCAGACTTGTGCATTTTCTGGCGCCTGGCTTCACGGAAACATTGGGGCATTACAGCCCCAGAGGTCCGTGAAGTCTGGCAAAGGAAAAATGTTAATCCCCGTAGGACTCAATGGGGATGATGGAAACACTGGCACCGTTAACAACGGTGCTGGTATTTCAGTGAAAGTCTGCGTGTAGGTGCCGGTCTGCCCGTCAAGTCAGACCTGGTGGGCGGGAGGCTTACCGGCACCGTTGTTACTGGACCGGCAAAGTTATGAGGCCCATTGTCTTTCATAGTCATAACTCAAAACAGAATAATGTCCTCACTCTTGTTTAGCATTTACGTATCTATGTATTCTCTTGGAGATATTATATAGGAACATTAAAAATAGAATAGTCAAACCATATGTCCTTTCTAGGATATTGTTGTTTGTCCTAATGTCCCCCTGAAGTTACCCAAAGTACTGCGAAGAAGAAGATGCTCCAAAGAACAGTACAGACTTCCTATAGGAAACACCACTATAGTACGGGGACAAGAAGAGGGTTTTTGAAGACTACAGGGCTGAAGGTCATGCATATCCCGTTAATTGGATTGATTGTGGCCAGGCAATTGAACCTGACACTGTACACCTGCTGCCTGTTGAAGCCCTCAGTTGTATAAAAGGTGGAGTTCACAAGCATCATGGAGAGCGAGACTGTGTGAGGAGAGAGCAGCAGGAGAGCCATCCCAGTCTGCGGGAAGCTGGAGGAGAACGGGACGCCGAGACGCTGATGGATGGCACAATGAGATAAGCTGTTATTGCATTGCGAGGGAGACATGTCTCCAAGGTGCCGGAGGTGGGAGAAGAGTACTGTGGAAAGTACCAGTCCCTTTGCTGTGGCCAAGAACTGCTTGTTCCCCTAAATCGCAGTAACCATCCAGGAGTGTCTGAGGGGCAGGCATAGACACTGACCTCAAATCCCAGAAAGCATCTTACAGAGGAAACCGAAGAAAAGTAAGTTGCAGTCGGTGAGTTTCAAGAGAATGCAAGGAAACCCGGTACGTGTATGAAAGTGAAGGAATTGCACTGTAGCAGAGTGATGGTGTGCGGTCAGCACGTTCTCGAAGTCTCTGAGTGAAGTAAAAGAACGAATTAAGATGAATGCAATACTTGAATTGGATTTCTGCAGAAACATTGTGTCAGGTGGTTAAGCGATACGTTTTCAAAAGTCTCTGACTAACGAAGGACATTGTAAATGTATCACGAAATAACATTAAATGAGTAAGAGTATCAAATCGATGAACAAGCAACCCGAGGGGAGCCAGTGAAGTGAGCAAAAGGCTAATTATGCAAAACAAAGCTGTAAATGAAGGTCAACCAAATCCATTATAGAAAGGAGAACCAAAGAAGTATCAAGAAAGGCAAACCCTGAATCTAAGAACTTGCGAAACCCTGCAATTCATCAAAGTGGTAGAAAGCTGGGTAATGGCAACTGGTTGCATGACCTGTAACGAGTTCGCCGTGCGGCCTGTTAACTGCGCCTGGACCAGGACGCCCCAACAAGGAGAAGTGTGAAAGCAACTTTGGAATACCCTAAGGCTGAACATTGTTGTTTTCAGAATCAGTATTTGAAGCTTTGGGAAGGGAACCCCTGAGCTCCTTGGAACATATTTCTTTTGGAAATCCAGGCTTGAAGCTAGGGGAAGGGAACCCCTGAGCTCCTTGGAACATTTATCTTTTGGAAATCCAGGCTTGAAGCTAGGGGAAGGGAACCCCTGAGCTCCTTGGAACATTTATCTTTTGGAAATCCAGGCTTGAAGCTAGGGGAAGGGAACCCATTAGCTCTTTTGGAACATTGTTTTGTGAAACAGTGCCTATGCTTGGGGATCATGATTGCCGGGATCACTGGGGCATTACAACCCCGGTGATCCGGTAATTCCGGAGGAGGAAATCGATAAATCCCCATTCCCAAGGAGTCCTATATTAAAAAACCCACTTCTACCCCAACTATACCCAAACATTTATAGGACTCCATGGGGATGGGGACCATGGAAACACCGGCTCCAGTGTTTCCATGTCCGCCTGTAGGCGGCTGGTGTTACACCTCCTGCCTGCAGGACTCTTAATCAGCCGGTCCAGAAAGAACGGTGGTGGCGGATTTACCACCACTGTTCTTTCCTGACCGGCCGGGTCGTAATGAGGCCCTTGGACTTTTCCTTAGTTTCTTTAGGTAAGACTATTACAACCATAGATATGACAAGTTAGGCATTACACCCATCCTGATATGTTAATAAAGGTTTTCAAAACTGTTACATACATCTGTTGTCTGTGTCATCTCTTTATACCATGCCTGTCTCACAGTACATACCCAGCACCCTACTCTTCTTTTCTTTTCAGTTCTAAAATGATAAAATGACAGTACTCCTGTCTTGCTTGTGTATGGAATGGGTTTTAGGAGTGGAACCCATTCCAAGATATCCTGAATCATAGAAGCGTCTTGACAGAAGGGCATTTCTGGTTCATTGTGGCAGCCGTAGCTGTCGGAACTAGTTTGGCTTCTGGATTTCATGACCAGATTGGCATTTTGGGGGTGTTGGCATTGTTCTACCGCTGTTGAAGATTGGTGCTCATGTGATGGGAATCCTTTCCAAGATGTCCATGCTGAAGACTTATTCTTACCTTAGGGGGAAGGGTTCTCCCAATCCAATATGGCTGTTGCTTAGACTCCATCTTCTTGTCGCAAGGCTTGGTCGTATAGTATTTATGTAGCCAGTAGTGATGTTCATTGTTGCTTCCGTACTCATCATCACTTGATTGCTTGTTTGCTGGTAATTGGCGCTCAGGTCTGCTCTTATCCATGTTCCAGAGTTTTTCTGCCTTGTGGGTGTCCCCCAGAGGATTCCAGTCCCTATGAGCATTCTGCCTATTTCTCTTCTGCCCCAGAGATGTGTACCCCAGTCTACAGGTGCCACGGTCTTGCTCCTGTTTAAGTCCTCCCACTTAACCACAGAATGCACATCCTGCACATCCTGCTTTTCTCACTGTGCAGCAGTTGCACCCTTTCTGGGAAATTTCTTTGACAGGATCTTCACGGGCAGGAGACCTTGCAGAGATCATCAAATAAATGTCCTCTGGTGGTGAACATGTATGTCCTCCAGCATATGACAGGTTTTAAATAACAGTATTTTCATTACACAGGGGGAGCTGTAGAATAAAGCATGTTTTTGTATTTTATTAACAGGTCCACTTATTGTTGCCACTGTCTTTTCATTAAGAAGCACAGAAAAACAAGAAAGGAGTTTCACGGACAACCAAGAGGCAGAGAACATTTATGGTATGTATTGTGTGTTAGCTGTGACCAGACAATTGTGCTTTTGTGGGGAATACTGTGCTCTCCCGTGGAGCAAAGTCGAGATCTGGCATGATTTCCATCTCTTCAGCCTCTGCCCGTGTGGTGGATGTTTCTGGTCTGTGCTCTTCTCGTATGTCTGCCCGTGGGGTGGATGTTTCTGGTCTGGGCTCTTCTCTTATGCCTGCCCGTGGGGTGGATGTTTCTGGTCTGGGCTCTTCTCTTATGCCTGCCCGTGGGGTGGATATTTCTTGTCTGGGTTCTTCTCTTATGATTGCCCGTGGGGTGGATGTTTCTGGTCTGGGCTCTTCTCTTATGCCTGCCCGTGGGGTGGATGTTTCTGGTCTGGGCTCTTCTCTTATGCCTGCCCGTGGGGTGGATGTTTCTGGTCTGGGCTCTTCTCTTATGCCTGCCCGTGGGGTGGATGTTTCTGGTCTGGGCTCTTCTCTTATGATTGCCTGTGGGGTTGATGTTTCTGGTCTGGGCTCTTCTCTTATGCCTGCCCGTGGGGTGGATGTTTCTTGTCTGGGTTCTTCTCTTCTGTCTGCCCGTGGGGTGGATGTGTCTGGACTGGGCTCTTCTGTTATGTCTGCTTCACCAAACCCCATTAGCCCTCTATCGGTTTGATCTTGATCAGAGACATCCAGTAGGTCAGGGAATGATGCCTTTTCTAATATCCCTTGCACAGTTCTATTTCTGACCGTAATTTGGCAGGTCTGCTTTCCATCATTTTCTAAAAGGATTTTAACATCTCCCCTGTAATGAGGGTCTACCACTCCAGCTAATGCATCCAAACCATATTTCCAAGCTAACACCAACTTGGATGTTAACCTAATGTAGTTACCCTTGGGAGCTGCAAAACTAGACCAGTTGATACAATTTGTCTTTCCTCTGGTTCTATCATTAAATCTTAACTAAACGAGAAGTCAAATCTGATTGACTCCGAAGTGGCTACTGAGAGGTTGGAGGCCCTATCAGTAAGTTTGTTAAACTTTGGGGTTCCCTGGTTTTTTATCAGCCAGGTCAATTCCCACTCCTTACACCATATGTAAGGTTGCAGAAGTACGCGTGTGACACAGTGGTGGCATGCTTGTTGGCAAAGACTTTTATTATACAAGATAAAGAAAGGGAAAAACCATCTTGCTCTATTTCTAGATGGGTTGCCCTGCCTCAACAAAAACACTTGGGACTCTGTCAGGATGTCTTGTAATGTATGAAGCTCACCATTCTGTGTACAAACCTATTTCCGTCCTTTACAATAAACTAACTAAGAAAAAACTGGTTTTCTTCTTGATCCAGACAGAGGCTTCTCACAGCCTGGATATGGAACTTTAAATGAATGTTTCTTTAAACACAGTTCGCAAGTATCAAAAAGGGGGGGGGGGCAGTCTCTTCCCCAAATTTCTTCCTCCAACACAAAACTGTAGCGCCAAGTCTGGTACACTGTCCTGCCAGGTTTGGCTGTCACACTTTGAAAATATCTCTTCCTTTGGCAATGGGTCCTTGACCCTTGGTTTCAGCTTGTTACAGTTCCTTTTCCCTTTCACACATATCTCAGATCCCCCTTGACTGTCTCTGACTTGCTCTAGGCCTCAGCCCTTTGAATGTTCGCTCTCTCTTATTTGGGTCCCAGACACTAGTGGTTTGCTGATGTGGGAGTTCTACCCCTTCATCACTCAGTGTCCAACTGAACAGACCTGGTATACTCCCCTGGCAGGCACTATTCCACATAGGGTACGATATAATGTTTGTTCCAGCTTTTCTGATGTGTTTGTTACCCCTTTCCTTCTCCCGGATATTGGCCCCTGCCAAGCATATCCTGAGTTTTCTCTCTCTCTCTCTCTGATATTGTCAGGGTCACAGACCCTTTTTGCCGGTCTTCTGCGCCACTTGGCTTACTCTCCTACTAAGTCTCTTCTGGTGCAGCATATATATGTGTTCGTATGTTTCTCTTACGGTCCTTGACCCATGTATTATTAGTCTCAGCTCTCCTCGGGTCCCAGACCCTTTTGTCTTGGCCTTCCAGAACACTTGGTTTTCTCTCCTGCCAAGTGTATATGGATGCAGTATATTTTTGTGTCCTTATATTTCTGTTAGGGTCCTGGTCCCACGTTTCATCAGCCTCTTTACTTGGGTTCCAGAGCCTCCTTAGATTGCCCTCCTTTGGGTCACAGCCCCTCTCATGGACCCAGGCAGCGCCCATAGATTTCTTTTGGGTTCCTGCTTTGTGGTGTCCCGCTCAGGCTCTTCCTGCTCGCTTGGCAACCATACTGACCTCTTCTCCCAGCGCCCACTGTCGTCCGCGTCCCTGCTTCGGTTTTGAGTCGGGCTGTGTGCCATTTCTCCAGGATGCGTCTCGAGTCTCTTGCGCACTTGGATGTTCTTTGGTTTCTCGTGATTTGCCGGTTCTTGGCAGCACTTCCAAAGATATCAACTCTGCTTCATCGTCATGCCAGTCTGCCTCTTCACCCTGTTTCTCTTGGTCTCCAGCATTCAAACTTTCCTCAGGGGCAGGCTTAACAAATGGTCTAGTCCGTCCTCTAACTTGTACTTCCGGTAACCAATAAGCAGTCTCCAACAACTAGACTGTATGTTCTGGTTGCTATACATATTCCTCATTACTCCAGCCGTCGTCCTCGTCTCAATACTGAACTGATGATCACCATAGAGTTCAGTAGCACTCGTCCTGTCTCAGTATTTTCAGGTAACTTGATTTCCTCAACTCTGCATAAAAGGATGTGAGTCAGGAAGACCCCAGGGCAGTGAGTGGGGTGAAAGGAAGGAGGGGAGTGCAATGAAGAAGGGGAATAATGTGCTCTCCCAGGGTGATCGTGACTGGTCCCATCAAGGGTGTGCCCATCCTCGTCCATTGATGAAAGTAAAATTGATAGCTGGGGTTTAATGCTCTGCAAGCAGGGAAAAGTATATATTCAGCCGTTTATAATGTTTGATGTACTGGGACTATTTAGCACCAGCCAGTGATGTCATGTTAATGCCCCTTTTCCTTTGTAGCCTACAAACCAGATTTCCAAGTGGAGTTGCGAGGTTTGCCATTAAGCAATCGGAGTAGTAGTCACTGGACTGAAGAGGCCCAACACGAGACATCTGAATTCACCAAAGGTAGGTTTCGATTAGTATGTCCGACCTGGTCCACTTGGCCCAGCCCATTACCCGCTTGCTGTGATATATTTTGTTATCTACATATATTGCACAACAGCTCTTCTATAGCTGCACAAGACAGTAGGAAAATATCTTACTTTAGTGGGTTTGTGTGTCATCATCGGGGAACATTGTGTAATCGGCTGGGGTCGACAAAAACTTTATTCATTCATATATAGATATATAGATATAGAAATCACAGGGAAAGTGATGCATTTCTGGCACAAAAATGCATACAAAGTGTGATGGCGATAACAGACCGCAGACATGGGTCTGTGCCAATTGGGTGAGAGAATGTGACCAAATGTTGCAGAGGAAAGTAATGGGACGGAATTTGAAGGACAAAGTGTTAGGCAGAAACCTGTGCAGTTCCCTCTGGGACCACTGCAAAAGATTTAAGACTACAGGTGTTTGGCAGTAAACCCACTTGGTAGCAGTCTGCACCACCCAGATTTACCTGGTAGCTGTGGCTGAGCAGTCAGACTTCCCTCAAGAAGAGTTAGGCAGTATGTAGAGCATACACAATAGGCACAGAGACACAGTAGCACAAGCAAACACTGACCAGAGCTTTGTGTAAAAGTATATAATTATTTATTTAAAAGACACACTTGTAAATTACACTAGCACAAAAAGGTAAGTAAGTTTCAAAACAGTCACTACTACTATATGTACATCCCTGATTACTTGTTGGACAAGTCTTAGTTAACACCACTTATTTCCAGACAGAGGTGAGCGCTTAACGTTAGATGGCACTCCAACAAGTTAGTTAAAAAGGGAGGGAAAAAGGCAGAGTTAAGAAAGCAGCAAGGCAAAACACTTTTCAAGTAACCACAGTAAGTTTTAAGAAGGCAGTCTACTGAGGAGCAAGGAAGTTCAGTTGCCAGGCCCACTTTAGGGAGAGCCAGGCGAAATATGCCCAAGATCACACAATGTCAAAAAGTCTTCTAAAGTCTTTACAGGTGAGTAGAAAAGGTTTTGCTAAGTTCAGAAAAGTTTAGTTAGGGTGTCCCAGGCTAACCCAGGTTCGAGAGCCGAGGGCTAAATCTACCTCGTACAATCGGTGGCAAGGGGAGCCGGGCGGAACACAGTACCTTTAAAATGGAAAGGATCCTCCAGCGGTGGCAGTTGTTCGCGGCGTCGTCCAGAGGAAGAGAAGATCTCGACGTGGAGGAAAGCTGAAGGTCGTTGCTCTGCCAGGGAAGAAACCAGCCGTGGAGTTTTCCGGTTAAAAGGATGTTACCCCTCTTTCGCGGTAGAGGTAAAAAGTGGTATCCCGGGTGCCAGGGTGCTTGGCACAGGCAAGGCAGCCACGAGATGCTCCAGGGAGGCGAAAAGAAGGCAAAAACTGGTTGTCCCCACCAGTCAAGGGAAGAAGACTCTCCGGACTGGAGATCTCCTCTGTCGTTGGGAAGTGGTGAGACGGTTCAGCAGGGCTCCACCGGTGGTGTCGTCGTTGCAGGTCGGCTCAGCTTCTCCCTCTTTGGCTTCTTAGGTCCTGTGGCGACTTCTGAAGTTCCAGTCCCCAAAGTCCTGCTTTTATGCAGCAAACCACCCATTCACCAGTCCTAGCTGTCACTCAAACATGCTAAGTGGTGAGCCGGGGGCTCACCACTGGGCCAATCACACAAGAGTGCGACTTGAGTTGCCAAGGCAACTCAGTCCAGGGTGCCCAAACCCCCCTCCCACACATCCTGTAGACCCAGACACAGTGGCACCACTTTGGAGGGCTTCTGTGCAGAAGCCCGCCAAAAGTGGAACAAAGGCTCGACTCGAGTTCAGGGTTACTGAAGCGAACACAGACGCCATTTTGGCAGCGAGTTCTGGCAAAAAATCCCAACAGGTGAATTTATATTAAATAAATAAACCAGCGGTATCTTTAACATTGCACCAAAAAGTGGTGCATTAAAATCAATGGGAAATCCCAATGGGAAATATTCCGGTGGAATATTTCCGTGGTATCCACTGCCACCAGTCAGAAACTCGGCGAGGGGGGACGGGACAGTACCCCCTCGACAAACAGACCCAGGGGCAATCTAATTGCCCCTACCAGTACTTCCACAGTATGATGGTTTGTACTGGTTTAGTTCACAATTTAAGACTAGTAAAGTCAATGGTGACTTTACATGCCCAGGGAGACAGTAGTCAGTCCCAGGGTATGGGGGAAAAAATACCCCATAGCCCATGAGCACATAACAAGTCACAGAAACGCACTCAAATCATGTCCAAGAGTGAGGGTAAAAGAGTCTCACTCTTGGCAGGAGAAAAAAATAAACCCCAAAAATCCAGCAAAGCTGCTGGGGGACTCACTAGGTTAGGAAATTCAGCCTAAACAGAGAATTCTCTCTAACACTCGCCCCCCCCCCAGACTAAGGGACAGGAGGATTTAATCCACTCCTGGATGAACCTCATACCTCTAGTCGATGACATACATCCTAGAGAGTCCATCAGCATTTTGATGGTGAAACCCTGACCTGTGCTCAATGGTGAAATCAAACCCTTGGAGGCAGATTGACCATCTCAATAGTTTTGGATTTTCTTCCTTCATTTGCATTAACCATCTCAAGGGTTGGTGGTCAGTCTGAATGACAAAAGTAGAACCATACAAGTATGGCCTAAACTTCTTCAGTGCCCACACAATAGCAAAGCATTCTCTTTCGATTGTTGCCCACCTTTTCTCAGGATCCTTCAGTTTTCTACTGATTAAGCAAATGGGGTGCTCCCTACCCTTCTCATCCAGTTGGCTAAGAACTGCACCTATACCTACATTGGAAGCATCAGTTTGTACAATGAAAGTTTGGTGGTAGTCAGGAGCTCGGAGTACTGGAGCTTGGCAAAGAGCTTTCTTCAGGTTTTCAAAGGCCTGATTGCATTCCTCATTGCATTTGACATTCTTAGGGAATTTTGGAGAGGAGATCACATTCAGTGGAGAAGCTATGGTCCCATAGTTCTCAATGAAATTCCTGTAATACCCAGTGAGGCCTAGGAAGGCTCTCACCTGGGTTTGAGTAGTAGGTGTTGTCCAATTTTGCACAGCTTCAATCTTGCTGAGCAAAGGCCTTATTTCTCCACCTCCTACCTCATGCCCAAGGTAGACCACTTTACTCTGTCCAATCTGGCATTTGCTTGCCTTTATGGTCATATTGGCCTGCTCAAGAGCCTGCAAAACATGTCCTAAGTGGTTCACATGTTCCTCCCAGGAGTGGCTGAAGACTGCAATGCCATCCAAGTATGCCATGCAGAAGTCCTCCATCCCAGCTAGAACTTGGTTCACCATCCTTTGGAATGTAGCAGGTGCATTTTTCAGTCCAAAAGGCATAACCTTAAATTGGTATAAGCCAACTGGGGTAGAAAATGCAGTTTTTTCCTTGGCATGGTCTGTCAGGGCTATTTGCCAATAGCCTGACGTAAGGTCCAGTGTGCTGAGGTACTTGGCTGCACCAAGTTTATCCACCAACTCATCTGTCCTTGGCAAAGGGTGGGCATCAGTCTTTGTGACTGCATTAAGAGATCTATAGTCCACACAGAATCTCAATTCTTTGGATCCTGCCTTTGGTACTAACACAACTGGGCTAGACCATGGACTAGTAGAGGGCTCTATTACCCCGAGATCAAGCATCTTCTTGACCTCACCTTTGATGTGGGTTCTTACATTCTCTGACATTCTTTATCCTCTGCTTTTGACTGGCAGACAGTCACCAGTGAGAATATCATGCTGTCCCCAAGGGGTCAAGCCTGGTGAAAGTGAGAACAGAGGGGCAAACTGATTTAACATAGATTTGCACTCCTCCTGTTGCTCAGGTGTGAGATCTGAAGAGTGATTAACTCCTTCAACCTTTTCGTCCAAAGGTAAGCCTCTCAGGAGGTCAAGTAGAGCTTCACTCTCCTCCTCCTCTTCCGATGAAGCTAGAAGCAATGCTCCTACTTCTGCTCTAGAGACATAGGCTTTGAGGCGGTTGGTGTGGAAGACTCTGGGAGTTTCCCTGGGTTTGCCCAGATCCACCAGATAGTTGACTCCTCCAAGTTTTCCCACAACCTTGAAGGGTGCCATTCATTTGTCTTGCAAGGCCCTCTGCCTTGTTGGAAGCATAACTAGAACTAGCTGGTCTTGAGTAAACTCAACCATGTTAGCCTTCTGATCGTGCCAATGCCTGATCAGAGCTTGTCCAGCTTTCAAGTTGTCACTTGCTTCTGCCATCATGTGTGACATTCTCCTCCGGAGACCTTGTGATGCTGGAAATGCATCAGAGGGACAGGGGCTCTGAATCCTTGTCCTTTACTGCTTTTTATCGTGTGTTCTGTCATGTTTTCTGCCCAGGAGTCCATGTGGGACTCCTGGCAGTGCAGCTCTCTCTTTTGGTTTGGTGAACAGACCCATGGGATACCCTTATGGCACCCATGGGTAGGGGTACAACCCTGTGCCCCTAGTGTATGTTTTTGGGCACCTGTGGGTGGCCCACAGAGCAGGGTATGGGCTGGTGGCAGCTCCATGCTGAATTTGACAGGTGCTCTGGGTGTCCTCCATTTTGGGATACCCAGGCCCTGCCATTGGGATCAGTTGATTCCTGATAGGAAACAAGATGGCCCCTGTGGCCTCTTGCTTTCTATTGCCTGTTACCTTGTTTTCCCAAAGTCCTGGGAAGCCCTGACTCTGTCCCTTCTCCCTGACTGGCTGTTGGGTGGAAGTTCCATATATGGTGTTGTTGTGAAGGCCCAGCTAGACTGACTGGAGCCTTCCCAGTGACTGTATGTTGTGGGTACCTCCTGTGGGTGGGACCTGGGTGAAGGGAGTGTGTGACCAATATACACTCCTTGTTGTCGTTGTCTGGTTTCTGGCATGAGAGACAAAGACTGAGACAGCCCTGCCCGAAACTGGCCTGAATGCAGTGTGTAGTGTTGAATGGCTGGGTACTTGTCCCAATCCACATTCCTTGTTGTGAGTGTCTGGAAGGGAGGAGTGTGGCCTGAATGCACTGTGTGCCTGATTGGCTGACTGACTGCATGAATGCCCTTCTGTATGATTGGCTGCTGAGTGTGTGCCAGCAGTGTGGATGAGAGACAGAATAGTATATCTGGGGACCTCTCACCACTGTTCAGAAGGGTTCAGGGAACGTTCAGAAGCGTTCAGAAGCGTTCTGGAGCTGAGTCTCCACTCTAAGAGTAACTGGAACTGCTGATCCTCGACGTCCAGCTGGAAGAAGAAGACTTGCTGTTGCATTTGCTTCGACCGATCCGAAGGCTGCCGAAATCGTCGAAGACTGACCCGAGAGAGGACCTGGTAAGGCGCCCTCTTCCCGTGCTCCGAGGGACCATCGAGCACCGCTCCATCTTCGCCGAAGCGCCCTGGAAGACAGACCCTCGAAAGGCTGCCGACCCGAGACGGGACCGCCGAGGAGATCGAAGTGAAGCACCCGGACATCGCCGCCGTCGAAGTCCATTGCTGTCGACCAGGGTTCGCAGGTTTGCGTAACCGCTGGAGGCCCGTCGAAGTTGTGTTGCCCAGCCGTGGGAACCACTTGACGCCGTGCCGCCGACGACCGGAGCCATCCGCTCCTTTGCCTAAGAACATTCGAATCGAAGGACTCCCTCATCCGCACCGTCGACCGCTTTGTCCTGCCGGAGAAAGTCGAGGACGACCAACGCGCCGAGGAGAAACCTGCCGGTGGGTTTCCCGCCACCCGAAGACCACAAAGACTCGAATGACTCGGCGCCCTTGCTGGGCCTCCGTCTCCACAATCTTTGCGGTCCAGAACTATTGTCACCGAGGTGCCCCACACGCCTCTGCCTTGCAGGACGCCGACGCTCCGACGCCGACGAGCACCGCTCGGACGAAGCTGCCGCCTCATCGACGCCGTTCTACCCTGTTTGTCGACGGACGTTCGACGCCCCGTGTCTCCCGCTTGAAAGGGAAGGCATTCAAGAAGGGCGGTCGATTCCCCGTCGCCGAACACCGAGTTCCTCGACGCTTCTCGACGCCTCTCGACGATCCATGACTCCCGCTTGAAAGGGGGTCGCTCAAGAAGGATCTGTCGACGCCTCTTCGAAGAACTCGACTCCACCAGGTACATTGTGGGGGTAAAAACATTATAGGAGGGAATAAGATTTGCAGAACAATATATGGACTGGGCTTGTGCTATATCTTTATTTTACAGGTTGCCCAGGTGGGGGGATCTCCACACAGAACTGTGCCTAGTGGTAGGGGCCAGTATTCTGCCTATTGCTCAACCATCTTATTTTCTCTCCTCTCTCTATTGCTGGTTTCACTCTATTGATCTGTGTGACATTGTTACAGTATTGTTGATGCACTTTAATAAGATCTAATACAAAGGGTGGTACCACTTTAGAATTGTATATATTTGCCATTGTTGATTTTCCTGAGTACAAAGTGAGTTATTATGATAAGTGTACATAACCTTGAATATTGATTATATAAAGACTGTGTTCTAACCAATACAGTGTCTGGACATTCCTTTGTGGGGGCTTGGGGTACACTGTACTTAAGAACCAGCCTGCATCACCTCCTGAGAAGCTAGGCCTTGATTGCTCGTCCATTGCTACCGTATTAGAGAATCTTGGCCAGGGTCATATAGAGAGCAGAAGTACAGACACCCCCCACCGGTCGTTTTGTTTTTCTCTTCACACTGGTGGCAGCGGTGGGATGCTTATGGTTTTAAGAATCAGTGTATAACCATGCCACTTACAAAGGATATCCGCACTTTATTAAATTAAGGTTTAGTTGTGTACAAGATAACTGCATTACAAACAATGGAGTCTATTGCAAATGGCAAATTGACTCGGATGAGCTTGGAGGCTCTCCAGAGTGCTTGTGAAGCCAGGGAGTTAGACTTTGTGGATAAGTCTAGGGCTGAGCTGATAGCTGCCCTGGTGGACTACCAGACTGATGGTGAAACTCTTGATGAGGGGGGGAATGCAACCAATGAGGACTCTGCCCTTGGGGTTTCTGCTGAATCTGTTTCTGGGAATTCTGCCATTCCTGCTGCCTCTGTTCCAAACCCCAGCAATTCCTTGGAGCTTGAGTTATTAAGGATGAAATTGGCCTCTGAATACCGCAAGTTGGAAATAGATGCTGAACTTAAGAAAGAGGAGTTGGCTCAACAAGTGGAGCTCAAGAATAGGGATCTTGAACTCAGAAATAAGGACCTTGAACTCAAGAGCCAGGACACTGAATGTCAGAGAATCCAGCTAGAGAAAGCTAGAGTGGAGACTTCAGCTAAAACCAGTGAGAGTGTCAGGTCCCCAGCCACCAAGTTTATGAAAGATTTGGTTGGTGTATTTGTGGAGGGTTCAGATATCCTCCAATGGATTGAAGCATTTGAAATGGCCTGTGCGATTCATGATATTGATAAAAGAGATTGGGCTAAGTGTTTGTTAAGCAGAGTGCCTCAAACTGGATATGACTGTATTCTGAAGCTGAGTGTGGAAGAAAGGGGTCAGTATGAGTGTATGAAGTCTGCTTTGATTGCCAAGTTTGGCAAGACACCTACCCAATACCTTAGAAGGTTCAGGGATTTTAAGAATAGAGAGAATGTGTCTTGGGTTGACTGGGTGAGTGCTGCGCACATGAACATGATGGGGTGGATTGATGGATACAAGGTTAAGACTTTTGTTGAATTGTCCCACCTCTTGTTTTTTGAGCATTTTTCTGAAGCCTGTTCACCAGAGCTGCGTCAGTATGTGGCTGACCAGAACATTTTGGACCCCTTTAAGCTGGCTAGGTTGGCTGACAAGTGGGTCTCCCACCGGGTGTCCCCTAAGGACTCCAGTGGGAAGGACAAGGACAAAGAAAAGGGGACCTCTCAGAAAGCTGAGGAGTCTCAGAAGCATTCACAGTCGGGTAAACCAAAACCTTCCTCTCCTAAGACCCATAAATCTAGTGGGGATAAGTCATCTGTGGGTGGGAATAAGAGTAGTGGTCCACCTGCTGCAAAGCAGGCTCCCAGTGGTTCCAGTACCGTACCCCGCACTCCTGGCGCTTGTTGGGACTGTGGGGCTCTGGATCACAAACGGGGTGACTCCAAGTGTAAAGGTAAGGCACTTGGAGTACAGGCCGTCAGCCTGACCTACCCTTACCCCGTGTCTGAGGTGGAGGCCACTGTCCTCCCCTCCTCTACCGGGATCACCTTTGGTGCTCCGGTAGAGATTTCCTTAGTGTCCCTTGGGGCCTGGGACCAGTATGCAGAAGTACTGGCGACTATCCCACAGAACACCCGTAGGTTTTTAAGAAGTGTCCTCTTGAATGGCCAGCCTTCTACTGGTTTGAGAGACACTGGGGCAAACATGACAGTGGTGGACAGGACCCTGCTCAAGCCAGAGGACTATGTAGGTGCTCCTCTGCAAACCACCAGGTTAGCTGGTGGGCCTCCCAAATTATCACCTGTAGCCTTAGTCACACTCATGATTGGAGACAAGACAGCAAAGCTTCCTGTCCTGGTTCAGGACAATGTCCCTGCTAACATTCTGTTAGGAAATGATCTAGTAGAGTTGGGGTTGATCTCGGATGGTCTTCCCATGACTGCTGCTGCAGTCACTAGGTCACAGGTGACACCGGGTCTGGCTGTGGGTCAGCTACCCGAGCCAAAGGCGAGGCCTAAGGCAAGAAGAAGGAAGACCAAGAAGGCCACCTCTGTGGAGGGAACACCTTCTCTTCCTGCTGTTCCGACAGCACCCATTGGGATCCATGCTCCGGACGGGCTGGGTCCAGTGGAAAACCCAAATTCAACTCCTGTGGGAGGAGAGACAGAAGACTCTCCTGTGGGAGAGGTTCTCAACCCGGAGGATCATCCCGACCTTCAATGCTTGTTAGCTGAAGGGGGACCCTCCCGGGCAGACTTCTGTAAGGGACAGAGAGAGTGCTACTCTTTCGAGGGACTGAGAAAACAAGCCCTGTCCCAGGCCCAAGGAGAAGTGCCTAGGACATTCCGGATTTATTGGGAGGGTGAGCTCCTTGTTAGTGAGCCCACTAAGCTTGAACCTGGTGCCCTCAAGAGGTTGGTGGTACCCCAGGTTTACAGGCCCTTCCTACTGCAGTTGGCGCATGAGGTGCCCTTGGCTGGTCATCTTGGGACCAAGAAGACTAAGCAGAGGCTCTCTGCCCATTTCTACTGGCCACGGATGGGAGTAGAGGTGGAGTCCCACTGCAGGACCTGCCCAACTTGTCAGTTGTCTGGCAAGACTGGAGGCAGTGTCATTGCCCCACTGCAGCCATTGCCAGTGGTTGGCACACCATTTGAGAGGGTGGGCATCGACATTGTCGGTCCCCTTGACCCTCCCACTTCAGGTGGACATCGGTTCATCCTGGTCTTGGTAGATCATGCCACCAGGTACCCTGAGGCAATACCCCTTTGGACTGTTACTGCCAAGGTGGTTGCCAGGGCTCTCCTGGGCATTTTCACCCGTGTTGGATTCCCCAAGGAGGTTGTCTCTGACAGAAGATCCAACTTCATGTCTAGTTACATGAAAACCATGTGGAAAGAGTGCGGGGTAACCTACAAGTTCTCCACCTCTTACCACCCCCAGACCAATGGTCTGGTTGAGAGATTTAATAAAACTCTCAAGGGCATGCTAGGGGCTTTGGAAGAACCCCTAAGGAGGAAATGGGATCTCCTCCTGCCATGCCTGCTGTTTGCTTACAGAGAGGTACCTCAAGAGGGTGTTGGTTTCAGCCCCTTTGAGTTACTCTTTGGACATCCCGTGAGGGGGCCCCTCGCCTTGATCAGAGAAGGCTTGGAAGCCACCCCTCCAGGTCCCGCCAAGCAAGTGGGGGACTATGTGTTAGGCCTCAGACGGAGGATGACAGAGATGATGGGTCAGGCAACAGCAAATCTCAAGGCCAGCCAGGAATTGAATAAGTACTGGCATGACCTCAAAGCCTCGCAAGTGGATTGGACTCCGGGACAGGAAATCCTTGTGATGGAGCCTACCAAGCCTAGAGCTCTGGCAGACAAGTGGACTGGACCCTTCAGGATCATCTCCAAGATGGGTGAAGTCAATTATCTGGTTGACATGGGGGCCTCTGGGGTAGCCCCTCAGATATTCCATGTCAACAGGCTCAAGCCTTTCCACCGGCGAGCAGAAGTCTCATGTCTCTTGCTAGCTTCAGGGCAAGAAGAGGATGAGAGTGAGCCCCTTCCTGATTTGCTGCATAGCAACCCTCAGGATGGCTCAGTGGAGGGAGTACATCTCTCTCCGGATTTGACAACAGAGCAACAGAGGGCCTGCAGGGCTTTACTCCAACAGTATGCCTCTCTGTTTTCACTGACGCCAGGCCTTACACCGTGGTGTAGGCATGAAATTGACACTGGTGACAGTGTGCCTGTCAAAAGCAGGTGCTACCGTATGTCAGATACCGTCAAGAACCACATCCAGGCTGAGGTCGCCAAGATGTTGGATCTGGGTGTTATTGAACCCTCAACCAGTCCCTGGTCCAGTCCAGTGGTCCTTGTCCCCAAGGCAAGTTCCCAGGCGGGTACCAAGGATTGGAGGTTCTGTGTGGACTACCGAGGAGTCAATGCCGTCACCAAAACTGACGCGCACCCATTGCCCAGGGCTGATGAGCTCGTGGACACCATAGGTGCTGCCAAATTTCTGAGCACCTTTGACCTTACCTCAGGCTATTGGCAAATAGCTCTGACGGACCATGCCAAGGAAAAGACGGCCTTCTCAACACCTGAGGGACTCTACCAGTTTAGGGTCATGCCTTTTGGGTTGAAGAATGCCCCTGCCACCTTCCAGAGATTGGTCAACCATACGCTCAGTGGGCTGGAAGCCTTTTGTGTGGCTTACTTAGATGACATTGCCGTCTACAGTTCCACCTGGGAAGAGCATTTGACACATCTGGATAAGGTGTTGCAGGCCTTGAAAAGGGCTAACCTCACTATCAAGGCCACCAAGTGCCAGATAGCTCAGGGGAAAGTTACCTATCTTGGTCATGAGGTAGGAGGGGGTCAAATCCAACCTCTTTCCAGTAAAGTACAGGATGTACAGAACTGGGAGACTCCCACTACTCAAACCCAGGTGAGAGCCTTTTTGGGCCTCACTGGGTACTATCGCAATTTCATGGCAGACTATGGAACCATAGCTGCACCCCTGACAGCTCTAACTTCACCCAAACAGCCTAGGAAGGTTAATTGGACCGAAGACTGTCAGAGGGCCTTTGATGGCTTGAAAGAAAGTCTGTGTAGGGCACCTGTGTTGTGTGCGCCTGACTACAGCCGACCCTTTATCGTCCAGACGGATGCCTGCGACACCGGAATTGGAGCTGTCTTGTCCCAGTTAGATGACAAAGGGAGAGAACATCCTATCATATTCATCAGTAGACAACTCAAGGGTAGAGAACTTAGGTGGGCTACTGTTGAAAAGGAGTGTTTTAGCATAGTTTGGAGCCTTAGGCGTTTTAGGCCCTACCTTACGGGGTCTACCTTCAAGGTCCAAACAGATCATAAGCCCCTGAAGTGGCTTATGCAAATGAAGGGTGAGAATCCGAAATTGCTCAGGTGGTCCATTAGACTGCAAGGGCTAGACTTCACCATAGAGCACAGACCAGGGAAGAGTCACGATAATGCAGATGGCCTTTCCAGAAGGTATGTTGACCGTCTGGATGAGGGTGTCTATCCCGTGGGAGATTAGACACCCTCCACCTCAGTCTGGGGGGGGGCGACTGTGATGCTGGAAATGCATCAGAGGGACAGGGCCTCTGAATCCTTGTCCTTTACTGCTTTTTATCGTGTGTTCTGTCATGTTTTCTGCCCAGGAGTCCATGTGGGACTCCTGGCAGTGCAGCTCTCTCTTTTGGTTTGGTGAACAGACCCATGGGATACCCTTATGGCACCCATGGGTAGGGGTACAACCCTGTGCCCCTAGTGTATGTTTTTGGGCACCTGTGGGTGGCCCACAGAGCAGGGTATGGGCTGGTGGCAGCTCCATGCTGAATTTGACAGGTGCTCTGGGTGTCCTCCATTTTGGGATACCCAGGCCCTGCCATTGGGATCAGTTGATTCCTGATAGGAAACAAGATGACCCCTGTGGCCTCTTGCTTTCTTTTGCCTGTTACCTTGTTTTCCCAAAGTCCTGGGAAGCCCTGACTCTGTCCCTTCCCCCTGACTGGCTGTTGGGTGGAAGTTCCATATATGGTGTTGTTGTGAAGGCCCAGCTAGACTGACTGGAGCCTTCCCAGTGACTGTATGTTGTGGGTACCTCCTGTGGGTGGGACCTGGGTGAATGGAGTGTGTGACCAATATACACTCCTTGTTGTGATTGTCTGGTTTCTGGCATGAGAGACAAAGACTGAGACAGCCCTGCCCGAAACTGGCCTGAATGCAGTGTGTAGTGTTGAATGGCTGGGTACTTGTCCCAATCCACATTCCTTGTTGTGAGTGTCTGGAAGGGAGGAGTGTGGCCTGAATGCACTGTGTGCCTGATTGGCTGACTGACTGCATGAATGCCCTTCTGTATGATTGGCTGCTGAGTGTGTGCCAGCAGTGTGGATGAGAGACAGAATAGTATATCAGGGGACCTCTCACCACTGTTCAGAAGGGTTCAGGGAACCTTCAGAAGCGTTCAGAAGCGTTCTGGAGCTGAGTCTCCACTCTAAGAGTAACTGGAACTGCTGATCCTCGACGTCCAGCTGGAAGAAGAAGACTTGCTGTTGCATTTGCTTCGACCGATCCGAAGGCTGCCGAAATCGTCGAAGACTGACCCGAGAGAGGACCTGGTAAGGCGCCCTCTTCCCGTGCTCCGAGGGACCATCGAGCACCGCTCCATCTTCGCCGAAGCGCCCTGGAAGACAGACCCTCGAAAGGCTGCCGACCCGAGACGGGACCGCCGAGGAGATCGAAGTGAAGCACCCGGACATCGCCGCCGTCGAAGTCCATTGCCGTCGACCAGGATTCGCAGGTTTGCGTAACCGCTGGAGGCCCGTCGAAGTTGTGTTGCCCAGCCATGGGAACCACTTGACGCCGTGCCGCCGACGACGGAGCCGTCCGCTCCTTTGCCTAAGAACATTCGAATCGAAGGACTCCCTCGTCCGCACCGTCGACCGCTTTGTCCTGCCGGAGAAAGTCGAGGACGACCAACGCGCCGAGGAGAAACCTGCCGGTGGGTTTCCCGCCACCCGAAGACCACAAAGACTCGAACGACTCGACGCCCTTGCTGGGCCTCCGTCTCCACAATCTTTGCGGTCCAGAACTATTGTCACCGAGGTGCCCCGCACACCTCTGCCTTGCAGGACGCCGACGCTCCGACGCCGACGAGCACCGCTCGGACGAAGCTGCCGCCTCATCGACGCCGTTCTACCCTGTTTGTCGACGGACGTTCGACGCCCCGTGTCTCCCGCTTGAAAGGGAAGGCATTCAAGAAGGGCCGTCGATTCCCCGTCGCCGAACACCGAGTTCCTCGACGCCTCTCGACGATCCGTGACTCCCGCTTGAAAGGGGGTCGCTCAAGAAGGATCTGTCGACGCCTCTTGGAAGAACTCGACTCCACCAGGTACATTGGGGGGGTAAAAACATTATAGGAGGGAATAAGATTTGCAGAACAATATATGGACTGGGCTTGTGCTATATCTTTATTTTACAGGTTGCCCAGGTGGGGGGATCTCCACACAGAACTGTGCCTAGTGGTAGGGGCCAGTATTCTGCCTATTGCTCAACCATCTTATTTTCTCTCCTCTCTCTATTGCTGGTTTCACTCTATTGCTCTGTGTGACATTGTTACAGTATTGTTGATGCACTTTAATAAGATCTAATACAAAGGGTGGTACCACTTTAGAATTGTATATATTTGCCATTGTTGATTTTCCTGAGTACAAAGTGAGTTATTATGATAAGTGTACATAACCTTGAATATTGATTATATAAAGACTGTGTTCTAACCAATACAGTGTGTGGACATTCCTTTGTGGGGGCTTGGGGACTACACTGTACTTAAGAACCAGCCTGCATCACCTCCTGAGAAGCTAGGCCTTGATTGCTCGTCCATTGCTACCTTATTAGAGAATCTTGGCCAGGGTCCTCTGTGCCTCTCCACTACCATATAGAGAGCAGAAGTACAGACACCCCCCACCGGTCGTTTTGTTTTTCTCTTCACAGACCTATAACATAGTCAGTCACTCTGATTGGCTTGGGGGAAGGAGCAATCTCCAACCCCTCCTTAATCAGGGCCAATGGACCTCTGACTGGATGGCCATAGAGAAGTTCAAAGGGAGAATAACCTACTCCCTCCTGAGGGACTTCTCTATAAGCAAAGAGAAGGCATGGCAGTAGAAGGTCCCACTTCTTTTTTAAGGGGTTCTTCTAAAGCACCTATCATGCTCTTCATGGTTCTGTTAAACCTTTCTACCAACCCATTTGTCTGAGGATGGTATGCTGTTGAGAACTTGTAAGTGACTCCGCAGGTTTTCCACATGGCTTTCATGTAGTGGGACATAAAATTCGACCCCCTGTCAGAGATTACTTCCTTAGGAAACCCAACCCTGGTAAAAATACTAAGGAGGGCCTTAGCCACAGCCGGTGCTGTAACAGTCCTCATAGGAATTGCCTCAGGGTACCTAGTAGCATGGTCTACTACAACAAGGATAAACCTGTTGCCTGAGGAAGTTGGAGGATCAAGGGGACCAACAATGTCAATCCCTACCCTCTCAAATGGGACTCCCACAACTGGGAGAGGCACTAAAGGTGCCACATTCTTGGAACCAACCTTACTAGAAGTCTGGCAGGTATGGCAGCTCCTGCAATACTTATCTACTTCAGCCCCCATCTTTGGCCAATAAAAGTAGAGAGAGAGCCTTTCCTTGGCCTTCTTGAAACTCAAGTGACCAGCCAAAGGAATCTCGTGGGCTAGTTGCAAGAACTGTTGTCTGTTCTCTTGGGGCACTACCAGGCGCTGGTAGTCTCCAGGTTCAGATGCAGTTGGTTCACTGTAGAAGAGGCCATCTTCCCAGTGTAACCTATACTTCCCAGGCTCTTGCCCATCAGCCTGAGAAGCTGCCTGTTGGCGAAGGCCCTCCAGAGTTGGACATTCTCTTTGTCCCTTACGAAAAGCTGACCTGCTGGGTCCACCTTCTGCCAGTAAAGACTGCAGCTCAGGATGGTCAGCCGGGTCCAGATCTCCAATAAGTTCTGGGCCTCCTACTAGCTCTTCTTCAGAGTCTAGTTCAACCATACAGGGTTTTACCTCCCTCTCAGCCTCAGCTGGAGGTGGAGTTACAGGTGTAACTTTGGACAACCTCGGGGAAGTCCTTGTTGGAAGCACTGGAGTGCTTGCTGTAGGCTTTTTCCTAGGAGTCTTGGGTTGCCCCTTTGCTCCTGATCTGGTAGTCACTGCAGTAAGTTGCTCCAGTGGGAGAGGAGAGATTTCTGTCATCATCTCCTGAGATAAACCTCGCAGGGTTTTCTCTCTTGCAGGTGTGGTGAGCTCCTGTAACCTTTTACTAGGAGGTCTGGGGGTATGTGACACAACTCCAAGAGCTTTCAGGTCATTACCCAACATAACCCTTCCTGGTACCTCGCATTGTATACTGACAGGTATCTTCACAGCCATATCATTACACTGGATGAGAACTGGTAACTGGGGACACATCTGCACAGGCCCTCCAGCTAACTTGGTGAGGCATTTGGGTGCCTTAGCAACATCCTCTGCCTTGAAAAATGATTCATCCACCACAGTTATGCTGGCCCCAGTGTCCCTGATGGCAGGAGTCTCCTGACCATTCACTTGGACACTGTCCTTATAATACTCTTTAGTATTATCTGGGATAGAATTATAGACATCTAAATTCCGTTGTTCCCACAACCCCAGAGAGACTAAAGAAACACTGACTGAGACTCCAATGGGTTCATCAGCCAGTAGTAGAAAGTTTCCACTTGCCATAGGGACTTCCTCCTCTGGAGCAAGGCTAAGGAGACAAGTTGGATCCTTGAAGGTTTACCCTTACATCTGGGATCTCCTTTCACATGATCAGTAGCCTTACAAACATAACAGGATCCAAAGGTCCTTTGGAATGGAGGCTTGTTCTGACCTCCTTCTGGTTTGGCACCAGAAGGCACACTACCCTGATTTGGTTTCCCTTGTGGCTTACCCTTATGGTTTTGTTTGGGGCCCTCTTTGGAATTGGAATTATTAGAATTCTCCTTGGAGTCCTTTTTAGGCTGCTTCCCCTCATCCTTCTTCTGAGTTACCCCAGAATCCTTGTGAGTAGCCCTGTTGGCAACCCACAAGTCAGCAGCCTTAGCCCGTTTTCTAGGATCTAATTCCTGTGAATTAGCCAAGTGCTGTCTGAGCTCAGGAGAGCACCCATCATAAATTGACTCCATTACAAGATTCTTCATTCCTTCATAAGTGTTCACTTTGTAACCCTTAATCCATCCCTCTAAGTTTTTCAACCCTTCACACACCCAGGTAGCCCAAGGGGTACCATCATGCTTTTTAAGGCTTCTAAACCTCCTAAGATACTGGGAAGGGGTCATCCCAAACCTAGCTATCAAAGCTAGTTTCACACATTCATACTCTCTCCTATCCTCCCCCCCCAACTCCATTACCGCATCATTTGCTACAGGGGGAAGCCTAGAGAACAACCAGGTGAGTAACTCATTACCTGTGATGTTCTGGTGCCCATGATTATACTCAAACATAGACAATCAATCCAACACATCCAACCTAGGCTCATACATACCAATTAATATCTTAGGCATCCGGCGTCTTTTAGGACTGGAACTTCTAGAGGAGCCAGAGAGAGAAGCATTTTCAACAGATAATTTCTTCATTTCTAGCTCATGCTTGAGCTCCATTTCCCTTAGCCTTAGTTCTTTGTCGGTTTGAGCATTAAGTTTTTTATACTCTAATTCCAGTTTCATTTTCTCCAGTTCATAGTACTGAGGACTAAATGTGGGACCTGGCAAAGTTCCAGTAGGTACAGCTGGTAGAGCAGACAGAGGCCTAGAGGGAACATCTACAACAGTTTCATCTTCCTCTTCTGGTTCTGACCAATATCATCAAGACTTAGTTCAATATCAATACCATTGCTGTTATCTACATTTGCTGGAGGGATAGGTTCCTCTGAACCATCCTCCAGACTTTGGTTTTCTAACACCCTTTCTATTAGCTCCATTTTCTTACCTTTAGTCATGAGATTCTTATGCTTACAGAGAACTCTTAAACAATCAGCAGTTTTTGTAGCAAGGGACTCTTGACTATAACTTTCCATAGTAGACATGTTAGAAAATAACTTTTTCTTTAGTGCTAAGCTTTGTGGTTAGTTGCACTAAGGTATCTCAAAAGTACACTAAAGTGTATACTCAATACAAATCCCACCGCTGTACACCAGTGTTAGGCAGAAACCTGTGCAGTTCCCTCTGGGACCACTGCAAAAGATTTAAGACTACAGGTGTTTGGCAGTAAACCCACTTGGTAGCAGTCTGCACCACCCAGATTTACCTGGTAGCTGTGGCTGAGCAGTCAGACTTCCCTCAAGAAGAGTTAGGCAGTATGTAGAGCATACACAATAGGTACAGAGACACAGTAGCACAAGCAAACACTGACCAGAGCTTTGTGTAAAAGTATATAATTATTTATTTAAAAGACACACTTGCAAATTACACTAGCACAAAAAGGTAAGTAAGTTTCAAAACACAGTCACTACTACTATATTTACATCCCTGATTACTTGTTGGACAAGTCTTAGTTAACACCACTTATTTCCAGACAGAGGTGAGCGCTTAACGTTAGATGGCACTCCAACAAGTTAGTTAAAAAGGGAGGGAAAAAGGCAGAGTTAAGAAAGCAGCAAGGCAAAACACTTTTCAAGTAACCACAGTAAGTTTTAAGAAGGCAGTCTACTGAGGAGCAAGGAAGTTCAGTTGCCAGGCCCACTTTAGGGAGAGCCAGGCGAAATATGCCCAAGATCACACAATGTCAAAAAGTCTTCTAAAGTCTTTACAGGTGAGTAGAAAAGGTTTTGCTAAGTTCAGAAAAGTTTAGTTAGGGTGTCCCAGGCTAACCCAGAGCCGAGGGCTAAATCTACCTCGTACAATCAGTGGCAAGGGAAGCCGGGCGGAACACAGTACCTTTTTAAAATGGAAAGGATCCTCCAGCGGTGGCAGTTGTTCCTGGCAGCGGATGCAAGTCGCGGCGTAGTCCAGAGGAAGAGAAGATCTCGACATGGAGGAAAGCTGATGGTCGTTGCAATGCCAGGGAAGAAACCAGCCGTGGAGTTTTCCGGTTAAAAGGATGTCACCCCTCTTTCGCGGTAGAGGTAAAAAGTGGTATCCCGGTTGCCGGGGTGCTTGGCACAAGCAAGGCGGCCACGAGATGCTCCAGGGAGGCGAAAAGAAGGCAAAAACTGGTTGTCCCCACCAGTCAAGGGAAGAAGACTCTCCGGACTGGAGATCTCCTCTGTCGTTGGGAAGTGGTGAGACGGTTCAGCAGGGCTCCACCGGTGGTGTCGTCGTTGCAGGTGGGCTCAGCTTCTCCCTCTTCGGCTTCTTAGGTCCTGTGGCGACTTCTGAAGTTCCAGTCCCCAAAGCCCTGCTTTTATGCAGCAAACCCCCATTCACCAGTCCTAGCTGTCACTCAAACATGCTAAGTGGTGAGCCCGGGGGCTCACCACTGGGCCAATCACACAAGAGTGCGACTTGAGTTGCCAAGGCAACTCAGTCCAGGGTGCCTAAACCCCCCTCCCACACATCCTGTAGACCCAGACACAGTGGCACCACTTTGGAGGGCTTCTGTGCAGAAGCCAGCCAAAAGTGGAACAAAGGCTCGACTCAGGTTCAGGGTTACTGAAGCGAACACAGACGCCATTTTGGCGGCGAGTTCTGGCAAAAAATCCCAACCGGTGAATTTATATTAAATAAATAAACCGGCGGTATCTTTAACATTGCACCAAAAAGTGGTGCATTAAAATCAATGGGAAATCCCATTGGGAAATATTCCGGTGGTATTTCCGTGGTATCCACTGCCACCAGCCAGAAACTCGGCGAGGGGGGACGGGACAGTATCCCCTCGACAAACAGACCCAGGGGAAATCTAATTGCCCCTACCAGTACTTCCACAGTATGATGGTTTGTACTGGTTTGGTTCACAATTTAAGACTAGTAAAGTCATTGGTGACTTTACATGCCCAGGGAGACAGTAGTCAGTCCCAGGGTATGGAGTCTATGTTTGGGGGTCACTATGACACCCCTGTGTTACTGCACTGAGGGTGCTGTGTAACACACATACAAAAACCAATGATAGCCTATGGGTAAAAATACCCCATAGCCCATGAGCACATAACAAGTCACAGAAACACACTCAAATCATGTTCAAGAGTGAGGGTAAAAGAGTCTCACTCTTGGCAGGAGAATAAAATAAACCCCAGAAATCCAGCAAAGCTGCTGGGGGACTCACTAAGTTAGGAAATTCAGCCTAAACAGAGAATTCTCCCTAACACAAAGTTAGTGCCATGTTTTACTGAGTTTAAGTTAGCAGTCTTCTTTTGCAATTGTTCCAGTAGGCTTCTCTGGCACTGAGCAATGCTCCGCAAAACCAAGACCGCTGAGAATTCTGCGCGGGAACACAAGGATTTTACTGTAGAAGAACTCAATGGAAATACATTGTTAATTTGCAAGGCTTACAAAGTAACAATGTCATTGCTAAATGGAAAGACCTCAAGCTCAATGGCCGAGCATGTGTCTTCAAAGACCCACATAAGGATGAAAGATCTGCCAAAATTTGAAAGTGGTCTGTGCCAAATGTCCCTTTTCGGAAACACTGATGCTTTTTAAAAGAAAATAGGATGAGAAAAAAGATGTGGAACAGGAATTTGCACACGCCTTAGTGCAGGCTGGAACCAGTTTGCACCAGGCAGATGGCCCAATGAGTAATTGTTTCCGCAGATGAACCACAACAACTACGAAGTTGCCCATATCCACTGAAATGTACGAGAAATACCTACATGAGGTTTTTATGGCAGATATTGGCCACATCACAGAGTTCCTCCAAAGGCGATGTAAACATTTGAATCACTATCGATGAAACGCCAAAGATGTATAGTGATCCAGCAGTGGCAGTCCTCAATCTCTGTTGATGAAACGCCAGAGATGCATGGTGATCCAGCAGTGGCAGTCCTTAATCTCTGTTGATGAAACGCCAGAGATGCATGGTGATCCAGCAGTGGCAGTCCTCAATCTCTGTTGATGAAACGCCAGAGATGCATGGTGATCCAGCAGTGGCAGTCCTCTTCACGTTTTGTGACCCAAAAAGTGGATGGGTCATATTTTAGATGTCTCACTGCCCGCTTTATCACCAGGGCCTCAAGCTCTATGGTCGCATAGTTTTGTTCCCTAGGAAATACTTGTCTACTAATGTACATCCCTTGATGTTCTATTCCCTCATATGTCTGTGAGAGCACTGCTCTCAGGCCCACCCTGGATGCACCCGTTTGAAGTATAAACTCTTTATTAAAATGAGGGACCTTGAGAACTGGATCACTAAATAGTATGTTTTTAAAGGTATCAAAACAACTTTGTTGTTTCTTACCCCACTTTATCTTCTGAGGTTCAGCATTTCTTAGCTTATTGGTACAACAGGTCATGATGGATAAAACATTGTAATTGTTTATTTGTACAGCGCTCATACACAAGTGAAGTGCTTCAAAGCACTTCAAGGCAGGAAGGGAGCAAGGAAATACAGTAGTCATTCTTAGGCCTTGAAGTTTCTGAATGATCTAACAAAAAAGTAACTAGTGTACTAGGCCTGGTGGAATTTCTCCTAGTGCAAGTGCATGAAGTGTTTCCGGCACAACCAAACTAGGGAGGGGAGACAAGGTGGGACAGGACAGACTTACCAGACCTCGTAAATTCCGGTCATGCACGTGTACAGACGGAGGTTTCAGAGGGGAGAGGAGTATAAGTACGCCCAGTCCAGCACAGCCCTGGGCTAAGTGCAGAGAGGTTACCCTTCTCATAGAACGTATGTTGAAAGTGTGTTCCATTGGGAGTAAAATGTTGGTAGTATCCTACCAGTACCAAGCAAACCATTAGATCCTGTTTGGTTTTTGGTTCAGCGGGTCCTTCATGGCTCTAACCTTTTCTACCTGGGGTTGGATCAGCCCGCTCTCCCTAAAGAACCGAGATGCATCACAGCAGATTGGGCTAAGTGACACTTCTTTGGGCTAACGGGCTTTGGCGACTTTATATAGGTGTGTCATATGCTTCTCCCAGATCTTACTGTAGATGATAATAGCTAAATAGGCCCCACAGAAACGAGAGTAAGATCTTAGTATGCAATCCTTTAGCCTTTGGAAGGCTGCTGGTGCACCATGTAGGCCAAATGGAAGTGCCTTAAATTGAAACAGCCCTGCAGGTGTGGAGAATACAGTCTTTTCTTTGTCTTCAGAGTTCCGAGGGACATGCCAAAAGCCTTTGGTGAGGTCAATCATGGACATATAAACAGCTCAGGTCACCTATCCTGGGGATGGGATAGTTATCGAACTGGAAAACGGTGTTTAATTTTTGGAAATCAATGCAAACCTCCACGATTGATCAGGCTTAGCTACCAAGACTATTGGTGAGGACCATGGACTCTGAGAGGGCTCTATAATATCGTCTGCCAGCCTCTTCTCCACTTCCTGGAGGATTATTTATTTTCTGGCTTCTGGGATCCTGTATGGCTTTAGATTCACCACTTTTCAAAGCGGGGCACGGATGCAGTGAACAATGCCCTTAACCCTTCCTAGTTCCTCACTAAAAACATCTGGGAACTGGTTGAAGAGGTCTTGAATGTTATGCTGTTGGGGGAGGGGAAGGTCAGATGGAATTAGATTATGTTTCTCCCCTTCTTCCGTTAAGAGACTGGCCATCACTACTGAAGAAGATTTGTACTGGTAATTGGGAACCGTAGAACTACAGGACCCCCCGCTACCAGGTGAGATTGTTTTGTGTCCTTCTGCATGTGGATGTGGTCTACTGTCCCTGTTTGAAAATTCGAAGTTTTGTATGAGATCAGCCACATTCACGCTAGACACTATAGGGTGCCAGGGGAGAAATCTCTCTAATAATCCTCACATGATCTAGATTTCGGATTATTCACAGGTGTTTATAAGGATTTTGCTGACACGTGTGTAGACCTTAGAGGTAATTTTTAAGGCAGTAAGGATGTGGTAAGAATCAAAAAAGCATCTTAATGTCAGGAAGGGGAGGTCCCCTGTGGTAATATCTGGCGGGTAATCCACAGTTCAGGGTAGAGGTATAACCTGGTAGTTACTCGTACGGATTGTCTCGTTTGGTTGCACCAGTTGCTGTAACCAGTGCGATCGACCAGGCTCTACCTCCACCCTGAACTGTGGATTACCCACCAGACACGCATATCCACCCCAAGGGTCAGGATCAGAAAGCAACAGCCTTTCCCTGACCACCTGGAAGGAGGATATTTTGGAGAATGAAGTGATGATGCCCTCAGATTCCTCACACTATGGATGCAGTATATTTTTGAGTCCTTCTATTTCTGTTGGGGTCCTTGACTCATGTTTCATCAGTCTTTTTACTTGGGCCCCAGACCCTCCTTAAATAGCCCTCCTTCAGTTCCCATTCCCCTCTCATGGACCAAGGCTGCGCCCGTACCTTGCTTTTGGGTTCCCGCTGTGTGGCATCCTGCTGGTCTCTTCCGACTCTCTGGGCGACTTTCCGGACCTTTTCTCCCAGCTCTGTCTGTCGTCTGCATCCTTGCTTTGTTTTCGGCGACTTGGGCTGTGCAGCTTTTCTCCAGGAGGTGTCCCAAGACTCTTCCGCGCTTGGATGTTCCCTGGTTTCTCGTGGTTTCCCGGTTCTTGGCAGCACTGCCAAAGACGGCGACTCCGCTTCACCATCACGCCGTCTGCAGATTCTCCCCGTGTCTCTCGATCTCTGTAATTCAAAATTTGCTCTCCAGTTCCTCAGGTGCAGGCTTGACAAATGGTCATGTCTGTCCTCTAACTTGTACTTTGGGTAACAAATAGGCAGTCTCCAACAACTACACTGCATGTTCTCGTTGCTGTAAGCATTCCGCTTTACTCCAGCCTTCCTCCTTCTTGTCTCTGTACCAAACTGATGATCACTGTAGAGTTCAGTATGACTCTTCGTCGTCTCATTATTTTCAGGTAACTTGGTTTCCTCAACTCTACATAAATAGATGGGGGGTGTGGGGCACCCCAGGGCAGTGAGTTGGGTGAAAGGAGAGGGGGGGGGTGAAATGAAGGAGGGGAATACTGCAATCTCCCAAGGTGATCATTACTGATCCCATGGAGGGCATCCCTCCCCATGTGATCCACCCACTGAGTACCACCCCCAGTGGAACTATCTGGTAGCGGTGCCACCTCTCTGGCCTCATGAGAAGGGGCTTCCCCCTTTGATGCAGTGCCAGTACCCTGGAATTCGTCACATAAGCCACTCACTAATCTCTGCAGGTATTCCCTGTTCCCATGCCAAAAGGTATAAAATGTCTATGATTACTGAGCAACTTTTGGGGAGCAAGTAAATTTAAGGCTGCTATGTAAAGAGAGCGAGAGAGAGCGAGAGAGAGCGAGAGAGAGCGAGAGAGAGCGAGAGAGAGCGCGAGAGAGCGCGAGAGAGAGCGCGAGAGAGAGCGCGAGAGAGCGATGAAATTGCAATTGCTAGCTGATGTTTAATGCTCTGCAAGCATGGAAAAGTGTGTGGTCCGTCGCATAGACCGTTTGATATACCGTGACTCATTGCCACCAGCCAGTGATGTTATGGAAATGTCTTTTTTTCCTTTGCAGCAAACAAAGCAGATTTCCAACTGGAGTTGAGAGGTTTTCCATTAAGCAATCAGAGTAGTAGTCACTGGACTGAAGAGGACCAACATGAGACATCTGAATTCACCAAAGGTAGGTTTCGATTAGTATGTCCGGCCTGGTCCACTTGGCCCAGCCCATACCCTGCTTGCTGTTATATTTGTTAACTACATTTACTGCACAACAGCTTCTATAGCCGCACAAGACCGTAGCAAAATAGCTTACTTTAGTGGGTTTCTGTGTCATCATCAGGGAACATTGTGTAGTCGGCTGAGGTTGACTGATTGTTTTTTTAAAAACTCAATTTTATTTAATTATTTATTCATGGAAATCACAGCAAAAGTGATGCATTTCTGGCACAAAAACACATACAAAATTTAACAGCGATAACAGAGCAGACGACATGGGACTGTGCCAATGGGGTGAGATAATGTGACTTGAAGACAAGATGTTGCAGGAGAAGGTACTGGGACGGAATATGAAGAACAAAGTTAGTGCCATGTTTTACTGAGTTTAAGTTAGTAGTCTTCTTTTGTAATTGTTCCAATAGGCTTCTCTGGCACTGAGCAACGCCCCGCATAACCAAGACCGCTGAGAAATATGCACAGTGGAAGAACTCAATAAAAATACATTGTTCATTTGCACGGCTTTCAGAGTAACATTTTCATTGGTAAATGGAAAGACTTAAAGCCGAATCGCTGACCATGTGTCTTCAAAGACCCACCTAAGGTTGAAAGATCTGCCAAAATCTGAAAGTGGTCTTTGCCAAATATCTCTTATGGAGACACTGGGCATCATTACGGCCCAGGCGGTAGGGGGTTAACGGCGTCGGTAGAGCTGCCTGCGCCATTAATCCTCTACCGCCTCATTACGAGGTCTGCTCACGGGTCCTGCGAGCAGGATGCTAACAATGGGCCCGTCATTAACGGGCCCGTTGTTAGCATCCTCCGCATTCACATTTGGCCCTATGGGGGCTCAAATGGGAATGGGGATGTACCAGGTCCGGGTTCCAGGAACAGGAATTACTGGGCCCTTCAAGGTCAGAATGGCCCGGTATTTCCCCATTCCAGGAACCCGGACCCGGTATGGAGGCCCACTGATATGTTTTAAAAGAAAGCGCAAGGAGGAAAAAGTTGTGCCACATGAATTTGCATGCGCCTTAGTGCAGACTGGAACCAGCTTGCACCAGGCAGATGGGCCAGTTGGTAAACCCATCCACGGAAGGGCCACAATAGCTACGACGTTGCCCAGATCCACTCAAATGTAAGCGAAATACCTACCTGAGGTTTTTGTGGCAGACATTGGCCACTTCACAGAGTTATTCCATTTCAATCTCTGTCGATGAAACACCAGAGCTGCATGGTGATGCAGCAGTGCCAGTCCTCTTCACGTTTTGTGACTCAAAGACAATGGTCGGAACCTAAACTTGAAGAAAACTAAGATCGTTGTTTTTGGGTCGAAAAAATCAAACCCCTATAACTGGTGCATTGATAAGGTGAAGTTAACCGTGGCAGACTCATGCTGCTATCTGGGTGTTAGATTCTCTAGCAGTTTCGTGGTCTGTCCCTTTAGCATCAGCAGAAAATCACAAGTCTGAGAGGGACTAGGAGATTCTATCATAAATTTGGGGGGTTTCCATTTGATAAGTGTATTCAGGTTTTGGAAGCCTGGATTTATTCTGCAATGTTGTATGTAAGAGCGATCTTGGGAAGTTTGGGTTGCACCTCTTTGGATCATACATTATATTTCGAATGGATTGTGTCCTCCCACCGATTCCTCATCTATGATATTCGTATCTCGCCAGCTTTGCAGCTTTGGAAAAAAAATGTCTCGGCAGGGGGCGCTGTGCACGAGGTTGCAGCGTTGATTCAGTTCGGTTTTTCCGATGGATTCTCAATCGAGTTAACAGCTCGCTTCTTGTTTTCCTCAGGAAAATGTCATCATCTTCGACCCCTTCCACTCCTAAGACGGGGTTTAAAAAGTTTTTAGACTACGGTTCTAAAATGTCGATAACAGGCCCTCAACGCGTCTGCCTTTGGTGTTTAGGTTCGGACCATCGGTCCGGCGACTGTGGCTCCTGTCAATCTATGACGGAGAAAGCTCTTTGTGAATGAAAAGGTAAATTGGCGGTGGGGCAGGAAGCTTCAAAGGTCTCTTCGAAGAAGCATAGGAAGAGATCTCATTCTAGGAGTAGATCAAGACTATCTTCGTCGTCTTCTTCCAAGAAGGCGAAGAGGAGGCATAGATCTCCTTCTTCATCATCAGACATCTCGGCCGTGGTTGTACGATGCCCGACTAGGTCGGATTCCCCTAGAAAATTGGATTAATTTAGAGTGCACATGATGAAAATCTTTGCGAATGTGGCCCGACACCCTCAAAGAAGCCTCATGAGAGCCAGACCCCGGTTGCTCCTTTAGACGACGCGGGAAGGTCAGAAACTACTTTCACTAAAACCAGTAGTAAGGCGTAAACTCGACATCCTCGACCTGACGTTAAAACGTCAAAGGTTTCTCGAGAGTCGAGTGATTCTCCGACACTGGCTAAAAAGCATAAGCCATCGAAGCATTCGACGAGATCATCGGCGCTGATTGCTTCGACGCCAGAGCCAAAGGAGACATTGGCCCTCATTACAACTCTGGCGGTAGCCGTGCCGTTAAAAACGGCACGGCTGCCGTCGGAGTTGCATTTTTTCCGGCACCCGTGAATGGGCAAGAACCTTGTCATGCCGAGTTAGGCTGATCCGGGACTTGTCCATTTTCGGGTGCTGGAATCAAGGGCCTCCTCATCCCCATTCTGCCCCATAGGGCTGAATGGGGATGCGGACATCGGATGCAGAGGCACAACTCTGCATGTGCCGGTGCATCCGACGTGCTCTGCTCGCGGGTGCCGTTGCACCCGCCAGGAAAAACCTGGCGGGGAAACAGTTCCCGCGAACAGAGCCTGTAGTATGGCGGTCCGAGAAGTACGGTACCAGCATACTTACCGGTACCGTACTTCCCAGACCGCCATGCTCGTAATGAGGGCCTTTTACTCCGTTATCGAAGACGTCATTGACGCCTTCGAAGATTCCTTCGATTCCCTCGAGGCAAGTTCAAGTTCAAGAAAAAAGGTATGCACCTTTTACCAAAAAAGACTTCTTTAAGTCTATGTCCTCTATCTTTGAGGAGCAAAGTGCCCCAGAGGAAGATATTTCTCCATTGGGAGTAAAATTTGGTACCAGAGATATTTGAGATGAATTGATTGACCCTGAGTCAAGAAGGAGAGATCTTTGTGACACTTTTCACTCTGCCAGTGGCATCACCAGAGAAAAACCTGATGCAGGTTCCTGCAGAACATGCAGATTCAGGCTACAGGAACCTGATGAACAGGGTTGCTGGACTATATGGGTTGGGGTAGATCCTTAACAACCTTTGTACGGGATGGCATGAGCGACATCCTGGACCAGGGCCCCCCAAAAGACCCAGTTGTTCCTTTTCATAAGGCTCTTCAAAGAACAGTGGTAGCAAACTGGGAGGCTCCTGAATCTGGCACAGCAGTCAATAGGAACTTTGACAGAAAGTATAGACCATCAAGCTGTGACCCTGATTATCTTAGTAACACCCTACGCCTGAGAGTCTAGTGGTCCAGGCTGCGACTTCCACAAGCCTATCCATCTATCCCCCCGGATAGAGATGATAAAAAATTGGACACTTGCAAGGTGTTTAACTCGGGTAGTATGGCCCTTTAGCCCGATAATGTCACCTGTACCCTGGCCAGGTTTACCCATACCCTGTGTGTTAAGATGGCGGTTGAAAATATTCCAGAAGGCGAAGAAAGTGAAGGCTTTCTGAATATTGTTAAAGATGACAAGGAGGCAATGGGAGAGTTTCTCCAATCAGGACTGGATACTGCTGACAGCATCAGCAGATCCATTGCTGCAAGCACATTACTGCGCAAATTTGCGTGGTTGAGGAAGTCGGGGTTTGCACCGGATGTGCAGACCAGACTACTCAACATGCCTTTTGACGGTTCGAGGCTGTTTGGCAGTAAAGCTGATGAAAGCTTAGAGAAACTGCAGACCTCCAAAGCACCTCTAAGTCCCTTAGCACCTCTATTCGACAGCCTCAACAACCTTATTCGGGCTCATCTTCCTGGAGAGGTCGTTCTTTTCGATACTATTCCTCATTTGGTAGAGGAAAAGGACAGGCCATACAGAAAGGTCAAAGAAAATGTCCCTCGTGGTGGACGAGGAAGAGATGCAAAATCAGCCTCAGTAGCGGCATCTTTTCCCTCAGCCCACTCCTGCAGCCGCCTCCAAGTCACTCTGAGACCTTAGCACACAAGACCCCGGTGGGAGGCAGAATCTCTCAGCATCTGAAAGAATGGCGGGGCATTACTTCAGATGCTTGAGCACTGGAGACAGTAGCTCCAGGTTACTGCCTTCCCTTCCTAAAAAGGCCTCAGGACCATCCACCGGGAACCAACTCTGTCAAAATTCCAGATCCGCTCCTGTTGCAGGAAATTTGAACCCTGCTAGAGAAAGGTGCATTAGAACATGTACCTGTAGCAGAGAGGAACAAGGGTTGGTACTCCCCTTACTTTCTCATCCCAAAGAAGGAAGGGGGATTGAGACCCATCTTGGACTTATGAAACTTGACTAAGTTCCTCAGGAAGGACAAGTTCAAGACGGTGACCCTTTCTCAGATCCTTCAGGCTCTCCAACTCCAAGACTGGTTGGTATCATTGGACCTTCAGGATGTTTAGTTTCATGTGCCAATCCATCTCTAGCACAGAAAGTACCTGAGGTTCGGGGTTGGCAATTCTCACTATCAGTTTCGAATTCTGCCATTCGGGTTGACCTCCGCCCAAGGGTTTTCACCAAGCTGATGGTGGTTGTGGCAGCGAGTCTCAGGAGAGGGGGGATTCACGTCTACCCATACCTGGATGATTGGTTAATCAGGGCTCGTTCTCCCGAACAAGCTCAAGAACATCTCACAATCACCTGCCACTCCCTACACAGACTGGGCTTCTCCCTCAATTACAAGAAGTCCCATATAGTACCATTCCAAAGACTCCAATTTATCAGAGTAGTCCTGGATACTTCCTCGGGGAAAGCCTCGCCTCCCAAGGTGAGAGCTCATCACATTCTGCAGATGGTAACAAAGTTACAGAATGCCCAGCATCTGCTGGCCTTCGATTTTCAGAGGTTGCTATGCCTCATGGCATCCTGCATTTTTCTGGTGCCAGAGGCCCGATAGAGGATGAGATCCCTTCAATGGGCCCTCAGGACTCTACGGTCCCAATTCTCGGGGAATATGTCGGATCTTCTGCAAGTTCCAAGCACAGTTGCTCAGGACCTTCTATGGTGGGCTTGCAACGACAATATCCTCAAGGGAGAATCTTTTTGGCAACCACGGCCAGAGATAACAGTAGTGACAGACACCTCACTCACGGGGTGGGGAGCCCACACCAACGATCTGACAATCAGCGGTCGTTGGTCTCCATCGGAGTCCAAACTACACATCAACCTTTTGGAGCTGAGGGCAATCAGACTAGCGCTGAAGGCCTTCCTGCCCTCTGTACGGGGAAAGAACATCCTGATAATGATGGACAACACAGTGGCCATGTACTACCTCAACAAGAGAGGAGGCACAGGGTCACTACCACTGTGCAGATAGGCAATGAAGCTCTGGTTCTGGGCAATACAAGAAGGAATCTCTCTGTCGGCAGTTTACCTAGCCGGAGAGCAGAACATAGCGGCGGACGCTCTGAGCAGGCAGAACACAGTCTCCCATGAGTGGGAACTAGCTCAGGAAGTCCTTCAAGAGATCTTCGTCCTTTGGGGAACCCCTCAAGTGGATCTGTTCATGACCAGTGTCAACCGGAAGTGCAATCAGTACTGCTCAAGGGAATTTCCTTCAAGAGAATCTGTAGGACTGGGAGTTTCCACTTCTGTACGCATTTCCTCCAGTCCCCGTGATTTCTCACGTAATCAGGGGGTTGAGAAAGTTCAGGAAAACCATGATCCTAATTGCCCCGTATTGGGCCAGGAGGACGTGGTACCTGGACTTTCTGAACTTGTCCATCTGCCCTCTAATATGTCTTCCACAAAGAGAGGATCTTCTCTTGCAAGAGGAAGGTCGGGTTCTCCATCCAGAGGTCAAGACATTCAACCTTCACGCATGGTTTCTGAGAGGTTGAGATATAAGGATTGGGACGTCCCGGACGATGTAATGGAGATTTTGCTTTCAGACAGAAGACCAGAAAGTAAATCCTTGTACCGGTGTCATTGGAATACATTCAGTAACTGGTGCAAGGATAATAATGTGGACCCTTTTCAATGAGGCACTCCTATGGTGCTATCTTTTGTATTACATTTGACCAATCCGGGGCTCCAGATTGGAACAATAAAGGGATAGCTGGCAGCGATTTCCATTTTTAAGCGCTCCTTGGAAGAGGTGTCCTATTTCAAGATTCCATTGATTATCCAATTTTTCAAAGGGTTCACCAATGTGTACCCTCCAGTCCCTTTTCAGGTCCATGCTTGGGATTTGAATCTTGTGTTGAAATTCCTAACTTGTATACCTTTTGAGCCTTTACATTCCTGTCCTTTAAGGCTTTTAACACTTATAACGGCCCTTCTTGTGGCTTTAACATCAGCCCGCAGGTTTAGTGAGTTACAGGCTCTCTCATGCTAACCTCTGTATACTACCTTTTACAAGGAGTTAAACCTTCTTTCTTGCCGAAAGTAGTTTCTGACTTTCATGTCACAAAAAATAACACTCCCAACTTTCTACCCTCTTCCTCATTTGGGCAAAGAGGAGGAGAGGTTACACAGACTGGATCCAAAAAGGGCTCTGAGTTTTTATATAGCAAGAATGTCAAAATTGCACCAGGATGACCAACTTTTCCCACGGGGGCTATGGCAACCTCTGCAGCTCTTCAGAGGAGAGTCCTTGAAGTTGATATCTGTTCAGCTTCTAAATGGACATCAATCCATTCTTTTGTTAAGCATTACTGCTTAGGAAAGCCTCTTCTTCCCATGAGGGATTGTTTGCAAAAGCTGTACTTCACTCTGTCTATGATAAAACTAAATAGTACTCCCACCTCCTAAATTATAACTGCTATGGGAGTCTATCATAGATGAGGAATATGTGGGAGGACACAATCCATTCGAAGAACAAGTTACTTACCAACTGGTAACGTTCTTTCGACTGGATGTTCCTCCCACATATTCCTCATCGCCCCTCCCATCCTACCCTACTGTACAATTTATGTAATTTACACTTTGCGTTTCTTAAAGAGCTTACAATCTGGGGCACGCCTGGATGTTCCTCGAGTTATACAACAAAAAAACAGAACTGAAGCGAACATGCGTGGCACAAGCTACTTATACTGCTGGTGACGTTGACAAGCTACGGAGACCGTCGAGGGACATCGACGCCACGACCTCGTGCACAGCACTCTCTGCCGAGATACGAATATCATAGATGAGGAATACGTGGGAGGAACATCCAGTCGAAAGAACGTTACCAGTTGGTAAGTAACTTGTTCATCTATTTGAAGAAGTTGCTGGGCGTGCTTCCCAGCACCCCAGGACCTCCCATTGCGCTGGATTACAGGGTCCCAAATATTGAATTCCAGGCAGAATGCAGGTTTGTAGAGTATTTTCCCAATCTCTGCTTTGGCAGTGAACCCCAATGTCGCAAATGTGAGGGAAGAACCTACCTCTGGTGTAAGAGGTGTTCAATTTTGTGTACAAAATGGGATATCACCTTTGAAGAATTAAGAGGTGGCCAGATCACAAAACAATGTTTGATTATGAAAGCCTGAGGGAGGGAATCTGATCCGGCGTTAAACAGTATGAAAAATCTAGTCTCTATTGGACAGCTGCATTTTTTCGCTGAATGTCATTCACTAGCCGGTACAAAGATGCCTCATTGTGATGATGCGTCTAAATGTTCTGCCACTGAGGGCTCGGATGACATGGATGTTCAATACAAAGCTCTGAACTTGCGGAAGTGCGGCGAATGAGGATCTAACGCATGTTTTATTTATATGCCAAATGTTTCTAGATCTCAGACGTGCATGGCAAAGGAGCCACTTCAGGGCTAATAATATTAGGCATGTGATTGATGCCTTGAATTTTGCTCTGTCTTCTGTTGATGGCTGCTTTATTAATGACTTATTTAAGTATATTACTAAGGTTTTTAAACGCATGGAAAGAAAATGTTAAGCTTTATCAAATCATGCATATTTTAACAGCTTAGTTTCTGTATTATGAACTGTATTGTTTTCACTTGAGGCCAATAATGACTATTTTAAAACATTTTCTATTTTTTTGATTGTATTGTGTCATATACTGATGTAAATGGTGAAAACCGAAAAAAACATATTTATCTATCTTTATCAAAAAGTGGATGGGTGTGCCATACTATAATGGCAGATTTAGAGGTGGTTGAAACTTGCAATGCAGTTTCAGTTGCATCATTACTCCAGAAAGTCCTGACCACGTTTGGGAAGGATTGGGTTGATGTAGTGTGCATTTGCAGTGATTCTGCAAGTTATATTAAAAGGTTATGTGAGGATCTATCTAAGAGCAATGCCGATTTCAAGGCCTTCCACATGCAAGACCCTTGCCGCTTACTTGATGGAGTTTAAAAAGCAGCTTTGAAGTCCTCAAATCTGATCTGGAATGAAATGGACAGTGTGGTCCAGTCTCATGCACTATTTAGACATGCACGTGAACTGAAACGCAAATGCCTAACGTTTTGCACTTTGTATGGAATGAATGAAAATGTTATTCCAATTGTCTCCTTTAGCTGGTGGTTCTCTGTATAAGAGTCATTAAACGCCATATATTGATGTGGCAACCTTTTACCAACTTTCTCCTTAGTGATGAGGCCTCAGGCAAGAAACAGGCAAGAAATGTGCGGGTCTGAGGGCACATTGATAGTGAAGTAAAGTATAGTCTACTGGGTCCTTAGTGGTATGCAAGAGAAAATGACGTCTGCAGTTTATATAGTGAAAAAGATGAAATCTGACAACACGTGTATTTACTAAGTGTCATTGGTGTGGCGCTCAAACTCTTATTTGAAAGGAAGGTGGGTGACACTTTCGGTAACTTTGGCCCTGTTATATGTGCACTGCTGCAATGTCTGTCGCTTGGCAAACAAATGACTTTTGAGGAGAAGGTTGGATATTCTACTCCACAATGCATGAAAAATAGCAGGCAATGCTGTGTAGAAACATCCCATCAGCCACCATGTCATTTGAAGTGAGTGAAGCCTCTCTGGTATGCCGTGCAAGTACTTGATCCCTTCTGCAAAAAATTAATTTAATGCCTATTTGGCAGAGCCTGTGCCCGAGAATCTGCATCTCCAGATACATGAGGATTGGGTTGGAAAGCGCCAACAGTGGCCAGATTTATCAGTGCAGTGAGACTCGGAAGGCCAAAAAAGCAATTTCATAGTCTTCAAAATCCAGGCAGATTAGGATTGCATGTGGAGAGTGATTAAAATCTGCTATCGGGGTCCTTTGAGGCTCGTTTCCCTCTTCCAGCTCCGGCAGCTCCTCGAACAGCTCTCCTGAGTCTTCCTCTCCCAGAAATCAGCTTACTATTGCATTAGAGCATTGTTTACTTAAGCTGTCTCCACCCCTTACCAAGTTACCAAATAATCTCTGGTTGGGCGGAGCGGTAAAAATGCAGCAGTATAAGCGTTACTCCAGCATTACCGCTGCACCCAATCCCGAGTTTGGGTGGAAAGTTGAAGATTTTCCTCCAGCTTTGAGCTGGTGGTAAATCTTGCTACTTTCTGCCCATCTGTGGCTCTATTAGCACCTGCACTAATAGCTCCCAACATGCCCCATAGAGTCCTATGGAGTCTTAACAAAATGGGGAGTAACAGCCTTAACACAACTCAGGATCTAGCGCTATTAGCGCTTGACTGAGTGCAGTAACGCTATTTGCATTGGCGGAGTCCTGGCGGATTTACCGCTGGTATGCAGCCAAACCTTTGATGAGGCCCTTAGCAAGTTGCTGAATTATCAGCTCTTAGCAAGTCAGTAAATTATTCGCTCTTAGCAAGTCGCTAAATTATCTCTAAACCTCATCAGGTTTGTAGCCTATAGTAGTCTTTAGGACATTGTTATTGTTTACGGGAAGATTCAGTAATATTTAATGAAACAAACAGGACAATTGGAACACATCCCAGACCATTGGAGTGCAGCCCACAAGTATTGTTATTGAAATGTACCTGTGCGTTCCAAAACAATAGATAAGTTGGGTGTAAATCCTAGACATTCAAACTAAAGCAAAAACTCTGTTCATAATTGTTAATATATTCTCACCGTCAGAATACATTTCAATGCATCTCACGTTACACTTTCCTAACAACTACACGGCTTAATATCTTGCTCAATCATCATGCACCTAAGCTTGCCTAAAACTAAAATTACATAACCCCACCCCCATGAGGAACAAGCCGTGAAGGCATTTTAGGAAACATGGAAATAAGAGTGAAGAGACAAAAGAACATAAATAACTTATCATGTTATATAATACCAGTTGCTGAACAATGTTCACTCAGGATCTTCACTGGTTCTGCATAAAAAAGAATACTAAAATATATATCTTCTTGAGAAGAGCTGGCTGGGGCAGGACCTGCACACCCAATGTAAAACAGTCATAATTGTTGAATTCGAGATGGGTGGCTTTTCATCAAATGAAAGGTTCCAGAGAGTTCTCATTTGTCAGTCGGGTGACAGTTTTCATGCATTAATAAAGCAGTAGTCCTGTCGAGCAGAATTAACCTTGAATTAACACGTTACCGCTTGACTGTCCTCCGTATAGAGACGGGGAAGAGCCCAATTAGACCCAAGTCTTGACAAGAATTTGAAAAGATACACAATTTTATTTCATAATTAAATCGATTAAAAACCATATTAAATCTATTATGACCCATAATGCATATTGGGTCTTACTTGATAAAATATTATACATGCAGAACAACATACTGCATTTATAATAGTTCATAGTATACACTCAAACTGTCCAATGTACTCAAGGAATTGTATGCTCAAAATGAACCAGCATTCGTCGTATCCCATAAGCCCCCCCCATCCTGCAGAGACTGCTTCTCGGCTGCCATAATGCCAGTCCTGGCGCGTTGAAGCATATGGCCTCTGGAGCTCGATTTTGCTTACCAAGGTAGTCGGAAGGGCCGTCTCCTCCCAGGAAGGTGCATCAAACTCTCAACCTCGCCTTGCCCGGTCTGGAACGCGCATTAAAATCAGCTGGGTTACAGGCAGAGTTGGAACGGCATGACGTAGCACGTCTAGTATTGCTCCTGTACTAGACCTGTACGCGGAGTAAGCATCAATGTAAATCAACGGATGCATTCTGTTAGGAACAATGGAAATAGGAATAGGGCAATGTAGTGTATTGCATACTTTCCTACCAGTATGCTCGTACATTTTGCAGAGTTAAAGAAAAAATCATTATATCCAATTAATCGATATATGGCGATGATGGATCCCCTTCAAAACTAGATTTCACAAACGAACAAAAAGTTAATCGATTAGTAAATCGACTGATTGGAATAACGACTACAGATTCAAAGGTGTGCCTTCTGCAGTGTGGGCTGGATTGTATCCAGTGTGTCACCCAAGATTGTAAGGTGAATCTGAGTACAGCCCACAGTGCCTAAAGTTTCAGAAGACATACTCCAACAGTTGTGACTATGTGGAGTCTCCAAGGGATGCCGCCAATTGTTTGACTTTTTCAGCCTATATGAGCACTAGTGTAAATCCCTGCCCTAGCAATATGGCGTACTGGCTGACCTTGCTTTCGATGACTCGATTTCCAAAAAGGAAAATTTGACATGATGGCTGACTTGCCTTGGCCCCTTTTAAATCTATTTGTGGTGGACCGCTTATTTAAAGCCCACACCCCTATCAGATCCATAACACTATAGCATGTCGAGACGCATTGGAAGGTTTTATCTCCAAAAGGAAAATGTAGGTGTAATGGCTGCATTCCTCTGACCCTTTCGGAATTGTGGTCGAAAGATACTAAAGGACTAATGGCCATATGTGACACAGAAACTCAATCTGTAGATAAAAATTGGGCAGAGTGGCATTAAATGAGAAATATGCGGAAAAGAAAAAATAAGATGACTATATCCTATAAGAACTGGCGCTTCACAGTTGGCCCCCAATCCGGGCTGCTGCAAATTTCAAACCAAAATTTCACAATAGATTGATTCTGAGTCAGTAATTAGTTAAAAAAAAAACGTATAGTTTTATAACTGGAATTGTTTATTCACATTACTGTTATTTTCTTGAAAGTAGCGCTATTTGTCAATTTAATAGGTTGAGTAATCCTATCAGACTGCCAATAATATACATTTGCCAATGCATTTCGGATAAACCTTCTTCAGGGCTGTATATAGGCAATATATAGTTCAATAAGGCTCTCTCTGTATACACATTGCACAATGTATCATCCATGTCAAAATGATAAACATCATCAATTTTTTGATCAGTAAAGTAACACGTACCATATTGAGTAGACACAGTCAGTGCGCCCCATGTTGAAAAAGAGACACAAAATAAACAAACCATAACATGTTTTAGTTAACTTGTAATAGAAAATGTTCTATTTTGCTTGCCAAGGTGTATTAATATCAGGATCCTACCTGTTTGTATGTTTGTCTCTCACTAGTGAATCGAATTCAAACATAAAAAATGCCCCTGCATGGAGAAAAGCAGACCTTTAGCGCGTATCTAAAAACTGGGCGAAAGCCTATGAGGGGATCTCTATGGGCTGTTGTCTCTTACCGCATGTCCGTTCGGAGCTCTTGCAGAAGCCGTGTGAGCCGCAGAGATGCGTGCTCACGCGGGAATCGCAGCTGCTTTTATCGGTTGCCATGGAGACGGTGCAAGGCGTCGTGGTCCTGCTGGGAGCCGGAGCACGTAAACCCTCGCGCCCCACCCCCGTGTTTTCACCCTGGGGCGGGGATGTCTCCATTGCAACCAGGAGTAGTGGGGGACGCTTCGAAACGAGCCGGGTGCGCTCGTTGTTAAAACAATGAAGGATCTGAGAGTTGCAAACACTCGTAGATCATCGAAAAAAAAGGGGTCTGTCTACATAATCTGAGTAAACGAAGTGGGTCAACATACCTCAGTTCTTGTAGCGAGTACAGAGCTAACCCATTAAACCAAATTGCACTGTTACCTAAAGTCTGATCTGTAACGCGTAAGGAGTACCCAATAGTAAATGATGTTAAAAACTACTATTGCAGTACGGTCAACACAAAGGTGTTGTTGGGGACGCTTAGCGACAAGCTATTAAGGCTCGTGGTTTTGACTTAAAAGGATAACTGGGATGCAAGTAAGTGAGCGGAAATTGCTCGTAAATTGTCATAATTGTGTCGTTAAACAAAAATGAATAGTATTTTACACTAGTAGCACGTGTACCAGCCTATGGAACAGACCCACTTTAGGATGCCGTCTATTTAGTGTTGCGTAAGCTATAACCAGTAGAGGATGTTGCTAAAACGTGCAGCAGAGATGCTGTCAGTAGAAGCAGGACTCCCCCATAATGTTGTGGGGGCAGAAACTACTAGTTTTGAGAGCATGAAATAGCAATATGCAAAGAAAATAAATACAGAGAAGTTGTTACAAGACAGTGGGGTGTGCACAAATCCAACCAACAAACAATATTAAATGTGAAAATTTTACAGGTAGCACATATAATTGATCTCTTCATTCAGCCCCTTTGGTGTGAGGGAACCAAGTTGATCAATCTAGTAGGTTTCTCTTTGGTCCATTTTTTTCTGGAAGTTTGCATGAGGATCTCTTTTCTCTACCACCTCTAAAATTGTGAATTGTATCTGGGCCAAATTATGTTTCTTGTCGTGCCAGTGTCTGGCTACTGCCGAATTCAGATTCTGGTTCCTTATACAGGACCTATGTTCATTACATCTTGTTTTGACCACCCTGAGTGTCTGGCTCACATAGTATAGACCACACGGACATTTTATGGCATATATCACATTTTGGAAGTCACACGTGGCAAAGCTGTTCAGTCTGATTGTTTCTCCCGTATGTGGATGTTTGACTGATTCCCCTTTCATTATGTATCCACAGTTACTGCAACTCAGGCAGGGGAATGTGCCTATACGTTGTGTCATTTTTTTCTTCTGTGCTGGTTCGGTTTTGACGAGTTTATCTTTCAAATTTTGGCTCCGTTGGTATGCGAATGTGGGGACCTCTTTATTTAATGTTCTACCCGTTGATCGCACTTCAATGTGTTAGTGTTTTTTGATGATGCCTTTGATCCGATTGCTCTGTCTGGAGTATTTGGACACAGTTTGGACTTGCAGCTCCAGGTTAAAGTATTAAGTTTACAGTTTGTATGAATTACTGGCATAGACTAAACAAGGACTAATTGTGTAGTGCCCACCACTCCTCTTTTTCATTAAATGAGAAATAAACATGCAGACGTGAGATAGATCATGAGCCCAGTGTCCATTCTTCTTGGAGATTTAATCCGACTAGGAAACTCTGTGTATTGTAAATCCACCATTGTTCACGAGTGGAAAGTCTAGTTGCAGTGGAATATATATCTACACCTTTACCTAGAATTACAGGTCGTGTGGTCTTTAAGATGCCACAGTTTGTTGTTAATCATCACTGTCTTGCCTGCCAGGGTAGATGCGCATTGTCAACAGTAGCCACAAGGAAAATGGCCACTGATTCTGTTCATACCCCAGATTTCTGTAATAGTCTTGGATCTTTGTTTCACTTGGGCTCTGTCTGCTTTAGATAGCCAGATGGTCAGGATCCCATGAAGTGTCCATGACATTAGGTCTTTTCCCCTTGCCGATATTCCATAGAAAGCCTTTTTGACGATGTTCAGCAGAGTATATGTGGACTCTGAAAGGGCCTGTCTCTCACCCTGTCTTGATATGTTAATGCCTGTCAGTTGCCTTGGTCATGTTAAGGTATTACTCCTCTAGACAGTGTGTCCATGAAGTCTGCGATCTTCAGAAGTTCAGTAACTGCTTCTTGTTCACCTAGTAGGGTTTTCAGGGCCTATTGGATGATATGCACCATATCCACTACCGCAGCCCTCAGCTTGTAGATGCCCTGCTGCAATGTGGAGCTGTCATCAGCCGTGTGAAAGCTCTTCCCAATGGAAGGTTCTGCCAGTCTTTGGATTTCCAGGACGGCTTCTTTCCCGCTGTAGGAGGATTCTGCACGTTTGGTCTCTCTTTTGGTCCTAGCCTTTTATAGATGACCTATCAAGTCTAGGATTTCTGACCAATTAATTACCTGACTTTCCCCATGTGTCTTTTTCGCTAACTACCTCATTTAAAGGTGCTTGTTTTGCCATTAGTTGACATGCTTTGCCTATGGAAATCGCATGGGTTTGTGAATGTGTCTTGCATCTTTAGCTACATAAGGACCTACTCTTATACCCTTTTGTCTTTTATATCACTCATCAGTGCTAAGATTCCAGCCTACTGGATCACCCGAGGCATTTGTAATATGTTCATATCTGTTTCCCTGCATCGCTGTATTAAGCTGCTTAGTTGTCCACCAGATGTGGATTTTTACATGAAAAATCTACAGTGTCTGTTCCATGTGCTTGCCAAGGTTCAGCCACGCCATATCATGTTAAGAAGGTCTGATTTGTGCCATGTCTCCTCAGTCATTGTGGCATAGAATGTGTTATCATACACCACTACGTGTGTGGACCACACAAACTGCCCATTTGCAGGTGTTAGGCAGAATCCTGTGCAGTTCCCTTAGGTTGCACTGCAAAAAGATTAAGACTACAGGTGTTTGGCAGTAAACCCACTTGGTAGCAGTCTGCACCACCCAGATTTACCTTGGAGCTGTGGCTGAGCAGTCAGACTTCCCTCAAGAAGAGTTAGGCAGTATATAGAGTATACACATTAGGTACAGAGATACAGTAGCACAAGCAAACACTGACCAGAGCTTTGGTATAAAAGTATATACTTATTTATTTAAAAACACACTTATAAGAATACACTGGCACTAATATATCAAGCAAGTTCAAAACACAGTCACTAGAAGTATATACATCTCCCAAATTAAATTATTCGACAAGTCTAAGTTAAGACACCACTTATTTTCAAGACAGAGGTGAGCGCGTAACGTTAGATGGCACTCCAATAATTTGGTTTAAAAAGGGAGAGAAAAGGCAGAGTAGGGAAACAACACAATACCAACACTTTTAAGACACACAGCAAGTCAGGAAAGGCAGAGTCTACTGTTAGAGCAAAAGTTCATAGGCCAGGCCAACTCTTGGAGAGAGCAAGGCGAAATGTGCCCAAGATTACACAGTTGAAATGCACTTTAAAGTCTTCGTAGAAGAGTCAAAAAGGAGTGGGATCAGTTCAGAGAAGTTAGTTAACAGTCCTGGAGGCCAATCCAGGTTGGAAGGTCAAGGATTTACCAGACACCCTGGACAATCCGTTGCAAGGGAGGCCAGGCGGGACACAGTACCTTAAAGTGGTGAGAACGCTCCAGCGGGGGCAGTTGTTCCTGGCAGCAGGTGCAAGTCATGGCTTCGTCTAGAGGAAAAGAGGATCTCGATGTGGAGGAAATCTGAAGATCGTTGCACTGCCAGGGAAGAAACCAGCCGCGGAGTTCTCAATTAAAAGGTGCGACCCTTTTATTCGCGGTCAGTGGTGAACGTGGCTATCCGGTTGCCGGGGTGCTTGGCACGGGCAGTTCGACCACAAGACGTCCTGGAAGGCGAAAAAGGTGAACTGGTTGTGCCCACCAGCTCGAAGGGAAGAAGACTCTCCTGGAAGAAGATCTTCTCTGTCGTTGGGGAAGTGGTGAGTTGGTTACAGCAGGGCTCCACCGGTGGTGTCGTCGTCTTAGATGGCTCAGCTTCTCCCCTTGTTGGATTCTTTAGGTCCTGTGGCGACTTCTGAAGTTCCAGTCCCAAAGGCCCTGCTTTTATGCAGAAAACCCCCATTCATTCAGCCTAGCTGTCAATCACACATGCTAAGTGGTGAGCCGGGCGGCTCACCACTGGGCCAATCAGGACAGAGTGCGACTTGAGTTGCCAAGGCAACTCAGTCCAGGGTGCCTAAACCCCCCTCCAGCCCCCCTAAGTAACCCAGACAAAGTGGCACCACTTGGAGGGCTTCTGTGGAGAAGCCCGCCAAAAAAGTGGAACAAAGGGCTCGACCTGGTTTGGAGTTACAGAAGTGAACACAGACGCCATTTTGGCACTGAGTTCTGGCATAAAATCCCAACCGATGAATTAATATTCATTTAATAAACCGGCGGTATGTTTGAGGCTATGTTAAAAAGTGGTAGCCTCGAACACTGCGAAAATCCCATAGGAATATATTTGTGGTTGAATATAAAAAGTAGTATCCACTGCCACCAGCCAAAACACGATCAGGGGGGACTGGACAGTGCCCCCTCGAACAACAGACCCAGGGGCAATCAAATTGCCCCTACCAGTACGTCCACAATATGATGGTTTGTACTGGTTCTGTTCACAATTTAGGACTAGTAAAGCCAATGGTGACTTTACATGCCCTGGGAGACAGTAGTCAGTCCCAGGGTATGGAGCCTATGTTTGGGGGTCACTGTGACACCCCTGTGTTACTGCACGGAGGGTGCTGTGTAACACACATACCAAAATCACATGAAGCCCTATGGAGTAAAAGACCCCATAGCCCATAAAACACATCTAAAGTCAAAGGACATACTCAAATCATGCCTAAGAGTGGGAGAAAAAGAGTCTCCCAGACCCCACAGTTCCTAGCAGGAGAGAAAAATAAACCCCAAAAATCCAGCAAAGCTGCTGGGGGACTCACTAGGTTTGGGGAATTAGCCTTAACAGAGAATTCTCCCTAACAGCAGGTGGTGGGGGAAATACTAGAAACACTTGTGTACAGGCATGTTATAAATGCCACATCATATCATACATATATCAAATATATAGTTAGGCTTTCTTATGAAACTTTCTGGCAAAAGGCCCCTGAAACTTGTCTTTTTCCTCGGGGGAATCTAGAAAACACTGGTTTCAGTTACCTCCAAGGTGTTTCATTGCTCTTGGGAGAGGGAAGCCTGCAGCGGGGGATGGGGAGAGTGGTGCACAGATTAGAAGGCCTACAGGGGGTATGCTGTGATAGGTTGTCTGTCTTTGGAGGGATCCTGATGTACCTCCCTATAATCAGGAACTGCCCACGAAATCCTTTCCCTATATAAGAAGCTACGTTTTGTTGGAAGCGTTTGTGCTTGCCGACACTCCTGGATGGTATCGACAGCTGTGAAGAATCTTGCGGATCCCTCACTGAAACCCTGCCTAAAATCTCCTCCAAGGTGGCCAGGGGAAGGCAGACTCTTCCTGATCCCAACCCTGGGGGTGGTGCCCTGCATGAGGATCACCAGGGAGGAGACAGGGCCCAGGGGAGTGAGGCGATTCCGTGGGATGAGACATCATATTTTTCCTCTAGTAGGGAGACTCGTACCACTGTACCAGAAGAGCTAAGGGCTTACTGTCATTTTAATGTCTCGAAACCTCCTATGGAATCTAAGGTGGTAAACCCTAAAGTTGTAACATCAAAGCGTATTATACCAAAAGAAAGAATCTTATTGGTACCTAAAATGAAATGCCCTCCTCACTACAAAAGGTACACTACAAGGAATGGCAGCAATGTTGTCTTCTCTAACTCCTCTTCCCCTAGCACATTTAAAACATAGAGACCCCCTCGGTTACAATTACTAAGGGAATTAAATCTACCCTTCTTCACAAAGTAGATAAACCTGACTTTGATCCAGCAAACTACATGTCCCAGAATTCTATAGGAACTGAGATAAAGAAGAGGGCTGAAGAGGCATGTAGATGTAGTAGTCGGGCAATTAAGCCTAACAACCATTCCACAGGTGAGACAATTTAAACCAATGGCTCACACCTGGAGCCAGTTGCCTAACCTGGGAGGAATAAAATGCTGCAGCAGGAGAGGGGAGAGGACAGGAGCTGGAGCAGGAGTTGGAAGGCTGGCAGCAGAAGCAGTAGTTGTAGAAGAGCATGTGGCTGGCAATTAACGTCGAAGTGTGATCACAGGAAGGATGCCGGAGCGTGGAGACAACAGATTTCACCTACAAGTTCTCGGAGTGTCCTGTGGTCTCAAACCATGCATTGCTGTGGCTGCACTGAGGTGTGTAGTGACCTGGTTTCCCTGTTACCCTTGCAGTATGCTTGGAATATTGGATGAGTGACATAGGATGCAGCCTGTGAGAATGTTGATGGATGGTTGAGGGTTCTGAGTGAATCAGTTGGTGAGATGTAGTTTCGGTGCATGTTGCCCTAATCTTGAATGCACTTTACTTAATGTACTTGATATAATAAACAAGAACTTTAATAAATCATTTGGAGAACCCAAGCTTTACATTGGCGACGAGGATGATTGCTGTGCTGGGGGGACAGCACAAAGGAAGGAACATGCATCTCAGGTAGGGGTAGCGCTTAATACCAGAAGGCGCAGAGGGGCCCATCGCCCATCGCTGGATCCTGAGGCACAGGCTGTAGAGAGTAGCGTCAGGGCCTCGGGCCAGCAGGCCTGCCAGCAGGTGAGCAGGCAAAGGACAGTGAACTTTGGCTGGGATAAGGGCCCATTGACAGAAATGAAGGGGCCTGGTGCCCATGGCAGCACCATGAAGGGGCTTGGAGCCCATGGCAGCAGCACCTGAAGGGGATTTGAGCCTATTGCTGTGCACTGGAGGGGCTTGGAGCCCAGTAGCAAAGCACTTGAAGAGGCTTTGTGCCCATTGGCGAGGCAATTGAGAACCTTTTGCTGCATTTTGCAGAAGCTGTGAGCAAGTACCAGTGTTTTGTGTGGGGCTTGGAGCAAGACTGCACAAGACAAATAGAGGGGCCTGGGGCTCAGGTGACATTGTCTAAGTCTCGGGATGTTTGATGAGGGAGTCTTACCTCATCATTATTGCAGCTGGTGAGGGAGGGGCTGCGGCGACCTGTGAGGTGTCCTGCGCTTCTCCCTCGGTTTGCTCCGACGCTGTAGGGAGCTGCCGGTGGGTCTGCGAGCAGTGGAGAGGAAGCAGGCCAACTGGCGGTGGAAGCCCGCGGCTGGGTAGAGCTGCGGGATGCTTGTGGAGTGTGCTGGGCGCTGAGCGGTGCTCATCGGGAGGCTCAGGGACCGCCTGAGGTGCAGCTGGGGGCACAGAAGGCTTTGTTGTACGTGTGTGAGGCAGCATAAAGGACCTGCTTTGTGGAGCGAGTTGATGCGCAGCGGCGGATCAGAAGAAGCTGCGGTGACCGTAGGAGCAGAGAGCTTAGAAGCTGCGGTGCCCGTTGGAGCAGAGAGCTCTGTTCTCACAGGATGTTCGCCAGGAGTGATGTCAGGCGTGAGGCTGGCAGAGCTGGCGAGCACTGTAGAACAGTAATCACATCACAGTGTTGGTTGTTTGTTGCCGTGGTTAGGAAGGGAAGCAAAGTAAAGAACCCTTCAACGTAGGATACGTTGGATCTTGACGTTCAACAGTCGCAAGGTTCTTTCCTCTGGCAAAAGCGAGGGACGGTTGGAGAAGGGGCTGCGGCTCTGACGAGTTCTTACCCTACACTGTAGCAGCGTGAGCAGCAAGGATGGTGCTGAAAGAGGAAAAGCACCAGAGAATCGGGTGTTTTACAGAATCTATTGCCTGTGTGGAGGAAAAAAATGAAGCACGGATAGGGTGCGCAAATGGTGTTTTGACCAAGAGTAAGAGGATGCGACATGCGTCATCTATTGCTGATTTGCCTATGACTGGTTTTAAATGGTCATTAAGAGGGACAGTAACCGCTGCATCTATGTTGTTTTCTAGTGCCTTTTCTGAATCTGCCAACGCTTTTTCTTGAGCAGGCGATGCTGGTGGTGTAGAGTCCTGTTTTTTGGATTGTTGTGAGAAAAATTGTGGTTCTCCCGTCCACTGGCGATTCTGAGAAAGTGCCAGTGTTGGATTTGTCTTTCAAAGGTAAACCAGAGGGCCTCGTTGAAGAGATGTCCGTTGCCTTGAATAGTCCCCGGTTTTCTGGTATGTCTTTCAAGAATACAAAAGCTTTAGGTTTCCCATAATGCCATTTAGTTTTTTCATTTGTAGACTTTTTTTTGTTGTTGTCTGTAATGGCTGTGACCGCAATTGTTTTGTCGGACGAATCGTCTAATCTTCTTTGTTTTAAACGCGGAAAGTTGTCTCTTACCGCTACCAGCATCTCCGCTTCAGACAATTCTCCTGAGCATGCGTGTTGTAAATTAACTTGGGTATGAAAGAAGTCTGTCAAAAGTGTAAGTGGAGCAGGCTTAACACCGCCTGTATTGTTGTGAGTTTCATTAATTCCATTGCGGCCCTTCTGTGTGGTAGCTGCAGTTTTTAGTGAGACAATACGTGACGCCTTTGTCTTTAAGACTCTTTTCTTTTTGGCTGTTTTCTTTTTCACAAAAAGGATGATATCCGTGCTAGTTCTCGGGCGTTTCTTTAAGTTGGTACGTTTGTCCAAGGTTTCCATATCAGGTGCTAGTGCTGAAATTGGATTTGTTGATTTTTCTCACAAGCCTTGGTTCCTTGTTCGGTTCCTCATTCAGTTCCTAGTTCGGCAGCCTCTCCTCCGGGGCTACATGCACCTGTGCCTTAACTTGCTGCACAGTCGATGCTGGGGATTGTCAAGGGGTTGCCTCCCCGCCGTGTCCTCCGACCGGCGGCGCCTCACTGACTGTCAGGTGATCAAAGTCGCCGCCCTCCATGAGAAGCAGGGAGCAGCCGTTCCCACGGCCCCACAGAAGATCTCCCGCGGCGGTTCCAGTAGCACTCCACTCGGCGGTGCCGCCCAGCTCCATGGCCAAGCGCGACTGGACACCCTGCACCACCCTCTGCCTCCGGGGAGAAGACACCCGGCGTCCTCACCGCCGGTCCCCCTCCAGGGGTCGGTGGTGAGTCTATCACGGTGATGGCCCGGGACGGGAGGGACAGTGTCCTGTGTCTCTGGGTTCACGATATGCATGAGTTCAGAGTCGCTCACGAGAGTGCCATTGTTAAGCATTACAAATTTGTTTTTCCTTGATTTAGTCGTCAGAACGTTTTCGGTGAGCCTTTCTTCTTTGTTATAAGTATGAAGTATGGCGTTAGAAATAAACTTTGCGCCGCCGAGTGGGTTCTCCATGATGTTTCGAGTTTCATGTGGCTGGAGTCGTTCCAGGTCAGGCCGCAAGCTCCTTAGGCAGCGACCTTCCTCCTCCTCCTGAGTAACGACAGAGGCAGCAGCAGTCCTGGTAGTCCTGCCAGCCATGAATGCCAGACTGCCACTCGCCGCCACCCCACGTCTGCTCCGCCTCTCAGCAGTTCAGATCAGGATAGGCAGGAAAGACAGACCGCACCACAATGATTTGTCAGACTGCCACTCGCCGCCACCTAGTACATTTAAAACATACAGCCTCTCTGTTACAATTAGTAAGGGTCTTCAATCTACCCTTAAAGATATTCAAGAAGTAGAAAAACCTGACTTTGATAAAGTAAAGAACATGTTCCAGAAACCTATAGGGACTGAGATGAAGAAGACGGCTGAAGAGACATGTACATGTAGTAGTCAGGCAATTAAGCCTACCAGCCTTTGCACAGGTGGGACAATTGAAACCAATGGCTCACACCTGGAGCCAATTGCCAAACCTGGGAGGCATAAAAGGCTGCAGCAGAAGAAGAGAAGAGGAAGGAGCTGGAACATGAGTTGGAAGGCTGCCAGTAGAAGCACAAGTAGAAGAGCATGAGGCTAGAAATTCACGAGGAAGTGTGATCACAGAAAGGACGCCAGAGCGTGCAGACAGCAGATTTCACCTGCAAGTTCTGAGAGGGTAGTATGGTCTCAAACCCTGGCTTGCCGTGGCTGCTCTGAGGAAGACGTGCTGAGAGTGATGCTTTCACCATGTGCGCCGAGTAGTTGTGATTGCAGAGCCGTCAACATGCTGAAGCCTGAGGCCCGTAGCAGAAGGCAAGCCGGGGGACTGAGGAGTGAAGGATGATACGCAGATTTATGTGCGCCTAAGACAACCAGTGGATGCAGTAGAAAACATCCTAAAATGTGCAGAGGCAGTTAGAGGGTGGATGATATATAATAAGCTTCAGCTTAACCCTAATAAGACCAAGATTATCATGTTCGGATCTAAGAAGATTCTAGGACCACTATTCAGATGGTCCCGTGCCCTTCGATATTTGGTAATACCGTAAAGTACCAGACTCTGTTAAGAATCTGGGGTGTATTTGGCAGTCGGACATGGGGTACAATCAGCAAGTGAACCAAATGGTCAAATCAGTATATTTTCAACTGAAAATGCTGAAACTCCTCCTCCCCCTTATTTCAGAAGGTGATCGAGCAATGGTGGTGGATTCACTTCTTAATGCCAGGCTCCTCACTACCTTGGAAAAAATCTGTTTCCGAATTTGGCAAGAAACTACACTGGCTTCCGGTCCATCAACGGATCCAGTTTAAGTTATTGTGCCTGGTGTTTAAGTGTATACGCAAGCTTGCACCCTCTTACCTAGCTGCCAAGATGCAAACTTATACCCCCAATAGATCCTTGCAATCTATGGCTTTAAATCAACAGGTGGATCCCACCTCTAGATTTGTCCATGGGGGGATAGAAGGTTTTCGGTGGCCGGTGCTCGTGCATGGAATGGCCTGCTGCAACACTTAAGGAAGATAGAATCTTTGACAGTTCTTAGAAAACAACTTAAAACATATCTGTTTGAGTAACATCATGTTAGTAGTGACTGATGCCTTATTCTTTCATATAAGATCTGCACCTTGATGTGGCTTGTCGCTTGGTTCCTGTTAGGACAGTTTTTCTGAAGTCCAGTAAAACCATTCAACTGAGGCAGTACAAGACTCCACTCTTAGTATAAGGCTGTACCACTGAGTTCGGGTAGCGTAGACAGAGCAGCCAGGCTTATTTTAGGAGGGAGAGAGGGCAGTAGAATCAGTACAAATGAAATTATAAAACAAAAGATCCAAAGAAACACTTAAACACTTTGTATTGTAAAAATAAAGGATTTATTTAAATACAGGTAGGCCCAGATAATTCTAGGGGTAAGTAAGTACTAACACATTATATGAAATCACAGTATAAAAACACAACACTATACTTGAAAGTACACAGACCCAGGTATAGACCTTATTTGAAGTATCTAACAGTAGTTGTAGGGAAGTCAAAACCTTTTCATACCCATTTAGTATAGGTCAAGACTATTCTTGGGGAGTAAAAAACAATGGTTGCTTTCAGATTACATTCCGTAATGCAAGGCAGTAGACCCTACCAGTTCTACAATGACTCTCAGTATAAATCACATAACCAGTCAACTGGACAATGTACTTTTAGTGAATAGTGGAACACTTATTCTAGGTGCAGTAAAAACCTATAACTACTTTTTTTTTTATAACACACCGTTATACTAGGTGAGTAAAACCTAAGGATGTAATATACAATTACAGGTGCTTTTGAAATCAGTGAACCCCAGATTGAGGTAACCAGTAATTCTTGTAACTTATTTTGCATGGCACACAGCTAACACAGGGTAAGTAAACCCCACATACTTTGTTAACCACATGGAAGGGGAAAGTCTGACCGTCTGTATTTTAACCCAATCCTGTTGTCAGCAGGCAAAATTCCGGCCAACCCACTAAGGCCACCCAACAAGGCTTTCTGTCCTGAGCCTGTGCCCTCATCCATGATCTTCAGTGCACCTGGACCCCCAGAGGTGCAGGACCCGCGCTGTCACTGCTGAAGCAGTGCCACCATCACCACAGGTGAGGCCAGGGTTATATCCCTGCTTCATCTAGGCCACCACTTGCCTTAAGACATTCCACGTCCCGAGCAGACTGTGGCCGTAATTTCGCTGCAAAACACTTTAAAATAGTGTCCAGCCAAAGGTCCCTGCCTTTGCCAAAAGATTCCAGTTATTTCCCAGCCTCCATTAAGGTCCACAAGGTTGCGGCGATTTAAAGATGGCCAACCACATTTTCGTCTTGGTTCATACAGCCCCTATTTGCCTGGGATAGCCGTGATTGGCTGACCGTCTGTACTTTAACACAACCCTGTTGCCGGCAGGCAAACGCCGGCCAAACCACTAAGGCCACCCAACAAGGCTTCCTGTCCTGAGCCTGTCCAGAGCTGACCGTGGCCAGGGCCAGAAACGCTGCCTATCCGCACCACGAACTGTTGGCATAAGAACCCTCCATCTTGCTTGCACTCCTACTGCCTGGTAAGGGCCTCATTGCAATACTCGTACAACTTGTTAACCTTGCAGAATGTGTTTTTAATTGTCTAGCTGCCCTCCAGTAACCCTAGCGGGCCTTATTTGACTTTGCTTATCTGCCTCTATGTACCTAACCATCTGCAAACCTAATTGTACACTTTGACTAAATGCCATGGTCAACTGCATCTGCTTGATATACTCTGTCCGGAATGGATTGCGCCAACTGCCTAGTTGTTTATCCCACTGCTTTATCTACTAGCCAAACGGCAATGATAACATGCCTTGTACTCCTGCCTGTCCTAGGATTGTGACACTCATTGTGCAACTTGTACGCCTGTAATGTGCTCTCATATAAGCTTACTATGTCACCCGAATGCAGCTACACCTAACAAATCAATGCCTGCATAACCTACGTCAGATAGCATACTGTATGACTCTTTGTCCATTCGCCTCGAGCCCCTGCTCTTATTTGCCCATTTGCCTAGCATTATCTGAACTTGCTCAGACTATCCAGTAGAGCTAAGCCCAGCCCTTAAATGGACACCTGCCGACCCTCAGACCTGAGTTTAACCCACCCTTCTGCAACTGATATTAGCCTTTACTTGAAAAGTGATCTTAGCCCATTCATGTGCATCTGATATTAGTCTATACCAGAAAGTGATCTTAGCCTATTTTGAAACTGTTCTCAGCCTATTCCTGTGCCCTTGGTACCAGTCCTTACCTTAAAATAATACTAATCTACTTTGAACCTGATGCTAGTTATACATTAGCCCACCCGGTGTCAACCCTACCCTCACCGGTAACACCCCTAAACAGCGCCCTTCTTGATAATTTGTCCAGTCAAGTTCTTGATCATGAGCCTAACCATGAGGACCCAGATAATCCGATTTATAATAGGCCTCCTTGCCATAATGGCCACTGCTTCATTGGCTTCATGCCCACCTAAAGACAGAAACAAGAGACTGAGATCAAGACTGCCCCGCCTCTACGAACCTAAAACAAATCGCACCACTAGATGCACCTTATGTAATGTTGCCAAACCTATAGAACCATCTACTAAACGTGCACAGCAGTACAAGGCTAACAACTCGACCCATGCAATCCTGCCACAATGCAGAAAAGTCTCCAAAGAGCTAACTTACTCACAACTAAATATCCTCCCACAACCAAACCCACAAGTACCCTATCACTATCTGGGTCGCTTATTAATGCCAGATCCCTGGCGGCCCACGCCACTGACATCGCAGACACCCTAACAAATGAGAATCTGGACTTGCTTGCCATAACTGAAACCTGGCTCCACGAGGCTGCAGGACCTGCCCTTATGGTAGCTGTACCAGATGGTTACCAGATACTCACAGCTGACAGACCAAACGCTAGCGGCGGTGGATTAGCCATTATCCACAAAACTAACCTCCCTGTCAGACTTGCTACTACTCCATCGTACCAGTCCTGCAAGATACCGTACTCTTACCATCCATGTGGTCTGCAGACCGCCCGGACCATTAGGAACCTTCGAGGATGACCTAACTTGTCTCTTAGCCAGTAACACTAAAGAACATTCACAAACTCCATTGCTGGGTGACTTTTATCTTGGCTTCAACGACAGTGATGACAAACATGCCCAATCAGCGGCTGCATTACTGAAGGATTATGGTTTGACACAAAAAGTCACCGCCCTTACCCATATTAAAGGAAGGTCCCTAGATTGGGTTGCCGACCTGAATTGTAGCACCACTATTACTAACATCAACCCGCAATCGTGGACTGACCACTATCTAATCACCTTTACTGCCTCTCTTGACCCCATCTGCCCTAAAACGTTAGTTATGGCACCGCCACTCCCCACTAGAAGTAAAAAGGGCATTAAAGCGGGAAATCTACTCCCACATCTTCTCCCTGCTATCAACAACTTAGCCAATAATACAGACCCCACCCCACCCTACTAGTGGAGGGCTTTAACTGCACCATGAGTAAAGCACTGGACACTATTGCACCTGTAAAACTCCGTAAAGGTAGACACAAATCTCACCTTAATGCCTGGTTCACACCCCAATTGAAAGAATTAAGATTCCAAAAAAGAAAGCTTCAATCAATTTGGCACCACTCGTCCACTGAGGAGAACAAAGCTAAGCTAACACACCTCTCCATACTGTACAAGAAGAAAATAATCAGTACTAAAAAGATCTCTTGAACACCTCCATAAGAAAAACAATACCCCAGAATCGGCACTAGCCTTCGCTGAAGCTAACAAAATATATAAATCAGCTGTACTCTCTCAAAAAGCCAATGCCTTCAACCTCCGCATTACTAATGCGTCCTCCGACAGCAAAGAACTGTTTACCATCCTTAGAGAGCTCGAAAACCCCTGTCAAACTTCAGCACCTTCTAATGCTAGCAAAGACTGGTGCACCACTATACAAAGCGCACTCTCATCTAAAATTCTCCTACTACAAAACAAAACTGATAATAAAAAAACGCTCCTAGCTGACAAAACTCCACCCACTATATCAACGACTACATCAAATGCCACTATTGGCCCCCCATTTCAATTTACACCAGTGTCTAACAAAGAAGTATTTGACACCATAATGAAACTCAAAGCTTCCAACTGTAAAGAAGACCAATTCCCCTCCCATCTAGTAAAACTCTGTGCCCCCACCCTCACACCCATAATTACCGAATTCATCAATGCCTCTTTCCTCATAAACACAGTCCCCACCAGTATTAAAAAAGCTTGGGTGACACCTCTCCTAAAAAAACCAACCCTGGACCCCTCAATACCCACTAATTACCGACCTATTACAACGGTCCCATTTCTCCTAAAAATAATTGACAAAATAGCCTATTGCCAAATTCAGAACCATTTGGAACAACATCAACTATTAGGAGACCGCCAGTCAGGATTCCGCCCCAACCATAGCACAGAGACAGCCCTCCTTGATCTGAAGATCCAAATGGATGCCACTAAAGAAGCAGGCAAACTCTGTCTGCTGATGCTCCTGGACCTCTCAGCGGCCTTCGATCTGGTCGACCACGACAAACTCTGCAACACTCTAGCAAACAACTTCAACCTAGCTCAGAGCGCTACCAACTGGATCAAATCATTCTTGGCTGATAGGACCTCCAGAGTGTCCATCGGCAAAGAATCAGCAGACCCAGTGCCTGTCCCAGCAGGTGTGCCGCAAGGCTCTTGCCTATCCCCCACACTGTATAATGCCTACACTAAGCTATTATTTGCAGCTTTGGATGCCATGGGTGTCATCTATACTAACTTCGCCGATGACACCCACATCCTCATTCCTCTCTCAGGCAATCATGAACAAGACTCCCTCCTGGTTAACCAAATCTACTCACTCATCCAAAACTGGATGGCCAATAACAGCCTTTGTCTCAATGACGATAAAACGGAGCTCCTCATACTAGGCTCTTCCAGCCAAATCAACACCCTTGAGCCTGCCTTCAAATCATTCACCATCGATGGAACCACAATCCCTGTTCTTCAACAAGTCAAGACCCTGGGCGTCTACTTAGACGCAACACTATCCATGACCAAACAAGTAAACACATTAGCCTCGTCCACCTCCTACACCTCCAAACTCATCTCCCTCAGCCGTAAATTCCTCTCAGCCAAAAACTGTGTTACAATAGCCAGAGCACTCATACTGTCTAAGCTAGACTATTGTAACATCCTTTTCCTGGGCACGTCCAAAACCAACTTAGCCAAACTCCAACTCATGCAGAACAAAGCCCTCAGAGCAGCCTTAGGCATCAAAAAATCTGAACATATCTCCAACACCAGAAGAGACCACCACTGGCTCCCCATCCAAGCCAGAATTCTATTTAAAACCCTGAGCATCACCCACAAATGCAGGACTAACAAAGCACCCAAATACCTCAACAATACAGTCACAATGAAGCCCCAGACTAGACTTCTCAGGTCCAACTAAAACGCATACCTCGAAACCCCCAGATACAAAAGAGAGAAAGCAGGGGGTAGTAGCTTCAAAACACTGGCACCTAGACACTGGAATGCGCTACCTACCCACATTATGAAAGAAACCTCCTCCCCTAAATTCAAAAGCTTCCTGAAGACTTGGCTCTTCAATAAGTTCTAACTGAACTAGAGCACTAATCCGCTCCAATTAACTGTACATATCTGACTGCTTTGCATTTTGCTGTATATTCTTGACTGCCTCGCATATTATTGTATATTACTGACTGTTATTCCTGTGTTTTCCTCTGTGTACTTTCTAGGATTGCATTCCCCCGTTGTCTGTAACTATGCCGTGATACCCCCGGGTCTGGGCGTATAACAAATGTAATAAATAAAATAAATAAATAAAAATAATATATTTAACGACAGAATATCTAAGTCGATGTCGGACACAAGCAACTATTCTCCATCCTTCGTGAAATGGAATCACCAATACCACAGGTTGACAACATTCCTAAGGACAAGCCTTGGTGTACCGACATACAAAATGCACTCTCGAATAAAATCACCTCCCTCCAAATTAAAATAGCCAAAAAGAAAGCCTCACTCCTCTCACCTTTGGAGCTCTCACCTCAGCAGCAACTACCTCTAACCACACCGGATAGTACCACCCTATCCTTCAGTTTCAAGAACATTTCTATCCCTGAAACAGAAAAAATGATACTCTTGCTTAAACCCTCTAATTGCAAAGGAGACAACTGCCCAGCCCAAATTACAAAGGATGCAGCTAGAGACCTAGCCCCATTCATCTCGAAGCTCATCAACGCCTTTTTCCGGGCGAACCAAGTGCCCAATAACCTCAAACAATCGTGGGTGCTCCCACTGCTTAAAAAACAAACACTAGACCCCTCCATTCTGACTTACTACCAACCTATTACAACAGTCCCTTTCTTACATAAAATCATCGATAGAGTAGCTTACCTGCAGATGCATGATTACCTAGAAGCCAACCACCCATTAGGATCACGCCAGTCTGGCTTCCACCCCCTACACGGCACAGAAACAGCCTTGATTGACCTCAAGACCCAAATTGACGAGTTGAAGGTCAATGGTAAATCAGCTATGCTTCTCCTCCTTGACCTATCTGCAGCCTTTGACCTGGTGGATCATGCAGTCTTATGCAACCACCTTAGGTCGGCTGCCCATTTCTCAAGTGATGCCATAACCTGGGTTCAATACTTCCTAGCTAACCGTACAATGAGAGTATTTTCCCCTTCTGCAGCTGCTGATCCCATACAAGTCTCCTGCGGCGTACCCCAGGGATCATGTGTATATCCCACTATGTATAACATTTTTACTAACCCCTGTTTCACAAGTTGGACAGACTAGGTGTCACCTACACTAACTACGCAGACAACACCCAGATCCTCATTCCCCTTTCGGGCAACTTCCCGGAAGACTCGGCCTTAGTAAATAAGATATACCTCCTCATTCAGGCATGGTTGGCATCCCACGGCCTCTGCCTGAACGGTGATAAAACGGAGTTACTGAGCCTAGGTTCAGAGACGACCATTAAAAAACTCAACCCCAGCTATGCCTCCTTCAACATTGACAATAATGTCATGAAAGTGATGCCCGCAGTTAAAGCTCTTGGCTTCTAGCTTGACTCTGCACTTACCTTTAAGAAGCAAGTCAACTCACTAGCATCCTCAACAGCATACACCTGCAAATTCATCTGAGCCTGAAGACCATTTCTCTCCTAAACTAGCTGCATCACTTTAGCCAATGCACTTATAATATCCAGACTGGAGTATGTATTCGGGATCCAATAAGCACATTATTGACAAAATGCAAAGCCTCCAAAATAACACCCTTAGAGCAGCTCTAAATATCCCAAACAAGGACCACATCTCTACATTCAGAAGAGATGTCCACTGGCTTAAGATTAAGGACAGGATCCTCCTCAAAACTCTCTCTCTTACATCTAAATGTCTAAACAACATAGTGCCACCTTACCTCGCAGAAAGAATAAACAAGAGAACTTCTGACCGACCCATGAGATCTGCCAACGCCTACACCTTAGAGGTCCCCAGATTTAAACGCACCACAGCTGGTGCCTCCAGCTTCCTGGTCAAAGCCGCTCAATCCTGGAATGGACTCCCTTTAGATCTTAGAACAGATCAACCTTACTCCAGATTCAGATGGAAGGCCCTCAGCTGGATACGGACCAACGATGTCTAACCACCGACCTGTCCACCCCTTAACTGATCTCCCCCGTACCGGCACCTTGACTGTACCTACTACATATTATAGGCCCCACCGCTAGGCCTTTCCGCTCTCAATTGTATGTTACTATTGTACCACCTGACTGTATTTCTAGAACACCCATATGCAACCACTACTATCACTGTAAACTTTGTGGCAGTAATTATGTTTATGCACTGTATGTACGTACCTACTTACCTGTAAACAAGCTTTTAAGTATACTTGCAATGTTGCGCCCAGCTACCTGAGGGTTTCGGTGCGCTTTATCAAATAAACAAACAAAGTAAAACCCAGTATCACACTTTACTGAATGACTCAAAATTATTCTAGGTAGGCAACAACCTAATACAGACCTATTAAGGACAGGCTAGCAGCAAGTCAGGCGAAGCAAGACCCAGTTGGGGGACACTCATACAATTATCCTCAAAAGACTAATCTGGTGATAGCAACACTTTACTTTTGGGAAGAGGCACAACCTAATCACAGGAGAGTAAAATACCTTCACATCTACTTTCTATTAGACTGTCAACACAATGGCTTAGGTAGAAAAGATGTTAACCATACTTTTAAGAATAGTGCATCACACATTCAAGATCAGTAACAACTTTTGTAACTGTTCACTCTTAGAATTACAGTTACCAACCAACTCTTTACAAGTAAGCAACTTTGAAACACTTCTTTTCTTTTCTAGGATGAAGTCCCAATCCCTTCAAAGTCTTTCCCTTATTCTTGGAGCATGAGTGTTCTCAGTGGCAGAAGGGGGAGAGCGGGGGGGGGAGTCACTAGGACTAGTGACCAAGAGGCAGTGTCAGAATAGGTTTTTTAGTAGCAAAATTCAGAGTTCCTTAGGAAAAACAGGTGAGTACTTTTGCTTTAGAGTTAGAAGAGGGTCCAGGGGCTACGCAGAAGACACCCTAGCAGGATTCTAGCAGTGGGACTGGGTGCACTGGAGGAGAGGCCTCGCCATCACAGAAAACACAACACAGCTACACAGAAAACCTGCAGGCTTAAGGTAAGTAAATACCCAAGCCAACACAGTACCTCAGCATTGAAGAAGATTTTGTAGCAGGAGAACTTCAGGGTCTGCAGCCAAATACCCGGTCAATGGATTCCTTGTTGTGGAGACTGAAAACAAGACCTCAGAAGGGACTTTGCAGCAGGGATCGATGAAGAAGGCTCTAGGCAAGGTTTCCCTCGTTGCTGAATGTGGTTCTGCGGATTTGGCGCCTTTTCAAGGAGCACAGAAGAAGACAGAAAATCACTGTTGAATTCTCATCGTTTTAAAGGTCCAGCACTCTGGTGAGAGCACTTTTCAGACTCGATTCGTGTCTCTGGAGATCCACCAGGATGCCCACGAAGTTTCAGCGAGATTCGGAATTCGGAAGACTTTGCACCGCACGACGGCTCGAGGTCCTGGGGTATTGGGGTATTGCAACAATGCAAGATCGCAGCAACGCGTTGGATGGCTCAAAATGCAGGTCTTCCTGAGTCTAGTGGGTCTCACCAGGCTCTGGGTTCGGGTCATCGTTTTCGGAGTCCCCAGGTCCATTGGAAGGAAAGGCTAGAGCAGGCTCGGGTTACATAGCAGGCTCTCCGGTCGCTGGAAATCGTCTCCACCGCTTTTCCTTCGTCATCCTCTTCGGTTTTAAGTTCCAAGGGTCGACATGTCTTCAGCTTCCAGGTCCCCAGTATTTATCTGGAATTACAGCACAACCTCTGCATTCTCTCCCAGCATTTTACAAGGGGCAGTCTGGTTGTCCAATCAGGACAGCCAGCCCCCCACTGGGATTTGTCCCCATTCAAGCAAGGCGTAAGACAAAGGGCTATGGAGGTTGACTCCTCCCTTACTTCCTGCTCTCAGATAGACTGGAGCCTGGGCAGGGAATCCAATGGACTCCTGCCGACGACAAAAATCACACAAAGGAATTTCCCGCCCTGGATGTCAGGGGAAGGAACAAGAAACAAGAAGAAACACCGAAAATGGTAAGAAAAGAAGACGGGGGCCATTTTGGTAGGTGCCTTTACTGCAGCTGTGATCACAGCCCGCGGTAAAGGTGCACCATATTAATACAAGGTATCACCGCCACCAGCCATTGAAGGTAAGCTTGTCACTGTAACAGAATTGTTACAGTTTTAGTGTAAAAGGGGATACATTGTATCGCCACAGCACTCCACATAAGGTGGGGTGTGCTGGTTTCACCTAAAAAAATGTGAAGATCCTTTCTACCCTTGGGAACTGCAGTTCACTCAAAGTTAGCACATGAAAGTTAAATGCGGAGCCCCTAGGGCAACACAGCAACAACAGGCACTGCTAGGGAGAATTCTCTGTTTAGGCTGAATTTCCTAACCTAGTGAGTCCCCCAGCAGCTTTGCTGGATTTTTGGGGTTTATTTTTTTTCTCCTGCCAAGAGTGAGACTCTTTTACCCTCACTCTTGGACATGATTTGCGTATGTTTCTTTGAATCTAGAAGTGGTTAATGGGCTATGGGGTCTTTTACCCCATAGGGCATCATGTGTTTTTGTGATGTGTGTTACACAGCGCCCTCAGTGCAGTGACACAGGGGTGTCATAGTGACCCCCCAGTATAGACTCCATACCTTGGGACTGACTACTGTCTCCCAGGGCATGTAAAGTCACCATTGACTTTACTAGTCTTAAATTCTGAACAGAACCAGTACAAACCATCATATTGTGGACGTACTGGCTGGGGCAATTCGATTGCCCCAGGGTCTGTTAGTCGAGGGGGCACATCTCCTCCCCTCCCTGATCGAGTTTTGGCTGGTGGCAGTGGATACTACTTTTTATATTCAACCGCAAATATTTTCCTATGGGATTTCCCATTGTTTTAGGCTACTATCTTTATTTAAATATTTACGGTAGCCTCGAACATACCGCCGGTTTATTTAATTAATATTAATTCTCCGGTTGGTATTTTTTGCCAAAACTTGATTCTAAAATGGCGTTTGTGTTCTTTTCTGTGACTCCAACCCAAGTCGAGCCCTTTGTTCCACTTTTTGGCGGGCTTCTCCACAGAAGCCCTCCAAAGTGGTGCCACTCTGTCTGGGGTACTTAGGAGGGGTGGAGGGAAATTTAGGCACTCTGGACTGAGTTGCCTAGGCAACTCAAGTGGCACTCCATCCTGATTGGCCCAAGTGGTGAGCCGGCCAGCTCACCACTTAGCATGTTTGAGTGACAGCTAGGCTGAGTGAATGGGGGTTTGCTGCATAAAAGCAGGGCTTTGGGGACTGGAACTTCAGAAGTCGCCACAGGACCTAAGAATCCGACGAGGGAGAAGCTGAGCCGACCTGCCACGACACCACCACCGGTGGAGCCTGCTGGACTGCCTCACCACTTTTCCCAACGACAGAGGAGATCTCCCGCCGGAGAGTCTTCTTCCTTTGACTGGTGGGGATAACCAGTTTCACCGTCTTTTCGCTTTCTCGATGTATCTCGTGGCCGCCTTGCCCGTGCCAAGCACCCCGGCAACCGGTATACCACGTTTTACCACGACCGCGAAACAAAGGTACCACCTTTAACCGGAAGACTCTGCGGCTGGTTTCTTCCCTGGTAGTGCAACGACCTTCATCTTTCCTCCAAGTCGAGATCTTCTCTTCCCCTGGACGACGACGTGACTTGCACCCACTACCAGGAACAACTGCCACCGCTGGAGGATCCTTCCCACTTAAGGTACCGTGTCCCGCCTGGCTTCCCTTGCTACCGACTGTACGGGGTAGATTTAGCCTCCGGCTTTCGAACCTGGGTTAGTCTGGGACACCCTGGCTAAACTTTCTTAAAGCCTCTCTAAACCCTTTTTGAACCCTCTGCAAGACTTTCTAAGCATAGTGTAACTGTGTGATCTTGGGCGCATTTGTGCTCTGCTCTCTCTAAGAGTGGGCCCAGCCTTTGGACTTTGGCTCACCAGTGACTTTTTGCTCTCTGCCTTGCTAACCGTGTTCCTGAATCTTAGAGTGGTGTACCTTTCCATATTCTGCCTTTCCCCCCCCTTTCTCATAAACCCATTGGAGTGCAATCTAGTTAAGCGCTCACCTCTGTATGAAAATAAGTGGTGTCTTACTGTGACTTATCTGATAAGGAAAAAGGGATGTATATATTACAATAGTAACTGTGTTTAGAATATTTTACAATAAGAGTGCTGGAGTGTTTCAACTGTGTGTTTTTAAATAAATAATGATATACTTTGATACCAAAGCTCTGGTCAGTGTTTGCTTGTATTATTGTATCTGAGTGCCTATTGAGTATACTTTGCATACTGCCTAACTCTTCTTGAGGGAAGTCTGACTGCTCAGCCACAGCTACCAGGTAAATCTGGGTGGTGCACACTGTTACCAAGTGGGTTTACTGCCAACACCTGTATTCTTAAATCTTTTCCAGTGGTCCCTAAGGGAACTGCACAGGTTTCTGCCTAACAGGCACTTATTGCCAATAAGTTGTTAAAGATGATAACTTCAAAAAGACACTATGGAGAGTCTTATAAATGACAGCCATAAAACAGTTAAAGATTATGTGAGTGTTGAGAAAGGTTCCCACTCACTGAGGTATTCATGAAAAAATATCCCACTAGTAAAGCAAAAAGGTATAGGGTTAAACCAGGAAAGGAAGATTGAACAGTTCTGTTTACATCTTACCCAACAGTTCCCCGGTGGATTTGCGCTATACAAATTCAAAAATCAAATCAAGGAGAGTCCCAACTAGCATGGCCAGGCCAGAGATACTCGTGCTGTGGAAGGGTGTGGGTCCCAAGAGTGCCCGACGTATTATTAGCAGTTTAAGAAGTCGGGAAAGTGAATCAGCCCGTAACCGCAGTGTTCCGGGAGCCGGTGAGTGAAGCTTGGCATTCAGGTTCACTCAGAAAGCCTTGCCGGTAAATTGTTACCAGCTTAGAAGTAACCTGCGTAAATTCAAAAGCGAGTATAAACTGTTTGTCGTTGTGGAAGTTTCTTTTAATAATGGAAATATAACATGCATAATGTTAGTGAGAGCATTAGTGCTTGCATAAGAAGAAAAGCCTATTCTTCCCATAGCCGAGTAGTTTACCGGAGTGGTCTCGTGTCTCTCATTAAAGGGGAACTCCTGTTACAAACTATTCTGAAAACATAACGTTGACTTCCACAAGTGTTACAAGAAATGCAGCATCAAAGGAAGGTCGCATGTGACCGATTGTATTTCCTTAAAGGAGTCTGAAACAGTCTCTGTGATATTGAACGGGAATACAATCACTGGTATCTCTTTAAAGTTCAAAATCTATATGAAAGAGTGATTGCCTAAAAGAACAAGCATTACCCAAGCGAAGAGGCAAACCCTTTCCATATTGAAACCAGTCCTATTAAGAACTATCCATCTGCTCTGCAAGGTTGTTAACGGTCCACTGTCCTCTGATGCAACTGTGGCATTGTTGCCTGAAGCTGGAATAGTATGAAGACAGCTTCAGGGTAATTACTGGAACCAAGAAGGTGCGAACAAAGCTGGGGAAGGGAGCTGGGTGCTTATAAAAGAGTCATGCAGAAGAAGATATACTGTAATGCGGAAGACTGCTGAAGATGAGAGTAGGTCAGTCTTGGGGTCAAGAGGAAAGCAACACCCAAAAGAAGCATCCTGACAATCATACCAGATGTACTACAGATGTCTTAATCAGTTGTAAAGTTGTAGAAGAAGTTATTAACCTTATCTTTGAACTGTGTGTTGGGTTCTGTACTTTGTTGTGATGTAATGTTTATTTCTGCTGTGGGTTCCAGAACTATGAAGAAAAAGCGTTCTGCGAAGAGTTCTGGAACCACTTTACTGTTGGGTCTGAGCTGGGCACAGCGCCTGTTGCCTGCTCCCCATCTGACTTAATAAATTACATTAATCTAACTTTCGGTGTCATTCCGTAAAGTTAACACTGTGGTTATTTATCTTGGAAAGAGAACATCCAGGATTATCATTGGTGCTATTTTCTTGGCTGATCTTGGAATATGATATTTTCAACTGAAAGCTAAAGTATTTTTACCAGTGGATTTATGTTTCATGAACTTTTGTTTTGACTTGGAACTCATAAGAACTGGTTCAATACTTTCTTTTCCTTTCAAAATTTGGAGAACTTAATTTGAAAAAACCCATGGGACGGGATTTACCCGGGACAGGTCAAGGTCATCCAAGTCACTGGTTAAATACTGTTCATCCTGGTATGTTGTTTGATTTTCTTTGAATGTTTTGTTGTTTAGTGTGATTGCCAGTTTGTTTATGATAGGAGTTATTCCCTAAGCCTTTAGACCAGGGAGGAAATTCCCTGATAGAGTAAGACTAGCGAGGATTTATTTGCCAATTTGTTTCTCAATACAATGCCTGATTTTGAGAAAAACACAAGAAGCTGTCTGCCTCGCATTACTGACCACTCACACAGCCCACTCGGACCAGCACTCTATTCAAGGTAAGTTTAGACCAACTCAAATTGTGGGGATTTGGTAATGGCAGCCTATTGTCTAGGGCGGGGCACAGTGGGGTAAAGAAAAGGCTGAGACAGTGTTCTGATTGTTCACTACCCTTCGTGCAGGCAGTGGCACTGAAATGTCACACACGCTATAGGGAAAGGCAGCAAAATAATGATTCCTCCAATCTGGTCCCCACAGAGTGTGGTGGCATTGCTCGTAGGAGAGCAAGTTTTCTTATATTATACGGGGAGCACAGTGACTCTGCATAGGTAGCGTAAGTGTTAAAGTATATAGGGACCTGGCAGGGAGACAACAGTGTGGCCCTACCAGAATCCTCTGGGCAAACAGTGTAGTGTCTGTCAGCTTTGCATTGTGTATACCCAGTCTGCCCAGGGTGCCTTGTTTGGCAGGCACACACATATGGAAAGAGAGGCCACATTAGTAAACACACCTTGGGTGGATGGAGGATGTGGGGGAAAGGTTATGGGTGAGGGGTTACCCTGGCTTCAAGCACTTTCATTTGTGGCAGAACGTGCAAAAGAGGCATGAGGTGATAAAGTGATGCGCCAAAGTTCACATTATTTGTTGAAGTGGTGAAGCCGGGATTAAAATGCAGGTGTCCTGGTGCCACCGCACTCCATTTAGCAACTCGACCACATCAGCTCTGCAATAAAGTTGTGAAATAAAATCAATATTGTGAGCCCTGCCGATGGCGGGGGGAGTGAATTCTACAATTCAGAAGGAACAGAGCCCTGAAACATTTTTGTTAAAACCACACGTTGTCCCGGACACTCTTCCCATTTGTTTTCTCTTCGGTTTCTTTTTGAAACGTTACAAACATCTACCGACTCCCAGCGGAGTTGCTTCTGGCAGAACTGAAGTGGTGCATTATATTCCGCTTCGATCATGTAAGGGGGAGCACACCCATCTTCAGGTTTGAAGTGTTTCGTTGTGTGGGCAAATGTGTACAAAGCATGAGCATATGAACAGCTTTGGACTGTTTTCCTCTTCAGGCTTGAGCACCCGTGTGAGCAAAGGTGTATGGTACATGCAGCCTGTAAATCTGTTGTATGTTGCCGCACGCAGACTTTGCTCAAATTGTGCTGAAAGCTGCTCAGCGCCTGGACCTTTGATTGAGCTCAGAACTTCTATGGTGATCAGCCCGATTTGCAATTTAGCAAGACCACAGGGAGATCACGAGGGTGAGCCTGATGTAAAAGTGAGCATTTTACTTTCCCTTTTATTCGTGTGTAGCCAACACATGTATTAAAACCTTAATTGATTTGTGAAATAGTGTGGTTAGGAGTCCGTTGCTTAGCAACTACTCAGCCAGCAGGTGCAGGAATGTATCGAATCAACCCAGCCCAGTGGCATGAGCCATTAGTTCAGTTACTTAAGGTCCTACTGCACTGAGCAAACACACTTTGCAACATCGCTTGCTTGGGTTGATTCAATTAACTTACATTTCCGGTGGTCATGCATGGCATAGCCATCAGTTCTGTTTGTACTTGGAATTCTGGGATTTGTAGTTTTTCCCAGTTTGAAAGATGGGTTACTACATGTCCAGAATTCATAGAGGGAGACATACACTGCATGGTTTTCTGATGTATGGTCACAGAGAACTAGAGAGCTCTGTAGACTCTGTGAACATTTTGCCTGTCGGTACTGTCTGCTAGTAAATAAAGTGCCTCTTTGCCCTTCCCCTCCACCAGGAAGGAAGTCTTTTTTTTTTTTTGGTACAAGTCATGTCAGTTGGAGCAGTTTTAAGCGCCCATTCCCTTAAGCACACACGCCTGACACACAATGAATATGTTGGCAATATGAAGAATTCATTTAGTGCCGCGCAGGAAAAGGATTTACTTTAGGGAGGCAACTTTAGGTTTCATATATTTTAATGCATATTTGTTCTGAATATATAACAATGAGGGAATTCCTTATTTTTATTATTGATATTGAATTTACATATAATAAGTGTAAGGGTGTAGAAGTACGAGTGTGACGCAGTGGTGGCACGCTTGTTGATAAAGACTTTTGTTACAAAAGGTAAAGAAAAGGAATGTTGCCCTATTTCTATAGGGGTTGCTCTGCATCATGAAAAACACTAAGGACTCTGTCAGGATATCGTGTAGCGTCTAAAGTCCACCATCCTGTCCCTTACACTAAAATAACTAAGGAAAAACTGGGTGTAGTAAGGAAACCATAGTATTAACAGTAAGACAGACACACGTGACTACAGTTCAAGGGTGTTTATTGAACTTGCACAAGGTTGAGATAAACGCCTGTCTAAACCTAAATCTACAGATGGGAGCAAGCTAGGACCATCAAATAATAATAATGCAGTCCTAGTGGAGTCTCGTCAAATAAAAAGGCCTATACTAACAAATCTATTGCCAATCCTTACCACTAATTTACAAAATAAGGTGGGGTGATGTTCATGAAAAAGAAAGAGGTGTTCACAAAATGATAATTCAGGATGTTCGGGGCGTTGGCCTCCCTTCCTCACGTTTTCAGCAAGGGACAAGGCGGTGCACTCGAGCAAAGCACACACTCTGGCTTCTGCGGCACGAGGATTAAGTTCAATTTTCACAGTTCACTGCCTTCTGTGTCCAAGCCTCTTTACTTCTTGCAAGTCTCTTGACTCAGAGGGCCAGGTATACAAAAACAACACAAAAACATTATTTTCCTTTTCCAGCACTCAATTTAGGTGTTGATCCTAGATCCCCCTCAACCGGACTTTGTTCCCTTTGAAACTATGTTTAGATCATTCTTTCTTGAGTGACTCATAGTTCACGCCGGATCCCCCTCAGCCAGGCTCAGAGCCCTTTCTTTCGCTCAATTAGTCTCCCTCAGCTGGCCTCAGACCAATTGTGGTGTACTTTAAACTATCGAAGACTTTCGAATGTGCACAGGGTTTAGCTTGACCAGTTACATGACCACTTCAATCTCAATATTCCTTTTTCTCAGACTCAAAATCAATGAGATACCTAACAGACTTTCGAATGAGAACCCGCGTGGCGCCGGACCACTCTGTGTATGGTATCTTTTCTCCCAAAGTTCAATTATAAAGTTCAACTACTCTGGTTTCCAATTACATCCATGCCTGGAAAGACTGGAGGGGGGGTCTGTACTTCTGCTCTCTACATGGCAGAGGAGAGGCACAGAGGACCCCAGCCAAGATTCTCTATTATTGGTAGGTGGTTGAGCAATCAAGGCCTAGCTTCTCAGGAGGTGATGCAGGCTGGTTCTTAAGTACAGTGTCGTCCCCAAGCCCCCACAAAGGAATGTCCACACACTGTATTAGTTAAAACAGTCTTTATATAATTAAGTTCAAGGTTATGTACACTATCACAATAACTCACTTTGTGCTCAGAAAATCTACAATGGCAAATATATACAGTTCTAAAGCGATACCACAATTATTATCAGATCTCATTAAAGTGCAAAGGAAAGCAGAACAATTGGCAGAATACTGGTCTCTACTGTTAAACACAGTTCTGTATGGCGATCCCCTCAACTGGGCAACCTGTAAAGTAAAGATATATCACAAGCCCAGTCCATCTATTCTTTTCGAAATCTTATTTCCTTCTAAGATTGTTCTAAAAAACAGTGTACCTGGAATAGCAGAGTTTGTTGTCAGGTCATCGACGGATCCTTCTTGAGCGGCTCCCTTTAAGGCAGGAGCCACGGATCGTCGAGATCCCATGAGAAAAAGAGAAAAAGGGTTGAACGACGACGGTGAGGTGGCAGCTTTGTTCCTAGCGGTGCTCGTCGACGAAGGTGCGCTGGCGTCCTGCAAGGAAGAGGCGTGCGGGGCACCTCGGTGACGATAGTTCAGGACCGCAAAGAGTCTGAAGAACTGTGGCCCAGCAAGGGCGTCGAGTTGTCAGCGTCTCGGTGGTCTTTAGGTGGCGGGAAACACACCGGCAGATGCTCCTCAGCGTGTCAGCGGCCTCAACTTTTTCCAGCGGGACAAAGCGGTCGACGGTGCAGGCGAGAGCGTCCTTGGATCAAATGTTACTTAGGCAAAGGGAGCATGGCAGCTCCAGTCGGCGACGGCGGTCGTGGACGGTGATGGACAACAGTGTCCGGGCACTTTTCCTTGTGATTCGACGGCGGTCCCCGTCTCCGGTCGGCAGCCTGTCTTAGTTCTGTATACCAAGGAGCGCTGGCAAAGATTAGCAGTGTACGATGGTTCCTCGTAACCAGGTCCTCTCTGGGTCAGTCCTTGGAGACACAGCAGCTTTCAGATCGATGAAGTAGAGCAGCAGCAAGACTTCTCTTCCAGCAGGGCTTCAAGGTTAAGCTTCAGTTTTACTCCAGTTACTCTTCGTAGTGGACTTCAGCTTCTGAACACGAATTCAAGCAGTGAGAGGCCCCCAGATATACTAGTTGATCTCTCATTCATTCTGCGGGGTCACACTCAGGCAACCAATCGGTCAAAAGGGCATTCATGCAGGCAGGCAGCCATTTAGGTGCATAGTGCATTCAGGCCATTCACTTCTCTCCAGACACTCACAACAAGTTATGTGTAATGGGACAAGTACCCAGCCATTCAACACTCCACACTGCATTCATACCAGTTTCGGGCAGGGCTGTCTCAAACACCAGAAACTAGACATCCACAACAAGAAGTGCATATTCGTCACCCAGGTCCCACCCACAGGGTATACCCACAACATACAGTCACTGGGAAGGCTCCAGCCAGTCTTGCCTGGACTTTACAACAACGCCATATATGGAACCTCCACCCAACAGCCAGTAAGCGGGAAGGGACAGAGTTGGGGCTTCCCAGGACTTTGGGAAAAAAAGGTAAACGAGGCACTGTCCCTCTGATGCATTTCCAGCATCACAATGCCTCTCTTTGCAAACGCCTCACACACTGTTCTCGTTGTACAATGTTGCTGCTTGCATCCTTGGTTCAAAACACAAGCTGGTTTGGAATCAGGCTCTCTGACTCACTGAGAGCTGTCTTTTCTGACACTGCTTTGGACAGTACCACGTCGGCAATCGCTCCTCCCCACCTTAGTTATCAACGTGGGAGAGCCACGGGTACCTGCAACACACTGTGCAGGTTTGGTCAGCCTTAGTTACTGGTCTTCGGTTTCTTAATTTGCAAGACTCAAGAAAGAAATGGTCTTTAGAAGTCATGTATACGTCCCTCCTTGTGGCTCTCTCTGGTCTCACCGTCTATCTCCTTATATTAAACTGCCATCTTGGAACTGCTGTTTCCTCGTGTGCTTTGCCTCGCTCAGAGTGTGATTTCGTGCTACGCCTTTTATCTGTGCGGGGAAGTGTGATGGAAGTTTGGTGTGTGTAATAATCTGTAATTGCCTGACCTTGCCTGACCATGATGTTGTGACATGACATGTACGGTTCTGTTGTTAGTCCATTGTCGCTCACAGTGAAGTGACAGTGAGAAAGTGTTTCTGTTGGAAATGGTGGGGTGGCTTAATTCCTAGGTATCCTACCTGGTAGGATGGGGAAAAACTGTTATTGGGAAGGGATCCTGTTTCTCACCCTCTGGTGTCCCATTCCCCCTCCCCGAGTACCGCTCATCCAGGTGATCCTCCCGCACTGGTCCACCCCCAGGAACTGAATCCAAATGTGATGGCCGTGTCCTGGCCACCTGGATGACAGATCCCCGGGGACTAGCAGAGTAGACACTTTCAGGTTTCTCAGTGTCTTCTTGATTCAGAAGGAGGCTTCTCTCGTTCTGAATATGGAACTTTACATTTCAGTTTGTAGTGTGAAAACACAATGAATGTTTGTTTAAACACATTTCCCAAGTATCTAAAAGGAGGCAGTCTCTTCCCCTGATGTATTCCTCCAACACAAAACTGTATTTTTGTTTTATTTTATTATGCATTTGTAAAGTGCTTATACATCAAGCAAATTGTGTTTCAAAGTGCCCACAGGCAACGGGGACGGAACATCGGAAAAAAGCAAATATAACAAGGAAAGATAGAGGCGGACCTAGTAGGCCTTGTGAGCATTCAGAACATGCAAGTGCAAAGGGCGAGAAGGGACGAGGAAGTGGGGGGGTAAGTGGTAGGTCTGGTACACTGTCCTGCCAGGCTTGGCTGTCGCACTTTGAAAAAGTCTCTTCCTTTGGCAATGGGTCCTTGACCCTTGGTTTCAGCTTCTTACAGTTCCCCTTCTCTTTCACACAGATCTCGGACTTGCTCGGTGCCTCAGCCCTTTGATTATATGTTTCTTCGCTATTGCTTGGGTCCCAGACCCATGTGCTTTGCTTTTGTGGGTCTCCCCCAACTTCATATGGGTCCTAGTCCCTGGTGGCTTGCCATTGCAGGTTTTCTACTCCTTCTCCACTCAATATCAAACTGAACAGACATAGTATACTCTCCTACCAGGCACTGTCCCACATAGGATGTGATATGTTTGTTCCAGCTTTTCTGATTTGTTTATTATCCTTTTCCTCCTCCCGGGATCTTGTCCCCTGCCACACACATCCTGAGTTCTCTCTCTCTCTTTGATATTCTCAGGGTCCCAGTCCGACCCTCTTGTGCCGGTCTTCCTTGACACTTGGTTTAATCTCCTGCCAAGTTTCTACTGGTGTGGCATATGTTTGTGTTCATATCTTTCTCTTAGGGTCCTTGACGCGTATTTGTTTAGCCTCAGTTCACCTCGGTCCAGGACCCCTTTGTCTTGGCCATTCCAGGACATGTGGTTTACTCTCCTGCCAAGTGTTTATGGATACAGTATATATTTGTTTTTATATTTCTGTCACGCTCCTTGACCCACATTTCATCATCCTCTTTACTTGGGTCCCAGACACTGCTTAGATTGCCCTCCTTCAGTTCCCAGCCCGTCTGATGGATCCAGACAGCACCCGTACCTTGCTTTCAGGTTCCCGCTGCGTGGCATCCTGCTCAGGCTCTTCTAGCTCTATGGGCGACCTTCCAGACCTCTTCTCCCAGCTCCCACTGTCATCCACGTCCCTGCTTTGGTTTCTGCAAGTCAGGCTGTGTGGCTTTTCTCCAGGAGGCATCACTTGGATGTTCTCTAGTTTCTCGTGGTTTCTCGTGGTTTGACGGTTCTTGGCAGCACTTCCAGAGACAGCAGCTCCACTTGACTGTTACGCTGGTCTGCAGCTACACGCCGTGTGTCATAACCACTGCAGGAAGGAGTCCATTTGGCAGCATTGGAGACGGGACCATTGTGCTTGTTGCTCTTTCTACATGGCTTCTGGACTATCGTGCAGCTGTCTAGTCGATGTGGCGTGATGTGCTGATGTCATCGGGAGCCTTCAAAGGCAGTGCAACCATGGATACTGGTGCATCACTACTTTATTAGCATTGATGCTTCATGAGTTCCCTGCTAGCTTTCTTCTACCATGTTCATATACTGCTGCTAAATTCTGTCTTTCTCTTCGCACGTGCATCTTTGCTAAGCTTTTCCTTTCTGATTAGCAGCATCCCAGCGAGCACCCTCCCGATCCTGTATTCTCTGCTTCTTCCCGACAGTGCTTCTTCCCGATCTCGCCTGCTCACTTGCTTCCTGCATCTACTTGCTTACCTTGAATATGCAACTTTCCTGCTTAGACCTGACCCAGAGATAGCGCAAATCTGTGACCTGCATAATCTAGCTGCGAGTCTCGTGCACTTATCCTGCTTCAACGCTCCTCTGCTACCCACCTGATTCAACCTCCTCTGGTCTCCCAACAACGAACCCGACTTCACCAGTGTTTTCGGCTTTGCAGACAGGGTTTATTTCCTCTGTGGATTTCCCTGGAGTCTCTGTTATTCCAGTTATTACTTTATCAGGAGTGCAGAGACTACAGGGCATCTCTTGCTGCCATCTAACAGCTGCTGTCTTCTGACCAGGTTAGTTCCTAACTTTGTACTTTACTAACACTGTGTCTCTCAGTCCCTGGCATTAAAACTCTGCTCTCGGTTCCTCAGGGGCAGGCTTCACATATGGTCTAGTCCGTCCTCTAACTTGTACTTCAGGTAACAAATAGGCATTCTCCAACAATTGGACTGCATTTTCTGGTTGCTTTAAGAATTCCTCATTACTCCAGTCTTTGTCGTCTTCTCAATACTGAACTGATGATCACCATAGAGGTCATTATCACCCTTCCTCGTCTCAGTATTTTCAGGTAACTTGGATTCCTCAACTCTTCATAAATAAATGGAAGTGTAGGGGACCCCAGGGCAGTGAGTGGGGTGAAAGGAAGGAGGGGAATACTGTGCTCTCCCAAGGTGATCGTCACTGGTCCAATGGAGGGAATCCCTCCACATGAGACCCACCCGCTGAATACCATCCCCAGGGGGAATAGTGGGCGCGGGGGGTAGTGGCTTCTCCTCCCCGGCCTCATGAGAAGGGGCATACCCCATGGAAGCAGTGACAATACCCTGCGATTCATCACATACCTCCCCCTCACACAGCAGGCTTCTCCATCTGGTAAAGGAAATCAGGATAGAAAATCAACATTACCTTGTTCCTTCCCTTTGCGATGTTCTACGCAAAAACAAAAGGGCTGCTGAAAGAGAAACCAGCGCATGATGCAGGCATTTGTGTCTTCTCTTAGACTAAGCCAGGTAAGGGGTGAGTGGTCTGTGATCAAAGTAAACTTTCTCCCAGTGAGGTCCTATTTTAGATGCCCCACTGCCCACTTTATGGCCAAGACCTCAAGCTCTATGGTGGCATAGTGGTGTTCCCTAGGAAATACTTGTCTACTACTATACATCACTGGATGTCTTATTCCCTCATATGTCTGCAAGAGCACTGCTCCCAGGGCCACACTGGATGCATCCGTTTGAAGTATAAACTCTTTATTAAAATTAGGCACCTTGAGAACTGGATCACTAAATAGATGTTTATAATGGTAACAAAACAGCTTTGTTCTTCCTTAGCCCACTTTATCTTCTAAGTTTCAACATTTCACATTTTACTCGTCAAACGGGCCGTGATGGACGAAAGATTGAGAGTAAAACATCAATAGTATCCTACCAGTCCCAAGAAAACCCTCAATCCCATTTGGTTTTTGGTACAGGGGTTTCCTTCATGCCTATAACCTTTTCTACCTGGGGTTAGATCAGGCCATTACCCACAAAGATGCCAAGACACTTCACGGCAGATTGGGCTAAATGACACTTCTTTGGGCTGGCGGTTAGCCAAGCCTGTTTTAGTGCTTTGGTGACTTTATATAGGTGTGTCATATGCTTCTCCCAGGTCTTACTGTGGATGCTCATATCATCTAAATAGGCCCCACCGAAACCAGAGTAAGAGCTTAGTATGCGATACATTCGCCTTTGGAAGGCTGCTGGTGCACCACGAAGGCCAACTGGAAGTGCCTTAAGTTGAAACAGCCCTGCAGGTGTGGAGAATGCAGTCTTTTCTCTGTCTTCAGGATTCAGAGGACATGCCAATAGCCTTTGGTGAGATCAATCGTAGAAATATAAACAGCTCAGGTCATTTACCCTGGGCATGGGACAATTATCGAACTGGGAGACAGTGTTTAATTTTTGAAAAATCAATGAAAATCCTCCATGATTGATCAGGCTTATCTAACAGGACTATTGGCGATGGCCATGGACTTTGAGAGGGCTCTATAATATCGGCTGCTAGCAACTTCTAAACCTCCTGGAGGATTATTTCTTTTCTGGCTTCTGGGATCCTGTAGGGCTCTAGATGCTGGCTGTGTGCCCCCCCACCGGTAGCCTGTGATGCTGGCTGTGTGCCCCCCCACCACTCTCCTGGTCGTCTGTGATGCTATGTTTGCGTGCCCCCCCGGTCGCCTGTGATGCTGGGTGTGCCCCCCGGTTGCCTGTGATGCTGGCTGTGTAATGCCCCCCATCCACCCCTTGGTCACCTGTGATGCTTTCTGTGTGCGCACCACCACCCCACCCTGGTCGCCTGTGTTGCTGTCTGTGTGCCCCCCACACCGCCCTTGTCACCTGGGATGCGGTCTGTGTGCCCCCCACCCCCCTGGTCGCCGGTGATGCTGTGTGCGCCCCCCCCCCCTTGGTAGCTTGTGTTGCTGGCTATATGCCCCCCACACCCCCCTGGTCACCTATGATGCTGGCTCTGTGCCCCCCCCACCGCCCCCTCCCCCGGTCTCCTGTGATGCTGTGTGTGTTCTCCCCCGGTCTCCTGTGATGCTGTGTGTGTCCTCCCCCCTGGTCACCTATGATGCTGTGTATGTGCCCCCCCAGTCACCTGTGATGCTGGCTGTGTAATGCCCCTCACTCGCCCCTGGTTGCCTGTGATGCTGTGTGTGCACCCCCCAACCCACCCCGGTCACCTGTGATGCTGTGTGTGCCCCCCATAGTTACCTATGATGCTGTGGGCCTCATTACGAGGTGGGAAGTAAGGGATTACCGGCACTGGTAAGGACCACCCTATTCCGAGGTCCCTTATCGGGTCCCTTCCTCAACGCCTGGTTTCACCAGGCGTTATGGAAGGGACCCGTTAAGGGACTTCAGAGCTAATAACGGGCCCGCTAATAGTGGGCCCATTATTAGCTCCTTCCCCATTCCCATTGAGCCCTATGGGGGCTCAAATCGGAATGGGGAATGGTTCCCGGAATGGGGACTTACCGGGTCATTCCGACCTTGGAGTACCCGGTAAGTCCCTATTTCGATAACACGGACCCGGAATGCGGTAAGGGGGTAGCCATGGCGCTATTAGCGCCATGGCTACCTCCTACCTCATAATGAGGCTCTATGTGTGTGCCCCCCAACCCGGTTGCCTGTGATGCTGTGTGTGTGCCCCTCAATCCCCCACCACTCCCTAGCCGCCTGTGATGCTGTGTGTGTGTGTGTGCCTCCCAACTCCCCGGTCACCTGTGATGCCGTGTGTGCCCTCCACCCCCCCCCACATGGTCGCCTGTGTTGATGTGTGTGCCCCCCCACATAGTCCCCTCTGTTGTGTGTGTGTGCCCCCCCCCCACAGTCGCCTGTGTTGATGTGTGTGCCCCGCTATGGTCGCCTGTGTTGCTGTGAGTACCCCCCACCCTCCCTCTATTTGTCCCCCCTCCCCTTTTCCCTCTCCTCCAAGCCACACCCACCTAAACTGACCTCTGCATTTGTATGCTGCTGCCGCCCTCCAACAAGGGGTTGGGCAACATGTGTGTGCCACCTAAACTGACTCTGCATTTGTATGCTGCTGCCGCCCTGCAACAAGGGGTTGGGCAACATGTTTGTGCTACCTAAACTGACTCTGCATTTGTATGCTGCTGCCGCCCTGCAACAAGGGGTTGGGCAACATGTTTGTGCTACCTAAACTGACTCTGCATTTGTATGCTGCTGCCGCCCTTCAACATGGGATTGGGCAACATGTTTGTGCTACCTAAACTGACTCTGCATTTGTATGCTGCTGCTGCCCTGCTACATGAGGTTAGGCAACCTGTATGTTTTTGCAAGCACTTATGCAACTAAATATGCCGCCCTGCAACATGGGGTTAGGCAGCATGTATGCTTTTGCATGTTTCTGCAAGCACTTATGTAACTAAGTAAGGCTTCTGTAACAGTGCCACGATGCCCAAGGGCTGTTGTGTGCTTTATTTAATTTTTTTAGATTTGGTTTTATTAGTTTTAAAGGCATGGTCTAGTAAAAAAATGTATTGTCCCTACGGGTCTGCCATGTTTTTTTAAGCCTAAGTGGCTCGATTTTAGAAAACCTTCCTATGGACCTTACCCGAGTTTTCGTCCATTAAACACACGCGAAAACAAGCACCAGGGAGCCGCCATTTTCTGATAATCCTATCATTTCCCCTATCGCCCTGGCTGACCTGCTTTTTGCGGCACTAAATCAAATCCCCCGCCCCTGAGCCTGTCATCAGCAGACTCGTACCGCCCATTTCCCAACGCCAAAGCACGTCTTGTGTCAACATTCGCTGCGCTTCAGCTAATGACGTGTCGCCATGGAAATGGCAGGACGCCTCTTTCCTCAATAAGTATAAACAGACCGTTTCACAACACACAGCAGCAGATTTTCGATTCCATTCCTCTCTCTGTGTTACTTTGAGTATTCTGTGACTCGTTTCAGTGCTCTGGTCAGCTACCTTCGCCGCTTGTAGCCCGTGTGAACAGATACCAGTACCACCGCTATAAATTATTTTAGTTTGTTTAACACACAATGGCTACAATAATGCCCTACATGTAGGAGCCCGAGTATACCGAGGAGGAACTACTGGAAAGGGAAGCACGCGAAAATGATGGGGATTCGGACGGCAGTTGGCAGGACGAATCAACAGATGAAGAGCCTGGGCCTAGTCGCATGGACGGCGTCTCCACCTGGTGCACATGCAATCGGTGCAAGCTAATGCCAACTGAGGACGAGAACTGCTGCTGCCGAGAAAACTCGGGATGCCTGGCCTACATTTTGGAAGGCGAGCCACGACCGCAATGCATCACCGAGCTGCCAGACTTCAGGGCAGCCTGCCTCACACGGGCCGTGTTGAGAATAATGATGGTGCTTATGCACGAACTTCGCGCAACTGTTCGTCCTCGTAATCCGAGTAACGAGTTAGTATACTCTGCTTGTCATGCCACTCCTATTTCATGTTCTTCTACTATATCCAAAATTACATCTACATATCATTGTAACGCATGTAAGTCGTTCAATAGTGTGCATTGTCATTGACAACAAACGTTTATTAAACTTATCTTGGTCATTTAAAAACAGTTTGTTTCATTCCTTTTCACAGGTGGTACAGGCTGGTGGCCTATCGTTCCTTTACATGGTGGCTCCACGGGAGGCTTGGACACCGCGTTCGAAGAGTGATACCCGCCTGTGCCGTTCGTGCCATAAGAGAAACGTTCCCGAGTGACAGCGGTCAGTACAGGGGATTTTCTCTCGCTGTGCTGCAACCTGACCTGTATAATCTTTAAAGTCTTGTATTTTTGTGTCATGAAAATAAGACACAAAATAAAACACCACATATATTTTAACAACGGTTGTTTCGATTTTTTAAATGAATCAAGTGTGTCTCCATTCAAGGATGGACGTCAGACATCTGTGCTCCGAATGGGTGAAGGTCTGGTCGCTGTGAAGCAGGGTGGTCACTATCTATCTAAGCTAACATAACATATTCTCGATAATGCATGCACTAAATAACACTTGTTCAAAGTCTTTCAGTAGGTTATGTCTCTATAAAAGTCACACATATATCTATACTAACAATTACCATTGGATTATACAGGCCTTAGGGTCTTGACCACTATAATACACCGGTTGAAGTGTGGGTCTGTGCTCACAAGAATCTCCGGTATGTGGCATTTGTTATTGATAAGCAACAATATACTATCATTGATATAAAGGCGATATACTGTATATTGATATTAAGGCAGTTCGCGCCAGTGGATGAGCGCTAGCATGGGGGGCTGTCAGAGGCGCGAAAGGCCAAGGTGCCAAACTGCATGTACACTTCAAAAGGTGTCCCACGCCAAGGGGCCATCGGTCACATGGCCTCCTCAGACCCCGTGTCTCCAGGCAGGCCTCCCCTGAGGCAGGCCACCCCCCTGCAATCCACATAAGTGTGTCTCCATTCAGCAGTCTTCCTGTGCCTTATCTGCACGCCCCAGGCCCATCCATCCCACCCACCCTCTATCAAAGACGGTACCGCCAGTGGATGCGTGCTGTCAGGGGCGCGAAAGGCCAAGGTGCCAAACTACATGTACACTTCAAAAGGTATCCCACGCCAAGGGGAAAACGGTCACATGGCCTCCTCAGACCCCGTGTCTCCAGCCAGGCCTCCCCTTGAAGCAGGCCGCCCCCTGCAATCCACATAAGTGTGTCTCCATTCAGCAGTCTTCCTGTGCCTTATCTGCATGCCCCAGGCCCATCCATCCCACCCACCCTCTATCAAAGGCGGTACGCGCCAGTGGATGCGCGCTGTCAGGGGCGCGAAAGGCTAAGGTGCCAAACTACATGTACACTTAAAAAGGTATCCCACGCCAAGGGGCCATCGGTCATATGGCCTCCTCAGACCCCGTGTCTCCAGCCAGGCCTCCCCTTGAAGCAGGCCGCCCCCCTGCAATCCACATAAGTGTGTCTCCATTCAGCAGTCTTCCTGTGCCTTATCTGCACGCCCCAGGCCTATCCATCCCACCCACCCTCTATCAAAGGCGGTTCGCGACAGTGGATGAGCGCTATCAAGGGCCCAAAAGGCCAAGGTGCCAAAGTACATGTACACTTCAAAAGGTATCCCATGCCAAGGGGCCATCGGTCACATGGCCTCCTCAGACCCCGTGTCTCCAGCCAGGCCTCCCCTTGAAGCAGGCCGCCCCCCCTAAGACCACGGCATACATACGTCATTCATTCACAAACACACCCCTGTTTCTAATACTTTATAAACCACTTGATATGTCTCATGAGAACATCTTTGTGCTTTGCAAGTCAACTCCTGAACGTGTTACCTGGCAACCACTGAGATCTACGCTAATCTGCTAGTCGTCGTGCTATCCGTGAACTTCTGTGACCGCTTAGAGCAAACCCATCAGTGTGTACCTGTGGCCACCCACCTATTCTCCTGCAACATACTGCTGTTTGCTGAATCGAACTGTTTGTTGGTCAAGGTAAGGCCATGTATCCTAGTCATATTTCGCAAATTTTTAAATTTCTATCTATTTGCGAGTTGAGTACACAATAGTGCTATGTTCATTGGTCTCATTGCTATTGACTTGAGTTTCCATTGCTATGCTATCAATAGATCTATTTATTTTCATCTGTGTCTATTGTCATCGAATTGCATCCTTCGGGGTCCATTCTATAATGTAAGCATGTTTCCTTCTCGTGCAATACAGAACATCCAAGGGATGAGTCACATGTTCAGATTTTAGTCACATCATTTATACATTTCTGCAACTTATGCAAATACTAAGCCGCACATAATGAACTGGTATAGTTCCTGCGACCAAAACAAACCTTGCATTGATCATTGTATGATTCATTTACTTTTGTATCAAATCTTTATTCTTGAAGATTGTATAATAATGTCGATAGTTACTTTTCAGATTTATCAACAATGCCTGCCTGTTCGATTAGCGGTTGCCCTTTGAAGACCCAGGCGAAATCTGAAGGCACTAAAATGCATGTATTCCCGAAAACTGTTGATCGAATAAGAGAATGGGTCAGACATTGCAGATATCCACTGGATGAGCTGGAAAGTAGAGTCCAACAAGTCTTACAGGACAAGAGGGGTGATCGATACCGCATCTGCAGCCGGCACTTTTCCTTGGACATGTACATAACATCTTGGGTAACAAAGAAGAATAAACGGCGAACGACACGGAAATTGCTCGAAAACGCTATTCCCACTCTATTCGTCCACATTCCGCCACCGGTGAGTCAAGTGTCCGAATTTAGCTTTAGGCCTTGCGGTAGTGTGTAGGTATCCGAACGGATTAATTGATATTGTAGGTGTTCTATCCCTTGTAATAATTTCGATATTGATATGAGTGTATAGTTTTTTGAGACATTTATCAATATATTATTTTTCGATTTCATAACCCACAAACGCAATGTATATATATGGGAACAGGGAACTGTGCTGTATTGAGCATTTTTCAAGTATTCTGTCGCCTTACATGGCTATTTTTAATATTGGCATTTCATTGTCAATCATTAATTTACCTTTACAACTTCTTGACTATCCCTTGAATCTGAAGCAAGAATATTCTACATCCTTGACGTGGTCGCAGTTAAACCACTTCTAGCGCGTATCAGGTAATCTTACTAGGCTAATCCGCTACAGACTTGTTTTATGCATTTCAAGTAATAATTTTATTTTATCGTGTAATTATTTTACCGAATGTTTGGTTAGTGCTTTCCAATTGATATACACCTTAGTTATCGTCCACTGGTGTTTGCTATCAGTTATAATTAGTGTTATCCATACTAATGCAAGTACTGTCTTTCAGGGAGATGCTGAAGCGTCCGCCACATCTACAACATTTCTAGATGTTCTTCACCAGCAGGAGGTATGGATACTGACAGCTCCATCGAGCGTCATCATCAGAGCTGGAATTCTTGTCGTTTGATTGTTCTACACAATGTTTCATTCGTGGTTAGCCGTTGATATGTACCTGTGCTGTCGACCCCAGGTGTGTGTTATGTTTTCACTATTGTAATCCTCACTAATGCAAGTACTATGTTTCAGGCAGTTGATGGAGCGTCAACCCCTGCACTTGATGCAGAGCCTGACATTCAAGTAATTCCAGGGGAAGTGGAAGCGGGACTATGCGTATACGAATCGGCTCAACAGCTTTCGGAAGTGCGCACTACATTTGCAACATCCATAGATATTCTTCAGCAGCACGAGGTATGGATAATGACAGCTCCATCATGCGTGATCATATAACATGATTCCATTTGCTATACTTTCTTCCCTATTAACGCAAGTGCTGTGTTTCAGGGAGACAACGAAGCTTCCACTACAATCACAACATCCAATTTAGATGATACAGATGTAAATAAATCGGAGAAATAAGTCGATGAAATGTGACCATATTTAGATTTTCCTTGATTCTTTTGGACAATGCATCATTTGAGGTTATCTCTTTATATGTACCTGTGCGTTCGACCCCAAGTGTGTGTTATGTTTCCAATATTGAAAACCATACTAATCCAAGTACTGTGTTTCAGGGAGACGACGGAGCTTCCACCACAATCACAACATCTCATTTAGATGATGCAGATGTAAAGGATTCAGAGAAATAAGTCAATGAAATGTGATCATATTTAGATTTTCATTGATTCTTTTGGACAATGCTTAATTTGTGGTTATCTCTTTATATGTACCTGTGCCGTCGACCCCAAGTGTGTGTTGTGTTTCCAATATTGAAAAGCATACTAATGCAAGTACTGTGTTTCAGGGAGATGCGGATGCCTCCTCTTCAATACAACCATTCATGGCAGTCCATGCAGAGCCAGAGGTATGGATACTGACAGCACCATCGAAATAGATCATTACTGGTCGATTACTTGTCGTTTGATTGTTGCACACAATGTTTAAATCGTGTTTGGCTATTGAGATGTACCCGTGTGTTTGTCCTCATGTGTGTTTTATGCTAACAATATTTTGATACATAGTAATGAAAGTACTATGTTTCAGGGAGACGATGGAGCCTCATTCCGTGCTGTCTATGCGGGTACAGAAAATATAGTCGTTGCAGCGCAAGAGGAAGGGAGGACATGCGGAAACGAATCGGAGCTACAGCGTGCAGATGTTGAAGGTCGAGTCAAAAAAGTTGCAAAGAAAAAAAAACAAAAAAAGGTTAGTTACAAACAGTTCGTAACTTTAAAAAAATGTTTGTGCTGGGGACTATTTTATGTTTTTTTCCAGTCAATTGTACTACACTTTATCTTGTGTTTAAACTGAACATCCCTTTTCCAATCTCTCCTCCAGTTACCCGTGGGTGTCAGAACTATACATACACAGATAGTGAAGCGAATGAGAGATGTGGCTTGCCAGACCGTGTACACTATGGAGGAACTATTAATTGAGGCGAGGCGTGTTCAGGCTCGAGATGCTCATGTCCAATGGCCAGAACATGAATTAACTGTGGTTGGAGACTACAGCAAAGTTGCATTGGACCATAGCTACAGTGCGACCGCACCACCACAAGAAGATGTTATTGAATGTATTGTAGATAGCTATGAAGTAGTTGCACATCAATTCACACAATCTACACCCGCCAAAAATTTGCCACCAAAAAACCTGTCGACATTGTTGTGTTCTCCCATCAATGTTGAAGTAATAGATGTCGAAATGACAGAGAATGAACCAGCCGCAGCATCCATAGATGCATCAGAACTTGATATCAGCGATATTACTTTCCAATGTGTTGAAATCTCCACAACGTCACAGGCCGAAACAACGTTGACGCAGGATGACAGTCTAATGAAAGAGAGCAAATACATTGTATTCGACAGTTGTTTGATGGAAATTATAAGTATGCTGAAATGTGTGCATTCCATTAGAGGGAAAGTATGTGGGAAGCCATTGATTAATGTGACTCGTCAAATAAAAGGCAGTAACGTCAAAATAAATGCCGCCTGCAGATTAAATCATAGGTTCTCATGGTCTGCACAACCGATGCTGGGGAAACTGCCAGCAGGCAATCTACTGTGTGCAGCTGCATCACTTTTTAGTGGCTCCAGTTTTAGAAAGTTAGAGGCTTACTTTCAGTTTGTGGGACTCCATTTCATTTCTAAATCGCTGTACTACATATACCAACGTGATTATCTGTTTCCGGCCATTAGTGATGCTTGGAAAATTGAACAATTGTCTCTAGCAAGTACATTGGAAGGCAAACGATTCAGGCTAGCCGGCGATGGACAGTGCGACAGCCCTGGATTTTCTGCCAAGTACTGCACCTAACACTTTCAGGACATGGATAGTAAGAAAATTGTGAGTTCGGTGGTCGTGCAGGTAACACAATATACATCGTCAGTGGCCATAGAGAAACTTGGATTTATAAAATCAGTGGAATATCTACAATCAAGGGGAATGCACATCGACCTCATAGTCACGGATAGACACGTTTCAATTGCCAAGACAATGAGAGAGCAGTTCCCACATATTAAACATCAATTTGACGTATGGCATCTTGCTAAATCAATCAATAAGAAAATCTCGGCTGCAGGGAAAAAAAAAGGTTTTGAAAGTATTTTGCAGTGGTCACATTCTATCACCAACCATCTTTGGTGGAGCTCAAAAACTTGTGAAGGGTCAGTGGAAATACTACTTGAAAAATGGCGGTCACTGATGCACCCCTGTACCAACGTTCACCGCTGGACAGCAAATCAACATTTCCACCAATGTGAACATGGCCCTTTGTCCCCAGAGGAGGCACGGAAGAAGAAGTGGTTGATTCCATCTTCACCGACACACAAAGCCATTGAGAAGATTGTTTTCGACAAAACTCTATCAAGAGATTTGAGAGGACTGACAGAATTCTGTCACACAGGAGATTTGGAGGTGTTCCACAATATGTGCCTAAAGTACAGGCCAAAGCGCTTGCATTTTAGCTTTCGGGGCATGAAACATCACACTCTACTAGCGGTCTTGGCCCATAACAGCAATGTCGGACGTGAACAATCTAGGACTAGGGGTAAAGTAAGGATGCCTCGCTACACTAAGGTGTTTTCAAAATGAAGTAAGCAATGGGTGATCAAACCAGTCTATGATGAAATGCAGTTCGACTTTGTGAAAGGCCTTATTGTTGCTGTTTTAGAGAAGCACAGATATGGAATTTTGGACGTTTCTGTGCAGAGCAGTGATCCATTGCCACCGAACATTGCGACTGTGCCATGCCCACCCGAAGCACAGCTGATTGTGAAGTACAAATCCCGGTTTAAATAATTGCAGTACGATTGTCTTTTTGTAAATAAATGTTATTGTACAGTGTACCTGTAACCCTAACCCCTACCTTCACCATCATGGGTGGCAAACAAGCTGGGTGTCATCTTTGGATTCTCTCTATTCACCTCATATATGTGTATGTATATATTTTTCTCATGTCTCATCTCATGTAAATGTAAATGTAAATGCTGCGCACTGTTAACGGAGGGGAGGCTTGCATATTGCAAATAATAAAACAAACAAACAAACAATAAATCTCACTTTTAACTCAACTCCTGTGGTACTTTATACTTTCCCTGACCTTCCGCCAAAAATTAAATGTCTCAATTTGGGCTGCAAAGCTCGCAGAAAACGGGAACAAAATTGGGGCACTTAGAACGCGCCAGCCAAGCGGGCCGTGGCATTTGGGAGAGAAGCCAGTTTGCATTTGCACATTGAGGCGCACTACATAGACGGAGTCTAAACTTCAAGTTCTCACAGATGCCTATACTACGTGATGTTGCAAATAAAGAATGCGAAGGACAGCGGCTTTGATTTTCAGCTCGCGCCAAGATGAGGCCCACAAGTCGCACTGGAAGTATAAGGGTCTATTGTTTTTTGACCTTGAGACAGGGACCATGCCGAAAGAACTACATTTGAAGGGGGTGCGCAATAACGTAAGAGACGATAAGGCAGACAATTCAGAAACTAGACCGAGTTTCATTTAAGTTCAGTATACAAAAAATCGTATACAGACTGCATTACGAAGAGACACAATGGAAATTTCAAGTATAATGTAAGTAAATCTTTACACGCTTTTATACCGGAATGAAGATTTAATGAATGGATGCATGAATAAATGAATGAATGAAGAGCTAGGAAAAGCAAGGAAAACGTGTTCGTAGTGGGCACATGGGCATGCAGGTCCACTGGTCTCACCGATATCGGTCCTTGGCCCAGTCACTTTTCCCTGCACTGCCTACCTGCACTACGGGACTGTCTCTGTATCCTTCAGCCCCTTCTCCCGGCATTTACCTTGCACTTGCCACCAACTGGCCCTATTATTTAATTTGTATTCAACTAACCATGTACAGCACTTCTCCCCCCCCCGTTCCGCCTTCCCCATGCGTGATCAGAAAGACACCTGGCCTAGTAGGATCGTTGTCTGTCTGCCCTTGTTCCCCACCTGCCTCGTCGCGCCTAGAAACACTTGAGTATAGGCGCGTTACAAATGCCATATCATATATCATATCATTCCTCACGCATGTAGACTAACTGTCGTTTATCATTGTGTGTTGGCCTCGATTTATTTCGTTACTTTTCGCATTGATTTTAGAGCCGAACATACTCCATTGAACTATCCTTGCAAGCAAATAGTTTCTGATCGGCTGTAATAAATAAAATAAGTAATATTAATGAAGATCGGCTGGCGAGACTAATTATAATTTTTTTGTTTTCATAACAGGTATTTGCTCCTCTTCTGCTACTGCCATCGGTTTGAGACACCAGCAGATGGCTTTTACAGTAGACACCTGCAGCTTCGTGTGAACAACTGGAGCACACTGACAATTTTATGGGACGATCGCCAAGGGCCCACATGCCCTTACGCTGTACTAGTGGCTAAAAGCAACATATCAACCTTTACGATGGACTAGTGCCTAGTTGATGGAACAGCCTTGCGGTTCACTGTGCTTCCAAAGTGCTTCTTTTAACAAAAAGCAACACCCTGTGTACCATGGCGGATACAGATAAAAGAAAATAAATGGCTTTCGGAGTTCATATGGCAATTGCTGAATATTCTCTAAACATTTAATGTAAAATAAATGTACTTTACCAAATGTACCGTGTTGCTGTTTGATTTTAAAGTACAGTTTCATATTCCGAATTGTGGCGCGCTGTGTTGTGAGATGGTCTGTGTTGGTTTCCGGGTTCTGTGTGGAGTCGCGTAGAAGACGACTGGGCGCGTTTGCCTACGCAGCACAGTAATGTCACGGAGAGAGGCGGGGAATATGAATGTTTGGATAATGTCAGGCTCAGGGGCGGGGGAATTGATTTAGTGCCGCAAAAGCAGGTCAGCCAGGGCGATGGGGGAAATGATAGGATTATCAGAAAATGGCGGCTCCCTGGTGCTTGTTTTCGCGTGTGTTTAATGGACAAAAACTCGGGTAAGGTCCATAGGAAGTTTTCTAAAATCGAGCCACTTAGGCTTAAAAAAACATGGCTGACCCGTAGGGACAATAACATTTTTTACTAGACCATGCCTTTAAGAGAACAATAAAACAAAAAACAAACATTAAACAAAAGAGTATACGTTGTGTAGTACACCTCCGTTAGCGCATGGTAGCTCGATTAAGACAGAACATATTATGTCATTTGAGTCCCATAATTTGGCAGTAGTTCCATGTTTCTAGGTCTATCACCTCAAATGTTAGCTTCAACCCACTCCCCTCCCCTACTTGGATTAGCAAACATCTTATGAATAATCGCATAACGTGAGTACTAGAAAGGCACAGTAAACACAATTCCAATATCTGGCAACACCGTCACCACATAACATGAGTTTTCTCCCACTTTAATGTCCTTGGGTTTTGCATCTTGAATCAGGGCCTTGAGGGCTCCTCCAATTGGGAATCAGCGGTAGGAGCAATATATTTATTCTTAAAGTCCATCCATAAGGCTTCACATTTGGCCGCTTTATTGTGTAAGGAGACAGTTATTGTTTCCATCAAGTAGATGTTAGAGGCCAAGTTGATCCATTCGCTCTTTCGTGGAACTGTTGGGGATTTCCATTTCATTACTAATAGGGCTCTCGCAGCCAACAATAGTTGGAGGGCTAGGCCTTTCACCCTGAACCAGTCTTGTTCGGCCTGGAAAAGAACGAAGAATATGAGGTAGGGGTCAACTTCCCTTTGAATCTCGTCTACTTCCTTAATCCATCCCAGGACCTCGGCCCAAAACACTTTGATATGCGGACAACCCCACCACATGTGCCAATAATTAGCAGTTTTGCCACATTTTCTCCAGCATCTCGGGCTCATTGTTTGAGACATTTTAGAAAGTCTAAGAGGATCGTATTGCCACCTGTGCAAGAGCTTAACTGCATGGAGTTTATATTGGTTAGATATGGAGGTTTTGGATGCAGCTCTACACATTAAGTCCCATTGGTCAGGAAGTATCTCTTCTCCAAAGTCCTTTTCCCATCTGGCTCTGAGGGGATCTGTGGTTCCCTCTCCTGATGCATCCTGGATATAACGCCTTTCATTTCAGATCTGGAATCCAACAGTTTCTTAAATGGGGTGAGGTCTCTTTTGTTAGTACCCCTTTTAATTTTATAAGCTGGAATGTAGATAGAGTGCCTATACCCAAGGCCTCCGTCAGATCTGGTAGCGTGATGAACGAGTCCTTTCTTTGCAGCTGTCCCACCCTTTCCAGGCCCGCCTCATACCATGATTGGAACCGTCCCACATTGGGAATATGATTGTTTATGCCGGGCGACCACAAGTGACTGAGCGAGGATGGCCAGGTGGTGATTTTGTGCATTTCTTTGCAAGGTCGCCATATGCTCCATATAGTGCTCAGTATGGGGTGGTCTTTGATTTTCCTTTGTACGGGGTCCATAGCCATTCCGAAACCGTGGCGGGAGACAGGTAGTGATTGTCCATTTGTACCCATTGGAGGTTCTTATGATCCCTAAGGTGTGGAATTAGGACACGCAACTGCGCAGCTTTGTAGTAGGTTCTCAGATCAGGGAGCCCTGTTCCTCCCTTGTCTTTAGGGAGTACAGTGTATTATATGAAATTCTCGGTTTTTTCCCCTGCCAGATGAATTGCATCATGATCTTTTGGGTCTCCATGAAGAACCTTTTAGGTATCTCAATTGGCAACATTTGAAAGGGATACTGGAATCGAGGGAGGCGTACCATTTTGACGGCGTTAATGCGCCCCAGCCAGGAAATCGTGAGTTTGCTCCATTTTTTGAGATCAGTCTGTAATGTTGTGACACTAACCTGTCTCGTTCACCAGTCTATGAGGCAATTGGGGAGTCCCCTGAGGCCCCTAACACCTCCCTCCTCCCTAAGAGGGAACCAAAGGGGTGTGCAAGGGATCCCAGGGAAACCCTCCTGGGGGAAAAAACCCTGCTGAGTGGATGAGAAGCTGGATCGGTCGCGTCTCCGCTGGCTGCAGCTCCTCAAGTTTTACAGGAATCACTGGATCGGGTCACTGTACCTCGGCGAAGTCCTGATTTGAAATAAGTAAACGAGAGATGAGAGAAGGAACTAGGTACGAGAGGAATCAATATAATGATTGGGTAAGTACCTAATTTGTCTGAAAGGGGGGACTATCTGTGGACTGCGGAACGGGAAGGCTAGGCAGGATGGTACGGCTGTAAGAAAGAGTAGAAAAGGAAAGGTAAGCATAGGTAGGAGGGATAGAATAGTAAAACCCCCTAGTTGCGAACTCACGTAGCGTCTGTAGAGAGTAGCGACGCTCTGGGCTTCGGCTCTGCTGGACCATATCCGGAATCCGTGAGAGAACGAGATGACGTCAGGGGACATCTGACTTGTGAACGTGAAAACACTGCACCGTAACCCAGAGGATGAGAAGCCATCTTGGAAGAGGGGAACGCCGGTGCCAGCCAGTCGTGACACAGTCTCAAATCGCCGGAGAAGCGGGGGGAAGTTGGCTTCATAGAGGTCATTCAGGGTTCTAGTGATCTGTATAACCAGATATTGTAATATTGTGTGTTCCAATTTGAGGCCTAGTGAGAGGAACCTGACATTGTTCTCTTCAGGGGATCCCTGGAGGGGGAAGAGTATGGACTTGGACTTGTTTACTTTGAACCCAGAGAACGGGCCATATCCGTCTATTAGGTTGAGCGCATGCGGGATGGAGTCTGTAGGGTTTGTTATGTGTAAAAGAATGTCATCTGCATATAGTGCTGCCTTATACTCCACCACCCCTAATCGCATTCCCTCTATATTGGGGTCGTCTCTCATTTTTTGTGCCAGTGGCTCGAGGGAGAGTGCGAACAGGATCGCAGAGAGGGGGCATCCCTGCCTGGTTCCTCGTTTCAGTTTGAACCATCTGGAGTATTCCCCACTTACAAATATCGACACCTTGGGGGAGGTGTATATTTCTCGTATCCCATCCCGAACTTTCGGGCCTATCCCTACTTTCTGTAGGACTGCTCCCAGAAACTCCCTTTCCACCCTATCAAAGGCTTTCTCTGCGTCGATTGACAGGAAGACAGGATCGCCGGGGAGGTTGTGAGCTGCATGGATGAGGTGTAATGTTTTGCGCATAGTATCGGCTCCCTGTCTCCCAAGAATAAACCCAAACTGGTCAGGATGGATCAAGCGGGACATTGGGGTTTCCAATCTTGCAGCAGGTACCCTAGCGTAGATCTTGGCGCCGAGATTAAGGAGGGAGTTGGGGCGGTACGATGCTCAGCGTTTGGGGTCTCTCCCTTCTTTGGGAATAACTGTTATCAGCGCTCTCTTGAAAGAGTCCGGTGCGACTCCAGTGTCTATTATCTCATTGAAGAGCTCTGTTAGGAAAGGTGTTAGTTGCCCACTAAAGGTTTTGTAGAAGCCGGCGGTATAACCGTCTTCACCTGGAGATTTCCCCAACGTTAGTCTTTTGATTGCGAGGAGCTCAGCTTCTGTGTGCGTTATTGTGGGCATAGTGATTGAGGATAAGAAGAAGGTTATGTCGGATTGGGCAAAGGTCATTTCGGAGGTATATAAGTTTTCATAAAAGCTATCGAAGCACTCAGGTATCGGGCGGGGAGAGTGAGCCGTGGGGGTGGAGGACTCTATTATCTCTTTCAACTTGCGTTCCGCCCTTTGTTCCCTTAGTCTGGCTGCTAATAGTGCATCAGCTTTGTCCCCCTTTTCATAAAACTTTTGCCTGAGAAATTGCAATTTGCGTACCATGAGATCATGTTCGAACAGCCGTAATTCCTCCCTTTTTCGTTGAGCTGTGTCTATTTTATCAGGGTCCACGTCTGTGTTCTCCCTTACTTCCTCCTCTAGCTGATGTATTTCATTACGCAGTCTATTTTCTACAATCTTACGTTCCCTCTTCTTAGTATGCCTCTCCATGCGGCCTTCCCAGCCTCCCAGATCGTTTGTTTGGAGACTTCCCCATTATTGTTCGTTTTAAAATATTCATCAATCTCAGTCTCCATCTCGCTTTTAAAAACCACATCTTTCCAGAGAAACTCGTTGCATCGCCAAGCCCTCCCAGTAACAGGTAGGTCGGCCCAGTTGATATCTGCTAATAACATGTCATGATCTGATCACATTATCGGAATGATTTCGGAGTAACACGTGGTGTCTGTGAGGTCGGGCGTTAGAAATATATAATCTATACGTGTGAATGTGCTGTGGGGGTTCGAGTAGAAGGTGAATCCACTTTCTCTGGGGTGCAGAGTTCTCCACACATCTTTTAGTTCGTATAGTTCCATAATGGTGGACAGTTCAGTATGGTCTCCTCTATGTTGATTTCTCGTTTCCGGTTTACCTGCTTACAGTCTATGGACGGGTCTATCCATTGGTTGGTTAAAGTCACCTCCCAGTATAATATGTCCTGCAGCTTCTAGCATTATTTTAGGGATCGTCTTCCCAAGGAATGCGGCCTGTCCACTGTTGGGAGAGTAAACAGTGGCAATTGTAACCTTGACTTGCGCAATTTTCCCCCTTATCAGGAGGGCCCGTCCACTTACATCAGACCATGTCTTTTCCAGTTCAAATCTAATTCCCTTCTTGAGTAAAATTCCGACCCCTCCTTTCCTGAGTGGACCAGAGCCCCAAAACTCCATGCCTCCCCAGGATGCTCCGCTCTTCTCCCTTTGCAAATTTCGTCTCCTGGAGGAGAAGAATGTATATGTCGGATCTGTGAAATTCTCTATGCACCAGTGACCTCTTAGTTGGTGAGTTCAATCCCTTCACATTAATGGTCCCAATTCTGAGGAGGCCCCTGCCTTTAGACTTGTCGGATGCTGCCATCAATGGCAGGTTTTGGAGGGGTTGCTCATTCTCAGCGGTCAGAGGAGTATGCGGTTTCCTAGTGTTACATTGTCTTTGGTATATTGACATAGTCCAGATGATTCTAATACGTTCCCCAAGTGTCTGTTACCCCTTCCCTCCTTCCCCCCTATCCCTCCACAGTTGGTGGCGCTCGGGTGAGCCCAGGAACTGAGGGTGCTGTATTAGCAGCTTTTGAGGGCGTCCAAAACGGACTTGGTGACAGTGTTCAGTCCATTGCCGGACCATCAGTGGGGACCGTTGCCTCGCGGTCCCAGTCAAACATACCATCTTAACCTAAGGGTGAGCCCCTATCTCATTCCCCCCTGCCCCCCAACATCATATATTTCAACATTGACAACAATAAACATACAGAAGCGTAACGTTGCGTGCACTCCCAGGGTCCTCCTGCGAAAGTTCGTATCCCCTCTTGATTCAGAGGGATGCTCCGCATCCGGCGACCCCCGTGTCGCTAATCTTCCTGGATCTCAGTCTCTGTGGAGGTCAGCGTCCCATGATTCAGGCGTTGATATCAATGTGTCGATTCACAGGAATCACGAGACATATCTTCATTTTTCCACTGTCGGGCGTGTTGTTGGGGCGTCTGTATTTCCTTGAACCTTTCACTCTCTTTCGCCTAGGGCCCTGTTGCTCCCATTGCATTCCAGCCCGTTCATTTTCACCACCTTCGTTATCTCTTGGATCCGTACCCAGGAGGTCAGCGATGCAGTCTTTGATTTCTTCCTCTGATCGAAGGACGATTTTCCTGCTTCCGTGCCCGAAGGTGAGCGAGAAGGGATATCCCCATCTATACCGTGTGCCCTGTTCTTTGAGCCATTTCGTCAAGGGGCTGCAGAGGCGTCTTAGTGCTAAGGTGAGTGAGGATAAGTCCTGAAAAATTGTAATTTGAGCACCTCCCATTGTGAGTGGGCCTCCCAACGTGGCCTTCTCAAGGATCCTAGTTCTGTCCTGATATCGGTGGAATTTGGCCAGGACCGAACAAGGGCCGCCAGGCGGTCAACCCGCCCTATGTATTCGTTCAGTTTTGGGTTCGTCAATTTGTTCATCCGCTGTTAAAGTTTTTATGATATCGTGGATCGTGTCTTTGTGATCTTTCTCGGTGTCACCCTCGCGCTCCGGAATTCCAAAAAAGCGTAGGTTATTCCTTCTTTCCCTGTTTTCTAAATCGTCCATTTTGAGCCGTATCTCCTCCTCCCTTTTTTCAATATTTCATATCTTCATGTCCATTTGAGTCTCAAGGGTGTCAATCGAGGCCTGATTGTTCTCGACACCTTCCAGCCTTTCCTCAAAGCTGTCCATTCTCTGGGTGATTTTATTGATTTTTACCACCAAGGTTGGCCCCCATGTTTTTTATCTCACTTAGTAATGCGGCGATATCCCCTTTGGTAGCAGCAGCACCCGCTTCCGAGGTATCTGTGGACATGGTGGTTGTGTTTCGGGTGAACGGGGGGATGGGGCGAATCTGGCTAGCTTGTGTTGTACGTCCATAAAATGGGTCCGGGATCAGAGGAGGCACACGCCCCTGGATCGGGGGCCTTACCCTCTTTGGAGTTGCGTAGGACCTCAGGAACAGGGCAGTCTCCAATATTTAGCCCTACATGCGGCTCGGTGTGAGGCCAATGGGGTCTTCAGTGAACATTCTGCAGAGCCAAAGGGCCAGTCCTCTGAGTACGCCTGAGATTGTACCCTGTAGGGGGAGAGGGTCAATGATGTCCCGTTCCAGTTCTCAGTTCGTGCGGAAATTGTCGTATATTGGCAGCCTCAGAGATTGCAGGCCTCAGTTACCTCCCGTAGGGGGGAGCATGTGGCAACAGGGCAGTAGTGGAGTGCGGTGCACAGGGGTGTCCATAAATGGGCCAGCGAGGTCTCGTGTCGTGCTGATATGTGAACGTTTAGGGCGCACCACTTAGGACTTTCAATTCAGGGTGGTGTGCTGCCTGGTGCCGCTCAATGTGGAGGTTATGATTTTCTTCAATATGGGGTGTCGCACCTCTCCTCATTAATCAGCATGAGGGGTCAGGGGCTGAGTCAGCGTGTTAAGTGAAGGCATTTAAACACCAAGTTGCTATAGCACGCCAAGGCGTTGTCAGCCTCCTCAGTTCAGGGTTGTTGGAGTATGCGTTGAGGTGCCACGGCCAGTCCCCCTCACCAGGGGGGGCCCGCTGCCTATGTGGGAGCACTCAGGACGCGACTCTAATGGGGGCTCTGGCGGGTTTTGGGGCCCAGTGTATGATAGTGGATGGGCACCTCGGCCACTATCGTCCCCTCTTCAGGCACGCAGACTCGGACCTCCCGCGGAGGAAGCCGCGAGCAGATGGATCGCAGGCGCCCGCCGGTGTGATGATGCACACGTGGAGACGTTTGGAGAGCGCTGCTTAACAAAGTTCGCAGCTCCGTGGGCTTGCAGGGAGGCTCCTCACCTGAATCTGCATGCAGGTTACCGCCGGTCTCCGGTGACACAGCGTGCTGGAAGTCTCGCTGGGGGCTCTCTCTGCAATTTCCGCTCCCTCTGCGTGGCCACGGGAGAGCTCACACAATCAAACGTGGAGAAATGAGTGGAATCGGATGTCAGGGAGAGGACTGCGCGTGTCGGTTATCCAGGCCTCGGTCTATTATGAAGGCCACCGCTGGGTAGCCGCGTCGTTCGGCCCAAGTTTCACTTTCACTTCACGTGCTCTGGGAAGCACGTTTATTCGGACGGCGTTTTCTCGGCTTTTCCGTATCCGATTTTGTCCGCGTTTTCTCCTGGGTGTCGGGGGGGGGGGGGTCTTCATCAATCAGCTCCTTATTTTATGTCCGGGGTTGTCGCGAGACGGGGGCTCAACTCGTCTCAAGGACCTGAGGCGTTGGAGCTCACACGAAGGCAGGACACATCCGTGCGCCCCGTGGTGGCCAGTCGTTGTGCGCTTTATAAATGCAAAATTAATAAATTAATAAATAAAAAATAATTCACTTTTTTTCCAAGTGGGGCACGGATGCAGTGAAAAATGCCCTTAACCCTTCCTGGTTCCTCACTGAAAACATCCAGAACTAGTTTAAGAGGTCTTGAATGTTATGTTGTTGGGGTAGGAGAAGGTCAGATGGAATTAGATTATGTTTCTCCAGTTTTTTAGTTAAGAAACTGGCTATCACTACTGAAGAAGACTCTACCGGATCTTCCTTCCATTCTGTTAAGATGTTAATATGGTACATCTGGGATTTTGGCCTTCCATCTGTCTGGGACACTTTATAATTACATTGGCCAATCTGTTCTATGACCTCATATGGATCATGCCACTGGGACAACATCTTATTTTCGGTGGTAGGGAGTAACGCCAATACTTTCTGTCCTATTGAAAAAGAGTTAGTATCCGCTTTAGGGCCGTACAAGCCCTTGTTATATTTTCGGATGTTGGTTAGGTGTGAATGAACTAGATCGCAAACGATCCATGTATGTTCTTTTATTTCTTTTAAGCTGAGAATATCCTTGCTGTTCCTGCGCCCTCATACCTTTGGGTCTGGCGTGCAATATAAATGAATAAACATAAACATAAACATTTTCTGTGCTGTTTGGGATAACAGAAACAGAGCTTCCTCCCTCTCTTCCCCTGTCTCTCTAAACATATCCACTACATCCCTGGGCTTGAGGTCAAGGACAAGTCGCGCAGTTCTGTTCTGGATGAGTTGCAGAGGGCGGAGAGTGGAGGCAGGCAGATTAAGATAGAGGCTGTTACAGTAGTCCAGCTTCGAGAGAACCAGGGCTCGGGAGACAGTGAGCTAAGGTATAAAATGGTTTTGCAAAGGTAGCGGGCGCTCCTCTCCCGAAAGAACAGACTTGATAACCTGTTCAGTGGTTATTAACCACTTGAGAGTTCGCAGCCACTGCTTTTACTCACTGTGCCTTTCACAGATGGGAAATATCCATTTGCACATCAGTCTTTGTCCTGCCCAGGGGCAGTCCAGCACCGAAATGCAATGGCAATTCCAACCTGAACGAGAGTACCACCAGCAACCCCATACACGTGTTTCACCCTTGTTGGGGATCATCAGTGAGGTGAAGCTGATGCCTCTCTAAGCACAGTGAGAGGGAGACCACGTCTGGTTGCCCCCAGGAGACCTAGGGTTACCAATCCCAGGTTCCTTGAAAAATAGTTTTGCAAAGGTAGCGGGCGCCCCTCTCTCGAAAGAACAGATTTGATAACCTGTTCAGTGGTTATTAACCACTTGAGAGTTTGCAGCCACTGCTTTTACTCACTGTGCCTTTCACAGATGGGAAATATCCATTTGCACATCAGTCTTTGTCCTGCCCAGGGGCAGTCCAGCACCGAAATGCAATGGCAATTCCAACCTGAACGAGAGTACCACCAGCAACCCCATACACGTGTTTCACCCTTGTTGGGGATCATCAGTGAGGTGAAGCTGATGCCTCTCTAAGCACAGTGAGAGGGAGACCACGTCTGGTTGCCCCCAGGCATCAGCTTCACCTCACTGATGATCCCCAACAAGGGTGAAACATGTGTATGGGGTTGCTGGTGGTACTCTCGTTCAGGTTGGAATTGCCGAGGTCCGAGTCTGCCTGCCTTGTTCTTTCGAGAGAGGGGCGCCTGCTACCTTATTTGTAAGGTATAAAATGTCCATGATTACTGAAAACCTTTTGGCCAGCAAGAAAACTTAAAGGGATGGTCTAGTAAAAAAATGTATTTAAAAAATAGATAGGCCACATAAAAACAAAAAAATACTATCATCCTCCGTTTTAAAACTTCCTATGTAAAATTTTGCGCTATTCAAGCTCAAAATTCGAAAAAGCAAGCACAGGGGCGCAGCCATTTTGTGAAATGGAGGCCCTCCTGTGCTGGCTTTTGCTTTTGCGGCACTAATGAAGGAAAAGCCAGCCAGCTGTAGTAAACAAAGTCTACCGCTGGGTGGCTTTCCCTTCATTAGTGCCGGGACTCGGAGGACGCGGACCGGAGACCAGAGCAGGAAAGCTGCAGCTGAATCTCGGTAAGTGCTATTTATTTTTTTTACAAAAAATAAGCACTAGCTGCGTTTTTTTTCTAAGTTTTCCGGGCTGGAGGAGCCTGGAAAACTTAGAAATAAAACCGCAGCTTTAAAAACGTTGTATTTATGTTTGCGGACGCTTTTGAAGCGACCGCAAACATAAATACAACGTTATTGTGTTGGAAAACGCTGCGGTTTTTCTTTCCAAGTTTCTCAGGCTCCTCCGGCTTGGAGGAGCCTGAGAAACTTGGAAAGAAAAACCGCAGCGTTTTCCAACACAACCGCGTTGTGTCTGCCTGAATCTGCTTTACCGTTTGGGGCTCTCGGGCTCCGAGCCCGAGAGCCCCAAATGGTAAAGCAGATTCAGGCAGAAACAACGCGGCATTGCGGAAAACAACCGCGTTGTTTCTGCCTGAATCTGCTTTTCCATTTGGGGCTCTCGTGCTCCCCGTGGGGAGCCCGAGAGACCCAAATGGAAAAGCAGATTCAAGCAGAAAAAACGCGGCATTACGGAAAACAACCGCGTTGTTTCTACCTGAATCTGCTTTCCCATTTGGGGCTCTCGGGCTCCCCACGGGGAGCCCGAGAGCCCCAAAAGGGAAATCAGCTGCAGGTAGAAACACTACGGGGCATGTAAACATAACCGCGTGTGTTTCTGCCTGCTGTGGCTTTCACTCTGGGTCTCCGGTGCTCCCCTGGGAGCTCCGGAGACCCACAGTGATAGCCACAGCAGGCAGAAACACACGCGGTTGTGTTGGAAAACGCTGCGGTTTTTCTTTCCAAGTTTCTCACGCTCCTCCGAGCCGGAGGAGCCTGAGAAACTTGGAAAGAAAAACCGCAGCGTTTTCCAACACAATAATGTTGTATTTATGTTTGCGGTCGCTTCAAAAGCGACCGCAAACATAAATACAATGTTTTTAAAGCTGCGGTTTTATTTCTAAGTTTTCCGGGCTCCTCCAGCCCGGAAAACTTAGAAAAAAAACCGCAGCTAGTGCTTATTTTTTGTGAAAAAAATAAATAGCACTTACCGAGATTCAGCTGCAGCTTTCCTGCTCTGGTCTCCGGTCCGCGTCCTCCGAGTCCCGGCACTAATGAAGGGAAAGCCACCCAGGGGTAGACTTTGTTTACTACAACTGGCTGGCTTTTCCTTCATTAGTGCCGCAAAAGCAAAAGCCAGCACAGGAGGGCCTCCATTTCACAAAATGGCTGCGCCCCTATGCTTGCTTTTTCGAATTTTGAGCTTGAATAGCTCAAAATTTTACATAGGAAGTTTTAAAACAGAGGATGCTAGTTGTGGCCTATCTATTTTTTAAATACAAATTTTTACTAGACCATCCCTTTAAGGCTGCTACGTAAAGAGAGAAGAGAGAAGACAGAGAGAGAGCGACCCTCTTCAGCCATGGATGAAAGTGAAATTGCTAGCTGGGGTTTAATTGTCTGCTAGCAGGGAAGAGTATATAAACAGCCATGTATACTGTTTGATATTCTGGGACTCTTTACCACCAGCCAGTGATGTTATATTAATGTATTTTTTTCCTTTGCAGCAAATAAATCGAATTTCCAACTGGAGTTAATAGGGTTGCCATTAAGCAATCGGAGTAGTAGTCACTGGACTGAAGGGGCCCAACACGAGACATCTAAATTCACCCAAGGTAGGTTTCGATTAGTATGTCCGGCCTGTTGGCCCAGCCATGCCCTGCTTGCTGTGAATTTACTGCACTACCGCTCTTCTATAGCCGCACAAGACAGTAGCAAAATACGTTCCTTTGGTGGATTTATGTCTCATCATCAGGGAACATTGTCGGGTCGGCTGAGGTCGAATGTTTTTTTTAAAACTGTATTTTATTTATTTTATTATTTATTAATATAAATAGCAGGGAACGCAATGCATTTTTGGCACCAAACCGCAGACAAAAATGGGGTGAGAGAATGTGACTTGAAGACCAAATGTTGCAGGGGAAAGTACTGGGACTGAATTTGAATGACCATGGTAGTGCCATGCTTTTACTGAGTTTAAGTTAAGTAGGTCCTCTTGTAATTGTTCCAGTAGGCTTCTCTGGCACTGAGCAATGCCCGCAAAACCAAGACCGCTGAGAATTATGCGCAGGAACACAATGATTTGACAGTAGAACAACTCAATAGAAATACATTGTTAATTTGCAAGGCTTGCAGAGTAACAATTTCATTAGTAAATGGAACGACTTCAAGCTGAATCGCTGAGTATGTGTCTTCAAAGAGCCACATAAAGTTGAAAGATTCATCAAAATGTGTAAGTGGTCTGTGCCAAATATCCCTTACGGAGACACTGATGCGTTTTAAAAGAAAACGTGATGAATAAAAAGATGTGGCACATGAATTTGCACACACCTTAGTGCAGGCTGGAACCAGCTTGCCCAGGCAGATGGTCCAATTGGTAAACTCTTCTGCAGACGGCCCCAAACAGCTACAACGTTTCCCAGATCCACTGAGATGTACGAGAAATACCTACCTGAGGTTTTTATGGCAGACATTGGCCACATCACAGTCAGTGCAAGGCGAAGTTAACATTTCATTCAGTTTCGATGAATCGACAGAGCTGCATGGCGATGCAGCAGTGCCAGTCCTCTTCATGTTTTGTGTTTGATCCAAAACGTGGATGTGTGTGCCATACTATAGTTTAGTTTAGTTTATTATTTGATAATGCGCTCCAAACCTTGGGGTAGCAGGCGCAGCGGTAACAAGAATACTTAAGCTTGGTTACATACAGTTGATATATACAGTGGATGCATTACATATTACTTACAGTGTTGACAGTACAAATATACAAGATATGGGTACATCGCATCACGCAGGATGCGGAGAGATAGTATATTGTACAGGTTTCAGGAATATCATGGTGGTTATATGCAGTGATCCCGGATCTAGTGCAGGGGAACAGTTTAGTAGGTGTCATTGCTCCAGAGCCAGCTTTTCACGTTACGTCTGAATCTAGGGTAGGGTTGATCAACTCTTAATGCAGTAGGGAGTGCATTCCAGGCACGGGCAGCTCTAAAAGGGAAGCTTGCTCCACCTGCTTTAGATAGTCTGAATCTGGGAGTTTCTAGTAAGAGTCTATAATGGCAGATTTAGTGCCTCATCATGTGTTGGGCGATATCCCAGCGGCAATTGCATGAGGAAACAGCCCAGCGCAATTAGCGTTACTGCAACTTGGTCTGGCACAATTTGTCCCAGATCCCGAGTTGCAGTGGTGCTCTTTTGTTAAGAGCCCATATGACTCTATAGGGTTTTCGGTGCTATTACCACGAGCGGTAACAGCACCGGAAATGGGCGCAAAGCTAGAGATTTCCTTCCAGCTTTGCCCAAATGCAGGATTGGGCAGAGCGGTAAAAGCGTTACCACTGCATTTCTGCTGCTCTGTCCAACACCTGATGAGGCCCCTAGAGGTGGTTGAAACCTGCAATGCAGTTTCAGTTGCAGCATTACTCCAGAAAGTCCTGAGCATGTTTGGGAAGGATTGGGGTGATTTAGTGTGCATTTGCAGTGATTCTGCAAGTTATATGAAAAGGTTACGTGAGGATCTATCTGAGGGCAATGCCGATTTCAAGGCCTTCCCCATGCAAGACCCCAGACACTTACTTGATGGAGTTTTAAAAGCAGCTTTGAAGTGCTCAGATTTGGTCATCAATGCAGTTGACGGTGTGGCCCATTATTGTGCACTTGTTACATGTGCACATGAATGGAAACACAGATTCCTAACGTTACCTAACATTTTACATTTTGTATGGCATGAAAGAAAAGGTTATTCCAGCTGTCCTTTTTAGCTGGTGGCTCTCTGTATTAGTCTGTCAACGCCATAGTATTGATGTGGCAACCTTTTACCGATTTTTCCCCCTTAGTGATGACGCCTCGGGCAAGACATTATAGGGTCTCAGGGCCCACAATGATAGTGAGGTGAAGAAAAGTACAGTCTCCGGTGTTCTTAGATTTTTGCAAGAGAGCATGATGGCTGTAGTTATTATAATGAAAAAGATTAAATCTGACAACACATCTATTTACTAAGTGTCATTGGTGTAGAGGTCAAACTCTTATTTGTAAGGATGCATGGGGACAGTCTTGGGAGATGCACTGTGAGTGACAGCCAGGGTAGAAGGATGCATGGGGACAGTCTTGGGAGATGCACTGTGAGTGACAGCCAGGATAGAAGGTTGCATCGGGACAGTCTTGGGAGATGCACTGTGAGTGACAGCCAGGTTAGAAGGATGCATAGGGACAGTTTTGGGAGATGCACTATAAGTGACAGCCAGGGTACAAGGATACATGGGGACAGTCTCGGGGATGCAGAGTGAGTGACAGCCAGGGTAGAAGGATACATGGGGACAGTTTCGGGAGATGCACAGTGAGTGACAGCCAGGGTAGAAGGATGTATGGGGACAGTCACGGAAGATGCACAGTGAGTGACAGCCAGGGTAGAAGGATGTATGGGGACAGTCATGGGAGATGCACAGTGAGTGACAGCTAGGGAAAAAGGATGCATGGGGACTGCACAGGGATTGACAGCCAGGGAAGAAGGATGCATGGGGACAGTCAAGGGAGATGTACAGCGAGTGACAGCTGGGATAGAAGGATGCATGGGACACTTATGCGAGATGCACAGTGAGTGACAACCGGGGTAGATGGATGCATGGGGACAGTCATGGAAGATGCACAGTGAGTGACAGCCAGGGTAGAAGGATGTATGGGGACAGTCATGGGAGATGTACAGCGAGTGACAGCTTGGATAGAAGGATGCATGGGACACTTATGCGAGATGCACAGTGAGTGACAACCGGGGTAGATGGATGCATGGGGACAGTCATGGGAGATGCACAGTGAGTGTGCAGCCGAGGTAGAAGATTGCCTGGGGATAGTCATGGGAGATTCACAGTGAGTGACAGCACCTTAGTGAATGAAGTTGCTTCGAAGTGCACACGTTGATGCTTATTACGCATCGTCCCTTGGAATAATGAAATCATTTGTTGCTTTGATTTTGAGAGCTAGACAATTAGGTAGCGCTAACATTCATTCCCAGAGAGAGGCTCTTTTGTACCAATAGTGGCCAGGAGATTAATTTTGAGAATGGTTTTTCACTTTTAATTTAGCATTGCACTGTGGTGTTGTGTGACTGTGGCGTTTCATTCGTGCATCACTTTAATTTGGTCATGCCCAGCTACCCTATTACACTCAGTGGTTGGTATGTTATTTAATGGCATCTAAGCACTGTGGGTGTGAGGCCCCTCCTGGACTTTAGGGAGGAGAGTATGAACTAGATTACAGAAACAAAGGCTGGCTTTAATATGAGCTGTTCGGCCGGCGATTCCTCTATATGCCTATATGCCTATTTCATTTGATTGACTGTCACTTGTTACTCTTATTTACTAATAATTTGTTGCGTCTTGTTAAGAAAGCGGGTATAGCCAGAAACCGCTGGTAGTTACTGTAGTATTGTGACTTCTCAAGACTGCGCCAAATGAGAAATTAACACCACAACTTAATTGGTTGGCATGGTTTAATTTTTTAATTTTTTAGATTTTCTGATTGTTATTTTATGGTGCCCTTAAGTTGACACGTGTTTCGGCCTTTTTCAAAACTGGGCATGGTCAAAATGTTTTGTAGTCTCGCATATCCTGGGTTAGATCCCTCATTTCCATGCTTCAGATCTGTTCTATAATGTGCGCTGGCTCTTCCAATTGGACAACACATTTTTTTTTGACCATGCTCAGTTTTTGGAAAGGCTGGGCTCAGCCGAAACACGTGTGTCAACTTAAGGGCACCATAAAATAACAATCAGAAAATCTAAAAATTAAAAACTATGCCAACCGATTAAGTTGTTGTGCTCATTTCTCATTTGGCGCAGTGTTGAGAAGTCACAATACTATATGAACTATATTAGCATTGTAGTTTTTGCAACAGTGGTAGTAAGAGGATGTCCGGTGCAGGTGTTTTGAAGAGGAAAGCTTGATGCACGAGATTAGATTTATGTTAGTTGGGGAAATTGAGAAAGCTGGAACAGGCGGAGAGCTGGAAAGAATATGGGCCTTGTTACAAGTTTGGTGGTACTCCAGTGGTAAATCCACCGGAATACTGCCAAACAGAATTACAGTTACTGCCACTTGGTCGGGCTGAATTACCGCTGGATTACAAGTGGTGGTATGGCAGTGTTAGTCCCTATCTATGGAGTCCATAGAACTCCATGGGGATTTCGGCAGAATTACCTCTGGCAATAATGTTATGGCGGTAAGGTGGCAGAATTACCACCAGCGTTTTGCTGGAGGCTTTTCTTCCGCCTCACCACCAAACTTGTAGTATGTCGGTGTGGTAATTCAGCGGTAATGCAATGGTACATTGCATTACCCACATTGACGTACTTGCAGGAAATGTAGCAGGGGTGCAGTGAGTGTAGAGGCCTAGGGCCAATGTCCAGATTTGATAGGCTATTATTTTATGAATAGAAAAACCCCTGTTCCAGTGTGACCGAGAAAGTATCCATTCCAGGAATATAATTGGCTGTATGTCTTACATTCTCTAAGGTGCACATGCAGGATGAGGTCCTCTGTTTGTTCCTCAAAACTAAGGGCCTCATCAGCGGTTGGGCAGAAAGTGTGAGGTTTTATCTCCAGCTTTGTGCTGGAGGTAAAAACCACCCCTTTACACCCATTTTTGGTACTATTACCACTGGCGTCATTACCGTGGCGGTAATAGCTCCAAAAAGCCCTATAGAGGCCTTTGGACTCTGAATAAATGGGGACTAACAACGCCACTGTAATTCGCGCCAGACCAAGTTGCGGTAACACTAATAACATTGAGCGGTATTCCTGCGCATTTACTGCCGGGATACCACCCAACTTGTGATGAGGCCCATAAATGGTTTGTAGGTATTTATTGAGATTATTTTATTTTGTAATTTTTATAACGTGCCAAATGCCCACAGGCCTCAGGGCACACATAGAAAAACAGACAACAAGGAATGTGTTCAGCAGGAGGGGCAATGTCAGGCCAGGGACAGAACATATTTAGTCTGCTGAATTAAAGAGGCAGAATAAGAGTGGGGGTTCGGACAAAGGACGATTGGGGGATAGTGATTGCTGGAGGCAGCTCAAGTGGAACTTCACCCTAAAAGTAGGATGGGCATTGTTTCCTGTGAGTAGAAATGACACATTATTTTGTGCTTATACCACAGGTGATGGGATCTACGATGAAGTGGGGAAATTGAGCGTAAAAGTCGAAGAAAACCACCACTCGAAAAGCGCTTGTGAAACAGAAGGGAGAGGAAGAAATGACCGTTTCGGCACAGGTGAAGGAACAGAGCTGTGATATCTGCACTTGTCACTTGTTTAAACATTTGATATATGCAAAGAAGTTGACACTTGGAGGTTCTGGTCAGGTACTGGGGTTTACTACGTTCTGGTTTGTGGTTGGTTAGTGATTTGATAGATTGCTGGTAATAGTTAGTTAGGTTGGTTGGTTTGTGAGTTGAAATATTGCTGGTCATTGTTCGCTTTTGAGTTGACAGACTGCAGGTTGTGTTCTTTGTCGCCGAGTTCATATATTGCTGGTTGTTGTTAGTTGGGTAGCTGACACATATAGGTTATAGTTACTGAATCAACAGGTTACCCAAGTCCTGGTTAGTTTCTGAGTTTACACTTTGCTGGCCATGGTTGGTAAGTTAACACTTTGTGGGGTGGAGGTTGAGTTAGTGACCCCTCCTCCCAGGCCCTGAATTGATTAATGTGTTTGATTATTTAGGTTTCCGAGTGTGAGTGATTACAAGCTTGTTTTTCTTGTGTGACGCTATAACCATTTGCTTTGACCCATTCATCGGTTACACATACATAGACAAAGATGTTCTTTAGTTTAGCGTTTCACACGTCCATTTGTACAGTGAGAGATCATGCTGAACTCATGATAAGGTCAATTGATCATTTGGATTACACAGGCTTGCTTGGTATTCCTCCATCTTCACCGGCACTTGATAACATGTCTAGAGTGATTGAATCTCTCTCTGTATCTCTGTTCTGACTTGAGTGTCGTGTAGACCGATGAGACCTCCGTCCCCAAGTGACGCACAGGGGAACAAATAGAAACCCGCTGTGCGACCCTTGAGGCCACAGGTGAGAGATGTCTTCCTAGATCCACGGAGCCTCTGGAACACCGATGCTGCTGTCAAGAAGGAAGGAGGTTAAGCACCAGGCAATCACAATACAGCAGGTAAACAAAAGAATCTAAAGTGTCTTACCTATCTGGTGTAAGGGAGACCCAGGAAACCTAGTAGGGAGGTTCGAGGCTCAACAAGATACAGCGGTCCCCGGAGTGGTAGAACCGCAGGTAAGCGTGGATACGGGTAGGCCACCTGTAAGATAGGGCTTGGCTTGGGCGTAGGAGTACAGCAAGATACTCAGGGATGATCCAAAGACAAGTCGATGTGCAGTCCAAAAAATCCGGCAACAAGTAAACAGTTCCAAGCAAAGGTACAAAGGGGTGTCCAAGAGAGTCCAAGATTGAGTTCCGTGGTCGAGGTAGCAAGGAGCAAGTAGTAACGCCAAACAGGGTCCGAAGCCAGCTGAGAAGCAATGATCGTCCTGCCTCTCAGTTCTTTATACTGTGTGTCCCTGGGTCATGTGACGTCTCTGGGTCATGTGACGTCCACCAAGATCACGTGAGGAACGCCACACTGTATCACATGACCGACGTGATGACGTAAGGCCGCCCCTTCTGCGATATATTCTCCAAGGCAGTTGCCAATGCAGGAAAGGTTGTAATCGAGCCCGTACACCAAAGGAGGTACGGTGTTTTCGGTTCTGTGGGTTCACCGAATCCCTTGAGCCTCGAAGCTGGGGTGGAGAAGTTGGGGGAATGTGAGCAGTGTTCCGATGTGGGGAGGCCTGATGTGCCGAGGATCGCCTAACATAGCCCCTCCCCAACGGCCCACGACCCCGTGGGCAGGATGGATGGTCTAAATGGAAACGGGCTACCAAGCGAGGGGCGTTCAGGTCAGAGGCGGAAACCCATGAACGTTCCTCCGGGCCGTAACCCTTCCAATCCACCAGATACTGGATCCCACCCCTAAACCATCTGGAGCCCAAAATGGCCGACACCTCGAAAACATCAGGAGAGGTCAAGGACACCGGCGCAACAGGGGTACGAAGACGGACAGAGTCGGGACAAGGTTTGAGGAGGGAGACATGAAACACAGGATGGATGCGCCAAGAGCTGGGAAGCACTAGACGGAAAGCCACCGGATTCACCACCTTGGATATCACATAAGGACCGACAAAGCGAGGTAGCAACTTCCGACAACCCACTAGGCGAAGATGACGTGAAGACAACCAGACCCTGGAACCCACCACCAGAGGGGGAGCAGCCCGACGTTTGCCATCCACACGGGCCTTCATAGCAGCCTTTGCTTCAGTGAGATGAACCACTGTGCTAGCGTGTAAGGCAGAAAGATCCCTAAGACATGTCGAGGCCGCAGGGTTCGCAGAACCAGAAGCATCAGGGACCGGCAAGACCTTGGGATGTTGGCCATAGAGGGCGTAAAAAGGGGAATAACCAGTGGCTGAATGAGCCGCATTATTATATGCGAACTCCGCAAGCCGTAAAGCGGCCAACCAAGAGGTCTGATGTTGCAATATAAGGCAACGAAGGTATTGTTCCATAGATTGATTCGTCCTTTCGTTCTGTCCATCGGTCTCAGGATGATAGGCCGAAGAATACCTGGTATCAATGCCCAATAGCTTCGTCAGGGATCTCCAAAACCGAGAGGTGAACTGTGACCCTCGATCAGATATAATGACCGAAGGAAGGCCGAATAGCATAAACACATGTTCAAAAAACAACTCCGCTAATACAGGAGCCGAAGGGATACCTTTGCAAGGAACAAAACGGGCCATTTTAGTGAACGTGTCCACCACCACCCAGATGGAGTCAAAGCCCTTCGACTTGGGGAGATCAGTAACGAAATCCATCGTCAACGTATGCCAGGGCCTGGGAGGTACCGGAAGCGGAAGGAACAACCCAATCGGTCGACCCCTTTGATGTTTAGCCTGAGCACATACTGCGCATGATCTAACATAACATTCTACATCGCGCCTCATAGAAGGCCACCAACACCAACGCTTGAGAAGATCTAAAGTGCGCTCTTGTCCGGGGTGAGCGTTAAAGGGAGCGTCATGAGACCACTCAAGGGCCAGATTACGTGTGTCAGGTGTGGGAAGGAACAGGCGTTCATGTACGAACGGCAGTCCATCAGAATATACTGGGTCCCATTCTCGCAACTGGTCAGAATGATTACTAGTCCAGGACCGAACCGAGTCCATCAGTGACAATGAGGGAGTACATAGACAAATCACATGACTCTTTCCGAGAACAGTGTCAGGGAATGTAGGCAATTGGACCCCCCCCCTGGGGAACGTGACAAGGCATCCGCCTTCCCATGTGCCGTTCCAGGACGGTGCATAATACGGAAGTCAAAAGAGGAAAAGAAAAGATGCCATCGGACCTGTCTGCTATTTATGCATTTTAAAGAGGCCAAATCCTGTAGATTCCGATGATCGGAGTATACTGTGATGGGATGTTTAGCCCCCAGAAGATGATGACGCCAAACACGGAACGCGTCCATGACAGCCAAGAGTTCTTTCTCCGTAACGGTATAATGAGACTCATTACTGGAAAACTTACGGGAGTGGTATGCCACTGGATGTAATTTGCCCGTATTAGGACATGATTGTGACAGTACCGCCCCGAGGGCAAAGGAAGAGGCATCTGCCTCGACTATGAACGGAAGATCAGGATTGGGATGTTGGAGTACCGGTGCGGTAGTGAAGGCGGTTTTCAAAGTATCAAAAGCCTCCTGCTGTTCTCTCTGCCACTGATATGGTACCCGAGGACTAGTCAGGGCCGTGAGTGGGGCTACAATCGTAGAAAAGGAAGAAATGAAACGCCTATAAAAGTTGGCGAATCCTAAAAAGGCTTGCAAGGACTTGAGTGTTTGAGGTACTGGCCAATCTAAGACTGCTTTGACCTTAGACTCGTTCATGGATAACGCCCCAGGGGTGATGTGAAAACCCAAAAACTCAACAGAGGTCTTATGGAACTGACATTTCTCAGGTTTGGCAAATAAGGAATGTTTTCTTAAACGGGTTAATACTTCTCGGACGTGTTTTACATGGTCATCAAGATCACGAGAGAAGATCAGGATGTCGTCCAAATACACAACCATGTACACATCCAGAATATCCCTGAAAATGTCATTCATGAATCGTTGGAACGTGGCCGGGGCGTTACATAAGCCAAAGGGCATGACAAGATATTCGTACAAGCCGTAACGAGTACAGAAAGCAGTTTTCCACTCGTCTCCCTCGCGAACGCGTACTAAATTGTATGCGCCGCGTAGATCAAGTTTGGTAAAAATGGAAGCATGTGTTAAATGATCTAAGAGCGGAGTAATTAACGGGATGGGATATCTATCCTTCTTGGTGATAGCGTTAAGACGCCGATAATCCACACAAGGACGTAGATCCCCCTCCTTCTTGGGTACAAAGAAGATAGGACTGGCCGCTGGTGAAGTGGAGGGGCGGATGTGTCCTAAACGCAGGGCGTTCTGTACATATTCTTTTAACACCAGTTCCTCCGAAGGAGACAAAGAGTAGATCCTGCCCGAAGGAACAGTGGAATCGGGAAGCAATTCGATTGGGCAGTCATATGTTCTATGTGGAGGAAGTACCTCAGACGAGCCTCGATCGAAAACTGATTCGAAAGCCCGATATTCTGGCGGAATCCCAGACATCAACCCCCCAACAGTATGGGACTGTATGACTTCTGGATCGTCAGCGGTCAGTGTGAGTTGTGCTAAGGCTCCCAAGAACCGAGAGGGCGTGTCAGGGACTTGATGGACCGGGAGACAATAATTCTGACAAATCTCGGACTCAAAGAGTACAGTGCCTGCTTGCCAATTGATCAGGGGATTATGTTCACGTAACCAGGGTATCCCTAGTATGATACCGAATTGAGGTGCGGTGATCAGATCAAAACTTAAGGTTTCTGTGTGTATGTCTTGGATGTTCAACAAGAGGGGTGCAGTTTGTTGTCTAACAGGACCAGAAACCAATGCGGAGCCGTCTACGGCTTGGACATGTTCCGGTCGTGTTTTTACCACTAAGGGTAGATTGAGGGTATGGGCCAAATCAATATCTATGTAATTACCAGTGGCACCGGAATCAATAATGATATTGACTGCATGAAGAAGGCCAGTAGAAGGACATAGAGTAGCCTTTACGGAGATGGGTTGAACACGAGCAAAGGCAAGAGGGATACCCGGAGAAGATGAAGGGACACTCGACCTGTTCTCCGGTTCTAAGGTCGAGCCACCCGAAAAACCTGACTCTTCTTGGGACGTCGAGGACACTCTTTCACGAAATGTCCAGTGGTGCCACAATAAAAGCATGCATTATCTACCCTTCTACGTTCCCTCTCAGATGTTGTGATAGGACTGCGTAATCCTCCCACTTGCATAGGTTCTTCAGTACTGGAAGCGGGAGTACTAACAAGAGTAGGAGAGGAAGAGGCCCCCAATTCAGCTCTACGCTCCGATCGTCGTGCATCTACCTGCAGGACGAGATCAACCAATTCCTGATACTGAGTAGGCATAGTAGGGATCACTGCTAGGGCGTCTTTCATGGTGTTACTTAACCCCCTATAAAAGACCACCGCCCGCTTGTTTTCTGGCCATGACGTTTCCGCAACTAGCTGATTGAACCGGGTGATGTAATCTATCAGAGTCCTTTTGCCCTGAGTCAATTCCAACAACTCCAGATCCCTAGACTGTGCCTTGTGTCGGGTATTGAATACTCGGGACATTTCTAGGATCAACAAATCAAAGTCATAAAGAACTGGACTATTGTTCTCTAACAGGGGATTAGCCCAAGCGGCAGCTGTTCCAGCTAAATGGGAAAGGGCGAAGGCGGCCTTAGCAGTGAACGTGGGAAAAGCCAAAGGCCTGCATAAGAAATGTAACTTGCACTGGTTAACAAAGGTTCTGAATTTCTTGGGATCGCCTTGGTAGCGTTCAGGAGCAGCCAGGGGGGAAGGAGTCGGGAGGATTATTGGAGGCGGGACTGTAGAAGTAGCCAAGGGAGGGGGTGTAGTGGAGGAGCTGCCATCTCCAAACTCAGGGTCTGCAGGAAGGGAGTGTTGAACGCTCTGTATGGTGTCCAACCTTTGATGGATCACCGTGTTCGCGGCGGCCATATCTGCCCTTAATATTGTAATTGCCTGAACTAAAGCAGTTATGGGTTCGTCCGTGGATCCCTGCATCGTCTAACACGACTATACGGCTTCTCAGTCTGTTCTGACTTGAGTGTCGTGTAGACCGATGAGACCTCCGTCCCCAAGTGACGCACAGGGGAACAAATAGAAACCCGCTGTGCGACCCTTGAGGCCACAGGTGAGAGATGTCTTCCCAGATCCACGGAGCCTCTGGAACACCGATGCTGCTGTCAAGAAGGAAGGAGGTTAAGCACCAGGCAATCACAATACAGCAGGTAAACAAAAGAATCTAAAGTGTCTTACCTATCTGGTGTAAGGGAGACCCAGGAAACCTAGTAGGGAGGTTCGAGGCTCAACAAGATACAGCGGTCCCCGGAGTGGTAGAACCGCAGGTAAGCGTGGATACGGGTAGGCCACCTGTAAGATAGGGCTTGGCTTGGGCGTAGGAGTACAGCAAGATACTCAGGGATGATCCAAAGACAAGTCGATGTGCAGTCCAAAAAATCCGGCAACAAGTAAACAGTTCCAAGCAAAGGTACAAAGGGGTGTCCAAGAGAGTCCAAGATTGAGTTCCGTGGTCGAGGTAGCAAGGAGCAAGTAGTAACGCCAAACAGGGTCCGAAGCCAGCTGAGAAGCAATGATCGTCCTGCCTCTCAGTTCTTTATACTGTGTGTCCCTGGGTCATGTGACGTCTCTGGGTCATGTGACGTCCACCAAGATCACGTGAGGAACGCCACACTGTATCACATGACCGACGTGATGACGTAAGGCCGCCCCTTCTGCGATATATTCTCCAAGGCAGTTGCCAATGCAGGAAAGGTTTTAATCGAGCCCGTACACCAAAGGAGGTACGGTGTTTTCGGTTCTGTGGGTTCACCGAATCCCTTGAGCCTCGAAGCTGGGGTGGAGAAGTTGGGGGAATGTGAGCAGTGTTCCGATGTGGGGAGGCCTGATGTGCCGAGGATCGCCTAACAATCCACGGACCTGGATCAGACGCTGATGGTCACGTACAGGGATAGTGACTATTTGTGTATCTGCAGCCACTGATCATGGGCTAATATATAGGAGCATGATGATTATGCATTTGTCTAACTTCTCGCTTCTGGTCAGACCCTTTGATCAGCATGTCTAGAGTGATTGAATCTCTCTGTATCTGCAGGCCTGAATCAGATGCTGATGGTCGCGTGCAGGCATATTGATTCTCTGTGTATCTGCAGCCACTGATCATGGGCTAATATATAGGAGCATGATGATTGTGCATTTGTCTAACTTCTCGCTTCTGGTCAGACCCTTTGATCAGCATGTCTAGAGTGATTGACTCTCTCTGGATCTACTGGCCTGAATCAGATGTTGATGGTCGGGTGCAGGGGTATTGATTCTCTGTGTATCTGCAGCCACTGATCATGGGCTAATATATAGGAGCATGGTGATTGTGCATTTGTGTAACTTCTCGCTTCTGGTCAGACCCTTTGATCAGCATGTCTAGAGTGATTGAATCTCTCTGTATCTGCAGGCCTGAATCAGATGCTGATGGTCGCGTGCAGGAGTATTGATTCTCTGTGTATCTGCAGCCACTGATCATGGGCTAATAGATGGGATCAGGGTAATCTCTGTGTAACTTCTCGCTTCTGGTCAGACCCTTTGATCAGCATGTCTAGAGTGATTGACTCTCTCTGGATCTACTGGCCTCAATCAGATGTTGATGGTCGGGTGCAGGGGTATTGATTCTCTGTGTATCTGCAGCCACTGATCATGGGCTAATATATAGGAGCATGGTGATTGTGCATTTGTGTAACTTCTCGCTTCTGGTCAGACCCTTTTGATCAGCATGTCTAGAGTGATAGAGATATTCAATCTGCATGCAGGCCTGAATCAGATGTTGATGGTCGCGTGCAGGGGTATTGATTCTCTGTGTATCCAGCCGCTGATCATGGGCCAACAGATGGGAGCAGGGTATTCTCTGTGCAACTTCTCACTCCTGGTGGGACCCTTTGATCAACATGTCCAGAGTGACTAAATATCTCTGTATCTGCTGGCACTGATCCATGGCATCTAAATTTACAACCCTTCGATAGAAATGTAATCTATTTTTCCTTGGAGAAAATTCTCCCTGTGGCCGTCAAGCTTCACCAGTGTTATGGTGGCTCCAAAGAGGCAAAATAGAAACGTGTGATGGGAGAGTGGAAGTGGCCATTTCAGCTCACAAGCCACACAGCGCACAGCATCGCCAAGAATCAGCCATGGAGGTTTGCCCCCAGTTCAGAGCCACAAATCTCTGGGAAGACAGCCATTACATGCTATACTTGCATTTCTGCTCATTATGAGATTAATGTAATTATCTAAAAGGGCAGAACCCTTTTAGCAAAGCTTTACCAGTCCAAGACACACAGCTCTCAACAACAGAAGCATTTCACCCCCATTAGAGAACATCGCTCTGGCGCAGGTTAACATCCATGTGATTAGAGCGTTGGGGCAATATAGCCAAACGCTCTCAATATTATATTGTGCTCACATAATGCAAGACCCGCTTCTCTACCACTACGATGTTGCATCTCTGAGAAGTGACAGCCTCGAGCTTTGCTCTGTGTCACTGAACTGGAGGTGAACTTAACTTCTACTACCACTGCCTTTATCATTACATTACATTTATGTTTAGTCTCATTTGGTAGCAGCATAAAAGGGGCTGAAGTGACCTATTGTAGTGAGGATCAGGACATTGAGGGCAGCCAACCCTTAGAAGGCACAAAGCTGTGGAATTAGTGAGAATCACAGGAGTGCACTGCCTGTGATGCCACATTGCCACATGCACAGAACATGCACTTGGGGGCTTTGTATCATCTTTTTAGACTCCCCAGCTGCCCTCATCTCTTCTCGGCAGTGTGAGACTTTCTACCATAGCCCTCACTGTGTAGTATGTCTTAGTGCCATGTCTAGTAATGTATTATTTGTGTTGTAACAGAATTCTGCATAGAAGAGGATGGAATGACTACCTGCATTGGTGATCAGGACAGTGAGAGAAAAGAAAGCACCAGCAGTTCCACAGGTGAGTACATTGTGTTTAATTATTGTGAGTCAGGAGTGTTTGGTGTTGTAATTGCATCCCTGCCATGCAATATTGGGCATTTGCCGACACGTAGAGTAAAATAAAAACGTTAGAACAGGTGAAATTGACTTCATGCCTTTTTTTGTACTACGTTTTTCAAAAATATAAATGACTCCTCAATTAACAGCTGAAGGAGGCATTTCCAATGGATTGCCAGGGGTGAGGTAGAGCATCAGAAAAACATGTGGCTAAGTAAAGCATGGGGTGTTTTGATTAGGCAGAGCATGAGCGGGCCGCAATGAGAAAGAGCACATGTGACTTATGAGGAAGAGTATGAGGAAAAACTGAGTAAGAGCACAGGGGACCACACTAGGGCCCAGGACGAGGAAGAGCATAAGAAACCGGGATGGGGAAGAGCAGGAAGGATCTGGGTGCAAAAGAGCGTAAGGGCCCAGGATGAGGAAGAGCATAAGGCAAGGGGACGAAGAAGCGCGTGAGGAACTGTGAAGAAGAAGGGCATGAGGGCCGGGGACGAGGAGGAGCGTAAGGGATCAGGATGAGGAAGAGCATAAGGCACTGTGACAAAGAAGCGCATGAGGAACTGTGAAAAGGGGCTTGAGGGACGGCGACGAGGAGGAGCGTAAGGGACCAGGATGGGGAAGAGCAAGAGAGCACCGGGATGAGGAAGAGCAGGAAGGATCCGGGTGCAGATGAGCAAAATGCACTGTGAAGAAGGGCATGAGGGACGACGACGAGGAGGAGCATAAGAAACTGGGATGAAGAAGAGAGCAGTGGGATGTTATGTTATGTTACTTGGCATTTATATAGCGCCTTAGGTATCATTGGTATGACCTCAAAGGGCTGGTAGGTTGAATGCCCTCGGGAACCGCAGTTTGAGTCAGTAGAGAGAGAGAGAATGTGGTATGGTGCCTGGGCGCACCGGATATGTGTGCAGCTGGTGTGGTTGTTGGATGATAGCTGCTTCATAGCGGTAGGTGTGGTGCTGAGGAAATCAGTTGGATGTGTTCAGTCTGGAGGGTGGACACTCAGACTGAGTTCTGGCTGCGTTAGGCCTGAGGAGACGCCTAAACTAGCCGGAATATGCTCAGCTAGCTCTGTTTTATTAGGATGATGAGGTGTTCGTGGGGTCATGTTAGTATGAGAACAGCAAGGTCGAATGTGTTATAGCATAGCTGTGTTCTAGTTGAATGATGGTGTATTGGAGAGAGTAAGTGTAGTAGTGTGATATGGTGGTTTAGCAGTGAAGCGCTTGCTGTCAGGCACGAGAGCAGGACAGGGGATGTACATAGCTGCATACGTATATAAAGCGACCGGATGAATAGGGTAACAAGGAGATACAGGTACATAGCAGTCGTTCTGTCTTCTTCGTCCGCTTCATCCGTTCCATCTACTTTATCACTTCATCACTTCATTCTCTTCGTCCAATCCGTCCGTTCTATCCAAACCGTCCATCCAATCCGTCCGATCCAATCCGTCCGTTCCATCCAATCCGTCCATTCCATCCACTTCGTCCGTTCCATCCACTTCATTTGTTCCAATCAGTCTATTCGTTTTAGTTACACTATTCGTTTTAGTCTTTCAATCTGTTCGATCAACACTCTTTGCTCTTTTGTTTTCTTTGTTCCACAACCTTGGGTGTCTGTTTATTGTGGCTATTTACTCCGTTTATTCCAAGCGTCGATTTTTTTAACAGAAGAGCCATGTTGTCAGTAGTTTGCGGAATGACATGTAGTCTTCGGTGAGTCTAATGCGGGGTGTAAGCGAGTTCCACAGGGTGGGGGCCAAGGCTGAGAATGATGATCCTCCTAACCTGATTGAGTTGGTTTTTGGTATCACTAAGAGGAGGCCAGAGCTCGATCTTAAGAGTGCACGGTGGTGGTAGGGTTTTAGTTTGTTCTGTAGGTATAGAAGTCCGGTTTTATGCATTGCTCGGTGGGAGATGCATAAGGTTTTGAAAGTCACCCTTCGTCAAACCGGGAGCCAGTGGAGAGTTCTGAGGGCTGGAGAGGTGTGATCTCTTGGGCCAAGTGCTAGAAGCAATTTGGCTGCAGCGTTTTGTGCTCTTTGTAGTTTGATGAGGTGGTATGCTTGGACCCCGACGTAGAGGGAGTTGGCATAGTCCAGTCTTGACATTACACTAGATTGGACAGCGGCGAGTCTGTTGGGAAAGGAGAGGTACAGAAAAATGCACCTAAGAATTTTGAGGTGGTAAGGGCAGGACTTGGAGACATTGTTGATTTGGTATGAGAGGGTTAGGTCAGAGTCGAGAGTGCATCAAAGGTTTTTTACTGTGGTCGAGTGGTTGGTGGATTACCCATGGATGTTGGCCATGGTAGAGGGTGGGGAAGAAGCTCAGTGTTGCCGCACACCATGATTTCGGTTTTAGTGGGGTTTAAGAGGAGGTCGTTGGTGGTCATCCAGCGATCAATGTCAAGGAGGCAGGCAGAGAGGTCGGGCTGACAGTTGGGGTTTGAGTTGAGGAGTTTTAAGATGAATTGGGTGCCATCAGCGTAGTTATAGTACAGGATACTATGCGAGCGGATTCATCCCGGGAGGGTGGACATGTAGAGGTTGAATAGGAGGGCTGATAAGCACGCTCCTTGTGGAACTCCGGTATTCACTGGTCGGGCGGCGGAATCAAAGGAGGAGAGGAGGGTTATGAGGAAGAGCAGGAAGGACCTGGGTGCAGAAGAGCATAAGGGCCTAGGGTGAGGAAGAGTATAAGACACTGTGATGAAAAAGCGCATGAGGAATTGTGAAGAAGAGCATGAGGGACGGCGACGAGGAGGAGCGTAAGAGACCAGGATGAGTAAGAGCACAATGGCCCTTGACGAATAACAGCATGAGGGACTGGGATGAGGAAGGGCACAAGGTACCACAGCACAGAAAAGCATGAGGGACCTCAATGATGAAGACAATGAGATAAGGCAAAGAAGAAGAGCATGAGGTGCCGCAATGAGGAATGGCATGGGGACCGACGAGGAGTAAGAACACAAGGGATTGCGGCATGGGTAACAATGAAGAGTATGAGAGATCATGTTATGACAATGAAGATTACTTTCACATCCTTACTGTTCATGGCCTATAAGAATGTCATTGTAGTTTCCCTTGTTTCTTCCCTTGAAGTGCTTTGAAACACAGTGTGTATAGGCGCTATATAAATAAGCTATCATATATCACATCATATCATACTATAGACCAGGACAATTAAGAGCTTTATGGACTGGGACAAGAGGGAGCATGCTGCACTGCAAAGAGGAAGAGCCTGAGAGACTGGAATGTGTGATAGCATGAGGGATGAGAAAAAGCACAAGGGCATATGATGAGGTGGAGCACAGAAGGCTAGGAGGAGCACAAGGGACTGAGAAGTGGAAGAGCACAAGGGCCCAGGACAAGAAAGAGCACAAGAGACTGGGATGAGGAAGAGCACAAGACTGCAGTGAAGAAAAGCATGAGGAACTCCAAAGAGGAAGAAGCACAAGGGTCCAGGATGAGGAAAAGCATGATGGACTGGTGCCGGTGCTTCAGTGACGACCATGCCGGTAGGGGCCTGAAAACCCAACAGGTCAGGCTTGCCCTGGGATCCGTGGACCGTATCGGCATTGTTGTAGTATGGCGGTTCGGAAAAGGAGCCGGTACGTTGCTACCTTTTCATGATGCCTTTGCCACAACAAACGCCAGTATATAAAACCTTTTCATGCTGGCTGTGCCCATACATGTTCATGCAGACTTCCCTAAAATATGCCCCTATTACCATATAAGGACTCCTAGGCACTCAAAGTGCCATGCCACAGAAAAAAAGCATATCCAGGATGGCTATACCAAGATCACACATAAATTTACTTTAACCCTTGATGCAAAGTACAAAGATGGCATGACACACAAATAATATTTTGCTAGATTGGAGCCACCAATGTAAGCCAGTCTAGCCACATAATAACCCTCATCATGTTTACTTTACCCTTGATGCCATGTCAAAAATGTCATGCCACATTACGAAAGTAAATGCAGAGAGGCACTATTAATTTAGGCCAGTCTAGCCATGTCATATTACTTATCATGTTTGCTGACACATTTAGAAATTATATGCAGGCTGACACTAGATGTGCACATCTGCATTATTGTGGCATGGCATTTTTTACTTTTCATCAAGAGTAAAGCAAACCTGATACTTGTTATTTATTACTTGGCTAAGGAGAGCACAGAGCCACGATTATAGACTGTTTTTAAAACATGATGGAAACGAGGGCAGGGCTAAGTGTGAGTGAAGTCAGGAGATCTGGAGGCAGACTGCAGACCTAGCAACACCCCTGGCCCTCACACTTCCCTTCGGCTCTCTGCTCCCTTCTTCTCCTGCACCTTCTTTCCTCTCTTTGGTCTCCATTACCTCCTCTAAGCGCTCCCCCCCTCTCTGCTTTCTCACTGCTCCTTCACCTCCTCACCACAGTGTCATGCTCTGCTTTCTTGCCTTCCTCACCGCTCCATTGTGCTCTAACATGCACCTCTGTCCCTGTACTCCACACTCCCACCAGACGCTTTGCTGGGGTGGCTATTGTCACAGGTCCTTGATTGGGGATGAGCTTGCACAACCTTGGTATTCGAATGTGAATTTGAATCAATTGTATATCACTGTTAGTTAAACTTGGGGTGCATACCCACTATTGAGAGTGCCTCTGTGATGTAGCACTATATAATCCAAGAAGAAAGACCTTGGCCGTGAGGCCAGCGGTGTGGGCTGCACACCCTAATAACCACAGTGAGGTGGTATAATTTGGTGATTATTGTACTTAAATTATTGGTATCTTGTTATCACTTTTATCACATTGTTACAGTTACCGCAACTCATACACGGGTATGTGCCCGGATGTTTGTCTGGTAATTTCTGTTTTCTGTGTCTTTGGCTATGTGTATTTTCCAATAGGTTTCTCAGATTGTTGCTTTTTTGGTATGTGAACACCGGGTGGGGGGGTCGCAAAGAGATCTTATGTTCTGTTGTCATTCTGCAAAATATCCCACCTTTTTAAAATGCTGTCTTTTATTTGTCGACTCTGTATTGAGTATTTCGTAACAAAAACCAACTCTGGACTGTCTCGTTCTGGTCTTTTGGATAACAATTGTGCATGATCCTGTGTGTTAGTTTTAACATGGGCTGCTGATAAATCTTCATCCGGATAACTTGTGTCCTATAATTGTGAGACCGTGCTGCAAATCTGCATTGGCCTACCCCGAGTGGGCGATCATGTATCAGTCTTTGACAAACTCCTGGGGGGTGTGGATCACTATGTCCCCCTTTTTTTGTATCTCAGGGCCTTTGTGCACTGTGTTACTTCTAGATTACTCCTAACAACATACTCCTATCTTACTCCTATGGACACATTAACATAAGACACAAAGAAAACACATGAATCGAATCAAACAATAGAAACACTTTTATACATGCACAGTAAGGCATGATGCAAACAATAATATAATGCAAATATCGAATTTGCACTTTTTATGCTTTTGGTGCAAATCTACCATGCAGTTCAATAACTATAAGCCTTACAGGCTTCTAATGCAAGCCTGTGATTAGGTGGATCTATCATGTCTAATGCAATATACATATGGCAAGTGTCAGCATTCAGCATTCCGCTCTAATCCACACCATTCCTTACTCTCTCTCTCTCTCTCTAAGACAATCCCTGTCTGATTTCCCCTTCTCCAAACCCAAAGCTCTGTGTGAGTATCTACCCTAATCAATCAGTTTAGGCCATAACCCATACTTCCCATTTGCAGGTGCAGGCTTCCCTTGGTCTCATCTCGAATGTGTCCCATCTCTGCCCTCTCCAGCCCCCTTTGACAAGTCTGTTCACTCGAACTGCCTCAAGCCTCTGCCAAGCTCATCGATTTCTACCAAGCTTCCGAACTCCCAAAGCCATCGGATTCTGCTGCACCAAAAACACCTCTCCCTCAATGGCAACTTCCTTTCATTCGCTTCTCCATCTCATGCCAACCAGACGTCTCTCTATCTTATCGAACTCGAACTCCTAGTTCAATTTCAGGCTTCCAGTTATAGTGTCATTTCACGTCACACTTTCTCCATGGTTACATGTCTCTCTCTAAGCTAAGATTCACTTGTCTGTCTCTGTCAGCATTTCTAAATCCAAGCAGTGCCTAAAAGTCTGTGTTGCATGTACTTTCACTGCGTGTTCTGGTCAATCACTGCGTGTTCTGTCATTGCGATATTTGTCATCATATCTACTAGCATATCTCCTTCTGTCTGCGAAGCATCCTACCATCTATTTCTAAATTCAAATCCATTCAAATCCCTCTATCCTTCTCGTGCATGTCTCTGTGAGCCAAACTCTCCTCCCTCCATATGGTGCTGCCCCCAACTTTTCTCTCTTTGCGAAGCACAGCCAGCCATGCTGATAAGCCTCCTTCGCCTTCCCCACTCGGACAAAGTTCATGTTATCTGTCTGTCTGCCAAGCAAATATTTACATTCCTTTCTTCACACTAACTCATAACAACTTCGCACTCCACGGCTCTTCTGTGTCTCATTCAGAATGGCTTTATAATGCCATAGGCCTTATTCTTTCTCTAGTGCTTACTCTCTCACACAAACCCAAGCACTATCTATAATGCAAACTTCTTTGCATATTCTAAGTGCAATGCATACGTGTCTCTATACATGCATACATAATACATAACAACATATCTCTTTATGTGTCTCTACAAATATAACAATGGGCCTCATTACAAGTAGGGCGCAAAGGGATACCGGGCACCAGTAATGACACCGATGCCGGTAATCCCTTTGCGTCCTACTACGAGTTCCCTTTGCGGGTCCTTCCTTAATGCCTGCTTTTAGCAGGCATTAAGGACGGGACCCGCAAAGGGACACCAGGGTCAATAACGGTACCGTAATTTACAGTACCGTTATTGCCGCCTTCCTCCTTCCTATTGAGCCCTATGGGGGCTCAAATGGGAATGGAGAATGGCCCTGGTGAATGGGGAATTACCGGTCCCTCCGACTTCGGAATGGACCGGTAATTACTCCATTCACCAGGCCGGAGTCGGAGTGATTTTGGAGGCAGCCAGGCCGCAAATAGCGGCGTGGTTACCTCCAAAGTCGGAATGAGCCCAACCTGTCTCTAAATGGCACTACATGGCACTTCAAATATAACTGGCCTTATTCTATAAGCAAATGGCTAAATATATGTGGCAGTATAATGTGGCTAGTCTAATGATGTCACCACTTCAGTACTAATCAGAACTAAACAGGATGCAATGATGGAATGATGGGTAATGATTCCATAACAATGAGTAATGTTATGTAATGTATAATTATGTAATGTAAAGTATAAGCATCCTGTAACCAAGCTTTGAATCACCTTGCTGCTCATGCGCCCTCATACCCTCGGGTCTGGTGCGCAATACAAATGAATAAACTAAACTAAACTAAACTAATGATTCCATAATGATAACAACCCAGGCTTCTCCATACTATCAGGTTTCACATAATCTTTTGTGCCGTTTGCTCAGTTCAATTTCACACTCTATTGGATCACTCATGATTCTTTTTATCATTAACATTTGGCCATAGGGTAAATTCTGCAGGATGCTTGGTGAATAGAAGCTCATTCTATGAAGAAGATTATTCCTGTCTGTTTGCTTCGTGTATAGAGTTTTGAGATCTTTCGGCCTTCAATAATTGTTTGCACATGTAGATAGTGGACATTGGGGCTTCCTATCTCCATAGTAAATTGTAGACATCTATCAATATTATTTAGATATATCAAGAAGTAATTTAATTCTTCTTTATTGCCTGACCACACGCCAAAGACGTCATCTATGTAACGTATCAATTTATTTAGGTGACCTTTCCAGCGTGGGTTGTTGATTATGTGGGTGGTTTCAAAGTCGTACATAAAGGAGTTTGCATATGATGGCGCCATAGTGGCTCCCAACGCTGTTCCAGTTAGCTGTTTAGAGTAAACATCATTTTATTCAAAGCATGAATTTGTTGAGATGAACTTCAATAATATCATCAAAAACTCATTTTTAGCTCCTATTGGTCCTGCTTGTAATAAGTCTCTCAACTGCTTCCTGCCCCAGGTTGTGTGGGATACTCGTATATAGGCTTGCAACATCTATAGTAAATAGAGTGTCACTTGTTGTTAATATGATTTGTTGCAGAATTTGAAGAAAGTGAGTAGTGTCCTTCACATACGTAGATGTCTGTTGAATAATTGGTTGGAGGGAGTAGTCTATATTAGGTGTCGAGTGGTTGCAAAATACTTTCTGTGGCTGCTACGATCGGCCTTCCTGGTGGATTGTTGAGTTGTTTATGTATCTTGGGTAAGGTGTACAGATGTGGCATTTTTGGATAAGTGGTCCATAAATATGTCCTGGTTTTGTAGCTGATCCAGTTGTTCTCTAGTGCTGTCTCCAATATTTTTTCCAAATCTGCCTTGATATTCTTGTGGGATCTTCGGTCAGTAGTTCATATTTATCTTGATCTGACAGTTGTTTAAGACATTCTTGATGATATTGTCCAGTGTCTTGTATTACTATTACTCCGCCTTTATCGGCTGGTCTGATAGTTATTGTGTCATCTATGAACAGGTTTTTGATGAGGGATAATTCTCCTCTGCTTAGATTGTGCCTCTTCGGAGGATGAAATTGTATTTTTTTGAGATCACTTAACACCATGTTGTGGAAAATGTCAATAGAAGGCACGTTCTCTGGAGGACAGAAGGTGCTTTTAGGTTTGACTTCTACGTATTCTGTTTCTGGTACTGGTTCAGTAGAGGCGTTGCCTATTTCTGAGAAGAATGTCTTCAGTTTCAATTTGCGAACTAGTTTATATAGTTCAACCTTAGTACTAAACCTGTTGCAAGTTGGCACAAATTTTAGTCCTTTCTCCAATGTTTTAATCTCTTGTATTGATAATACTCTCTTTGAGAGGTTCACCACTAACTTAGATTCATTTGAAGTCGTGTCTTCATCCCTTGATCTTTTCCTCTTGCCTCTCCTTGTCCTCTTCCTCTTAACCCTAAAAAATCTCTTCCTTGTGGATTGGGAGTTTGTGTTGATCTTGTATTTACTCTTGATGTGCTAGCTGTTGCATTCTCTGTTGTGTGTTCTTCTACTGCTTCTGTATTGTCTGATTCTGAACTACTTTTGTCACTCGATTGTTTATTGGGTCTTTGTCCTTGATTGAGAGATTTGTCAGCCCATGTGTATACCTCGTTGTTTAAATAATCATAGGTATCCCTTCTAAACTTTCTTATTTTCCGAGCTTCCAAATCTTGTTTGTAGCTTTCGAGTTTGATGTTAATGTCAGTTAATATTTCTGCAAAAGATTCTGCATTGGTTATATCGGTTATGTCCTTTGATAGAACTTCTATCGCCTGCTCTAATTGTTCGATGTTCCTCGAAAGTTCTTTAATCGTTAGCAGTATTAGATCTAGCGAACATTTGTTCAAGATTTGTTCCCACTTCTCCACAAATACTCTGTTCTCTTTACATATCGTCGGACGTAAGGGTATTCTAAGCCCTCTTGGAATTTGCTGTGCCTTGTAGTATCTACTAAGGGTGACTGCATGCAATTTCCGATTGATGATTTTTCTTATAGAATATTCCAGTTGTTTAATTTTGCTTTGCAGATCTTTGTTTGTTGTAGTATGGACTGTGTCTTTGGTGAGACCAAGTATGGCGTCTGCCTCAGCGGCCGAAAAGCCGAGTGTTGTTGCTCTATTTTCTGTAAGAAATTCAATGTCTTCGTAAGACATAATGGTGTGCACCAGCTCAAAAAATCACGGATGTGAGATATGAGAACCTGATTGGGGGTGAGCTTGCACAACCTTGGTATTCAAATGTGAATTCGACTCATTTGTATATCACTGTTCTTTAAACTTGGGATGCATACCCACTATTGAGAGTGTCTCCGTGATGTAGCACTACATAATCCAAGAAGAAAGACCTTGGCCGTGAGGCCAGCGGTGTGGGCTGCACAACCTAATAACCACAGTGAGGTGGTATAATTTGGTGATTATCGTACTTAAATATTGGTATCTTGTTAAATAATTTGCTTCCACACATTCATAAGGTGTAGTTATCTAAATTCTATTTATTGTTAATTTATACGGCAGACATATCGCAATTTCTGGCCTATGCATTTCGGGCAATAATGTCCTTCATCGGGGCCTTTGATAATATATATTTCTCATATCAGACTATAGTCATCAGTCATCATACATGATGATATGCATGCAAATATTCATATCATAACAAACAAATCATAAGTATCAACCGAATACCCCATTGTGGTTGTACAATTCCAACCATGTAGTTTGTCAGTATCACAAGGATATATTATTTGCATAGATCTACAGTTATAAGATTTGCCATTCACATTCGCATTAGGGTTCATGAGCACACATGTATGTACATATCTTTATTTCACAGGCTAGATTACATGCTGTGCATAGGCCAACATCTAGTGGAAGCTGCATTATATATATTATAGTTTGTTCTTCGAAACTCGAAAATGGGCATCGACTTAGGGCGTGCCAGTAATAGAATCTCTAGTGTGACGTTCACTGTCCCCATGATCCCTCACGCGTGTAGGACCCTCCAATTATTTTTTTCCGCCATACTTGTCGGAAGCATAGTTGCGGAGTTCCCTGGCTTTTAGCCATTTGTCATTAATTACTCAAAAATTCCCTGTTCCTCTTATCCCACGTCGAGACTCCAAAGATTGACGCTGGTATTGAAGAACAAACAGCCATTGAGACTGCACGATGGACTTTGGGCATCGGAAGGCCTCTGGCCTCGGCCCTGCAAGTAGGGAGAGTGGGGGGGTGGACATACTCACACTCGTTTATTTCCTACATACACTCGCACGCTACCGTAAAATAACATATGGAGAGTTCTCCATTTAAAATCTGCCCCAAGTGCAACCGTAAGTTCCCTTGGGTAGATAAGCATAACACCTGTAATCTCTGTTTGCCTAGGGAGCACCCCGAAGCCAATTGCAAAGCATGTAAGCTCTTTAAAGCTAAAACACTTAAGGACCGCTCCACCAAACGTTGGGCCCATTACGCCAGGCAACTCGTTGCCATGGATGCTGTGTGTTCCTTCAGTGATGGCAGCAACGCTGCCGTTTCGGACGGCGAGGGCACTGGAGTGTCGTTAGACACCCAAGCGCGAGCCCCTGACCTCGGAGGACTGTCCGGCGGGGCAGTTATGGGGACCACTCCCGGCGGCATGAGCGCTACCCACACATCTACATCTAAACACACTAACCCCTCCTGAGAATCGACACGCGTGTCGAGCGATCGGCAGAAAAAGGCACAAAGAGAGCAGTCCGCAGAATCGGTGTCCTCTGGGCGTTCCAGGTCTCGATCGCCTCATGACACACAGCAACCGTCTACGATTGCTAAAGGTGCCACGCTTCCTAAAGTCACAGAGGTATGGTCGTCAGAAGACAAAACCGACCTCCACCCCCAAGCAGCACGTTCAAAGTCGACTCCGACAGTTCGTTCTACATCTGCCTCCGAGTCTCAACATCCCCCCTCTAAATCTTTAGACCCTAAAGATTCAGGGAAGACCAAGGAGTCAGGGAAACATGCCTCCATACATGGTAAAGGGGACAAACAGAAAAGACCATCTGAACACCAGGTTCAGAAGGACAAACATAAATCTTCTGAAAAAAACCAAGACCTCTGTCACTAGGCCTAAGGTTGTCCCTCCCACTCCAGAGGATATGGGAATTGAAGATGAACCTCAACAAGAGGTGGTCATTCCCAGTTCCAAGGATTGGAGCGCTGAAGACATTGACAGAGTGATGAGGAGAATGTCTTTTTATGGCTAACAATTACAAGAAAAATCCTGATTACTTTTTGAGCTATCAGAATACCCCTACTACCTCTACTCCGTCTGGATTCAAAGACCCTCAGCCTCCTAGTAAGAGACCTCGTACTGAGACTCCAGTTCAGGGCCTGATTTCAGACCCACTCACTATTCAACCTTACCATCAGTATGCTGAAGATCCAGACATACATATACTGGATGACCAGGCAGGGGTCGAATATTATGGGGACAATGAGGACCAGGATGAGGAGGAAGACGAGGCAGAGGCCTATAGTCTCGACTCCCCTATTCCCAAGGATCCACCGGTCAATGACTCACCTGTGGATAATCAGCCATTACTGAATGAGGTCTTAGCTAAAGCTGCAGAGCACTTTCAGATAGACACTTAAGGGGCTCAAGAAGAGAGGGACTTTGCAGAGGAAATTATGGGGGATAGGAAATCCGTTGCCCAAGCCATACCAATTCTGAAATCCATTCAACGCAGAATTGATCCCTCCCTCCTCACCCCTAACCTTACCCGGGCAGTCAACCCAAGAATAAAGAAATTATTCAGGGCCGTCCCCTCCGACCCACTTTATGTAGGGGGTCATCTTAAACCTGACTCATTGGTGGTCACAACCACCAGAAAAAGGGCGGGTACACCTCTAGCATCCTCGGAAGCTCCCCCAGACAAGGAGAGCAAAAGGATATATGGGCTAGGAAGGAAAGTGGCTTCCACCTCGCTTACCAGGCAAGAATTGCTAATACCACCACTCTGCTGGCAAGTTACTATTGTCACCAATGGGAGCAGGTAGCTGCCCTCATTGCCTCCTCACCTGAACCTCTAAAGGGCCAGTTGGCCCAGATTGCGTTAGAAGGAAGATCGGTGTCCGGATGCATTCTCAAGGCGACTTGACGCAGCAGACAATGCAGGCCGGTTCATCGCAGAGAGCACAATCATCAAGAGACACGCTTGGCTAAGGCAGTCGGGGTTCAAACCCGAGACACAAGCCACTCTGATCGACATGCCGGTGGAACCAAATGTCTTGTTTGGGAAAGCGGTGGAAGAGGCACTCAAAACAGCAAAAGACGAATACGAGACCCTTGGACAGCTAACCAATAAACCCACGAACCAACGAGGGAATAATAATTTTCATCGCTCCTGCGGCCAAAATTCCCAGAGAGGGTTCAATTACTCCCAAGGGCAAGGTACATCGTGGTGAAACAACCAACAGGCTACCCAGAATTTCGCCAGAGGTCGGAAAAGGGGCCGTGGTAGAGGGAGAGGCAGTCCAAGTAGAGCCGGTACGCCTCCCAACAAACAGCGACGCTCTGCTCAGGGTCCCTTCCCATGCATCTCCAGTAGGGGGGCGCATTTCCAGCTTCACCCACGCATGGGAAGGGATCACATCAGACAGATGGGTGCTGTCCACAGTGTCCACGGGATACTGCATCGAACTGTTGGAGCGCCTCCCCGACCATCCTCCAAGACAGAAAATACACTACTTGGAGCACCAAAGAATACTCCTCGAGGAGATCATCATTCTTCTTGCAAAGGACGCGATAGAACTTGTCCCGGGCAACCAGGTAAACAAGGGTATTTATTCAACTTACTTCCTTGTGCCAAAAAAAGATCTAACAATGCGCCCAGTATTAGACTTACGCCTTGCAAACAAGTATGTCAAGCCTCAAAAAGTTTGCATGACTACCCTCCAAGAAGTAATCCCCCTACTAAAAAAGGGAGATTACATGGCAACATTGGACATGAAAGATGCCTATTTTCATATTTCCATGTTCCCAGTACACAAAAGATTCTTGCGCTTCAAGGTGGACAGTCAGCACTAACACTTCAAGGTTCTGCCCTTCGGTATAGCCTCGGCTCCAAGGGTATTCACCAAACTACTGGCGGTGGTGGCGGCGCACCTACGCAAGGAGGCAATTGCAGTGTACCCTTACCTGGACGACTGGCTCATCACGGGGGAGACCCCAGTAATTTGCAGATCCAACATCCAAAGAACTATCGACCTCCTCTTCGAATTGGGCTTCTCAATCAACGAGAAAAAATCAAGCCTGGTGCCAAGCACCTCCAAACAGTTCCTAGGAGCTGTTCTAAACACCCAAGAGGGGTTGGCCTTTCCATCAGAGGAAAGAATTCGAAATCTGTTGCTGCAAATTCCTCAATATCAGTCCGGTCGTCAGATAAGGGTTCGCAAAGCGATGTGTTTGGTAGGCATGATGGCGTCATGTATTTACCTGGTTCCCCACGCGCGCCTGCGCATGCGACCCATGCAGGAATGGTTGGCGAAACAGTGGTCTCAGGCAAGTGGTCAGTGGGACGATCTAGTGGTCGTTTCGCCAACACTAGTACAGAGTCTTCGCTGGTGGACAAGAGAGAATCTTTCAAAGGGGAAACCCTTTTACGATCCAGAAATACAGGCTGTAGTCACTACAGAAGCGTCCCTCTCAGGATGGGGAGCACACTTCCTTCACCACACAGCGCAGGGCCTCTGGTCTCACACAGTGGCCAAGAATCACATCAACCTGCTAGAGCTTCTGGCAGTCTTCAGAGTGCTCCTAGCGCCAAATCTGTCCAAGCTTGCCCAGAAAATGTTGATATGGGCACTCAGACGGAACTTTTACCTGTCATCTCAACATGTTCCAGGGGATCTCAATTCACTAGCAGACGCTTTAAGCAGAGACCCCCCTCCCGGAAGAACACGAATGGTGTCTACACGAAGAAGTCGTAGGAGACCTCTTCTCACAGTGGGGTTTCCCCACTATAGACCTATTCGCCACAAGCGAAAACAGACAATGCCCAAGATTCGCATCCAGGTTCCCCCAGCCAGGCTCCATGGGGAATGCTCTATGGATGAACTAGTCGGGGATGTTTGCCTACGCTTTTCCACCAACCCTTCTGATGAGGAAGGTGGTCAACAAGATGCGCAGGGAATCGATGACGCTCATCCTAGTTGCTCCCATGTGGGTGAGACAACCGTGGTTCCCGCACCTGCGCAAACTGGCAGTGTGCGAACCCATCAGACTCCCGTGCTGGCACAACCTACTATCACAGCACGAAGGACAAACAGTACATCCTCAACCCAGCTTGATGAACTTGGCAGCATGGCTCCTGAAGTCATAGAGTTTGGCCATCTCAATCTACCACATAGATGCATGGATATCATAAAAGAATCAAGGAAACCAAATACAAGACACTGTTACTTTGATAAATGGAAAAGATGTGTTATTTGGTGCCAGAATAAACAAATCAACCCGATTGATTGCACTCCTTCCAATATTGTCACCTACATGCTCCACCTTCTGGACGCAGGGTTTGTATTTAATTCACTCAAGGTACACCTGGCGACGCTGACAACCTACACCACCTCCCATAACAAGGTGTTGTGGTGGAAAGTGCCAGTGGTTAAAGCCTTTATGGAAGGGGTAAAGAGACTCCACCCTCCAATTTCCAACCCACCACCAGGGTGGGACCTCAATGTGGTGCTTGCTAAACTCATGCCCCCCCCTTTGAACCCATGCACAAAGCTAGTCTTAAATACCTGACCTATAAGACTGCCTTCTTAGTAGCCATTACATCCATAAGAAGGGTCAGTGAAATTCAGGCTCTGTCAGTGCAGGATCCCTTCTTTACTGTTCATAAGGATAAACCGGTTCTACGAACTCACCCTAGGTTCTCACCTAAGTTCATTTCAAAATTCCATGTTAACCAGTCCATTGAGCTACTGGCCTTCTTCCAAGAACCCAAAAGCTCTGCTGAGGTGAAACTACACACACTAGATGTGCAAAGAGCGGTCCTCTACTACGTAGACAAGACCAGACCGCTAAGAAAGACAGATCAACTGTTCGTCTCCGTAGCTACAAGCAGAGAAGGAGATCGCGTCTCTAAAGGTGCCATCTCGAAGTGGATAGTCAATTGTATCCAGCTATGTTACTCCCTTTCAGAAAAAACACTGCCTTTTACGCCAAGGGCCCACTCTACAAGAGGTACTGGAGCCAGTCTAGCTTTCATTGCAAATGTACCCCTTGACAGCATTTGCAAAGCAGCTACATGGAGATCTATTCACACCTTTACTCAGCACTACTGCATTGACACTCATTCCAAGACAGATACTCAAGTGGGACAAGCGGTTCTAAGACAATTGTTTGCTCATGACCCTTCTCACATCCCACCTCCTTCTTCTAACACTGCTCGCTAATCTATGCACAGCATGTGATTTAAGCAGATTCCACAAGCCTCAGAAGGGATACATTTCTCACCGTAATCGTATTTCTGATGCTTGTATCTGCTTAGATTCACATGCGCCCGCCCTTCCTCCCCTCTGAGAGAAGGCGCATGGATGCTTGTAGTCTTATCTATCTTATCTGCTTGGATACTCTGTACTCGTGCTACTCCTCATGCTACCTCATGTCAGAAAAAATACAATCTGAGGGTCCTACACCCGTGAGGGATCATGGGTACAGTGGATGTCACACTAGGGATAGTATTACTGGCACACCCTAGGTCGACGCCCATTTTCGAGTTTTGAAAAACAAACTAATACTCTGCAGCTTCCACTAGATGTCGGCCTATGCACAGCATGTGAATCTAAGCAGATACAAGCATCAGAAATACGATTACGGTGAGTACTGTATCACATACATTACCAGTATTTGTATCCAGATCAATGATAAGTTGTAAAACCGAGAATCAACATCGGTAATTAAACGAGAGAAAAAAGAAAGACAAAAGAGAGAGAGAAAAATATGGATGACCACTCATCTAAATCCATATTACTGTCTCTTACAGAGGTTCTAAGTATATGTTTCTATTAAGGTTAACACTCATTTGCCTCACTAACCTGTTTGTAGCACTGTCTTTGAAAATATATTCTGTGGAAAGGAGCAATGTATGGATGTGAAAAGGCTGTTTGCTTCTGTAAATGGTTCAAACTCATTGCATTGGAAAATAAGAAGCTCTTACCTATATCTAACGCGGATCACTTACACCGCGTGACTCAAAGCATACAACGTAGTTATCTGAAATGGATATATAAAGGTCCCTTAGTAGGCAATGAGAATGGAATAGATCGAAAAAGCAAACGCTTCTGTAAGTCCTTTCCCTTACCCGATTTGTAGCATCTCAGGTACTGCTACTGTGTAACGCCGTCGCGCGTGTTGACCGTCATTACTTGACTTTGTTGTATAAGGTTGCCCAGGAAACCGCTGCGATTCTGCTGCGGCCCTTTTAGAATGACTACTTCATTACAAGTTGTGTTATGTTGCCCTGGTGATTGCTGCTGATATTGCGGCGGCCATTTTGAAGTGGTCAACAAGTGTAGTGCGATTTGAAACTTTTTAGAAGGAAGCTGGGACTGCTATTAACTGTTGTCGCAAAAATCATGTGGTGTCTTACAGATCAACGTGAAAATGGGATTGTGCTATTATTAGAGGAGCATGCATGGCTTCAAGCTGCAAAAAAAATATATATAGAAAATAGATGAGAAATTAAAAATAATAATAGGATATATATAGAGATTAAATGAAAAAGTAAAGATAACACAAATGGATATAAATATATCCTCTTATTATTATTTTTTAATTTCTGTTATCTATTTTCTATAGATATTTTTTTACAGCTTGGAGCCATGCATGCACCTCTAATAATAGCACAATCACACTTTCACGTTGATCTGTAAGACACCACATGATTTTTGCGATAACAGTTAATAGCAGTCTCAGCCTCCTCATAAAAAGTTTTAATTCGCACTACACTTGTTGACCACTTCAAAATGGCCGCCGCAATATCAGCAGCTGTCTCCAAGGCAACATAACACAACTTGTAATGAAGTAGTCATTCTAAAATGCCCGCCGCAGAATCGCAGCGGTTTCCTGGGCAACCTTATACAACAAAGTCAAGTAATGACGGTGCATGCGCGCGACGGCGTTACACAGTAGTAGTACCTGAGACGCTACGAATCAGGTAAGGGAGAGGACTTACAGAAGCTTTGCTTTTTATCTATTCGATCTATTCTATTCTCATTGCTTTTGCTTACTAAGGGACCTTTATATATCCATTTCAGATACTACGTTGTATGCTTTGAGTCACGCGATGTAAGCGATCCGCGTTAGATATAGGTAAGAGCTTCTTATTTTCCAATGCAATGAGTTTGAAGCATTTACAAAAGCAAACAGCCTTTTCACATCCATACATTGCTCCTTTCCACAGAGAATATTTGCGAAGACAGTGCTACAAACAGGTTAGTGAGGCAAATGAGAGTTAACCTTAATAGAAACATATACTTTGAACCTCTGTAAGAGACAGCAATATAGATTTAGATGAGTGGTCATTCATATTTTTCTCTCTCTCTTTTTTTCTTTCTTTTTCTCTCGTTTAATTTCCGATGTTGATTCTCTGTTTTACAACTTATCATTGATCTGGACACAAATACTGGTACCTGGTTGGACCTGGCGGGAAGACCGGCATCCGCGATCACAACTCGATGGTGCATCCGGCTTCCCCAGTCCCATTGAGCCCTATCAGGGCTCAAATCGGAATGGGGAAGAACATTTTTACCGACAAGGCTACCGCCAAACTTGTAATGAGGCCCATTCTTTCGACTCTCCCCTTGCTGGTGTTGGAGCTACAGAAGAGGATTCCAATGGCACCACTGGTGCTGGCCCCATTAGCACTGAGTCCACCACTGGCGAAGAAGAGGAAGTGGCACCCTACGCCCCCTCATCAACTGCCCTACGTGCCTTTCCCCGCAGGGATATGGGGACAGACACAGATGACGACGGTGGCATTTCCCCTCCTCTGAGGGCTTCCCCCCGGACAAAATGGGCATGTTCCACGAAAAGGAAGACAATTCTGGCAGTGCCTCTCCTGGAGCAAAAAGAGACCGGCTGGAGAAGAAATACTGGGTCCTGGAATCTGCACCCAAGTACTTGCTGTCGCAGCCCTCGCTGGACTTGGTGGTCTCCGCAGCTAGCTACGCGAGAGAAGTCTTCCAACCGTCATCCTCACCCTCCATTCCATCGGACCGAGAGGGGAAGAAGTTTGACACTGTGGGCAGAAAGGTAATTTAGTCAGAGGCTACGACGGTCAAGCAGCGAACGCTTTAGCAATCCTGGCCAGATATGACCAGGAGCCATGGTACAAGATGGCCCCACTAATGGAATTCCTCCCCGAGAACAAGTGGGTCGGGGTGCTGGAAGATCCTCCAGGAGGTCTAAGTGGCCTAAGACCACGCCATCTCTGTGGCCTTGCACATTGCGGGCACAGGGTTCTGCCAGATGGGAAACGGGGGGTCTGTCTCTGTTGTCGTGGCTGGTTGAAGGCCACCAACTTTAGGCAAGAGGTTCAGACGAGGGTCCTGAACATGCCATTTGACAGGGATAATATTTTTGGAAAGACTGTTGATGGGTCCCTGCAAGCCATCAAAACCCGCCCAGAGACGGCCCGTACTCTGGGTACTTTGCAACAACAACGTCCGTCCTTTCGGACCTCAAAAGGGAAATCAGGCAGGTCAATGAAGGGTTTCAGCGGAAGAGCGTCCTCGTACCGCCAACCCTCCCATTCCACAACCCAGGAGGCCTTCAGAGGTGGCCGCCATTGTCGTCGCTCCCAAGGCGGCACACAGGCCCCCAAGCAGAATTGAACCGGCCAGGACGTCGGGCCCCCACCCATGCACCCCAGTGGGAGGCCGGCTGTCGGACTTCATCAGCCAGTGGGAAAACATTTCCACCGACCGATGGATGCTGGACGCTCTCGCCCAAGGACACACTTTAGAATTTCATCAAGTGTCAGCGTATACCCCCGGTGGCCCGGCAGGAGGTACGGGCCATGTTGAGAAAAGGGTGATAGAGCCGGTTCCAAGGGGACTCATCCGTGCCAAGTCAAGGGAGATTGCTGTCGATCACACGGGCAGGACCGTATGGCTGCTGACCGATCTGGGGTTCTCCGTGAACTGTCCAAAGTCCTGCTTGATTCCATCGCAGAATGCGCTATTCCCATGGTCCAGGCTCAACACGGTCTCCTGCCTTGTAGGCACCTTGGAGGACAGGATAAAGTCCATCCTGGGCAAGGTGCAACAACTATTGACATTGAAGATTATGGTCCGGGCCATCAAGTTGCTGCCTGGCATTATGTCGTCATGCATATACCTGATCCAGTTCAGCAGGTTGCGGATGCGACCCCTTCAGGAATTATGGGACTCTCGGTAGATCTAGGTGTCTGGAAGCTTTGCAGACAAGAATATTCTCAACAAGGAGTTCCGTCGAGCGATGTGGTGGTGGGGCGTGCGCTCCAACATCCCCGGCGGAACAGATTTCTGGAGCACTCCATACCAGGTGACGGTCACCCCACACGCTTCCCTGGAAGGCTGGTGAGCCCACACCGCCGTCTCCACCCCAGAGGCCTGTAGCTACCGGAGGAGAAGGATCTCCATATCAATGTCCTGGAACTGCGAGCAGTGTTCTGGGCCCTCAAGTCCGTCTTCCTGTCCCTCAATGGCAAGGTGGTGAGGGCCTTCACAGACAATACCATGACTATGATCTACATCAGGAAGCAAGGAGACAGCAGATCCCCAGCGCTATCCAGAGAGGCGCAGGACTTGTGGCACTGGGCCATCGCCCAAAACGTGTTCCTCATTCCTTTTCAGCTGGCGGGAGTCCAGAACACAATCGCTGACTCCCTAAGCAGGGAGCTTCACTCCTGCCACGAGTGTGAACTTCAGCAGGAGCAAGTGGACAGTCTCTTCCTCAGGTGGGGCAGACCCCAGGTTGACCTGTTTGCGATGGTGACAAACTCCAAATGCCAAAGGTTCTCCAGCTAGTTCCACCAACCGAACAGCATGGAGGACACGTTCTCCTTCCCGTGGGAAGGCCTGTTCCTTTACGCCTTACCTCCATTGCCTCTCCTACTGCGAGTCATCAATCGACTCAAACAATGCCAGTGCAAGATGACCCTTGTCGCCCCGGTGTGGCTGAGGCAGATTTGGTACCCGGACCTTCTCAGCCTGTCAATGTCGCCGCTGTTCAAGCTGCCAGTGATCACGGATCTGCTCACAAGAGAAGGAAGCGTAATCTTCCACCACAACCCAGGATCGCTGAACCTGAAGGCTTGGCTCCTGCAGCTTAGAGTTCGGTAGGTACGTGCTTCCGGTATACTGCAGGGAAGTCCTTTCCTGGAACAGATCATAGTCGACTAGTGCAACAGGCACAAGTGGAAGCATTTCACAACGTGGTGCCAGGCGCAGAAGATCAACCCTCTGAGGGTCACAGCCCTGCAGATTCTTCTGTACTTGTCCTTGGCCAAGGCGGGGCTGGCTCATGCCTCCATCAAAGTGCATCTGGGCGCTATCTCCCGCTACAATAGATCTCCAGGACAGTCTTCTCTTTGGTCTCATCGTCTTGTCAAGGAGTTCCTCAAAGGACTGTTTTGATCTTTTCCAGAGGTGAAGGCACCGGCCCGTCATGGGAACTGAACTTGTGGTTCTGACAAAGCTCATGGGGGTGGGGTGCCCGGTCGAGCCTATGCATCAAGCCCCTCTCAAGTACCTTTCGTGGAAAACGGCTTTCCTTGTGGCCATCACCTCTGCCAGGAGAGTAGGTGACATCCACGCCCTGTCCTGCAAATGTCCTTATCTGACTTTCCATGACAAGAGGGTGGTACTGTGGACACACCCCTCTTTCGTGCCAAAGGTTCCATTAGAATTCCTTCTCAACGAGCCTTTGGTGTTGCCTTTATATTTTCAGACGCCTTCGTCACCGGCTGAAATTACTTTGAACTCTCTGGATGTGGCATGTGCTCTGAAGTTCTACGTGGCCCGCACAAAGAGTTTCTGGAAGACATCTCAACTTTTTTTTAACTTTGATCCGGTGAACCATGGGAAGGCCTTGTCCAAGGCATGCATGTCCAGATGGCTCTCTAGCTGCATCACTCATTGTCACAAGTTGGCAAATTGACCGCTGCCCGGCCGTCCACAAGCCCATTCTACCACAGCGATTGCTGCGACGATGGTGTTCCTGTCTGGCGTACCCTTGCTGGATATCTCCAGGGCTGCTACGTGGCGGTCCATGCACAACTTCATGAGATTCTACTGCATTGACAGGGATTCCAGAGAGGAGTTGAGGGTCGGCCAAACAGTGCTACGCAACCTGTTCGCTTGAGATGAGTCTGTTCCCAGAGGTAAGAGTATTGGCTTCTCTTGATCCTTACCACCTCCCGGGGTTGTGTATGCATGTACTGCTATGTTTTCTTTATTCATGAGCATGTGAATTGAACGTGTGCGGCCCACAAAAACACAGTAAAAACCTCCCAAATGAGAGTCAATAATGGGCACACTCCTGGAGGGAATGAGACCAAGACCAAGTGCAGGTGAAGTAAAAGTAAAATGTATCTAAGTCAAATCGGGCATGCAGAGAACTCTGCTTACTCCGAGAGCGCTCTGCCAAACATCAGAAAACATTCACATTTTGTTACAAATCTGCGACACCTATGACGTGGGATCTAGGGGGTACATGAATCGATGGGATAGGGCAATCGAGGCTGGACACTATAGATGATAAAGGACCAGTGTTCGTGGATTGGTTCAGCTCCACGTGGTTCTTGTGCGGGGTGCACGGGTCAGTCGGGCTCTCCGGGGTGGAGCGCATTACCATTTTATAATACATGCTTTATACTTTATAATCATAAACTATACACAATAAAGAGATACTTCATGGGTCCAGGTGCATTATCAGGGGGCACATTTCAGGGATACCTCTATCACTCTTCTGCGTTAGCTCTATTGGGGGACAGCTTAATAGTGTGTTACTACAAGGGAGAATATACTGCCACCTTGGTCATCCTAGGGGGTGGGGTGGGCTTGAATAGCCTTGGTTCAGCGGGCACACAACTGGCACATCCAACAGAGCTCGTGGTGGGGGACGTCGGGTTGTATTTCTCAAAGATGAGGTCTGGTGGTGCCACTTCAGAGGTATGGAGACAGATGGGTTTTTTCCAGGCCCGACCTCTGACCTAGTTCATTTGCAGGGCAGTGGTGTGAAAGGAAAACGAGAGATAGAGTGTTTGAAGTGTTACTTGTACACATTGACTTCCGTGAGAACAGGCCTGCTGCAGCGGCGGCAGGGAGGAGGAGGAGGGAGGGGTGGGAGTTTGGCTTGGCTGGCAGTGCGCGGATCAGTGGGGGAGAGGTGCAGGCCTGCAGTTCTTTGCTTCCATGCAGCCTACTGTAACCACACAAAATGGAGTAGGTGCCCAAACAAAATGGATTTGGTAGCTATAAAAAAATGGAGTCTAACCGCGCCTGGGTATTGCACCTGTATGTGTCGCCCAGGGCTGTCCAGTACCCTGGCCAGGAGCGCATGGTCTGCCGCGGGGCGAGCATAGTGTGTGCGCTTTTCGCCAGGAATGTAGCGGAGGGGGGTCTTGGAGACCCTTTCTTCCTTATAGAATCCATCCCAGACCCCATGCTGGAGAAGAAACAAGTTACTTACCTGTAACTGTTGTTCTCCAGAATTGGTCTGGCATGGATTCACATGCAAACCCTCCCTTCTGGCCCTCTGCGGCTCTTCTTGGTCATACTGCCACTTTACGTGCTACCAAATCTGAAGATGCCTGTCAGGGGAGGGGCTTAGGGAGAGGGCAGTATGACCCAGAGCTCAGTGATTGGTTTATAGGAGAAAGACAGTTGTGAAACAAGTTTTTTTTTTTTTTTTACCGAGGATTCCCAGCCTGACGACGGGGAATATTCATGAGCATGTGAATCCATGCCAGACCCATGCTGCAGAACAACAATAACAGGTAAGTAACTTGTTACATACTCCTCATTCCCACCAGAGGTGTTGGTAGGGGTGCTGAGGTGGCTATAGCTCCAGGTCCAGACAGTCCGGACATTAGCGTAGCCCCAGATCTTTACCAGATCTAGCAACACCCCTGACCCCCAGACTTTCCTTCAACTCTCTGCCTCTGTGCTCCCTCCTCTATTTTGTCTCCATTACATCCTCTCAGCGCTCTCCCACTCTCTGCATTCTCACCTCTCCTTCACCTCCTTACCACACTGTCATGCTCTGCTCTCTTGCATCGCATATGAAACAGCAGCTAGTGGCACAATACTGATCCTCGGAACAGGTGATCGCTAACCCATCCTTCTCCATCCAGGATGGGGTTAATACCATTCCTGAAGATTTTACTTTATATGCTCTTATGCATATCAATAACTTTATATTTTACAGGTTAGTAACTGCAGATCATGTTTGTGCACAGACCTGTTTTATTATTAAACATAAAACAGAACATTGAGTGGTGCTGTATTTCTACATGTTTTTTGACAATTTGAAACGTTATTATACATTAAACATTATTTCTGTACATATTTTAATTGGAATGATATGTCCATGTGATTACAGGGCATCTCGTTATCCCAACAATGGATACTTTGTGTATTAAGGCTGAGGCAGAGCCTTTTTCCATCGAGTGCCATGAATCGGAGATTGGAGACAATAACACAAGTCTAGCGGGTGAGTAGAATAATAGACGACAGACTGATTCTATAAGCCTGCAGGACTCCTGCTGCACAGGTTGGAGACATTGCCAGTAGATTAGCATGTGGGTAGAATCATTGATTGGGAACTGCTCCTGGAGTCCTGCAGGTGTGCATAATCATCGGAGATTGAAGACTGCACTGGGAGTTAAGCAGGTGGGTAGAATTATAGATGAGACTGATTCTATAAACCTGCAGGACTCCTGCTGCACAGGTTGGAGACTTCGCCTGTAGATTATGAATGTAAGCGTCCCCCAGAAACGCACCCCCCTTATTGAGAGCAATAAAGTACACACCCCAGTAGGGAATGAGACCAAGACCAAGTGTGGGTGAGATCAAAAAGGGTTTTTATCTAAATCAATACAGGGCATGCAAAGGACTCTGCAAACTCTGAGAGCGCTCTGTCCGACAATAGCAAAGACGGGCCTACTTATTTATAGAACAACTTCATGGGTGACACAAGCTATAGGGGGCACATCATCGTGGGGATTGGGTGGTGATGTCTAGGGGGTAAACATTGTAGATCGTTGCTCCTTCAGGATTGGTGGACGTTGGTGCAGCGCCACGTGGGGTTGGAAGGTCAGCTGGGCTCATCGGGGTGGAGTGCCGGGCCGGACATGCCTTGTGGTGATGATTGGTAACTAAACTGACATTTGCCCTTGTGGCCACACATTCACACTCAATCGTTACACTTCATGCTTCCGTCGGCTTATAACTCTTGCAAGCACTGACCTTAGATCAATAAGCAGACAGGAACATTGATATGCAATAGGAAGTGTCCCAATACATCAGTTGTAAAGATGCTTAGGTTCAGACAGGCTGGTCCCATGTGCATGGTCAGGGGCATGGGAGGGGTCACTTGAATACCCTGTCTTGTTAGATTCGGTGAGGGATGGTATTACGATCTGTTGGTACAGGGGTGGGCACCCCCCTTTTGAGGGCCTTAAATTGGGGTCGGCGGAGATACTACTGGCCCGTGGGGGGCAGGTAGCTGGAGCCTAAGAAACGGTGGGATTTAGGACCAGGTAGCTTGTAAGTTATGGGGTCAGGCTGTGGCGGCCTCTGACATGGGCGAGGTGGATGCTTGAAATGGGTTCGGAAGGGGAGGCGAGGCTGTGCTGTTCGAGCACCAGCTATCTCTGGAGGGCCTAGGCTGGGAGGGGGGAGATGGCCTGGCAGCTCTGTGCGCGGCTCCCTGCACAAAGCAGTGTACTGTCCCTTGGGTGAGGGGCGAATAACAACACGTGGAGTCTCTAAGATGGCTTATATAGATTTGCATTACAAGGGATACTAACTGGGGGCCATACCATTTCAGCGCAATATTTCATAGCTATAGTTGACATACGAACATGAGGTGGCGTTTGGCAGGTGTATGTGCAGAGAGGGCAACACATATTATTGTGTAGTATCATCATTTAGCCAGACCTTGTACATCTTCACATTATAAACAATATCTGTTGCATATTACTCGTTACCCACTCTTCGTCACATTAGCAGCGAACGTTAGTCCACACGACATATATTACATAAATGGTTTCTACACATTACAAGCGTTCTCGGGGTATGCAGGGGTGTGGGGCGCCACACAGTCTAACGCTGGGGGCTTGGTACAGGTTCAGGGCATGCAGGTTTTGGGCTGGTTTCAGTTACTTCCTAATGTTCCCGTTCATGGTTGGGGCAATGATGTACTGCGGAAGGTTAACAGCTACAGTGTTGTATTTTGTTGTTTGTTCGTGTCTGGTTGCTCTTGAGAACGAGTCTTCAGCGGATCTGCCATGCGGCGGAGGGTGGGGGAAGTGTGGGCCTCTGTGAGCGCGGTCGAGTGGGGTTCAAGCTGCAGCTTTCAGTGTGCACGTTTGCTCTGCCTGGGTTAGATATGAGCTCTTTTAACAAAATGGAGTTGACTTAGTACAAGATAGCATCTGTGTTATGCCACATAACGTGGCATGCAGCCTCACGTGTCGGTCTGCAGCCGCCTTGCACCCTGGGGACCGGTGGGCTGCCGACGAGTCATGAGTCTTCACCTGGGTGGGAGATGTAGTGGAAGGGGGGTCCTATTGACCTATCCTCCCCCACAATTAGCATGGGTTTCGAATCATTGATTGGGAACTTCTCCAGGGGTCCTGCAGGTATGCATAATCATGAGAGATTGAAGACTGCACTGGGAGTTAAGCAGGTGGGTAGAATAATAGATTAGAGACTGATTCTATAAGCCTGCAGGTCTCTTGGTGCACGGGTTGGAGACTTTGCCAGTAGATTAGCATGTGGGTAGAATCATTGATTGGGAACTGCTCCAGGAGTCCTGCAGGTGGGCATAATCAGAGATTGAAGACTGCACTGGGAGTTAAGCAGGTGGGTAGAATAAGAGAGGGCAGACTGATTCTATAAGCCTGCAGGACTCCTGCTGCATAGGTTGGAGACTTTGCCAGTAGGTGATCATGTGGGTAGAATCATTGATTGGGAACTGCTCCAGGAGTCCTGCAGGTGGGCATAATCATCAGAGATTGAAGACTGCACTGGGAGTTAAGCAGGTGGGTAGAATAAGAGAGGGCAGAGTGATTCTATAAGCCTGCAGGACTCCTGCTGCATAGGTTGGAGACTTTGCCAGTAGGTGATCATTTGGGTAAATCATTGATTGGGAACTGCTCCAGGAGTCCTGCAGGTGGGCATAATCATCAGAGATTGAAGACTGCACTGGGAGTTAAACAGGTGGGTAGAATAATCAGTGATTGGGGGCTGTATAGGGAATTCTGTGTGGGTAGAATCGGTGAATGGAGAATGCACTTGAAGTTCTGAAGGTAACTAGAAATCAGAGATTTAAAACAGGTGGGTAGAAGCAGAAATTATCACATCTTTTAAGTGAAACAGAACACGTTTTCATTTGAATCATTTAAAAGAAGACAAAAACAGTGAGGTAGGGGACGAAATATGTTTCAGCACTTTTCATTGATTCTTTGGAGCCTCGATCAAAAAAGGGGCAAACAGTACTAAACAGCCCCCCGCGCAAAAGAAACTACAGGATAATGTAGCTTATTCAGGCCCCTTCCTCCTCTGCTTTTGAAATATCCCTCCCTTTCTGAACTGAAAAAGCTGGCTTATATAATCTGGTCTCTCATCCCCAGTGGTGGTGCGTAGGAACAGGACATGGCCTGTGTAATTAGAGGGTCTATTCTGTAATTGGGCAATGTGCCCGCAGCCACATCGGCTGCAAGTCTCAGGAGGATAGCTCAGAAGCAACGTGCTCGCCTTGGTAGCAAGACGACATGGAGAAACACAGGTTCGATCCCGCTTAGAAACCTCTAGGTATTAGGCACGTTATAAATAACCTATCATATCATATCAAGAGGTTTTTGAAGAGCTCATTCTAAAGCCTTCCACCATCTTGGATTCTATAACTGCCCTTGGTATGTGTGAGGTCTCCTTCCCTCCCGTTTTCAGCCCTGCTGATATTATTTGCTTTGCAATGTGTCCCGCAGTTCCACTAGCATGTGAGTGAAATGCTGGGGAAATATTTGATATGCAGGAGAAGCTGTTTGTTTGTCGTTCATCGTGAGGAAATGGCAACAGTGCAATCTATGTGGCGCTATCTGGAGTGGGAGAACGTTTGTTTTGTCGGTTTCTCATCTGGGTTACACACATGTTTCTATTTCTTCCGCTCATTTGTAAGAGTAATCTTTTTCCGCGGGACTCCCAAGGGTTGTGCCCATGACCCATTGTCATGATTGTCTCCTTCAGCAGCCGTACCAAAGGAAGATCCACAATGCTTCCACTTTGTTTTCTTAAAGGGAAAAGGGATCAATCCCTCGATGGGTTTGGGGGTCTGGCTAGAGCCTTGCAATAGCCCCATGTGACTACTACTATTATTTGAGACGTCTTGCAGGATTTTGTAGCTGACCCCTTACCCTGATAATCATGGGTGGGTGTAGATGGGGTGGTTCTCCTGTGACTTCTCCCTGCCAGTAGGTGTGGTCTGGGGATTCCCTTATACCTCTGCCGGGATTTATCATCCACTAGCTTGAGGCAGACCTCGGCCCTTTTGACCAGACCAATATTAGTCCCCAAGGTAAAGCAAGGGACACAACATAAACGATCGCATTATTGAGTCCGAAACAGGGCCTGCAAACACTTAAGAATTCATACAGTTTAAAGAGCGTAAAGTTGGAGAAAAATGTTAGCCAATGTAACGTTGGGCTTGTAAGGTTATAAGGCAGCACTAGCACTCAGTCCTCGGATGAATAAACCCAAGCCCTTGTCCTAGGACCAGAGTTTACCAATGTTCAAGGTAAGCAGCCAGGTTCTGGGTACATTTGGGGAGTTTAAAGTTTTTCAAAGTTTTACCATAGCAAGCAATTAGACTCCAAGTTGCAGCAGTGCTATCGTCAGTACAATTCATGTGTATTCCCTGTTTAGGTCTCTCACAGGAGCCTCACACAGGTTGCCCAGCGTCAGGACCCCCAAAAAAAGCCAGGTCCAGGAGCTGCACTGTAGGACTTTATAAATGCCATTCTGAAATGAATGGGGAACAGGGGGGCATCGGAACAAGTATGCAGCCCGACCCCCTAAACCCTAGTCAAAACAAGCAATAATCCCAGGCGTGTCAGGCACTTGGAGACAACTGATCACACTGCTGGTTCCAGTGTTGGAGGTCTATGGTCACCAGAGCAGAGTTAACTTCAGACAGCTGGGTTTGGTGGCTGCAGTCTCTGTATATGACCTTTCGGAAATGGGTCCAGTTTAGTGCAAGTCCCTGGCCTTAACAGAAGGAGCCCATGGCAAGAGGAACTACTAGTGTGTAACACACTGGTGCGGAGGGCCAAATAGACCAGGAGATCCAGGTGTTCAGGAGGATTATGGGAAACCCTGCAACTGGACCCAAAAGCTAAACCTGCACTCTAGTGTACCAGATACCTTGCATCCTGTAAATGGGATTGAAGACCACCCCTTAGAAAACCCACACTAAGAGACTTTCTCTGGTGAAAGACTACTACCTCCCCCCACCTGGAATTGGTGGGATAGTTTTCAGAACTCAGACTCTAACAATGGTTGGTTATCGTGAGCCAGTTGCAAGTCATGGTTTTCGACTGATGACAAGGGGAATTTTTGTATTTCCCTTTTCTCTGCGAAATGTTGAAATCCTCAGATTTAACTTGAAGTCTGTCTGTTCTCAGGGCCATCCTGACAACTCCTTTGGACACTTCTCTCACTCGTCTCCTTATCACCGTCAGGAAGGTATGTCACTACTTTCCCAAAATTTGCCCCGGCATACGCACATCTCCACATGGGCCAATTTGAGCTCCAACATGCATGGATCCATCCAGCCTTTACAGATCACAATAATATTTTATTTTGGGGTCGTTATATCGACGACATTCTAATAATCTGGAATGGAACGTCACAACAACTCAAAGAATATCAGGCATACCTCAGTGACAATAACTACAATCTTCAATTGACATTGCAAGAAAGCAGAGAAAAAATACCATTCCTAGACTTGGAGCTGTTTGTGGAAAACAACATGATCCAATCAACACTTTACATAAAGCCAACAGCAGGAAACACAATGCGCAATGCAACCAGCAACCATCCCAAACACGTTATCTCATATATTCCATACGGAGAATTTCTAAGGATTAAAAGAAACTGCACGAGTATTTCCGAATTCAACAAACATGCAGAATAATCTAAGCAAACATTTCTGGCAAGAGGCTACCATCCCAAAAAATTGGATCAAGCTCATCAAAAAACCATTCTAAGATCAAGAAGCAAACTTCTTCAGAACAAAATAAAATCATCAAAGGAACTCAGATTTGTTTCAACATACAGCTCTGAAGCAAAAACAGTCTGTACAATTCTACAACGACAATGGCCCATTCTAACCTCAGAAGAAGATTTACAATATCACCTAAACAAGAGTCCAAGTATAGCCTTTCGGAAAGCTAAGACCTGAAGAACTTACTTTGTCCATCACACTTTCAACAACAAAAACCAACGAAAGGCTTACACCAATTAAGGAAAGATCAACCGCTCACAGGCAACTATAAATGTGGATCTTGTTCAATGTGCAACTACATTGAAAACTCAAAAACCACCTTACAATTGCCGAATGGGAGAATCCGTAAAATCAGAGACTTCATTAATTGCAATACTACATATGTCGTCTATGGTCTAAAGTGTACCTGCCTAAAACTTTATGTAGGCAGCACCATTCGCCGCTTGAAAACACGTGTCACAGAACATTTAAGATCGATAAAAAACAAGGACATGAGCTATCCCCATCCCATCATTTTCACTTGGAACATACCAATGCTGACGTACACAAAATACAAGTTTTTGCCATCGAGAAGATTACTACACCAGCAAGAGGTGGAAACCAAGAGAAACTTTTCAGGCAATGTGAAGCAAAATGGATATGCCTCACAGATTCGTGCCTTACAGGTTTAAATTCGGATTCAGAACGATTTCATTTTCTATGACTTTGTCTAAATTTGTCGCTATCACAAATAGCAATATTTGTGCCTTACAGGCCCAAATTCGGACTTAGAATTATTTCATTTTTTTTGTTGTAATTTTGTAAAAATTGTTGCTATTATAATTTCCTGCATTCTAAATATGTATATGCCTCAACAACTTAAAACATGAGAACACACAGGTCGAAAACAGTTCAAAAACACCAGTGTTTAACTACGACTACTGGATGTAATGCACCCCTCTAAGATCATGTTCGAAAAACCAAGTATTGCAAGGATACTCACAAATGTTGGGGAAAAAAACATAGCGTGACGATATAATCAACAAAAAGGATCTGTATAAATCAAAATGTTTTCCTTAAATGCAGAATTTAATTCGCGCTAGTCCATTACAATACGGTGGCGAACGCGTAATCAAAACAAAATATGTAATGACGTAAAACGTCAACGCAATGACGTTACTTCGTAAATAGATGGGCATTTTTGCCATAACAAACGCGCAACAAGTTGAGGTTATCACGCCTCAACCGAAACCAGGAAATCTGACTGCAATTACTGAATCGCGTCAGCTAAAGGAAGTAAAGGTAAGAAAAGCTCCCACATGAGCAATTAGAAACAATTTTTTAAACCAATTTATACGCTCGAGAATAATGAATGGCTCCTTTAAATTCACAGGAGAAATCCCATTTGCAAAACCAAAGCCACAGGAGAAAATACAGCAATCTTGCTAACAAGCCTACAAGAAGTAACTATTAGCTTATAAAAAAAGAAGACCATGGGCCTCATTACACGGTAGGCGGTAACAATGGTGCTATTAGCGCCATGGTTGCCGCCGGTACCGTACCGAGTCCGCCTTGGTGGATGGCGGAATTACCGCCCTACTCCAAGGTGAGCGGGGCCGGTAATTCCCCATTCACCAAGGCTCTTCCCCATTCCCATTTTTGCCCCATAGGGCATAATGGCAATGGGGAAGGAGCTAATTACGGTACCGCAAATTGTGGTACCGTAATTAGCACTGAGGTCCCTTTGCGGGTTCGTTTTTTAACGCCTGCTAAAAGCATGCGTTAAAGTGCCAACCCGCAAAGGGACCTCGTAGTGAGGCGGTAAGGGTTAACGGTCACCGGTACCATTACCGGTGACCGTTAACCCTTACCGCCTTCCGTGTAATGCGGCCCAATATATTCTCTCAAACAAATCCAGGCTAAAAATGTGAGTAACCTAATCCTTGCAAGACTATTACTATACTTGTAATTTGATCATTTTCTAATGAATAGAATCCTCTTCCAATCAAAGTAGATAATATAATCTGTCTTAAACTGAAAGCCCAACCGAATATGTATTACTGACCAAAACGATTTTTAAGGGTAGCACAACAAAGGTTATTGAAATATATTCTCTTTACTTTACAGTGTAACTGATTACCCCCTCACGATGAACCAAACAAACACTTTTGGAGAAACACTCAACAAAAAAGCAAATTATGAAATGTCCAAGAAACTGATTAGTTTAGTTTATTTATTTGTATAGCGCGGCCAAGCCCTGAGGTAACTGGGCGCATTAGTCTTATAAAACATAAGGTTACAAAGGTTACAAAGGTTACACAATCATAAATCTCAATGGGCCTCATTACGACTCAGGCGGTAAGGGGTTTACGCCGGCGTAAACAGCGCCGACCCTTACCGCCTGAGTACGAGGTCCCTTAGCGCCATGGCGGATTTAACACCTGCTTTTAGCAGGTGTTAAAATCCATGGCGCTAAGGGACCATGGAGTTAATTACGCCACCGTAATTTACGGTGGCGTAATTAACGCCTTCCCCACTCCCATTATGCCCTATGGGGCAAAAATGGGAATGGGGAAGGGTAAATGGGGATTGGGGACTTACCGCCCCGCCAAGGTCGGAATGGGGCGGTAAGTCCGCCAACCACCATGGCGTAAACGTAGTTTACGCCATGGTGGTAAAGTCACGGCCCAGGCGGTAACTTACCGCCTGGGTCGTAATGAGGCCCAATGACAATGATAAAAAGCAAAAGTGGAATAACATACTGGACCGGGTTACACTGTGGTCCGAATATACAAGAGGCGTTAGCATTGCGAGATGGGCACAGTTACGGTGTGGGCTAGAATTGTCAGGCAATGTCCTAAAAGGTGCTACAGAAGGCTAGAGACCTATTATAGTTGCAGAGTCGTAAGTAGCGCCTTCACCTTGGCTCTAAACGACCAAAATGATGGGTCAGCTCTGATTACTGTGGGAAGCGCGTTCCAGCATTTCGCCGCTTGCACAGGGAAGCTTGCACCCGCTGCGGATTTCAAGTTGAACTTAGGAATGTTTAGTTGGTGTAGGTATGGTGTTCTGGTAGGTCTGACTGTGCTGTGTCTAGTGAATGTGTCCGAAAGGTAGCATGGGGCTGTCAGGGAGAGGCATTTGTGTATGATACCAAGTGATGGTAGTTTGATTCTATCAGGGATCGGGAGCCAATGGGCTTCCTTTCTAAAGGTAGAGATGTGGGCTTTGCGGGGAAGGTTGAGGGCACATCTAAGAGCGTTATTCTGGAGAACCTGTAATCTGTTCAAATTGTGATTGGTGGTACCAAGAAAGCGAGTATTACAATAATCCAATCTGAACAGTATCAGGGCTCTCGCCAGTTTAAGGCGGCTGTTGGTGGATAAAAATGGTCTACAGGCATTGATTAGTTTATTAGTGTAAGCAGTGGATAAGATAGTGGCGTGGATTTGTCTTTTGAGCGAGAGTGTGGAGTCAAGGTACACTCCCAATGTTTTAACTTCTTTTGAGGCTGTTATGATGTTACAGTCAATAGTGAAAGACTGGTACCGGGGGTCCAGTTTGTTGAAAAGGGCTTGGGATCCTACTATCAGCAGTTCCGTCTTGTCGCCCTTTAAACCAAGGCTGTGGGTAGCCATCCAGGCTTGGATTTCAAGATACATTTCCTTTAGTTTTGCAACATCTTTCTCGTAGCATCCGGTGAGTGTGAGGAGGACCTGGGTGTCATCAGCATAGTTAGTATATGTGACGCCCAGGTCGTCAAGGCGAATGAAGAGGAGCTTCGTAAAGATGTTGTAAAGCGTTGGCGAAATACAAGTCCCCTTGTGGGACTCCACATTTAATCGGAACTGGGTCAGCCGCGGCTGAAGGAGCAAAGACCCTGGTCGTTCTGTCAGAGAGGAAGGACCGGATCCAGTTGGTGGCATTCTGGGAGAATGCGGCAGCCGAAGAGAGGTGATTGGCCAGAATCTGATGGTAGACCAGGTCGACCATCAGATTCTGACCAATTGAATCGACCATTGAAACAAATGTATATCTAATCCTACAACAAGAAAAACATTGTTGGGATCTAATGCAAAAAACATTCACTTTTTGCCTGAAATTGAATGAAGAGTCTATATCCTATAAGGTGAGAAGCAATCACCCGTGAGACTGCTAGAACATTGTACAATCATTTAAAGTAATCAACTCTAATTTGTTGGAATCTTACAATAAAAACGGCATTGTCATTACTTAACAGCAACTTTTGTCTAATTCAGTATTAAGACACAAAAACCGTAAACTCGAATACAAATAGGTGTCACTCAATTTTTTAGCTTTCTTCTCAGCACTGGACAGCCTCAATGGCAAGACCCCAGGATCTGTAGGCCGTCAACACAAATAAGGAATGATACCTAATAGCTGTTAATTAACTTGCCGATAGATTGCAATCAGTCTGAAGAACTCTACCCAGGACTACTTTCCCCATCACCTGGTTCGCACCCTCTGGCCTTTTTTCTCAACAGTCTCCTGATCTCTGTGTTCACCTCTATGGATGGGGCCTATTACCACCCTCCTAATCACATTGTTCACCCTTTTGGACAGGTCTGTCACCACTCTAGTAATCACCTTGTTTGACCTTTTGGACAGGCCGGGCTATCCACACTCTCCTGATGACCCTGTCCACCCCTTCAGGAAGGTCTATTATTCACTGCTTAAAGGTCGTCAAGCACCACTCTCCTGATCACCTTGTTTCACCACTTTGGACAGGACTGTCGCCACTCTCCTGAACACCTTCTTTGATCCTTCGGTTTGGGCTGTCCATACTCCTGATCACCCTTCTCACCCCCTCTCCCTGCAGTCTCTTGACCAACTACATTCCTTTGGGCTCATCTGATTGCACCTGCCAGACCTTCCCATCCCTCACCTGCTTCACCCCTTTATTCACAAACATTCTCTCTCCTGATCTCTCCCACTGTCGCCGTCTTCACCTATTTTGGTGCAACATTCTCCAAAATCAAATTTACTGTATTTTAGCCACTACTCTCAGACTCCTTAACCGCAACTCCAGTTATCTTAGCTCTTCAGTGTGATCTCCTGTTAGGGAGAATTCTCTGTTAAGGCAAATTTCCCAAACCTAGTGAGTCCCCCAGCAGCTTTGCTGGATTTTTGGGGTTTATTTTTTTCTCCTGCTAAGAGTGAAATGCTTTTTCTCCCACTCTTAGACATGATTTGAGTATGTCCTTTGACTATGTATGTGTTTTATGGGCTATGGGGTCTTTTACTCTATAGGGCTTCATGTGTTTTTTTTATGTGTGTTACACAGCACCCTCAGTGCAGTAACACAGGGGTGTCATAGTGACCCCCAAACATAGACTCCATACCCTGGGACTGACTACTGTCTCCCAGGGCATGTAAAGTCACCATTGGCTTTACTAGTCCAAAATTGTGAACAGAACCAGTACAAACCATCATATTGTGGAAGGACTGGTAAGGGGTAATTCGATTGCCCCTGGGTCTGTTTTCGAGGGGGCACTGTCCAGTCCCCCCCTCGTCGAGTTTCTGGCTGGTGGCAGTGGTTACCACGCGAAATATTCCTTTGGAATATTTCCAATGGGATTTTCCCATTGATTTTAAACGCACCACTTTTTGGTGCAATGTTAAAGATACCGCCTGTTTATTTATTTAATATTAATTCACCGGTCGGGTCTTTTTGCCAGAACTCGGTTTTAAAATGTCATTTGTATTCGCCTCTGAAACTCTAACCCTAGTCGAGCCCTTTGTTCCACTTTTTGGCGGGCTTCTGCACAGAAGCCCTCCAAAGTGGTGCCACTCTGTCTGGGTCTACAGGATGTGTGGGAGGGGGAATAGGCACCCTGGACTGAGTTACCTTGGCAACTCAAGTCGCACTCTTGTGTGATTGGCCCAGTGGTGAGCCGCCCGGCTCACCACTTAGCATGTTTGATTGACAGCTAGGCTGATGAATGGGGTTTTTTCTGCATAAAAGCAGGGCTTTGGGGACTGGAACTTCAGAAGTCGCCACACGACCTAAGAATCTGACGAGGAAGAAGCTGAGCCATCTGTGAAGCCCTGCTGCAACAAACTCACCACTTTCCAATGATAGGGAAGATCTGCTGGAGAGTCTTCTTCCCCTTGAGCTGGTGGGACCAACCAGTTCGCCTTCTTTCGCTCCCAAAAGCGTTACTTGGTCGAGTCGCCCGTGTCAAGCACCCCGGTGGCCGGATAGCCAAGCTCACCACTTTTGACCGCGAATAAAAGGACCGCACCTTATAATCAGGAACTCCGTGGCTGGTTTCATCCCTGGGCAGTGCAATGACTCCAAACTTCCTCTACGACGAGATCCTCTCTTCCTCTGACTGGAACCACTCCAAGGAACAACTTCCTCCACTGGAGCTTCCTTCCCATTTAATGTACTGTGTCCTGCCTGGCCTCCCTTTCTACAGAGTGTTCAAGGTGTCCCCTAAATCCTTGTCCTCTATACTGGGTTGGCACCAGACCTGCTTACTTTGCCTTTCTGAACTATTCCAACTCCTTTTTGACTTTTCTGAAAAGACTTTGAGTGCATTTCCACTGTGTGATCTTGGACACATTCCGCCTTGCTCTCTCCAAGAGTGGGCCTGGCCTATGAACTTTTTGCTCTACAGTAGACCCTGCCTTTCTTGACTTGCTGTGGTTTCTTAAAAGTGTTGGTATTGTGTTATTTCCTTACTCTGCCTTTTCTCTCCCTTTTTAAACCAATTATTGGAGTGCCATCTAAGGTTACGCGCTCACCTCTGTTTTGCCAATAAGTGGTGTCTTAACTTAGACTTGTCGAATAATTTAACTAGGGAGGTGTATATACTTATTGTGACTGTGTTTGAACTTGCTTGACATATTAGTGCCAGTGTATTTTACAAGTGTGTTTTTAAATAAATAATTATATACTTTTATACCAAAGCTCTGGTCAGTGTTTGCTTGTGCTACTGTATTTGGGTACCAATCTGTATACTCTATATACTGCCTAACTCTTCTTGAGAGAAGTCTGACTGCTCAGCCACAGCTACCAGGTAAATCTGGGTGGTGCAGACTGCTACCAATTGGGTTTACTGCCAACACCTGTAGTCTTAATCGTTTTGCAGTGCTCCCTAAGGGAACTGCACAGGATTCTGCCTAACATCTCCTAGGTCTCTCCTCCAGCTCCCAGGCTCAAGTGTGGTCCAGCCTTCATGACTTCTCTTCCATCCTCATGTCCACTGGTCCAGCTGTCTTCAAAACAGCTTCTGTTTCTGAGCTCCAGCTCCTATTGCAACCCCTTCCAATCTCAGACTGAGCCATGGTTTTTTATTGGGATTGAGCCCACCTCAGGCCTCTTTCTGGTGAAAGTAGGCAGACCGGTGTAATGGAGATTGACTGTCAAGCTCTGCCCCTGGTGTGGGTTGTGAGATTGGCTCATCCCTCTCCCTGGGCTGTCCTCTCTCTGCGTGCCACACCTCGACCCGTCCTTCTAGCCCATCTCTTTGGAAAGGGAACTCACGTGAGTCTTTTAAGACAGTGGGTCTAGGGATTGGCTGGTGGGACCCACCCCTGAAGATGCTTCCCATTGTAATGTGTTGTTTGAGGCTGGCTATTCCCACTTCTTGGGTTGTCCCATCTCTGTCTGCCACACCCTAATCATGCCCCCTCAGTGGACTCTTTGAGCTTATCAATTCTTAACTGTATGGTTGAGGGCCTTGGGCAATGGATAGCTTGTTCTCCCCTCTGTAGATTTAGGTGGAGGTTCTCCGTATGGAGCCCTGCATTTCATATCCTTGGTAGCCATCTTGGGACAGATTTGTCATTAATTGAATGGGACGTGCACATCGTCCCGTTCAATGAATGAGAAGTCCTTTTTTTTTAACACCCCAGGTTACTGCTTTGGTAACCTAGGATGCTAATGGCCTTAACACCCTCTCTGGGAGGCCGGATCAGGTGTTATCGGTCTGGGGCCTGAGCGCGCTTCCTGTTCAATGAAGGAAAATACTGTCCCAGGATTGCCGCCATGGACATGGAAGGTGGGAATCCATATGGAGCCCCTCTACCATTTCCATGCTGGCCACAGATCGGGAGCAGAAGCGCAGCAGCAGAGGGGCCGTCACTGCCAAAGAAAACAGGGAAGTGGGGCAGGGGTGGAGGGAACATAAAAAAGATAAGGGAGAGTGTGGGAAAGATGACGCTCTAGTCAGGGGAAGCAGCCTCCAGGTTCCGTGGAACGTGGGCTGAGAGTAGCGGTTTCAGCCCAGGATACAAGGAACCTGATTGGCTACTCCCCCTCAACCCCACCTCGAGTGCCAATTCTAAATAATGTTGAAAACCACCTAGCAAGTTTGACTCTTCTGTGCCTATATCCTGATGGGAATGTTTTGAAAATGGCTTATTTTATCGCATTCATTTTAGATTATAAATTCTGCTCACGTTTTGATATCCTCCATTTCACAGCTTCGTGCTGATTAGCAGGAGACCAATCTATTTGAGCAAGAGACCAATCTATTTGTATTTTCTGAGCGAAAGAGTGAGCGCTTCAATCAGAAACACTGTACATGAGGTTGATAACAGTAAAGGGAGCAGTGCCTTTACATTAGGCCAGAGTAATGGGTGAATAGGTTGATAACCCAGTGCAATGGGGATACACTTGAGAGCACTAGAGACACCTGAGCTAACTGCATAAATTATGTATATAATATACAGAAACCTTTTAGATACATTGATTATGATATGATACTTTATTTATATATTGCCAATGCACAATGTGTTTCAAAGCGCTTCAAGGCAAGGGAGGGAACAAGGGAACATACAATGACATTCTTACAAGCCATGTTAAGGATGTGAAATTAACTATCGTACTCGGCCTAACGACATTTCAGATAGTGCAAGAGCTAAGACATTGGGCCTCATTGCACGGTAGGCGCTAAGGGATTACCGGCACCGGTGCCGGTAATCCCTTAGCGCCCTACTACGAGGTCCCTTAGCGGGTCCCTTCCTTAACGCCTGGTTTTACCAGGCGTTAAGGAAGGGACACGTTGAGGGACTTCAGAGCTAATAACGGGCCTTCTAATAGCAGCCCCGTTATTAGCTCCTTCCCCATTCCCATTGAGCCCTATGGGGCTCAAGTGGGAATGGGGAATGGTTCCCGGAATGGGGATTTACCGGGTCCTCCAAGGTCGGTATGACCCGGTAAGTCTCTATTCCGGGAACAAGGACACGGAATGCGGTAAGGGGGTAGCCATGGCACTAATAGCGCCATGGTTCTCCAGCATGGGGTCTGGCATGGATTCACATGCTCATGAATATTCCCCGTCGTCAGGCTGGGAATCCTTGGTAAAGAAAAATCAGTATCAGTTTCGTTTCTGATCTGTCTTTCGTAGTAGTAACCAATCACTGATCTCTGCGTCATACTGACCACAGCCAATGACTGCCATCTCCCTAAGCCCCGCCTCTGGCAGCCATCTTCAGATTTTTACCGCACGTTCATGTGTTGGGATCCTCGTGCTATTGCTCTCGAGCTGTAGTGCGTTTTATCGCGCTTTTTCATAGGAAAATTCTCTCTTTTTTCGGTCAAAAGAGCCTCAAGCTCCACCATTTCTTTATCCGATCAACGGGGACCCGTGTCGGATTCCTCTACGCCCCTCAAGGGTGAAGATTTCGTCGAGCCACGCTTTTGGAGGACTCCAGAAGTTTCTCAGGCCCATCTCGGACATGGTCCAGGAGAAGGGAAGCTCGACGCCCGGAAAGCTGTTCAGGGTCTGCCCTGGATGCCAGCTTCAGAATGTCTTTAAGGAGGACGAACACTCCCTTTGCCTCTACTGCCTGCATGAGGACAAGACGCACGTGGAGAAGGACTGTGCGTTTTGTGGCAATATGTCGGAGCGGACCATGAACGACCGCCATCTGCGTCTCGCCAACTGGCTGAAGGGAAGAGCCCGTCAGGCGAGAAGAAGAAGTCCGAGCGGTCTTCTAAGACCTTTGAGGGCGCCCCGGCGACGGGGGCCCAACAGAAGACCAAGCACCACGAGTCCGCTGGCACCGGGAGCGCCGAACGGTCGGGCTCTACGGTTGCCAGGCAGGACGCATCCTCCCCGGCGCCATCAACCACGAGCCAACGCTCTGGCTCGGGTAAGAGGAAGGCCGAGCACCCGGCGAAGCTCCTGGAGAGACCCTGTTCGAGCTCCAAGGCCCCATCAGAGGGGGAGTGAGGCGGTGACCCTCCCCCCAAGGAGAAGGCGGTGAGCGCACCTAAGCTGGTGAAAGCCTTGATCCACCCTGCCAAGGCCTCTATCGAGACAGTCGCGGCGGCCCTGGCTCAGCCTGTGGAGGCGACTTCGGGGCTCAGAGTCTCCCTGCCACCGCGGAGGGAGTCCTCTTTCAAGCCCATCGACAGGACCCTGTGAAACCTCCGACGGAGAAGAAAAAGGGGGGCAGGAGGTCGTCGTGGATTCGGCCTGAACCTCTGAAGAGGAGCTGATCGAAGTCTTAAGCCACGGCATTGGCGTGAAAGAAGACCAGCCCGTCGGGAGGGATCCCGACGTAGGAGACGACGAGAACGTTGAGGGTGCCGACGAGGCTCCTGACCGCCCATCGGAATCCCCTCAACCAGTGCCGCAAGACAACTCGGCGGCCATTTTGTTGGCTATACAGTCCTTACGCTCGGAGATAAGGACGAGATTGCCGTTACCACCAATGGAGGAACCGCTCCCGATGGGGGACCCGGAGCCAGGCCCTTCTGGGAGCCCTCCTCCTCCTCCTAAGAGAAGAAGGATTCATCCTCCACCTCCTTTTCAACCATCGCGCCCTGCTCAGCCCTCCTCCCCGTCCACGACCCGTGGGGATGATACGGGGACGGACACGGCCGCGACGGGTACAGACGACGAGGTTTACGATGAGGATCTTCCGTCGTCACCTCCTCCCCGGGCTCCCCGCCCGACGAGATTGGATCGTTTCATGCCATGATCGCCAGGGCATACGAGCTTTTCGAGCTCTGCCCGGAAGAGAAGAAAAAGGAAGGTTTCCTTTTATCAACGGCGTGAGACCAAGAGGAAGACGGTCCTCGCTGTACCTCTACTGGACGATATCTGGGATGAGGGTCTCGCCCTCCTCAAGAACTCATCCACAACGCCTGCGAGAAGGGATCGGTACGAGAAGAAGTACCGGGTCCCGGAAGCGGCCCCCTTGTGCCTTCGGGCACAGCTGACCCCGGACTCTCATCTCCGCGGCGGCCAGGAAGAAAGCGGGGGGGGCTTCGGCCTCTACGTCAACCTCCCCACCGGACGGCGAGGGAAAGGAATTGGACACGATGGGACGCAGAGTCATCTCATCGGCAGCGACGACGATTAAGGCTGCCAACGCCTTAGCCATCGTAGCCCGCTACGACAGGGAGTTGTGATACAAGATCGCCCCCCTGCTGGACTTCCTACCGGATGACAAGAGGGCGGAGGCCCTAGAGATCTTGCAGGAAGGAGAAGTGGCGTCGGACCACGCCATTACGATAGGGACGGACATCGCTGACACTGGTTTTCGCCAGTTTGGCAACGGCATGTGCCTTAGACGGCGTGGATGGCTCAAGGCAACGGACTTCCGGCAGGACGTGCAGACCAGAGTTTTGGACATGCCATTCGACGGGAGCAACCTGTTTGGGAAAACAGTGGACGATTCCCTACAAGCCATCAAGACGGACACAGAGACGGCCCAGGCTCTTGGTGTTCTCCAGCAACGACGGCCGCCCTTTCGGAGCGCCGGAGGCAAGCAGGGTGCCTCCAAAGGTTCCGGCGGCGGATATTCCTCCTACCGTCAAGCGGCCTGTTCGTCGTCACAGGAAGCCTACAGGGGACGAGGCAAGTCGGGCGGACCCCGCTGTCGTCGCCAGGGAGGACAAGGCGTCAAAGCCTCGTCGAAGCAGGACTGAACCGGCCGTGGGGTCGGGCCCCCACCGAAGCATCCCCGTGGGAGGCCGGCTGGCAAACTTCGTCAGCGTGTGGGAGTCCATCTCCACCGACCGTTGGGTGCTGGACGCCCTGGCCCAGGGTCACGCGCTCGAGTTTCTAAAGAAGTGCCCGCGCGTCCCCCCCGTGGCCAGGAAGGAACATCACGTCCCTCAACTTCTCTTGGAGGTAAAGGCGATGCTCAAGAAAGGTGCCATCGAGCTCGTCCCAAAGAGGCTTCGGGGCTCCGGAGTTTACTCAAAATACTTCCTCATGAAGAAGAAGACAGGAGGATGGCGTCCCATCCTGGACCTACGACGACTGAACAAATTCATCAAGGCACAGAAGTTCCGGATGGTCACCCTCCAGCACGTCCTGGGTCAGCTGGAGGAGGGCGATTTCCTGTCGTCGTTGGATTTGGAGGATGCCTACTTCCATATCCCCATCCTAAAGGGACACCGAAAGTTTCTCAGATTCGTGGTCCAAGGGCGTCACTACCAGTTCAGAGCCCTTCCCTTCGGATTGAGGTCTGCACCGAGGGTGTTCACCAAGTGCCTCGCACCGGTGGCGGCGCGGCTGCGCCTGTAGGGGATCCACGTCTACCCCTACCTGGACGACTGGCTCATCCGAGCAAAGACAAAGGAGCTCGCGCGGAGCACACGGCGAGGACCGTCCAACTACTCACGGACTTGGGATTCTCCATAAACTACGCCAAGTCCCACCTGGTGCCCGCGCAAGACGCATTGTTTCTGGGAGCGAAACTCGACACAGTGGCGCTTCTGGCCTCTCCGTCGGAGGAAAGGACGAGGGCCATCTTGGGCAAGGTGCTACGGATGCTGGTTGCGGACGCGGCCTGTGTGAGGTCCATCAAATCCCTCCTCGGAATTATGTCTTCTAGCATTTATCTCATCCGCCTGTGCAGGCTTTGGATGCACCCGTTACAGGAGTTCCTGGACGCTCGCTGGATCCAGACAACGGGCAGCTTCGAGGACAGGATCACACTCGACGAGAGCTTCCGACGAGCGATCCGGTGGTGGGGCACCCGCGCGCATCTGACGGCGGGCATGGACTTCCAGACCCCGGGCCACCAGAAGACAGTGACCACGGATGCCCCCCTGGAAGGGTGGGGAGCGCACACCGAAAATCTGCACGCGAGGGGCCTTTGGCTGCCGACGGAGAAGTCCCTCCATATCAACGTCCTGGAACTCCGTGCAGTGTTTTGGGCCCTCAGGTCCTTTCTTCTGTCCCTCAAGGGCAAGGTGGTGAGGATCTTCACCGACAACACCACCACCATGTTCTACATCAGGAAGCAGGGCGGTACCAGATCCCCAGCCCTGTCCAAGGAGGCGCAGCATCTGTGGCATTGGGCCGTCGCCCAAGGGAAAATTTCTGGTGCCGTTTCATCTGGCAGGAATAAAAAACACCATCGCCGACTCGCTCAGCAGAGAGCTGCGCTCGTGCCACGAGTGGGAACTATGACAGGATCTAGTGGACCGCCTCTTCCGACGGTGGGGCACACCCCAGACCGATCTGTTCACGACGGCGACGAACTCCAAGTGCCGGAGGTTTGCCAGCAGGTTTCCCCAGCCGAGGAGCATGGGCGATGCTTTCTCGTTCCCCTGGGAGGGCCTGTTCCTATATGCGTTATCTCCATTGCCGCTGCTGATCCAGCTCATCAACCAGCACAAGAGGTCACGGTGCAGGGTGATCCTTGTCGCACCTGCGTGGCCGAGGCAGATATGGTTCCCGGACCTTCTGGACTTGTCAGCGTTCCCGTCAATCAAGCTGCCAGTGGACACGGATCTTCTCTCCAAGGAAGGAGGCGCCATCCTCCATCACGACCCGAAGTCGCTGAACTTGCAGGCCTGGCTCCTGCAGCGTTAGAGTTTGGAGGTTACGACATACCGGCCGACTGCAGAGAGGTTCTTGCAAAGGCCAGGGCGTCATCAACTCTTAAATGCTACGGACACAAATGGAAGAGGTTCTCTGTCTGGTGCCACGCGCAGAAGATTAACCCTCTACGGATTACGGCTCCTCAAGTACTGCCGTACCTGCTGACGCTGGCCAAGGCGGGACTCGCGCACGCTTCCATCAAGATTCATCTTGCTGCGATCTCCCGATACACCAGAACCACGGGACGGACGTCTTTGTGGTCTCATCGTCTGGTGAAAGAATTCAAGAAGGGACTGTTCAGATCGTTCCCGCCGGTGAAGGCTCCAGCCCCGGCGTGGGAGCTCAACGTAGTGCTGACCAAGCTCATGGGACCTCCGTTCGAGCCTCTGCACTCAGCTCCGTTGAAGTTCTTGTGGAAAACAGCGTTTCTTGTGGCCATCACCTCCGCACGACGGGTGGGAGAGATCCAGGCCCTTTCCTGCAAGCCCCCGTACTTGACTTTTCACGACACGAGGGTAGTGCTCAGGACGCACCCCTCCTTCATGCCCAAGGTGCCGTCGGACTTCCACCTCAACGAACCCTTGGTGTTGCCTGTTTTCTTCCCGTCGCCTTCGTCGCCGGCTGAAAGGACTTTGCACTCTCTGGATGTGGCTAGAGCGCTGAAGTTCTACGTGGACCGCACGAAGAGTTTTCGGAAGACGTCGCAACTTTTTGTGAACTTTGGACCTGTCAATCAGGGGAAGACTCTCTCGAAGGCTTCCATTTACAGATGGCTCTCCGGCTGTATCATGTACTGTCATCGGTTGGCAAACCGACCGCTGCCTGGCCGTCCGAGAGCCCGTTCCACCAGAGCGATCGCAGCTACCACAGCGTTCCTATCTGGTGTGCCCTTGCTGGACATCTGCAGTGCTGCTACGTGGAGGTCGACGCACACCTTCACGAAATTCTACTGCGTCGACCGGGATTCCAGGGAGAAGTCCAGGGTCGGCCAAGCAGTGCTGCGCAACCTGTTCGCCTAAGGTGAGCCTGGTGAGGAGGTAAGAATTGCTTAATGTTGAGCCTTTGCCACCTCCCGTGGTTGTGCATGTGTGTACTGCTATGTATTATTTTATTCATGAGCATGTGAATCCATGCCAGACCCCATGCTGGAGAAGGAACAAGTTACTTACCTGGAACTGTTGTTCTCCAGCATGGGTCTGGCATGGATTCACATGCAAACCCTCCCACCTACCCCTCTGCGGCTCTTCACTTGGTCATACTGCCACTTCACGTGCTACCATATCTGAAGATGGCTGCCAGAGGCGGGGCTTCGGGAGATGGCAGTCATTGGCTGTGATCAGTATGACGCAGAGATCAGTGATTGGTTACTACTACGAAAGACAGATCAGAAACGAAACTGATACTGATTTTTCTTTACCGAGGATTCCCAGCCTGACGACGGGGAATATTCATGAGCATGTGAATCCATGCCAAACCCATGCTGGAGAACAACAGTTACAGGTAAGTAACTTGTTCCTTACCTCCTACCGTGTAATGAGGCCCATAGATAAGGAAAGGAGGGGGAGAGTGGGAAGGAAATGGAAACAGACAGGCGACTACCGTACTAGGCCTGATGACATTTCTGGTAGAGCCGGAGAAAAACGAAAATGTGAGGGAGAGGGGTGCAGAAAGGGGGGACAAAACAAGTGACTATCGTACTAGGCCTGACGACATTTCAGATAGTGCTGGAGGGGGCAGGGGTGAAAAAACAAGTTACGGGTGGGGGGAGGAGACAGACAAGGTTGCTATCATACTAGGTCCAGGGACAATTCTGATAGAGTAAGAGCATAGAAGAAAGTAAGTTGAGGAGGGCAGGAGATAGGAAAATGGAGAAAGGGAGAGGAGGAGCGAACAGAGAGTAAGGAGTCAAAAAGAGTGGAGAAGCAAGAGGGGAGAGTGAATACAATTGCAGAAGTCAGTAGTAACACGTAATGTTGCAAGCCAGGATACAAGATGAAGATGGGAACAGCATGATTCAGGGCCACCATGAGTACAAGATGCAAAGGAAGTCCAGCATGATAGTAAAGAAAGGGTGATGCACCGTTAATGAATGAAGTCCATAAAAGTCAAATCCAGCATCGGCCAAGACGGTGATGGTGAAACCAGAATGTATCAGGACATGGAGTACAGCTGTATGGATTTGGATGCAATGCAGGCGTACACTGCAGGGAGAAGAGATGGAACTCAGCTAGGGCGGATAGAGGAAGAGTTTTGAAGGAGTTCCTGCCTGTAGGAGGGCACAGGAAAGATGAAGGCATGGAAGCAGGAGCTCTCAGATTGAGTTGGGCCAAAGATCAGAGGGTGCGAGGAGGGGAGGGGCCAGATGAGGGGGTAATTCCGTAAACAGACCTAGATGCCAGGAGGTGGAGAGAGCCAGCCTGCATGAAGTCAGTGGGCAGATGCACTAGGGGAGTGTAGGAGGGTGTGAGCGTGAGTTGCTAGTTGAGCATTTTACTCTGGGGGGAGAAAGGACTAGAGAGGAATACTCGAGGTGGCTGGAGCAGTAATTGAGGCGGCATAGGACTGAACTAGAACTAGAAATCAAGGTTTTAGTAGTGTTTTAGGTGAGGAGAGGACGAATTTGTGACTGTTCAAAGGGTTTGCCAGCCAGCTGTTGCAGGTAAGGTCACACATTGCTGTCAGTTTAGTTCATGGTCAAAATGGACCAACAATTATGAGCCCTGGGCATTCAGGTGAGGGGAACGGCGGGTGGGCGGGGAGAGTTGAGTAAAGAGCTTGTCAGTAGATAGCTTCAGGCTTCGACAAGATCAGTGTGATGCTCATAAATACCTTCCAGTTTACACAATGGATTTGCCCAGGATCACAGACAGGGTGGGTACCATAATTCACAGCTCTGCGCTAGTTCTATTGATCTGTTGTGCAACAGAAGATACTAATGATATCTGAAATCTCTGCTTCTCTTAACAGACAGTGGAGCCATGAGCCTGCAGATGAACCCTAGAATATGGACCCCGGGCGGTCCGAGCTTTATTGAGCACTCTCACCTCCAGGCACATCTAAGGATCCACGGAGAGAAGAAAGAACTTTCCTGCAACATCTGTGGGATGCGCTTCATTCACACGTCCAGCTTAAGCAGACACAAAAGCAGACACAGACTGGGCAAGCAGCACTATGGCTGCATGGAGTGTGGGAAAAACTTCACGACGCGCTCAAATCTGAAAACCCATCAGAAGATCCATACTGGGGAGCGGGCGTACCAGTGCATGGAGTGTCAGAAACGGTTCTTTAAAAGCTCCGATCTGTGCAAACATATGAGGATCCATACTGGGGAGAAGCCCTACCAATGCACGGTGTGCATGAAAAGGTTCAGTGACTCCTCATCATATTGCAGGCATCAAAGAATCCATACGCGACAGAATGCCTACGAGTGCACAGAATGTGGCAGGCACTTTATTTGGGCATCGCACCTGAGAGAACATCATAGAACTCACAAGGGAAAGATTGTACCAAAGTAGAAAGTGCAAGTAACACTTCTCTGAAACGATCCCGAGAAGAAACCCATGCGAATGTGAGGAGATCAAGAAAACATTCAGTCTGGATCCTACTCTGAGCAGACGTTGGAGGGGCCATGCTGGGGGCAAGCGCTATGAATACACAGTGTGCAAGAAAAGCTTCAGTGAACCCTCATCTTTGAGCAGACCTCACACAGGCCAGACGGGCTGGAGACTCGTGGGTGAATGTGAGAGCGTGTGGTAAGCAGTCCCTCAGAGGTCGCGGGACACAGCCATCAGAAGATTCACACTGTGGAGAAGCCTGTGCAGAGTGATGGTGAGATCTTTAAGTGGGCATCTGGAATCTGACATGAGGTGGTGGCTTCACCAGTGATGAAGCTTCATTCAGCAGTAGCCTGCTTGCCACAGTGTTAGTCCTCTGTGAACACTGTTTCTTGTCTGAGAACAGCCGAGTCTTAAAAGATGCAGAAACGAGACCTGTACACTGGAAGGGTTAAGAGTAGGTGAGGTGTTCTTGCCTCACAGAACATTACTCACCGTTCACTGCTTCCCATCACTGAATGCAAGTACAGAGGCACTGACCCTCAGAGAAAAATACAAAATAAAAAAGAAAAGAAGCAACAGAAGTAGAAAACCAAGTTAGGACATGGACCCATAGAAAAGATGAGACGAAGCAGGACAGGTGTGGAAAATAAAAATAGCACCGAAGCGACTGCTGATCTGGAATGAGCACATGACTGGTACGGAAAAGGAGAACTGAACCCCAACAATGAGGTTCATCAAGACCCCACAGGATGCTTCTTTCACCACATTGCCACTACGGCTTAGCATTATTAGCACCAGTAGTTGTGGGAAGCAGCCGGTCATGCTGCTTGGCATACGGGCTGCGTTCTGCATTCTGAGCAAATTGTTGGCTGCTGCGACTCTCCCACCGCTCCCTGCTCCTCCCACTGCCCCTGCCATTGCCATCCCTTAATTACACTTGGTCCTGACCTGTCTCCTCAGCTGCTCTCTGCCTCTTTTGAACTACCCCTGATAATCAAGGTCTCTCCATAGAATGCAAAGGGGACTCCTTGCGCCATGTCATGGCAGCCATGTACTTTGTAGAGGTTTTTCTTTCACAGTAAAAAGCTTTGCACACCCCATGCAGTGGCCTTTTTTCTAAATAAAATAAAGCAGTACACTGGGTTTTATCCAGGGCTAATAATGCCAATATTGCCTTTAGAGGCATGCTATAATGGGATGGTAACGGCCCCCCACCCTCATTAAATGCCCTTGCTTTACTATGCAGTACACAAGGGAAAACTCAAAGACATAAGGGGGACAAATGAGTAACAAATATCTGACAAAAAAAGGGTTTCTCCCCAAATTAACCAATTAAAGATCTTATTTTTTTGGACCACACAATCAATAAGACGGGTGGCTGCAGTGGACTAAATCAAAATGAATCTGATGGGGAGTACACACACATGTAAAAAATGTAACTTATTTATTTTGTAGACCAAAAGGTCTTGCAGAAAGTAGAGCAAATTCAAAAGCACAAAATCAGATTCAGAATCAGGAGGACCAATAACCAACGAGACGTGAACATCACATTTGTATTCAAGAAAGAGCGGACCAAAACATATAGATATGGCAATGCAGAGAAGATTGTGTTCTATACCATACAGAAAATCATACAATGGATTCGAACATATAAATCGCACATCAACATATACAGAACCCAATGTTCGCAAGACAAATTCACTGGTCAATGAGAAAAGGAGAACAGTTAGTACTTGGCAATTATTCTGTTGTGAGAAAACTAAATTGTAACAGAAAACTTTAATAAATCTTATATCAATTGCCTTTGTCTGGATTAGTTTGACAGGGGCGACAAAGATATTATTGTAAAAAGACCAAGACTCTGGAGACCATAATAATGTAATTATAATCTGGCCAAAAGACACATCCCAGGCCGCTTTACTATGCGACAGTGTGGAGGAATCAATGCGAGACTCAGGATACAGAAAGTCAGGTTCATTGGCTCCATTTTACAGAAGACCCAGGATGCACTTACAGTTCTGTAGTTTAAATCACAAGAGGGAGTAACTATGATGAACAGCGTCAGGATGGAGATTTAACACAACCAGGTGGAAGGGCCTAATATGTTTGGACCCAGTACCAAGTCCAGTTCCCCAATCTACACGAATGCAGTTCAGGTAAAAAAACAACCCGCGTGTTCCCAAAGCCACTCAGAGTATCATGATGTTTAAAGCTTCGTTCTTGGTTTCCTCTTCTTGACTCTTGGCCCAGAATGTGTAACCTTTGGCTCTGTGTCAACTTCCTACACTCCTTGGAGGTGCAATCTTCAATACGAATGTCCCAGCCCTATGGCTGGGGGCTTGTTAGATTGCCACGGGTAGCCCTCCCAGTCCTGTGACCACAACATGTTCTTGTGATTTCCTTCTCCAGGTTGATCCTACAAAAGGCTCAGTGTCTCATCTGCTTTTAGGTTCTGTGTCCTCTCCAGGGTGTGGTTATAAAGCCCCCAGCAGGCTTGGGCCATGATCGCGGCTGTAGTGCCAGCAGGCTTGGGACATGATCGCGGCTGTAGTGCCAGCAGGCTTGGGACATGATCGCGGCTGTAGTGCCAGCAGGCTTGGGCCATGATCGCGGCTGTAGTGCCAGCAGGCTTGGGCCATGATCGCGGCTGTAGTGCCAGCAGGCTTGGGCCATGATCGCGGCTGTAGTGCCAGCAGGCTTGGGACATGATCGCGGCTGTAGTGCCAGCAGGCTTGGGCCATGATTGCGGCTGTAGCGCCAGCAGGCTTGGGCCATGATCACGGCTGTAGCGCCAGCAGGCTTGGGCCATGATCGCGGCTGTAGTGCCAGCAGGCTTGGGGCATGATCAGGGCTGTAACCCCCAGCAGGATTTGGGCAAAGTGCTCCCCTTGCTTCCTTCCTCCAATCTGGGACCGAGTAACAGAATTCAGTAAGCACCTCCTTGCCCCACCTAGCACTGTCTCTCCAGTCTCCTCCTTTCTCACTCTACAAACACACTCACTCTTGGGAATGAGTCCTAAGTCCCTCAGTGCCTTTCTGCTTCTTCTAGTACCTCCTTCGCCCCATGTGTTCCACCCTCTCATGTGTTGTGGCTTCCCCTCATTCCTGTAAGTAAAGACCCTGATTGACCCTCTGAGTTTGGGCAGGGCACTTAAAAGCGCTGCCAATCATCTTGGAGTCAGGCAGAAGGGTCATAGAACTTTTGCGGTTCCATGATTTCCTCCGGAGGTATTTACTAGGACAGAGCTCTTTCCCTCGCTTCCAGCACCCTGTCCCAACCCCACCAGCTTCCTCGAAGGGGGATTCCCCCTTCACTCCCACCTCATGCTCCAAAAAAAGAGGGGTACCTCTTTCACCCCCTCTTACTTTCCCCGATCCCAAAACTTAACTCTCACCTCCACCCCACACTTATCTCTTGGCATGCAACATCATTCTCCTCGTCCGCTCCCTTCTGGGTTGTGCATAGTCATGCCCCCCACCCCCTCCATGCTCCCTACCTATTTCGCACCCACCTACCGAGCCACCTTGGCATCATGGTACAGACCGACAATGCAAAGGCATCGCAATAAATGCCTGCACCACAAAGACAGTGAAGGAAAGACATTCTATGCACCTTTGCAGGTTTGCATGCCAGATTCCTGTTCTCTCACTCGCTCCTCTCTGGACTCTGGTGTGCATACAATTCACACAATGCAGAGCTTCCATCTCCATGCTTGGGTGATTTCACAAACCCCGCTGATATATGTGCTGAGCAGGCGTTGGTCTGTCACTTGGCTTGTGAAACCCCCGTTTGCCTTGTCATGAAAACCTGTCCTTCAGTATTCCCCTCCCTCTGTGGTTTCCTGACCACCCGTCAAACAGTCAATACCCCACTGTGCGCTATGATTCTGCACTCATCACTAGCAGCATGGTTCCTTGTTCTATATCTGTGAATACCCCACTGTGCGCTATGATTCTGCCATCTTCACTAGCAGCATGGTTATTTGTGCTATATCAGTGAATACCCCCACTGTGCGCTGTAATTCTGCCAGCTTCACTAGCAACATTGTTCTTTGTTCTATATCAGTGAATACCCCAACTGTGCACTATGATTCTGCCATCTTCACTAGCAGCATGGTTATTTGTGCTATATCAGTGAATACCCCCATTGTGCGCTATAATTCTTCCAGCTTCACTAGCAACATGGTTCTTTGTTCTATATCAGTGAATACCCCAACTGTGCACTATGATTCTGCCATCTTCACTAGCAGCATGGTTATTTGTGCTATATCAGTGAATACCCCCACTGTGCGCTATAATTCTGCCAGCTTCACTAGCAGCATGGTTCTTTGTTCTATATCAGTGAATACCCCATTTTGCGCTATGAATCATTCTGCCAGCTTCACTAGCAGCATGGTTCTTTGTTCTATATCAGTGAATACCCTCACTGTGCACTATGATTCTGCCAGCTTCACGAGCAGCATGATTCTTTGTTCTATATCAGTGAATACCCCACTGTGCACTATGGTACTGCCATCTTCACTAGCAGCATGGTTCTTTGTTCTGTATCAGTGAATACCCCACTGTGCGCTATGATTCTGCCAGCTTCACTAGCAGCATGATTCATTGTTCTATATCAATGAATACCCCACAGTGCACCATGGTTCTGCCATCTTCACTAGCAGCATGGTTCTTTGTTCTATATTAGTGAACACCCCACTGTGCACTATGGTACTGCCATCTTCACTAGCAGCAAGGTTCTTTGTTCTGTATCAGTGAATACCCCCACTGTGCGCTATGATTCTGCCATCTTCACTAGCAGCATGATTCATTGTTCTATATCAATGAATACCCCACAGTGCGCCATGGTTCTGCCATCTTCACTAGCAGCATGGTTCTTTGTTCTATATCAGTGAACACCCCACTGTGCACTATGGTACTGCCATCTTCACTAGCGGCATGGTTCTTTGTTCTATATCAGTGAACACCCCACTGTGCACTATGGTACTGCCATCTTCACTAGCAGCATGGTTCTTTGTTCTGTATCAGTGAATACCCCACTGTGCACTATGGTACTGCCATCTTCACTAGCAGCATGGTTCTTTGTTCTATATCAGTGATTACCCCCACTGTGCGCTATGATTCTGCCAGCTTCACTAGCAGCATGGTTCTTTGTTCTATATCAGTGAATACCCCATTGTGCGCTATGATTCATTCTGCCAGCTTCACTAGCAGCATGGTTCTTTGTTCTGTATCAGTGAATACCTCACTGTGCACTATGGTACTGCCAGCTTCACTAGCAGCATGGTTCTTTGTTCTATATCAGTGATTACACCCACTGTGCGCTATGATTCTGCCAGCTTCACTAGCAGCATGGTTCTTTGTTCTGTATCAGTGAACACCCCAGCTGTGCGCTATGATTCTGCCATCTTCACTAGCAGCATAGTTCTTTGTTCTATATCAGTGAATACCCCACTGTGCACTATGGTACTGCCATCTTCACTAGCAGCATGGTTCTTTGTTCTATATTAGTGAACACTCCACTGTGCACTATGATTCTGCCAGCTTCACTAGCAGCATGGTTCTTTGTTCTATATCAGTGAATACCCCATTGTGCGCTATGATTCATTCTGCCAGCTTCACTAGCATCATGGTTCTTTGTTCTGTATCAGATAAGACCCCCACTGTGCGCTATGATTCTGCCATCTTCACTAGCAGCATGGTTCTTTGTTCTGTATCAGTGAACACCCCAGCTGTGCGCTATGTTTCTGCCATCTTCACTAGCAGCATGGTTCTTTGTTCTGTATCAGTGAATACCCCCACTGTGCGCTATGATTCTGCCATCTTCACTAGCAGCATAGTTCTTTGTTCTATATCAGTGAATACCCCACTGTGCACTATGGTACTGCCATCTTCACTAGCAGCATGGTTCTTTGTTCTATATTAGTGAACACCCCACTGTGCACTATGATTCTGCCAGCTTCACTAGCAGCATGGTTCTTTGTTCTATATCAGTGAATACCCCATTGTGCGCTATGATTCATTCTGCCAGCTTCACTAGCATCATGGTTCTTTGTTCTGTATCAGATAAGACCCCCACTGTGCGCTATGATTCTGCCATCTTCACTAGCAGCATGGTTCTTTGTTCTGTATCAGTGAACACCCCAGCTGTGCGCTGTGATTCTGCCATCTTCACTAGCAGCATGGTTCTTTGTTCTGTATCAGTGAATACCCCCACTGTGCGCTATGATTCTGCCATATTCACTAGCAGCATGGTTCTTTGTTCTGTATCAGTGAACACCCCAGCTGTGCGCTATGATTCTGCCATCTTCACTAGCAGCATAGTTCTTTGTTCTATATCAGTGAATACCCCACTGTGCACTATGGTACTGCCATCTTCACTAGCAGCATGGTTCTTTGTTCTATATTAGTGAACACCCCACTGTGCACTATGGTACTGCCATCTTCACTAGCAGCATGGTTCTTTGTTCTATATCAGTGAATACCCCACTGTGCACTATGGTACTGCCATCTTCACTAGCAGCATGGTTCTTTGTTCTGTATCAGTGAATACCCCACTGTGCACTATGGTACTGCCATCTTCACTAGCAGCATGGTTCTTTGTTCTATATTAGCGAACACCCCACTGTGCACTATGAGTCAGCCATCTTAACTAGCAGCATGGTTCTTTGTTCTATATCAGTGAATACCCCATTGTGCACTATGTTACTGGCATCTTCACTAGCAGCATGGTTCTTTGTTCTGTATCAGTGAATACCCCACTGTGCACTATAATTCTGCCATCTTCACTAGCAGCATGGTTATTTGTTCTGTATCAGTGAATACCCCATTGTGCACTATGGTACTGCCATCTTGACTAGCAGCATGGTTCTTTGTTCTGTATCAGTGAATACCCCACTGTGCACTATAATTCTGCTGTCTTCACTAGCAGCATGGCTCTTTGTTCTATATCCAGGCATACAATTGGTGGGGACATGGGTCTTGTTTGAATCTGAGATGCTAGAATCAGGCTCCCAGCTCTGCTTCTTACGGGTCCTGACCCTCAGGTGGTTGAGTGTGATGACAAGAGTTTCAGAAGAGCTTTGTAAGTTTGAAGTGACAAATAGCACCTACTGTGGCCAAACTGTTCCCTCTGTCTGCGTCTGAGTTGGCGTGTCATAGACTGTTCAGTGCTGACATTTATTCTTTCCACTATACCAACATGTTCTCATGCTTTCTGGAGAGCAGGGGCAGCAGGGCCCTTCTGTTCCAGAACAATCAATAGTGGGATGGTACCTGGACCCTTGAAAGGCATTGATCTTCAGCCCATCCAGCCTCGTTTATATGTACACTGCCATGGGGGCGTGAACCTCTCTCAATATAAGGGAGGGCTGCCTGGCTGTCCCACAGCATACTGCATTTCAATGCAAATTAAGCTATGACTGAGTTGGGAGCTTGTGAGTCTTCTTCTTCTTCTTCTTAAATATCGGATGTGTGGGCGGACCCACGCAGGCGCTTCCCCATCCTAAAGGATGATGTGCACCAGCCCACCAATCAATACTTAGCTCACATAAACTCACAACTCCTCCCACCGCCCAGTCTGCCTCACAAAATCCAAAATCACACTGTTCCTCCTCCTGCCTCTCACCCCGTCACCTCCCAACTAAGCCTTCCCACTCAGCTCAGCCACACCCAGCGCAGACAACCGAACCCTCATCAATTCTCTCTCCTCAACATGTCTCTCACACCTAAGCAGAAAATGTCCCACAGTCTCAGGCACACCGCACAATCCCTCGACTCACGCTTCCCCACTCGAAACAGACAGTCATTCAGCCCCACATGTCCTATCCTCAACCGATTCAGCATCACCTCCTCCCCCCTCCTCCATTCCAGGCTCCCCCCATCCACCTTCACCGACACTTTGCCACGAACACCAAACATCCACCTGCCCTTCACCCCACTCACCCACCTCTCCTGCCACTCATCCATGACCCATCTCACCACCACAGCCTTTACCTCATCCACACTCAAAGGCAACCTCACATCAACCGCTCCCCTTCTCATACCCTCACCCGCCACCGATCCACCAACTCATTACCCAAAATGCCACTGTGACTGGGAACCCACGCCAACTCCAAATCCATTCCCCCACGCACACACCGATCAATCTTCCTCCTGATGTCCATAATCACATCCTTCCTATCACCATCCCCTGCCACAATCGCCTGCAACCCACTAAATGAATCTGAAAACATCACCACCTTCTCTAACCCCAACTCGCACACCCTATCAATCGCCAATGCAATCGCCACCAACTCGGCCGTACAAATCGACATATCATTCATCAATCATCCCACTTTATACTCCCCAGTGCTTTCCAGATAATACGCCATACCCACTCTCCCAGACACAGGATCCTTCGAACCATCCGTGAACACCTTGCATCTTTCCTTTCCTGCCACATACGCCTGACCCAAAGTTTTGATCTCGCCCCGCAATCCTCTCTTCTTCGACACCACATTCACCAACTCCAAACACACCTTTGGAGACCCCATCATCCACCTCGGCCATCTCTCCAAATCTGTACCCGTCACAGTGAGTCAATCAAACAATCGGGACCATACCAGCCTTCATGGCCCGGATCGTTTTTGGAAGTGGCCGCAGCCCAGTGAAATTGGGGACTCGCCACACTGGTGACTTTGGGAGGTTTTAAAAAATATATATGACCTGTATTGAGCTTTTGATGTATGATGGTACAAGAGGGGGAAGGCATGAAAACAGATCTGTCCACACAAAAAGTTCAAGTAACATATGGCACAAAAGAACTGTTTTGTCACAGAGGTCAACTAGCCACGCATTTGAGGACAGTGCTGTTAAGTCAACAGTACAAATCCAACTGTTTCACACGCTATGTCACATGATTAATTCATAGCAGTTACTTGTCCTTAATATTTTAGAGCTGCCTAGCATCCCCTAGTACTAAGACTGGTAATTCTAATTAAGTTGCATTAGTCACTAAATTCCCAGAGGTTTACACAGAAAAATAGGAAAATGCTCACATAATTTGGAGGTCCTTGAAGAGCTGCACCAGAACCAGTCTTGCAGGGAAGTGTAAGAAAGGCATGGTATCAGAAGCACGACAGACACAAGGAATGTAGTTCAAGGGTTTTTATTGAACTTTGCATGGATTGGAAAACACCTATTCTAAACTGAATTGCTAATGGGAGCAAGCTACAGCCATCAAAATAAAGAAAACATTATCCTAGGCATCTCGTGTCAAAACAAAGATGGCCTATACAAAAAAAAACTATTGCCAAACTTTACTCTATATAATAAGTGTGTGGGATGATGACGTATATAACAAAAACAGTGTATAGCAAAAGTGAAAAGGTCCAAGGGGTTCGGTAGTTCAGGACTGCTGAACTGTAGCTTCCCCGCGTTTCAGCACAGCACCAGGCGGAACAGGAGTCGAGCTTGGAGTACACTCGAAGCTCGTGGCACATGGAAGCAGTCCTTTACACAAGGCAGGGTCTTCCTAAACAAAATCTCCCTTTCAGTGTCGAACAAGAGTCGCTCCACTGGGAAATATCCTGCTGTACAGTTCACATGCTTTAACATTACAAACAATGAATACTTCAGGTCCCCCTCCGTCTGACTCAGACCTTTCTCTTTTCCTTTTGACGTGCACTTCCCTCAGCCGGTCTCAAGTCCATGTACTTTCTCATAAATGTCTCACAAGTAAAGGCTCCCCTCGATCGGGTGCAAGCCTCCTCACCTTAATGATCAACAAGTTCAAAGCCTTTCGATTGTGCAAAGGGGTTTTGCTGTGACCTTTGCATGACCACTTCGACTTTAGTTCATTCAGTTCTGCACTTTTACTTACACTCAGACGCCCTGTGAGAGACCTTCGCCCGGGCACCCCAGGTGCCGGACCACTCTGTGGTAGCTTATACTTGAGTCTTTTTATGTATCTCAGCAACTCCCTCTTGCCACTTAACCTTCACTTGCATCTCTCAATATGGGTGTTTCATAAAGCTGTTCACGTTGCAACAATCTTGCCGCTTGCAGCCTTCGCTTCAAAGCACACCGTTATCTCACAGTTCCTTCCAACTCACCGGTTACAGAAAGCTGCTTCATCAGCGGCTCGAGCAAAGGACAATACTCCGACAGCTGTAACTCCTCGTTGCCTCCAGCAGACGTGCAGGACGTCCCCGGATATCGTGCACTCATTTCAAAGCTTGGCTCAGTATTTCTGCTAGGTTTTCCTTGTGCTGTTCAACAACCATATAGAGATAGTTGATCACCATACAACAGGGTAAAGGACCTCTCCCCTCTCACTTCCCCGTTCGGCTCTGCCACCACTCCTTTGCTATACTACTGACAGCTTGGAGGCTTTGCTCGTCCATGCCTTTCGCCTCGCTCCCATGCTCTGCCTTTTATCACAGTGGGGAAGGATAAAGCGATGGCCATGTCATGGCCACCCAGGTGACTGATCCCAAGGGACTAAGTGGCGAGACACCCTTGGGTTTCTCACAGAAGGGTGAAGTGTATTAGACCGGTTGCATACCATCTTAGATCAGGGATAAGGAGTGGGGTTAGCAGTAGGGGATAGGCAGCCTTTATATAAGTAATTACTGACAAGGCCAAACAGTCCCAAATCAACATGCTATGCAATTTTATTGATCAAAGTGTATCATATCTGTTTAATGGCCCATTGAAGTTTAATGGTTGTGGAGAGAAAGATGAGCAGGGGATGAGAATCTGAAGTACAGTACGTCTGGTGGGTGAAGTGTAAACTTGCGGCATTCCAGTGAAAACAGGAGTTCTGTGAGGAATGGAAGGGGGTTTGGTGTAGTCTTGCATCCTGGGTAATTTCTTTTGGGGAAACCAGTATAATTCAGTGTCGCACAGCAGGTTCACATGAGCAATTGAGTGTCCCAATACCTGGTAGTTTCCATCACTTGATTTATAGGAACGAAGATTCTGCGCGGCTGCCGATTTGAAAGTTGAAGGCGTGTTTTATTGTATTATTATTCCAGCGAGCACCTGATTGTATGAGCCACGGGGAGCTAGGTATAGACACTCTGCACCAGCGAGGTAAAGGTTGGTTGCTCGCAAGAGATGTAGACACTCTGCACCAGCGAGGTAAAGGTTGGTTGCTCGCAAGAGATGATGGGGGTCATTCCGAGTTGGGCGGTAAGGGTTTACGGGCACCGGTAAGGATGCCGGTGCCGGTAAACCCTTACCGCCCTATTCCGAGGCCCCTTAGCGGGTCCCAGCAGGAATGGCTAGTCTGACCAGCCATTCTCTGCGGGTCCCGTTAAGGGACCTTGAAGCTAATAACGGGCCCGCAATTTGCGGGCCCGTTATTAGCGCCTTCCCCATTCCCATTGAGCCCTATGGGGGCTCAAGTGGGAATGGGGAATGGTTTACTGAATGGGGACTTACCGGGTCCTCCAAGGTCGGAATGACCCGATAAGTCCCCATTCAGTGAGACCGGACCCGGACCATGGCTACCCCCAAACTCGTAATGACCCCTGATGTGTTTGCGTGATGCACTGGGCCCCTTTATTTACTCGGTGGGTGGGGTCAGGAGGATTTATATTGTGTAGATCCTGGATGGATGCTATTATCTTTCAATTTGTTCCGGTTGGTTGGTTGAAGAGCTAAGTCTTGAGCTGCTTCCTGAATGTATGGTGGTTCACTTCCAGAAGGAGACACTTAGGTAGGCTGTTCCAGAGTTTCGTTGGCCAAAAGGAGAAGGAGGCAGCCTCATATTGTAGTTATATGGAACATGTGAGCTTGGTTGGCGAGAAATTAGTTTCCATTGAAAATAGTTTGATTAGTTCCTGAGTTTCCTATGATCACTTGTGGCCTAATAGTTTTTGCCAGTGTTTAAATTCTGTTTTCAAGATAAATTATTTCCTGTGGAGAGTTCTTCTTGACATAGACCTTTTGAGGGAGCAGACACCCTCTAAGAGAGACGTTATAAGCACCCCAGATAACGTGAGGGGCAGGGCAGGTTATCCATTGATCCTGTGGAACTCTGCCAAGTGGGCATCAATCATGCCTTGGGTCACATGATCCAGATCTACTACCAAATCATAAACTATTATCAGTGGGGGGGGGGTTTGAAAGGGATTCCAGCCTCACTACCTCGGTAGATCTAATATTGGCCATACGGGAGCCACGACTTCAACCTGACACTGGACTTTGCTAAGGCGCGTGTAGTCTATGAGATAATAGGTGTGATGGCAGGCTGACGCTGAAAGTGCAAGTGTTTCCAACATGGCTGACATCCTTTTTTGCATTCGGGTCTTGGACATCCGAGCTGACGACTTCCTATCCAGATGGGGGTCTATTGGGCGATGGAAGGCAACAGCAACAATAAGACTATTCTTAGTAAAGTACTGTAACATTTTTCCTATATTCACTCATCCCAGAATTCTCACTCACCAGCTACTGGGGGCATACAAAGCCCTCCTGTGATGGTAGTGTGCATCAGAACCAAGGTGCCGATGAGCCACGTACCTCCTGGATCTTCCAGGATCTGTGTGAAGCCAACATATATGCCACTTCCTGATAAATTACAAAGCACCAACCTTGCAATTATTAAAAAACACTGCAAATGTGGTAGAAACCCATTATCACTGAAGCTTTGCTAAATCATTGGTGTCTAACTGTGTTTCTTGCAGCTGGCTAAAATCGCATCGTTCTCACTTTATATGCACCCGGACTTTAGCCATTTTCATGGGGTTAGTGAATGATTTAAAAGAAGCCCCTGGCCATTCTGCTGTTGGTGCGGCCATCCTACCTTGGTATTATGGAGGAATTATCCTGATGTGCCTGCAGAAAATACACAAAACATCATTATCTAATGTATGTCATAAAAGTTGAGATGTTGGTTTCGACATAGCAGCTCTGCCCAACGGATGAACATAAAACCAACAGCGAGAACCAGGAACAAGAAGGGGAGCCTAAAGCACCCATTGATCGAGAAAGGATACCCACACAGGGGGGAACTCACCCTGTCTCCACCTATATTAATGACTGCTGACATCCCCGGACTAAGAAGATTACTAGAGACTACGCGTTCCAGCATTCAGCGTGTGGATCATAACTGGGCAAGTACATAACAGACTACAGTAGAACAACAATATTGTTAACATAGCTGCAGGTATTATAGGCGAACTTGTAGCTACAAAATCATTACCATGGGGTGGTAGAAATCCACTTCCTAACCTAGGCCTTGACGCTTCGGTTAAACTGACATGGCACATTTGCAGCACTACCACTAGAGGGCAGAAGTTTGTTAGAGTTGGAAATGGATGGGAGCTAGTCAGAGGACAGCTGCTCTTAATTAAGTGTTAGCACTCTCAGGGGCTGGAAAAGCCTTTAAGGTCCAATGTGTAATGGCCTTCAGTGAAGTGAGGACTGTTTAAGGTGGTGCGGCAAATCTAATCCCCCATACTAAAGCCCCCTAGAACTAAGGCCTTTTCCCCACGAGGGGCATTCATGCCCCCTAAAGCAAAAGATAGCAAGAGCAAAAACAAACTTTACAGGGAAAGAAAGCATAGTCCATCTTGACCAATTGTTAAGTCTTCAACCACACCTGACAGACACAGGGTGAGCATTGGAAGTATTTATCTGTATATATTAAGCTGAATGTATGTATGTGTGTGTATGTTTGTCCGGCTATACAAATCCCCACCGTTGAACCCACGTCTACTAAATGTTTCATGGATTCCTCTTTTGTCTGGGACAAGATTGCAGTCTGTGTTTGGATGCAAAAAATGTATTCCGTAGACCCCCTAATTCACTGATGCTCACCCCGATTCACTACAGTAGGTACTAGAATGAGGCAAAATGTGGAAAAGTGTCTGAAGCAAAATGTTTGATATGTTGGTTATTCCTTTAAAATGTATTACTACTGTATACAGTTTGAAAGAGTTTATTAAAGCATTTTTAAAGATAAATTTAAAAAAATGATTTTTATATTTTCTTATCACGCCACTCTAAATATGGGAAATGGCAAGGCTACAGTTTACTTAAGTTCATTCATGAGAAGAGAGCACAATCAATCAATCTTTCTTGGACATTTTCTCAAATGTGCTGAAGCCATTAAGTCACTGAAACATGCTGGACAAAAAACGAACATCACTTGGAAAAGCTACAATATCAAGAGTTTCTGAAACACAAGAACAAACAGCAGCACGACTTGAGCAACTTTCTCCAGGACAAATGAGATGCCTGAGCAAACTGAAGCAAGACTTGGTGACAAGAGGACAAGAGCAACATCCTCCAGGGCACAAGAGATACCAGAGCAAACTGAAGCAAGACTTGCCATCAAGAGGACAAGAGCAACATCCTCCAGGGCACATGAGACACCAGAGCAAACTGAAGCAAGACTTGGTGACAAGAGGACAAGAGCAACATCCTCCAGGGCACAAGAGATACCAGAGCAAACTGAAGCAAGACTTTCTGACATGAGACTAAAGAGCAACATCCTCCAGGGCACATGAGACGCCAGAGCAAACTGAAGCAAGACTTGCCAACAAGAGGACAAGAGCAACATCCTCCAGGGCACATGAGACACCAGAGCAAACTGAAGCAAGACTTGGTGACAAGAGGACAAGAGCAACATCCTCCAGGGCACAAGAGATACCAGAGCAAACTGAAGCAAGACTTGCTGACATGAGACTAAAGAGCAACATCCTCCAGGGCACATGAGACACCAGAGCAAACTGAAGCAAGACTTGCCGACAAGAGGACAAGAGCAACATCCTCCAGGGCACATGAGACGCCAGAGCAAACTGAAGCAAGAATTGCCAACAAGTGGACAAGAACAACATCCTCCAGGGCACATGAGACGCCAGAGCAAACTGATGCAAGACTTGCCACCACGAGGACAAGAGCAACATCCTCCAGGGCACATGAGACACCAGAGCAAACTGAAGCAAGTCTTGCCCGACAAGAGGACAAGAGCAACATCCCCCAGGGCACATGAGACACCAGAGCAAACTGATGCAAGACTTGCCACCACGAGCACAAGAGCAACATCCTCCAGGGCACATGAGACGCCAGAGCAAACTGAAGCAAGACTTGCCAACAAGTGGACAAGAGCAACATCCTCCAGGGCACATGAGACGCCAGAGCAAACTGATGCAAGACTTGCCACCACGAGGACAAGAGCAACATCCTCCAGGGCACATGAGACACCAGAGCAAACTGAAGCAAGTCTTGCCCGACAAGAGGACAAGAGCAACATCCTCCAGGGCACATGAGACACCAGAGCAAACTGATGCAAGACTTGCCACCACGAGGACAAGAGCAACATCCTCCAGGGCACATGAGACGCCAGAGCAAACTGAAGCAAGACTTGCTGACAAGAGCAACATCCTCCAGGGCACAGGAGACACCACTCAATCAGGACACGGGATAAACAATCCATTACAAACGAGGGGGCAGAACCTTGTGGACTGAATGTAAACACACCATGTTATGAATAGCTGTAAATACACCCACAGCAGTTACACCCATATTAAAATGTAAGCAGCCAACACATCTCCCTGTATATATATACATGCAAGAACCAAAACTAAAATCAAGAAATGATTACAATGTAATAGCCTAACACACCTCCCTCCTCATACACGTGTAAGGAATGACATGGGAGCGTGCCATCACATCACCTCACTACACAGCCACTACCCCCACTGACTGGGGGCTTCACTGCAATCACTTTTATTCCAGGTCCGTCCATCTTCTAGTACTACGGCATCATCCATTGCTCTACACACCCTTACTCTATCCTTTACTGAAACCACAAGGTCTGCGTACCGACACTCTCTCCACTTCTTCCACTCTGGTGAGTCAGGCCTTTTTCTCATGATCAGATCTTTATTTCATGTCCTCACGTTTAGAAAGTACTCTTCCTCTAAGCACCTCTTCATCCCAATCCACAAACATCATCCTACCTAACCATGGAGAATAGATCGACGTGGCTGCCTTCCTCAGAATTCCGAAGGGCACCAACCCTGTGGTCACATGTGGAGCTAATCTATATGTATATACCACTTGGTCTATATTTTCGTCCAAGCTTCTACTTTTTAAAATCGTGATGCAAATACACTGCATGAGCGTTCTATTAAATCTTTCAACAACTCCATTGCTGGCTGTACGGAACAATGCAAATATGTGTCGTTGTGCTCCTAACCCCTGCAAGAACCCTTTCATATCTTTGGAGGTGAATTATACTCCATTGTCAATTAAATGTTTGCTGCGAAATCCCTCTCTTTGAAAAATGTCATCCACAAATTGTACAAACACCCTTGAATCTGCCTCTGAAACAACCCTGGTCTCCAACCATTTTGAATACAAGTCAACCAAGGCAAACATATTTTTTATGCCACCCCTCGACCGGAGCTGCCCCAATATATCCAACGCGACATAGTCCCAAGACATCCTCGGAAAATCCAGTGGTTTCAGTGGCTGCACATATTTGTAAGAGCCTTGACTGATGCAGAGCACTCTCCGCACTACTTGATTCACTCTTCCACCTCTTTATCTAGTCCTGGCCACCGATAGTCTGCCTTTAGGCGACCCTAAGTCTTTGTCATCCCCAGAAGTGGATGGAACGGAAGAAGTGGATGGAATGATGGAATGAAAGAAGAATTGGATGGAACAGAAGAACTGGAGTGAACGGAAGATGAGGGGGAATAGAAGAAGTTCCTGAACAGATGAAATGTAAGAAACGGATGAAATATAGCGAGCGGATGAAATATAAAGAACGGATGAAGTAGATGAAACGGAAAAGTAGATCGAATGCATGGAAAGGATGGAGTGGATGTATAAAGTTGATAAAGCAATGAAATGGATGGAAAGGGTGAATGAATTGAGCGGAGGGAGTAGATGGAATAGATGGAGTGAATAGAACGAATGGAACGGATAGAGCAGACGGAACGGATAGAGTGAATGAAACAGATGGAACGGAGACCTGGTTGGACTGAGTCTTCTTGTCAGAACGAATGGATGGAGCAGATGGAGCAGATGAAAGAGATGGAAAGGAGTGGACGTACAGGCTGGTGTGGATGGAACGGAGTGCTAGCTCGAATGGAAGCACTAGCCGGAACGGATGGAACCGACGGAGTGAATGGAACAGACGAAACAGATGGAACGGAGTGGACGTACTGGTTTGAATGAATGGAACGGATGGTATAGATGGAACAAAAGGAATAGATGGGATGAATGGAAGTCGGAACAGATGGAGCAGATGGGAACGGAAGAAATGGATGAAGTGGATAGAACGGATTAAGTGGATAGAACGGATGAAGTGGATGGAACGGATGGAATGGATGCAGTGGACGGAACGGATGCATTAGATAAAACGGATGGAATGGATGAAACACGCAAAGTGGATGGAACTGTCATGATCTCTGCTTCCAAAAGGTCAGGACTTACCCAACTCCCTTGGAAGCAGACCCATAACCCAGGTTCCGAGTGCCAGCCAGTCCCAATTGGGACCTTTTGGACCCTGTCCTGGCGCCAGTGGCACCAGGCTCATAAATATGCCCAGTCCCAGCGCTGGAAGCGCCGGGCTCATAATGCTTGGGTGGACTTACCTGCAGCAGACCATGCTGCTTACTTACCTGCCAGTTGAGCCCCTGATCCTCTTCTGTTTGGGACTACTTTTCCTGTTGGGTGGGGCAGGAGCCACTCCCTAGGTTCAGAACACTGGAACTCTTCTGGAAAGCAGGAACTCTTTTCTTACCTAGGCGAGACTGTGGAAGGAGACACCTAAGCACTACAGGAGGCTATTTAAACCACACCCGATGGATGAATCTTGCTTTGCGTTATTCTGCATCCTCTGCAGCAGAACGCTCATCGTGTCTTCTGCATCTGATCCTGGGCCTAAGGGAAAAAAGGCTTACCATCCTGGAATCCAGTCTTCAGCAACACCTATAAAGACAAGAAAGAACAGGTTAGCACTACGGTCTTCAGTGACAGCGCATCTCTTACCTGGTTCATCGGCTGTCACCCACGCCTCGCGCTGCATTCCGGCATCTGAAAGACAAAAGCTTACCAACCCTTCGCACGCTCCGGAGGCCTTCGGCGCTGCATCCCGCATCTGAAAGACAAAAGAAGGTGCGTTTAAAGACATTGGGCAACTTTATTACTCACGTGCCATTACTCCTTCCCACGCCGAATCCAGTAGGTATTCCAGCACCCTTCAGCAGCTCCGAACTTGTACCTGCAAGATAAAGGGACAGTTAGTGCGCATCGTGAAGCAGGCAACAAGCGCTTACTTACGTGCTTCCAGGCGCTTCTATTCCTCACGCGGGTTCGATCCTCAACTCTCTTCAGCCCGCCATCCGCCATCGCCGGAACCCTGCAAAACCAGAGATATCATTACAAAAGACTTTTAAAGACATTTGAAGTACCCAGAACTTACCGTTCGTGCAGTAAACGACGGACAGCAGTCCTCTGAGGTCAAGAGGCCTGCACCTTTATCCAGTGAAGAAACTGGTTACGGCACCCTGCCCGAGGCAGATGGAGAGCTCGGCGTTCACTTACCTAAGGTGAGAGCGTTAACCTTTGGGGTTCTACAGGAGAAGAGAAAGGGAAGAAGAGAGAGGCAGCCAATAACCCTGGTTCATTAATCCCATATTTTCTATCTGCAGACATCTTACTCTTCGAGTCAGACATACAGTGTACAGAGGTCCAGCCCAAAGAGCCAACCGTGTGTTACACATCACCTTTGAAGATACGGTATTCACCCAGTCAAGACCGGCGCCTCTGCGGGAATCAGGTGAGCGTTACAGGAACGGACGGAGTGGATGGAATGGATGGAGTGGATCGGACGGAGTGGATGGAACGAGTGGATGGAACGGACGGAGTGGATGGAACGGACAGAGTGGATGGAACGGACAGAGTGGATGGAACGGACGGAGTGGATGGAACGGACGGAGTGGATGGAACGTGTAGAGTGGATGGAACGGGTGGAGTGGATAGAACAGATGGACTTGTTGGAGCAGATGGTGTGGATGCAACGGAAGGAGTGGATGGAACGGAAGGAGTGGATGGAACAGAAGGAGTAGTTGGAACGGAAGGAGTGGATGAACAGACGGAGTAGATGGTAGGGATGGAACTGATAGAACGGATGAGTGGATTGAACGGATGAGACGAACAAGCAGATTGACCGGATGGAAAGGATGAGTAGTTTTAACGAATGGAACAGATGGAACGAATCGAGTGGATGGAACAGATGCAGTGGATGAAACGGATACAGTAGACAGACCAGATGGAGTTGATGAAACAAATGGAGAGGATGGAACACATGGAGTGGATGGAACAGATAGAGTTGATGGGACAGGTAGAGTGGATGGGACAGGTAGAGTGGATGGGACAGGTAGAGTGGATGGGACAGGTAGAGTGGATGGGACAGGTAGAGTGGATGGGACAGGTAGAGTGGATGGGACAGGTAGAGTGGATGGGACAGGTAGAGTGGATGGGACAGATGGAGTGGATCGAACAAATAGAGCCGATGGAACAGATGGAGTGGATGGAACACATCGAGTGGAAGGAACGGATAGAGTGGATGGAACGGATTGAGTGGATGGAACTATTGGAGTGGGTGGAACACACGGAGTGGATCGAATAAATAGGAAGGATAGAACGGCTAGAACACATTAAATGGATAGGAAGGATGAAATGGGTATACGGAATGGATGGAGTAGATCATGTGGATGAAAGGTTGAGTGGATGGAATGGATGGAAGGACTAATAGATTAAATGGATGAAACACGAAACGGATGAACAGACGAAGTGGAATGAACGGACAGAGTAAATAAAACGGATAGAATAGATGGTACAGATGGAGTGCTAGACCTCAAGCACCTTACTGATAACCACCATATCACGCTACCACGCTTACTCTCTCCTATACACCACCACTCAACTAGAACACAGCGATACTACGACACATTCGCCATCACATTCCATACGAGGCACGAAGCACCAGGCAGCCGGTGGAAACAATCGACGGAAGACCCCTCACTTCAGGGCCCATAAACCTGCAGACTAAAGAGATCCAGCTTTCAATAAATCATCACCAAGAGCGGCTTAGATACGACATCATTAAGTCAGCTCATTACCCCATGGTATTGGGTATGCCCTGGTTACAGAAGCACAATCCGTATATCAACTGGACAGCAGGATCACCATTCTTAGGCTCAGAGTTTTCTATGTCTCACTGTCTATTCATGGATCCCTCCTTGACACCCCCTAAAGAGCCACCAAGAGATCAACAAACACCACTCAGGGTTTCCAATATCGTACACGTTCCTAAGGCCTATTAAGGGTATGCTGATGTATTTTCAACTGCCATAGTCCAGGCCTTACCCCCACACAGACCTGAAGACTGCGCCATAGATACAGATCCTTCAGCAGAGATTCCCTTCAGCAGGATGTTCATCCTTTCCGAACCTGAGAAGAAAGCCCTCCGAGAATACCTGGATACCAACCTTGAAAATGGCACCATAAGACCCTCAAAATCTCCAGCTGGTGCTTTGTTGTTGTTTGTTCCCAAGAAGGACACCAAGGAACTCAGACCTTGCCTCGACTATCGTGGCTTAAATCAATGCACTCTTAAAGACCGGTACCCATTGCCCTTGATCTCGGATATTCTGGAAGCTGTGAGAGGCGTGGTAATATTTACGAAGTTGGATCTCAGGGGTGCCTACCATTTGATCTGTGTCCGGGAAGGAGACGAATGGAAAACAGCCTTTAGAACACCCTTTGGTCATTATTAATATCTAGTCATGCCCTTTGGATTAGCTAATGCCCCCGCAGTCTTTCAACGTTTCATGGACAGGGTGTTCTCTGACATGTTATTCCTCTTCGTCATTGTTTATCTGGACGATATATTAATCTTTTCTAAGGACCCTCTAAAGCATGAAGAGCATGTAAAGGCAGTACTACAACGACTCCGTGAACACAAACTTTTAGCTAAACCCGAAAAATGCTTGTTTCACGTTACCGCTGTTCACTACCTAGGATTTGTCCTTAGTCCAGAAGGGATTTGTATGGACCCATCAAAGGTTAAGGCCATACTAGCATGGCCAGTTCCCACGTCCGTGAAACAAGTTCAATCCTTCCTGGGGCTTGCCAATTTTTACGGGAAGTTCATATCCACCTTTTCTGAGATCGTTCAACCGATCGTTGCTCTCTTGAAGAAAGACACCCCCTTTATCTGGTCTACACCACAAGATAAGCCATTCCAACGTTTAAAGGCAGAGTTTATGCAAGCCCCCATCTTAGCCCAACCCGACATAAATCGACCATTCCTAGTGGAAACGGATGCCTCTAACTACGCCATAGGAGCGGTCTTGAAGCAGGAATTTGAGGATAAACTGGAACATCCCATTTGTATTTGTTTTATTTTTGTAGCGCAGACCAGGCCCAAGGGCAACCGGGCGCATATCTTAGTAGGACATTACAGGTATGACATATCATCACAGTGGTCTGACAGATTGTAAACAAGAATATACAATTGACGTTAAAAATCGGGGCAAGAAGCAGAACGGTGGTGCCGGAGCAAAGCAGAGCTTTAACCATTGCTTACCTTTCACGAACCCTGACTCCCAGTGAGATACACTACTCCGTCCTGGAAAAGGAACTGTTAGCCATCCGCCAAGCCTTCACTAAATGGCGACATCTACTTCTGGGTGCCAGATACCCAGTCCAGGTCCGCACGGACCCTCGGAATCTTCAAATTCTACAGCCATTGGAGTGTAGGAACAGTCGTCAGGCGCGTTGGGCCTACTTCTTTGCCCAGTACCAGTTCCATGTCATTCATGTTCCCGGATCACAAAACCTGATTGCTGACGCCTTATCTCGACGTCCGGACTATGTAACTACTGAAGATAGGGCCTATCCTAAGATGTTCCCCCACATGATCTTTGTAGCTCAAGCAGTCAACTTCCTGGAAGAAATTTGACTGCAAACTCAATCCTCTGTTCTGTGGAAGGATATTTCAAGGAAGAATGAATGGAATCTAAGAGTAAGGGAAGGGTACTTATTCATGGACAATGCACTGGTCATTCCTACACAAAAGTTACAACAAAGAATAATAAACCTCTGTCATGATACCTTTCACTCCGGACACCGTGGCATCACCAATACCTTCCACCTCATACAAAGACAGTTTTGGTGGCCTAGAATGAAGACCGATGTACAGCTGTACATCCAAGCTTGTGCTATCTGTAGTCAAAATAAACATGATAACAAGAGACCGGCGGGTCTTCTTCTACAACCTATACTACCAACAAGGCCATGGGAATTCATCGCTACAGACTTCATTGTGGAATTACCACCTTCCCGAGGATACACTACCATCATGGTCACCATTGACTTGTTCACTCATATGGCTCATTTTACACCCCTGTGTAAGCTGCCATCCTCATCCAAATTAGCTGGGATATTTCTGGAACACATATTCCGTCTGCATGGACTTCCTTCCAAGATCCTATCTGATCGGGGACCTCAATATGTATCACAATTTTGGAAACATCTCTGTCGCATTTTAGGAATCCAACGCGCCCTCTCATCAGGTTATCACCCCTAAACCAACGGGGCCACAAAACGTGCTAATCATACCCTGGAACAGTATCTTCGATGTTTCACCACCAAGGTTCAGGATGACTGGTCACTTTCTGTGGCTGAATTTGCTTACAACAATTCCCATCACTCAGCACTTAAGACCAGCCCCTTTTATTGTAGCCAAGGGTTCCATTCATCGGTCTTACCCTCTGTTCTCCCTCATCCCACACCGGTACCTACTGTCGACTCCTGGATTGAAACCCTCATCAACGTACACCAGGAGGCCAAGGAACACTTAGAGAAGGCCAGAACACAGACTAAGAGATATGCGGATTCCAAAAGAAGACCAGGGCCTTCTTATGCAATTGGTGATCAGGTCTGGTTATCCTCAAAATGACTACCCCAACACCTACGGCCAAACAAATTGGCCCCCCGGTACTATGGTCCATTTCCCATCAAGGAAATTATAAATCCAGTCTCATACCGGCTAAAACTACCAGACTCCTGGAAGAAAATCCACCCAGTTTTTCACACATCCTTATTAAAACCCTACATCCAGTCCTCCCGGAAATCCTGCAGACCCCCTCCTCTGCTAGTCGACAACCAACTGGAATATGTCCCGAATATGCGACTCCAGGTATAAACGGGGTCAGCTTCAATACCTGGTTGAATGGAGCGGATATCCTCCTAGTGAAAGAACGTGGGAACCACTTTCTAATATCAAGGCCCCTCGACTGCTCAGAAGATTTCACCTCATACACCCGGACAAGCCTGGAGGAACGGGTCTTCGGAGGAGGCATGCTATCATGACCTACAGAACACGCCCCTTTTGGGCTTCCTGGTCCTTGTCACAACGAGGCCTGCACTCCCTGGTACTCCCAACATGGCCATCCAGCGTGAAACCCCTTCCTCGCTCTACACGTTGGACATAGCGTATTCTATTAATAGACCACGCCTTCCGCGGCTCTGCGCCTCTCAATGCTATTCTATAGTAGCGACCAGACATGTGCTCCGTTGCTCGCGGTATTGCTTCCCTGATTCTGTCCATTTTAACTCCATTCCTAGCTCTCCTCCTTTTCCTCTTACTTCCTGGACTCATGTGCTGTGTAGTGCACTTCTTCGCTTCCCGGATTCCTGGATCATTGCATCCCGGAACTTTGAACGCACGCTGGAGTCGGAAGAGACTCCTGCAGCCTTATTCAAGACCAGGTCTGTCCGCAAGAAGACATCGACCAAGAAATCCAGTAAAGACCGGATTCAGGTGAGAAGGGGGGAACTCCGTGACAATATCTGGACTCAGCACCCTTGAGGACCCTAGATGCAAACACAACAATGCTCTCCACTTTGTTGTCTCTTTCTAAAGTACAACTCCTAGCCCTGCCCCACTCGTATCTGTCACTACATGTGTCTCATTCTTAGTGTCAAAACATGCCAAAATTGGTGAACTTGAGATAGCCTTCTTAAGCTCAACACATTCCTGTTCACACATCGCTCTCCATTCAAATTTTACATGCTTTTTGCTCAGTGCCCTAATATTTTTGCAACCATCAGAAAACATCCTTATTAACTTGGAGTAATATTCAATTACTCCTAAAAATCATAATATTCTGTGCTTATCTTTTGGAGGTTCAAGTTCAACAATGGAAGCCACAACACTTTCCTTGGGTTAGACGATCTCTCCAGTAAGTGTTTGCCCTGGATAATCAATTGCCGGTAGTCTGAAACAGCATTTAATCCTCTGTAGCGTGAGACCTGCGCCACACAATCTTCCGAACACTACATTCCATTTTTCATCATGTTCCTCCACAGTTTCCACATCACCAATATGTCATCTTGATAAAAGATTGCACCGTCTACTTCACCATGTATTGCTTTCATAACACATTTATAGATGGCTGCTACCGAAACAAGGCCAAATGGCATTCTTTTGAATCTATATGTCCCTTTGTGAGTAATAACTGCAGTGAGGTCTCGAGTCAGGATGCAACAATACCTGGTGGTAAGCGGAGGCAAGGTTGAAAGTGGTGAATACTCTAGCACCTGCTGTGAGACTTACGACTTCCCCCATATTAGGTAAGGGGAACCTATCAACTACAACACCTCTGTTAAGGGCTCTTAAATCAACACACAAACAAGCACTGCCACTGGCCTTCCGAACAACTACCACTGGGGAACACCATTTAGATGCTTCCAGAGCCTCTATCATGTCTTCTGAATCGTCTCTGAATCTTTTTAGGCACATGTTCCCGCAGGGCAAGAGGAACGCATCTAAGTTTGGCCACTACCGGGATGGCATTTTTCTTGAGTCTAATCTTGTGATTATATCCCTTTAAACACCCTAAATGTTCTCTGAAAACTTTAGCATATGAGTCCCCTGGGTGAGACGAAGTTGATCCTGCCACAGCAGCTATACTTCCTGGCACCTTGGGATGAATCACAATATTCGTGGCACTCATCTGGTACCAACCCAACAAATAACCTCCTTTCACTTAGACATTCTAAAGTGGCTACAAAACACTGTACCATATCAATGTGAACACCACCATGAGCGCTTGCGTTGATAGCATGCGGACGGAAACTTGTGCTGCCAAGTGTCTCTCTTTATAATGGTGTACTCGGATCCGGAATCAGTAAGCATGCACACCCCAACACCATTTACCAGACCAATAACATCTGGCTACTTGTCCACACCCGTAGCTGCCCAACCTCACTCACAGACCAGCTGACACCATGTGCTCCCACATCTGCACATGGATCTCCCACATCGTCATATTCAACCACTTCTGTCATTTCTTTCCCGCCCCTCTGCAAGAAATGTCCTCTCCTGCCACCCTTGCCACAGGTGGCATTATGTCCCGGACACTCAGCATTGCTTGCAAAGGGAGAACTACTCCCACCACGAAAGCATTTTCTAGCGGCGGCGCTTGTATCATATCTGTTCTGTACTCCCGTCTGAGCCTGATTCTCCCCATGGTCATCCTTCGTGAGAAGAGGTTTCCCTGGAGTGAAGGTTTCTTTTTCACTGCAGTTGGTTTCTTTAATTGTGAAAGGGTCACTGCATTTGTGTGAATCGTTATGCTCCTTATTGTCCAATTCTTTCATACAGGCTCACATGTGCGCCAGTCTCTTCACAATGTCTATGACCTCCTCCAAACTGGGGTCTTCCCTGGCCCATATCTCTTCTCTTATTTTATTCTATTTAACTTTTTCTCAAGCTTTCGTCATATGACTGTCCAATGCATCGATTTGCTACCTCCCTAGGCACAGTGACACCGTTTTCAATAGATTAATCTCTGACTTGGTCCCTGGTGCTGAAATGATAGCGTTGTAAAATGAAGCTCACCTTTTTCTCAAAGTGATTATCCATTTCGTCAAGATGTTTTCCTATGGATGTGGCACTTCTTCACCCTGCCCAGCACCTTGTGCAGACGCAGATAACTCTGGGGGCTTTTGGGAATGCGCCTACCTTCAAAGCCAAGGCGGTGCATAAGGAGAGCCCTGGAGCGATCTAAGCTGACCGTTGGCCCATGGATGGCCATGGCCTAATACTGTGTCCCTTCCACGTGTCCCAACGCACCACAGGCTCACCAGGGGATGGAATAAATTGCTGCGGGAGTTTTGCCATGTTCACTTATATTTGATCCCTCTATGCAAAGAGGAAGGGTAAAAGTGCCTCAAAGTACAGAGTTAAGTGAAGCACACGACTGACCGTGTTCAGTAGCGGGCACATGTACCATTGAGCATAATAAACAGTATGAACTCCTTACCGTGTATCAGTCATTTAGGTGTCACAGGGGCGAATTCACAGCTCCTTTACCTGAAAATGACATGAAAGACCGAACACGTAGTACCCTTCTTCTGCTCCAGGACAAATCGATTCAGGTGTTTAATTAAGACAAGGCAGGCACGATCCCTACGCTCTCTGCATCAATCCAAAGAGAACAAAGTGACCGCAAACAATCCCGATGAAAGAAAGCAGATCCACCAGCAAACACAGACAGAAGGGCCTCCAAGGGGTTCAGCTCCTTCCCAAATCTCTTAAGTCTTCAACCACACCTGACACAAGGTGAGCTTTTGAAGTATTTATTTCTTAAGCAATAAGCCCCGAGCCACTGGGGCATTAACGGGTCAGGTAATGAAGCTGGGCCCATAGTTACAGGGATGAGCATAGCCCTCCTCAAATGAAAAACAGAGACAGCTTTAATGACAGACAGCTTTATCAGCACCAACATCAAACTGTAATATTATTTGAGTGCAAGGACACACACAATTACATGGATTTCCGACTATTACTTGCCCTCCTAGAATGAAAAACACAGGCAGCTTTATCTAGCATCAACATCAAACTGTGTAATTAAATATTAAGGAAATAAAAGAAGGTGGTGGGATAGCTTATTGTTGTTTAAGTGAAGCCAAACAATGGAAGACAACGTGAAATATATTGTAGAATAAAAAAAGGAAACCTTATAATTAAGAGAACAAACATGATACATAATTCTAGTGTGAATTAAATTGTACATTTCCAAGGAAGGTGAAAGAGCTATTGGCGAATTGAGGAAAGGAATTGGAGTCTGAAACAATATTTGAGAAAGTAACAGATGAGGCAGGGGTGGCACAGGGAAGAAAGCTGGATGTGGAAGGGGAAGTGTTTTCAGATGTCGGATTGATTGCGTAGTGGGAGGAGAATTTGAGAGCGTGCCATGATGCATGTTAGGGAGCATTCTCTGTTAAGGCTTATTTCCCAAACCTAGTGAGTCCCCCAGCAGCTTTGCTGGATTTTTGGGGTTTATTTTTTTCACCTGCTGAGAGTGAGACTCTTTTACTCCCACTCTCAGGCATGATTTGAGATGTACCTTTGACTTTGTATGTCTTTTACTCCATAGGGCTTCATGTGTTTTTGGTATGTGTGTTACACAGCACCCTCAGTGCAGTAACACAGGGGTGTCATAGTGACCCCCAAAACATAGACTCCATGCCCTGGGACTGACTACTGTCTCCCAGGGCATGTAAAGTCACCATTGGCTTTACTAGTCCTAAATTGTGAACAGAACCAGTACAAACCATCATATTGTGGACGTACTGGTAGGGGCAATTCGATTGCCACTGTGTCTGTTGTTCGAGGGTGCACTGTCCAGTCCCCCCTGATCAAGTTTTGGCTGGTGCAAGTGGATACTACTCTTTATATTCAACCGCAAATATATTCCTATGGGATTTTTCTATTGTTCGAGGGCTATCAATATTTAATATAGCCTCGAACATACCGCCGGTTTATTTATTTAATATTAAATTACCGGTTGGTATTTTTTTCCAGAACTCGGTTCTAAAATGGCGTTTGTGTTCACTTCTGTGACTCTGACCAAGGTCGAGCCCTTTGTTCCACTATTTTGGCGGGCTTCTCCACAGAAGCCCTCCAAGTGGTGCCACTCTGTCTAGGTTACTTAGGAGGGGTGGAGGGGGGTTTGGGCACCCTGGACTGCATTGCCTCGGCAACCCAAGTCGCACTCCACTCTGATTGGCCCAGTGGTGAGTCGCCCGGCTCACCACTTTGCATGTGTGAGTGACAGCTAGGCTGAGTGAATGGGGGTTTTCTGCATAAAAGCAGGGCCTTTGGGACTGGAACTTCAGAAGTCGCCACAGGACCTAAGAATCCGAAGAGGGAGAAGCTGAGCCGACCTGCTACGACGACACCACCGGTGGAGCCCTGCTGAACCGAACTCACCACTTCCCGATGACAGAGAAGATCTCCCTCCAGGAGAGTCTTCTTCCCTTGATCTGGTGGGGTTAACCAGTTCCCCCCTTTTTCGCCTTCCTGGACCATCCCGTGGTCGAATTGCCCGTGCCAAGCACCCCGGCAACTGGATAACCACATTTCACCACTACCGCAAATAAAAGGGTAGTACCTTTTAATCGGAGAACTCCGCGGCTGGTTTCTTCCCTGGCAGTGCAACGACCTTCTGCTTTCCTCCACGTCGAGATCACCTCTTCCTCTGGACGACGCCGCGACTTGCACCTGCTGCCAGGAACAACTGCCCCCGCTGGAGGATTCTCTCCACTCTCAAGGTACTGTGTCCGCCTGGCCTCCCTTACAACGGTCTGTGTGGGGTGTCCCGTAAATCCTCACCTTTCCATCTGGGTTGACCCTAGGCTGGCTAACGAAACTTTTCTGAACTGATCCAACTCCTTTCTGAACTATCTGCAAAGCCTCTTTAAAGTGCATTTCCACTGTGGTACTTTGGTGAGATTTCGCCCTGCTCTCTCCAAGAGTGGGCCTGGCCTATGAACCTTTTGCTCCACTGTGGACCCTGCCTTTTCTGCCTTCTTATAATCTTCTAGAAGTGTTGTTATCGTGTGTTTCTAAACTCTGCCTTTCCTCCCCCCTATTTTAACGAATTGTTGGAGTGCCATCTAACGTTACGCGCTCACCTCTGTCTGCAAATAAGTGGTGTTTAACTTAGACTTGTCTAGTAATTCCAATAGGGGAGTGTGTATACTTACAGTGACTGTGTTTTTGACTTAAGATATTAGTGCTGGTGTGGTTCTTACAAGTGTGTTTTACTTTATAAATAAATAATAATATACTTTCATACCAAATGCTCTGGTCAGTGTTTGCTTGTGCTATAGTATCTTTTTGTACCTAATGTGTATACTCTATATACTGCCTAACTCTTCTTGAGGGAAGTCTGACTGCTCAGCCACAGCTCCAAGGTAAATCTGTGTGGCGCAGACTGCTACCAAGTGGGTTTACTGCCAATACCTGTAGTGTTGATCTTTTTGGAGTGTTCCCAAAGGGAACTGCATAGGATTCTGCCTAACAATGCAAGATGGAGGAGCACTTCAAGCCTTCATTGTCTTGTGGCTGCCAATAACATTCTATGGAAGAAGCATTGCCATGTCTTATAACAGCCAAGGGGTTCAAGTCCAGCATTCGACAGTAGCTGTACAGAGTGATTAGTATACATTCCTTTCAGGTGCACACATTGAGTGGTTTTTGGCATAAAGTTGCCGAGAGTATTTTTCTCTAAAGGCTTTTTGGAATACCAGATTTGTTCAGTGGCTACTTCCTATTTTTTTTGCCCACGTGGAGCAACAAAGAAACCAGGAGCATCTGCTGGAAGTTTGGATAGGTATTGTAGAAGTGAATCAACTGGACAGTCGGGTGCACGAGGCATGGCATGAGGCATGGCACGAGGCATGGCATGAGGCATGGCACGAGGCATGGGGCATGGCACGAGGCATGAGGCATGGCACGAAGCATGAGGCATGGCACGAGGCATGGCACGAGGCATGAGGCATGGCACGAGGCATGGCACGAGGCATGGTACGAAGCATGAGGCATGGCACGAGGCATGAGTCATGACACGAGGCATGAGTCATGGCATGAGGCATGGCACGAAGCACGAGGCATGGCACGAGGCATGGCACGAGGCACGAGGCATGGCACGAGGCATGGCACGAGGCATGAGGCATGGCACGAGGCATGGTACGAAGCATGAGGCATGGCACGAGGCATGAGTCATGACATGAGGCATGGCACGAAGCACGAGGCATGGCACGAGGCATGGCACGAGGCATGAGGCATGGCACGAGGCATGGCATACATACGGCCACAGAGATCGCTGTAGTGCCTTTCAACAAGAGGATGATGGTTTTTAGTTAATTCCTTAGAAGTTAAGCTGGCATTTTCATCAGTAATCACAGTGAAAGCATGATCACCGCCACGACGGGCAAAATGTATCTGGCTATCAAACCAGACCTTGAATTGCAGAGCATCTGGAGAGTTAAGGTGCAAAACGACAGAAGTGCGTAATTTTAAAAGGTTCATGTGAGCGATTGCAGTTATGTGAACAGCAGGTCTTTACCAGATCCTCGTAATCGTTTAATAATGCGTACAAACACATTATTGGCTCTTAAACAATCCTGGTTGTGCATTTTATTGATATTGCGACTGAAAGAGGGATTGTTCAGATGCCGATTAATGCCAGACCAGAAAGATATGAGGCTCTGGGGCTGATACTCTGTGCCGGACACAGTACGGACTTCTGCATAAAAATGACAAAGAAGGTTGGCTAAAGAAATTATACTTTCAGTTTCAAATGATGGCGAAAGGCCTTTTTCACGAAGCCAACCCTTAAAAGTGTCATCTGCCCATTTGGTGGCTAAACTGTGTTTTTGCCTCAGTCTTATTTAATTTAATGGCATCTGACTCTGTGCTGCCTGCAGTGGCATGTCTCTTTGCTGGAGGTGACACACTAGTAAAAATAGAGGAAGTACTGGGCTGTATCATGGAACGTTGTCTGTCTTCAGTTTCTGTTCCTGGATCCTCAAGTCACTCCTCTAATGACTCAGTGCCAAACTCAGTGCCAAACAGATTGAAATGGGTTAGAGATGGGAGAGAAACGCCATAACTGTGGTTCGGAATGCTATGCTGGTTTGACGAGGGTCGAAAAATGCGTGTTGCCAGCTTGAAACAATGGTGGTTTTCAACTGATGGTGTCAGCTTCGCATGGAAGGGGAAGGAACTTTGTGAGAAGTGCCGCACGGGGCAGGAGGTAAGGGATTCATGGTCGGGTAATGCCTGCCTTTGCGCCAATGGCATGCGCGTTTACATAACTTGTGGTGACATGCGGGGTACTAAATATACAATAAGAGGCCTCCTACTCCAACAGCTCCACTAACAGTCACTTACATAGCCACAGATCCCTTCTTAAACCATGCACAGAACCTAGAATGTTAACAGATTCCCCTGGAGACAGGATAAACAATCCATTACAAACCCACCACAAGTGTGCAGCACCACCTGGACTGAATGTAAACACACCATGTTACGCATAGCTGTAAATACACCCACAGCAGTTGCATCCACATTAAAATGTAGACACCCAACACATCTCCCTCCTTATACTTACATGCAAGAACTAAAGCCAAAATGAAGAAATGATTAGAATGTAATGGCCTAACACCAATGCACTGCATTACCACGGCCGGGAGAGTCCGGGTGTCAGGGTGCTGCTGGCGGCCAAGGCACGCATGGAGCGTGGAAACGAGAATATGGAAGACAGGGGTAAATGCAGAGGGACCACACAGGAGCATAACTCGGCCAAGGTGAGAAGTGGGGGTAGGAAAACGGGCCGTGCGTGAGTGTGTGAGGGGGCGGCTGTCATGTAGCTGTTTAAGTGCTGATGGTGGACATCCCTACTGGCTTACAGACAAGAGTTGGACAGAGCTAGGAGTGGCAGTGGCCAGAGGAAGAGTTCCTGATGGCCTGGCCAAGAAGGACGCAGGAATGCCAGGCAACTAACACCCATTAGTGCCCAGAGCTCTTTCCTCCTGATGGGTGGACTTCCTTCAATGTTCCAAAAAGGGGGTTCTGAACTCATTTCCAGTGAAGGTGTCTGTGTTTTAGATCCTGTGTCGTTTTTAAGAAACTAATCTGTGAACTTTTAAATCGCATTTAATGATACACAATCCGCAGTCATTTTGTGAACTTTGGTGTGTACAAATATGTGTACTGTGGTTGCATAGATTACATAATCTCTTGCTTGTGGCCACGTAGTGATAGCTGAACCTCAACAGTTGTAATACATTATCTTTTGGGCAGAAATAAACAGGCAAGATTCCTATTATTCCTTTGATCCCCCCTCCCTCAATTCTCTGAGTGCACTCATTACATGCTGTTGGACTTCAGTGAGTCCCTGAAAGAGGAGGCCACCAAAGAGTGCATTACAGGGTACACACACCAGTCTTGCAATCTCCACTTCCCAAGCTAGCAAAAAAGAAATCCACTTTTTGGATTATTTTGGGATTGCTTCGGCCTTGTTTTCAAGCTTTGGATTTGTTTGCCTTTATTTAGGATTTTGGGGGGATTTTTTCCAAGCAAGGATTTATTTGTCTTGGGTTGGAGGATTTATTTTGGATGTTTACCGACTTGTTTCTCAGTAAAAGCAATCCAGTAACACTATAGGCACATATATTTACTGGATTTACATGTTGGGAAAATAATGTCAGCCTAGTTTCAACATTGGTTGCCGTTATTTAGGATTTTAATGTGGTAAAACATTTCACAGAGTTTAGGTTTTATTTATTTTGCATTTTATTGGTGCAAATGAAAAGTTCCACTGCACTTAACTTATTTGTCCAGCAAATAATTTCCAGTCGCTAACCTTCAGAGTATACGGATTTTCAGCAATAGGTAGAAGACATGGCTAACATCTCGGCCAGCCCATCGCCTCTCGCACCTCCTGACTCGCTAGATGGTGCCAGCCCTTCTCCTACCTGGCAACCGGTACAGTACCCCTCCACTGTGGCCCTCTGTATACAACCCCCCGCTGTATATCTATTCTGTTGTCTACCTCTGTAAAGTGCTCCATTATGCATCTATATTGTTGTCTACCTCTGTAAAGCGCTCCATTATGCATCTGTATTGTTCTCTACCTCTGTAAAGCGCTCCATTGCTTCTGGAAGTCAGGTCCGCACTCAGTAAATACAATAATAATACTTAAGACATCTATTGTTACACTGCAAATCACTAAATCAGAGAAGAGCTGCCTACCTTTCCCCTCTCGGGATGGGCTCTTCGGTTCTGGAAGAAGACGTCTGGTGGAACCGACTACTGTCTGGGGAAAATGCTAAATGGACCAACACTGCAGCAAAACATCTGACCATTGCCTTCAGCAAAATCAATCGGCAAGCTAACCAAAGTCCTGTAGGCTGCAAGCACGCGAAATCTCATCTCTTCAGAGATACTCTAACGTTTACTTCCTCCTTGTAAAAATCACAAAGTGATTGAACACAAGTGATAAAAAAATAATAATAATAATAATACAATAGGAATTGCACTCTATCCTTTGTCTTGTAGGTCATTGCATGTGTGCAGTTGCTTCTCTGCAAGATAAAGCTAATGATTTATTTTTACCTATGGGTGTAATCAGATTGCATTCTTTTCAAACAAAATTTGTATGCGTCAAATTGGAAAGGATGTTTTCATTTAAAAAATAAGACAATTCAAATCTTCATGTCACACCGTTACAGTTCTTTTGATTTAATATTTATTTTCCTTTCATAAAACATATTTGGTAGAGGTTAACATTTATTTTACTTACCATCCTGGGTACTTGAATACATAAATAGCACAGTTCTATGTAAAGCAATTTTTTTGACTCCCCACTTTAATTTAAAGAAGCTGTCAGTAGTAGAATGCACAATGAAGAAATTGTGACAACACTTTGGGCCTCATTCCGAGATTGGAGGTAGTCATGGCGCTATTTGCGCCATGACTGCCTCCAATAACGGTACCAGCACCGGTCTGGTTCAATGGGGACTTACCGGTGTAGTCCGACCTTTGCGGGACCAGTAAGTCCCCATTGAAAAAGCCATTCCCCATTCCGATTTGAGCCCCCATAGGGCTCAATGGGAATGGGGAAGGCGCTAATAACGGTACCGCAAATTGCAGTACCGTTATTAGCTCTGAAGTCCCTTAACGGGTCCTGTCCATAACGCCTGGTCAGACCAGGCGTTAAAGGAGGGACCCGCTAAGGGACCTCGTAGTAGTCATTAAGGACTCCGCCCATGACTTAGCCCCATTCATTACAGCCTTCATTAACTCATCCTTTGAAACAGGTATTGTCCCGGACAACCTTAAAGACGCCTGGGTGATCCTGCTACTAAAAAACCTTCCCTTGACCCAAGCATACCCACGAACCTCCGACCTATTACTACAGTACCATTTCTGCTGAAGATACTGGACCGTGCAGCTTACCTGCAGATCCAAAACTACCTTGAATCAAACAATCTGTTAGGTCTACGACAATCCGGATTTCGGCCCAGACATGGGACCGAAACGGCTCTATTAGACCTAAAAACCCAGATCGAAGTCCTGAAGGACAAGGGCAAATTAGCAATGCTATTACTCCTCGACCATTCTGCCGTATTTGATTTGGTTAACCACCAGATCCTTTGCAGGCACCTCCACTCTGCTGCCAACTTCTCTCCCTCCGCAGCGGCCTGGATCAAATCCTTCCTGAGCAACAGATCTATGAGGGTCTTTGCACCTTCCGCTGCCGCAGTTCCCTCCCCTATTCATTGCGGTGTTCCTCAGGGTTCTTGCGTGTCACCTACTCTTTACAATATCTTTACGAAACCACTCTTTGATGTGCTTGATTATCTGGGTGTCTCCTACACCAACTATGCGGACGACACCCAGATACTCATTCCCATCTCTGGTGATTATCTTGCTGACACCAAGGCCCTCAATGACGTCTACTTGGTCATCCAAGCCTGGATGGCCCAGCACCAGCTATGTCTGAACGACGATAAGACGGAGCTACTTATCCTGGGCACATCACAACGCCTGAGCAAACTTGAGCCATCCTATCAGTCATTCATCATAGACGGCAACTCCATACAAGTCTCGAAAGACACTAAAACACTAGGCTTTTACCTGGATTCCACCTTATCCTTGCCAAGACAAACTAATGCAGTCAGGTCCACCTCTGCCTACACGTGCAAACTCATTTCAGCCTGCAGACCATTCCTCACCACCCACAATAGCGTCACACTAGCGAGAACACTTATCATGGCAAAAATAGATTACTGCAGTGCTCTATATTTAGGCACCAGCCTAGAAAACCTGTCCAAACTCCAAACCACCCAGAACAATGCAATTCGAGCGGCCCTGAACATCCTTCGTAACCACCACATCTCAGAAGCCAGAACTAGCCTAAAGTGGTTACCCGTGAAGCAGAGAATTTCCCTAAAAACGCTTGCCCTCACGCACAAATGTGTAGCCAACAAGGCTCCGATCTATCTCTGCAGTCGGCTTTTGGGCCACTCCACTGCCCGTCCACTAAGAATTGCTCAGTCTCACTGCCTTACTATCCCTAGGTTTAAGCTCCAAAAAGCAGGAGGCACTAGCTTCCCTGGGCTAGCCTCCAAACTTTGGAACACCCTCCCCGCTGCCATCAGAGCTGAAGACTCCTTCAACACCTTCAAGAATAAAACCAAATCTTGGCTCTTTGACCAGCAATAGTTGTGTTAGACATCTGTCCTACTTACTCAGCCCGCCTGTTCCCCTGCACGATTTCCGGTCTGCTACCTTCCCAACTACTTCAGGGATACTTCCTCTGCGGAGCCTAGGGACACTGTACCATGTGTAATATTTGTAATTATTAAGATTGTTATTATGCTGTATTGGTATACTTTTATTGTAATCTATCTGCCTGTATGTTCTTTTCTTGCAACCCTGTACAAATTGTGCCCTGATGCCCCCGGGCCTGATGGTCTGCTCGTTATAAATAAACAAATACAAATACAAATACAGAGCATGAGTGGAACGTTGGGGGAGGGGAGGAGTCCAGCGCGGACAAAAACATGGGAACAAAGTCTAGAAACAAACCAGGTGCCTTATCAGCCAAGGATAGCACGGTAAAGGACAAAGTCGTGATAGGGCTTAGTGATCCCCCAAGTTTTGAAAAGCGCATAATTCAAGCTATGGTGCACACTTCAGCATCAGTGCACCATAAAGAAAAGTTAAATACGCTGAAATTGCTTGCATGGAAGACCATAGAAAAGGCGGGGAAATCATCTTACCCTGCAAATGCGGCGACAACCATCCAACGCAGTGATGAAGCCGAGCATCCTGAACACAAGCGTCCAGAGAAGAAGGGCCATCCGCTCGTCCAGTCTCCTATAGATCAGGCCTGTGACGCGAGAGAAAGCCTCTCGACTGCAGTACCGACAGAGAGGAAAGAGTTGCGTGATCATGATACGTCGCCTGGAAACCAGCAAAGCGAGGATCCTCCGAGACAAGCTCACGAGACGGGAGCTGAGGGCCGCCTGGTGCAGTCCATCTGGGCTCCCTCTCCGAGCCCGCCAGGAAACGAGGCTCATTCACAAAACACGGGCATCAGCGATATGGGGCTGAACATGGATATGTCCCCCAAAAAAGCCCCAATAAAAGTAACAACAGTAGGTGAAACCTGGGAGCCAGCATCCTCCATAGACCAAATATGTAATAAGCCGGGCCAGAGTCCAACAGATGCACGCCGGAATTACATCGCGATAGCAGATCAGGTAATTTGAGAACTGTCCCAGCTGAACGTGAAATTGGTGAGGCCGCAAATTGATATTAGATCCAGGATTTCAAACCATGAGAAGCTGCCTACGGTGGAAAGATGGTGAATGGACATTGCCAACCGCTCTAACGAAAGTTTGACCTATCAAAGGTCTCAAGACAAGCGAGCATTGGATAACCTGAAAAGAGCCAGAAAAGACGCAAGTTTGGAGAGGGAATTTAGCCACTCGCAGAAATGAGCGAAACCTGGTGTGTCAATGGTGAACGAAGCTTCACAGGCCCGAAATCAGCAACAGGCGGTGGTAGATGGATGCCTCCAATTTGATTCAACGTCATGTGCAACCACCACCGATTCTGATTCAGAAAGCACAGTCTTCCAAAATAGAAAAGACAAAGGTACTCATCGTCATTTGCTTAAAGGACGCAAACTGCCCGTGAATAGTGCCATGATAATTGAAAAAGTGGTTAATAACCTGCGCCCTATCCTAATGTCATCGACAACGATCGCAGTCGCTCCTCTAACAAAGCTATATGAACAATTAAATGAGTCCTGCAAAGATCAGAATACAAGGAACAAGACCGCAAAATGAGTACTCGCAGATCTCAAGGCCATAATGAATGGGGGCAGATCCCCTCTCTTCGATTCAGATCGACACAACAATTCCTCATAGGACATCAGGACTGCTGGGACTAAAGACTGCGCCCTTGAAATTGCAAGTTACAGGAAGGGAACTAAGCGAATCTTCACAACAAGTCGAGAACATCGAACTTGAACCCACTAAGTGGCTGAACCTCAATGACAAGAAGAAGGAGCAGGCCAACAGCAGTAGTAACATCGATAGTGATAAGATGTTGGCCCCGCCACAAGAGGTTCTAGCGTTGAAAACAGACGCGGGACAGATGATAGTGAGCTTACCTCGCAATCCTGTAGATTGTGAGATCATTGAGATTGCACAGTCTCCCAGCTCCTCCGATGCAAATCGAATGTCTTCTGTTCCATTGTCGATCACAAACAATCATACCAATGGAAATGAAAAAAATCAACCCCTGAGCAAACCTGCAGCAGATAAAGAAAAGATGAATGAGCAGGATTGGTTTGAGATCTTCTAAAAACCAGAATCATCAAATAGACTAAAAAAAGATAAAAAACCGGCCAATGAAGTTGTCAAGCAAGGGAAATGTAAACAGAAGACAAAAAATATGGTTGCTCTGAAAAAGAAAAATGCAAAAAATTCAGCAAAATCTGTCAACATACAGAACGTCAGATGAAAACTTAGATAAAACAAAAGCTCAAAAGAAGAGTTAGACGATCATGAGGTGAGGAAAGAGATCTGTAAGGAACCTTCGGCCCCCGTCTGTGATGCCGCAAAAGACAGAATATTACCCAAAAGTGTAATAAGAATAATAGAGTCACCTCACAAAGCACCGGAGGCCCCTAACAGCGATCCTATATGCCCCAGCCCTGAGGTAAAAAGATTATACACAATGGAAGAAAAATTATAGCGAATTTTGGCAAAAAAGGATCTGGAGCATCCAAAGCAAACAATGAACAAGGCTGATGAGCCTACATCAATACGTGAAAAATGGTTGAACGAAGATAGCCTACAACCCAGCCAAAGAGCTCAAAACTTATCACGGAATCAAAAAATGAATGAGAGAAAGATAATATCGGGCACAGATTGCACAGGCCAGCAAGCAATGACCACAATCCCGAACTACAGAATTCTGATAGAAAGAATTGAAGTAAAAAAGCACAATTAACCAATAAATCGAATCTGATATTCCAGCTCTTCAAAGTGATTCCTGCCCTAAAGGCTGTGCAAAGTGGTGAAATCGAAACAGTGCAATTTATTGACAACTTTGGGAATGCCCGAGCTCTGTTATATATTGCCTCACTGAAAGTGGTTCTGAAAATCATGATGAGCGTAAGATCGATAATGGAGGAGGGCTTCCAAGTGTATGAAGTTGACAATGTTCTAACTCCATCGCCAACTGGAGCCCATCAGAAGACTAAGCAACTGAGCAGAAAAATAAAATGGACAAGGCAACAACGATCGCATCAGAGTCTAAGTCTCCAACGAAAGCGGTAGCCGCGCCAAGCACCGACTCGGAAATAAAAGAAATTGAAATTACTGTAACAAATGCATTGGCCTCTACAGCAGTAAGTGGATCAATAACAAAAATGAGTTCCAATAGCGATGGGGATTGTAGTTGGTCTTGCTTAGCAAAGACCTTAAACGGCCCAGAGGAAAGTTAACGCCAAAAGAATAACACAAACATTTCTTTTGCTTCCTGGAACACCCGTGGTCATGCCCACCTAATAGCGCAGCCGGCTGAAGAGCTCCGATCATGTGACATAATATGCTTCCAGGAGACTTGGCTGTCACACTGCCCCTGTATTGAAGGGTTTGAGGCCGCAATGACTCCTGCAGTGATCCCAAAGAAAGGTCGTCCTATGTCAGGCCAGCTAATCCTAGTAAAGAGAACAAGTGGCTTTCGTATCAAAACAAACAAGAACCACTCGCCATACATACAATATGTAAAACTAGAGGCCGTCAGCTCGACAACTCAATCGATAAAAGAGGTGCACATGTTCAATTTGTACTGGAATCACTTAAACCCCAATCACGAAATGCTAATGGATAAATTGCTGGATCTGGTGGACCTTGTGCAGGTGGAGTCGCCATCTGCCAACATTGTGATTTGTGGAGACTTTAATCTGAAATTCATTGAGATCAGTTCACCCAAAGTAAAAAAAGTAAAATCAACAAAGAAAGAGCTAAAAATGGCGCAAAGATGGTTGGACAAAATGAGTGATTGGCCAATGAACAAGTTGAATGGGAACACAAGTGGCGACATGCCCCCAGCCACGACATGGGAGAGGGGAAACCAAAGAGCAATAATTGATGATTTCTTTATGTCTTAGACGATGGCCGCCGAGATCACTACCTTAAAAGTCTCAAAGACACCCACAAAGTGACCACAATCTACTAAGGCTCACATGGAACCAAGGGAAGTTCCTAACCAATCAAGTTTGGAACCAAGATATTGCACTTGAACCTAGTAGGACCTGTCTACGAATGAATAATCAAGACATAATGGCCTTAGTTGATCAAATAAGTCCTTAGCTGGGAAGTGCCATTGTTCCGGTGACGGAATACAAAGATTTCATGGAGATTTTCAGGATTAAAGGAGCTGGCCAGGGTAAACCAATATACAAGAAACATATATTTAACTGTCAGGTGGCGCAAAAGAAACGAGAACTACGAAAAAATTGCAGGAGAGTAAAAAGGGAGAATAGAGAAAACAAAAATCAATGTATAAAGTCTCTCAAAAACACTTACAAAAATTGGTTAAAATCACACAGAGCCATAATGGAACAATTTGAGGCTGAAAGCATCTTAAAGGCTCTAGCACAAAAGAACACCAGAAGCTTCTGGTCCATAATTAATGAACTTGAAAATCCATTGCGAGCTGTGATGAAGAATATGGTCAACGAATCTCAGTGGGTCGATCATTACAACCAACTTTTTGAGAAGAAAACAGGGTTTAGCAGCCCACACCTCCCCATTCAACAATCATGGGACTTAACTTTTCGAATTAGAGGAAATCAAGAATTGCATTCAAAACTGCAGCTCTTCGCAAGCCGCAGGGCCTGATGTCCTGTCAAATTACATGCTGAAGTGCAACCTAGAGGAATGGTCAGAGTTCTGTCACATTCTGTACCAGAACATAAAACAAGAGGCCAGAATTCCCATCACGTGGAAGGAGGGGATCATAGTCCCAATATTTAAAAAAGGGTGCCGAACCGAGCCAACTAACTATCGGCCGATCGCCTTGCTAGACGTGGTGGGAAAGATCTTCGCCTGTTTACTCCTGAAGAAACTATCTAACTGGATAAACTTGGAAAAAGCCATTGATAAAAGACAAACGTGGTTTGTTAAAAGAGTGGGGTGCAGCTTGAATCTGTTCATACTGAACATGATAAAAATAGAAGCAATTAGGAATGGCCGAAAAATCTACCTAGCTTTCATTGATCTGGCCCAGGCCTTTGACGGCGTGGACTGAGAAATCCTATGGGCAAAGATTTCAAAAGGGGCTGTCCTGTAAGTTTAATCTTGGCCATCAAAGAACTATACTCCAAAACAAAAGTGAAGATCCGCCTGGACAACGATGGTCATCTCTCGAAGGCAAATCCAACGGCCCATGGCGTAAAACAAGGGTGCCCCTTAGGTGCTACGATGTTCAACTTTTATATCTCCGAGGTTGGAGACGCGATAGAGGGAGTGAGATCAGTACCTCCAAAGTTGAACGGCAAGCACATAAGTTGGATACTCTATGCGGATGACATAGTTCTACTGGACTTGACCCCGATAGGGTTGCAAAGTAAAATAAATGCCCTTAAAACATACATGGATGAAATAGGGCTAGAAATTAATGCAGAAAAATTGGAAATTTTGACCCTTGAAAATCTGAAGGCCAGATCTTCAAAAAAGAAGAAATTTAACCGGACCCTGGGAGGCCTCAGACTAAGGCAAGCCGACTCTTGCAAATACTTGGGAACATACATCAGCCCAAGTATAAGTGATGAGCCCATGGTAACGTTTATCCTAAGCAAGTGTAAACAACTAACAGCCCAAGCGACCGTCATATAGCGAAGATACGGACAAGTCTCGTATAAAGCTGTGATAAACTTCTACAAAAGTAAAGTAATTCCATCATCAACCCTTGGGGCAGAATGGATGTTTGGCTGCTCTAGCAAGATCTGGGCCCGATGCGAAGGAACGTTTTGGAAGCAAATACTTCAAATCCCCCAAAGCTGCCCCACTGCCTGTGTCCTATACGAAGTCAGCATGTCGTCCTTGAATGCAAGAATAACATGGAATATGCTGACCCTGTACCGCAAAACACTTGGAAAGTGCATTCCTCAATTCAACATAATAACTGAGAAGGGTCCAATGGGAAACCAACTCCCATTGCAAAAATGGAGACAAACATGCAGAGAAATTCTGGCCCACATAGGATCTGACGAAAAAACGCTACTAAATAATCCAAATCTCGTGAAAAGAAAAGTGCTCGAACTAGATTGGATCGAGACCTATGAGAAGAGAAGATCCCAGAAAGGCACGAGAAACTCTCCCCCTGAAGCAAAGCAACTGAACGGAGTACCACATTACATGGAAATGTTTCCATGTAAACACTTAAGGCGAAACTACCTGAAATTCAGGCTGAATCTCTATGAGACGAGAGAAATCCAAGGCTACAGAAGAAAACTGCTGGGAAGAGACTCCAAATGCCGATTCTGTAATACAGAAGAGGAAACCTTGAAACACTTAGTTTTGTTTTGCCATGACTTAAAAACACAAAGATCTAAATATTTGGATCGAGAACTAAGTATGACATCGACATTAAGTGCTGAAGAATGGTGGGCAAAAATGCATTGTAGTGCAAACAAACAATTGATAATTGCTCTCACGCAATTCTTGAAACACCTCGAAAGTAGACTGTTGGAAGTCCAATAACGAATATCGAGATTGAAACGTGAAGCATGAACATTGCCTCCACCATCAGAGATGAAACTCAGAATGGGGTGCCTTTAGTTGGTGTCCGTAGCACAGTAGCCGGTGAAGCGATAGGCTGCTGTGCACTAGAGTGAATTTTACCGCTGTTTTTATATTGTAGGTATGGTGTTCTCTTTTTCAAAAGTTTGTAATAAACTAAATGAAAATTTTAAAAATTAAAAAAATAAAAATGGATTCACTCCTTCTTATCCAATAGAGTCTCGGCCGTTGGTTGTGGTGAGGCCTCATCAGAGTATGCCCCTATCTCATCTGGGGTACCCCAGGGTGCTCTTCTGTCTCCAGCATGTGATCAGCTGGAGGACACAGATATCTGTTTTAGGAACTATGCTGATGATGCCCAGCTTTTGTTGAGATTGGAGGGCATTTATGAACAGGATTCTGCCAGACTGAACGATGGATGGTTGAGCACTGGATGTGCCTTAACAATTTTAATTCTGAAATTCTCCTCTTTGGCTCTCCCTATCAGAGATCAACATTGGATTGCAGATATAAATCATGATGCACAAGCAAGTAATATCATTCCCAACACACAATACCACCTGAAACTCCGAAGGAACATTAGGATCTTTAATCTCAGAGAGGAATTGTGAAACATTGTCCAGGGCCACTGTCCTATCAAGAATGGATTATTGCAATGCCCTTTTGGGGGATGACTGTAACAAGAACCTTCACGGATTGCAAGTTGTACAGAATAATGCAGTTCAGATGATAAAACAAGTTCCACCAGGCAAGCATATTATTACACACTGCAAGTCCCTCGAATGGCTCCCTATAAAAGCCAGAATTCAATTTAAAATGTCTACTATTGTTCACAAGGCAGTCTACGGCACAGCTCCAGATTACCTAAAGAAAATTTAAGGGCCTGATTGTCAAGGAGGTGTTAATTACTGAAAAAGTATTATAAAGGCTTTCCGGTAATTACCGAAAAAGTTATAAAAAGGTTTCTCGACATTTTTGGTAATGAACACCTATTCTTAAGTATGTGCATTTTACAGAGGGTGCACAGAAATCACCACTTTTGTAACCTCTGTACCGGTTGCTAGGATTGGCTGAAAACCAACCTATCAACCAGCATTTTCTGAAAACACGTATTTGCATGGCTATTCTGGTGGGACTCCTCCACAATAGCGACAGACTGAAATACAAAATACACCTTTTAGTACAATATGATAAAATCTATTAATGAATACAATCAAATAAAAACAATGAATCAAGTACATACATGATACATAGAAAGAGAAAAACAAAAGAAGAAAATCATTTCACATTTTAGAATAAGCATTCTAGATCAAATTCTCCTATTGAGCTTATCCATCCCTATTGCCAAGGAGAGCAACTTCTTTCAACATTCTGATGCCCTCAGTAGTTAGAAAGAAAGATCTCATTTCCTGCATTTCGTCTTTCCCACATGGCTTCCGTCTCTCTAGCTCAGCCTTCGCTATAAAAAAGCAGCAAGTGCCGGGCATTCTACACGTATGTGCTTTACTGTATGGCCAGCATCCATCCTCTTACAATTGCCCACATATACGCAAACTTAGTTCCACATCAAATCCACTCTAGCTCTTCCACATTTCAACAGAATGGGTAATGCACATTGCTCAATGCGAATCCCACAATGTGATGCTTTGTTGTACATAGCAGACTATAGATCTTCATAAAAATCTGCGTGCATAGGAAAATCAAGAGAAATCACGCACCATTGAAACCAAGCTTGAAGAGACCGTAGGCCAAGTTTAAAGCATAGTGATGCTATCGGGACAGATAAAGGGAGATTAAGCATTTTATTCAAAAGCCTACCTTCAAATTCCTCCCAAGACATCCCACAGCTAGAAGGCTCAATTTCAGACACAAATAAAACCTGTGGCACTACTTTCCTAATATAGAATCTTATTAAAGGCTTTATAGAAAATTTACAAAACCTAGGATGAATTTTTTTCATTTGATAAATCAACGGAGGACCCGCGTTCCCTTTGTTTGGATGCTTGATAAACTGGATAACGTTTGATTTCTTCTGATAATAAGCAAATCAGTTTTTCCAGCTTATCCGGCCAGGGCCGTAAGCAGCCTCTGTAGAGCATTGTTGCCACCGCCCACACTGACTATGGCAGATATGCGATTTACAAATAAAAATCAGCAAAAACATATCACATTGAAGAGAGGGTCCCCGGAATGGTCCTCATGTCCACCATGTGCATGTCAGCCTGAACGATAAGAAACGAGAGATGCCCCTAGCGGTTTGGCCAACCACTGGGTGAACCAGCATTCTCTTAGACAACCATTCAAACCCTATCCAGCTGATGTCTTCATGGAGACAGGTGCCTCATCACTAGATCAGGTTAACTGATAATAACAACCAACCGTGCTGACGTCGCTAGTAACAACATGACATAACAACGTTAGTCACGAAGTAAACTCGCACGCCTGCACAAAGTCACGAGGACACACATGCACACACAAAGAACATGCTTACACCATTCTGTAGATAGAGGACAGACATATATACATACTGTCAAAAACTTTTCTTTTTACTAGCCAAACACAGAAACCCAAGAGAACAAAGCACACATGGAACTCGCTTGCAACCGCTTCATCGCAACTAACCATGAGGAACTACGGGGACATATAAAGAACCTCTAAGGCCCGGATCATGACTAATATATAAAGAAATACTAGAACAGATAGGGGAACCTTAGAAGGACTGTAGTGAATTTGCATGAAGCCATAGGCCGCAAAATATGGAAGAAGAGATGCAGACTCTACCGCGCGAAGCACAGAGCCAGTGTTCACAGCCAAGGACAAGGGCTGGTGGAAAATTCTTGATTTCCAAGGCAGTGAGCCACATGCGAAATACAGAATAAAATTCTCAATAATCGTGGTCCTCGCACACGTGACCCAGCCGAGCCGAACAATGGCCTTATACTCATGGTGGGAAGAGGAGCTGTTCCCAGCGTAGCAGACAAGACGGATGCATGCATTGTTCACAGAACATTGCAACCTGCAGGCACTTTCCCAGGCTAGGTGGCTATATCAGTGGCAACAATGAGGAAACACAGTCCTTCCCATTACATTGAAAAGGTACACCAAGCACTGTAAACAGAACAGGGTCCCTGGCCTGGGGAGACCCGCTCCAGCCAATCCAGAGGCCCCAACCTGGGGGTGGTGCATAATGTTGCAGGGGCCAATGGTTATCGTGCGCCCCTGAAACAAAGTAATAGATCGTTTTTGGGGAAGTCTCAGGCGAAACCATCTAACATGGGAAGACCAATGGAACAACTCCCATGGGGGATTTCCATAGGTGGTATCACCCGAGCTACCCAATGGTTACAGCCCTTAGGTTCTTAGGTTTTTGGGATGGGTTGGTGGTTGTGACGTCACTAATAAACAAAACCAGGTGACGCAGACTCAGGAGCTATGATTACTGGAGATTTTAGTGTTTCCTGTATGATCTCTGTCTTTTGGACAATAAAGACGGTTTATTTGCCCGATGGCTGAGTTCTCCGTTATTGCCAGGTGGAAGGGTTTGGCCGGGCCCCAAATGCTCTGCTAACTTGTGACATTATTGGTACAAACACCCCCTGTCCTCTGGTACACTGTTACAAAGTGGTAGCAGAGGACTACGTTCCGTCTCCACAAAACCGTCTCTTCCCATTGCAACACATGGAGGGCTGTGAGGTGACCCACAGAGACCGAGAATCCCACAGAAGTTGCACCCCGTGAAGAGGCCATCAGGAGCCGACTTGGAGAAAATCCTGCCCACTGTCTGTGGGACACCCAGTAGACTAGAAGGGGGAGAGCAGGTGCTGAGCGACGTCAGCTGATCATGGAGTGTAAGTATAGACTCAGCCATATGGCAAATGGGGAAATGGTGAACAGATGTTGGGTGTGGGGGGGGTGTTTAATATTGTTGGGGTGGGAAGACGCAGAGGTGGATGTTAACTGTCCATGGTGAGGGAACATTCGATCTTAAAGGCGATCAGTTTCGGCAATCGGCATAGGTGATAGGCTTGTGTGTAAATATTGGATTTCCTGTGGGTTGGGCATTGTAGCTCGGGTCATGGATGACAGTATCCCTGTGCATAGGGCTTAGCAATTGAAGGAAGCTTCAATATCGGAAGGTGTTCTTCTGGTTAAATCTCCCTGAGGCATTTTATCTACAAAGCGACACTGTAGGTACAGATTGAGCATGTGAAGTATTGATATCCCCTGTTAGGAGGCAGGACGACAGACATGGATATATGTTGTTTGTATTTCTTGGGGTCTCGGTGTCATTGGGAAATATTGTGGTCAATTCTGCGAGTGGGTGGGTATCAGGGATTTTTTTCTCTCTTTCTTTCTGCATTATAGAGGTGACGTCACCAGTAACCTTTGTGTTTTGGGGCGGTGCACGGAAGGCGCATGCGCAAGATTGGTGGGTGTGCCTACAAAGGTGCAGAGTTGCAGTAGGGTGGAGTGCGGAGCATCCCCAGGGCATTGATCGATTTTTGTGGTTTAAACTGTTACTTGAACATTTGGTACGAAGCAAAATAAAGTGAACTTATTTGATTACAGTGGAAGTGTCGAAAACCCTGACTTGGGGGTCAAGTAAGTTTCAAAGTAATATACTGTGGCAAAACCATGGGTGAGGGACCCCTACAGCACATGTGCAAGTCCCTTCTGCAATATATGGACAACATCTTAAATATAGCATGGAATGGACACAAAGCAAAGAGGGTAAACTGCCTAAGCCATGGCCAAAAGGAGGGAGCTTCTCCAAATGTGTGCAGCAACCACTACACATACAAGGTTTACAAGGGGAAGACGTTGAGCAAGCGAATGCTATGTTCAAACTGTAGAAAATGTTCCAGGACAATGGAGGGTATGTGGTGCAGCATCACTGGATGCTGAACCCAGGAAACCGCAGGTGAAAAACCCTCGGCCCCTACTCCGCATACCGAAAACGAGAGCGAAGGCACAGCAGCGGGGGTACAGGGATTATATCCAGCAAGGGAATTAAGAGCAGCGGCGGGGTATACAAATCCAATATTTGCACCTTCAGCATACAACAAGAAGGCTGGGCAGGACGAGACTGGATTAGTGGTTGAGGGAGCTGAAAGTGTAGGAGGCGAAAAGAGAGAGCGCAGCGAGATCCATGCACACATAAAAGAGAATGACATTGGGATAGGAGGAAGAAAGGAGGAACCAGATAATATAGTTCCCAATGAGTGGGTAGGCAGACAAATATTACTCAAACTAGACAGGAAGGTATCTCCTTAGAGAGCGACTGCGCAGAGAATGCTGCAAGGAAAGTGCAAGTAAAGTTGGGTTTAGCACATTTTAGTGACAGCGAGGAAGGAGAGGAGCAGGAGAGACAAGAGTGAAACCGGGGCAGTAGAGTTAGCAGAGCAACCCCGCTACTAGACAGAGACGACATCGCATCCTCCATGAGGGGGGAATGCGCAAGTGCGAATGACGTAGAAGAAGGGCGGCAGGAAGGTGCAGTGTTAAGGAGGCCTAGCTTCCATGACAACTTTGACCGTGAAGGTCCGATGATGATTTAGTAGGGAGCGAGCATGAGAGAGTAGAGAGATCTTTCCACCATCATCAAGGGTAGAACCCGGAGAGAGACACAGTGTAGGGATAGGACAAGACTAAGGGAGACAGGGGTGAAGGGTCATAGCACTCTAGGGACATCTTGTGCAGAGCAGACAGCGTTACCCCATACACGCTAAAGCTCAGAGACCTCCTAGCCTGAAGGAAGGGAGAATTGGGGAGGACGTTTACTGCCACCCAAGACGCAGGGAGACAGGGTGGAAAGACTGCACTGACTCAATGCCCACTATTAGAGAAGGGGGGGGCAGCCTCAAAACATGACATGTATGAGAAACCAGACAGTGTCTCACCCACTAGTCATCATGGATCTGTCATCCAGGTGGCCAGGACACGGCCATCGCTTTTGGATCCAGTTCCTGGGGGAGGAGCAGTGCGGGAGAACCACCTGGGTGAGGGGTCTTTGGGAGTGGGAGTGTGACACTGGATGGTGAGACACGGTATCCCCTTCCTTATAATACCTTTACCCCATCCTACCAAGTAGGATATTTAGGAACTCCAACCCCCTCTCCCCTTGACAACACAAACACTTTCTCACAGACAGCCTAATATGAGAGAAAACAGACTAACACCTGAGCAGTATACCTGATGTTGACCAATACAATGGTCAGGCAAGGTCAGGCAATTACTAATCATCACACACACCTGACTTCCATTAAGCTTTGCCACATGGATAAAAGGCGGAGCACAAGAGCACACTCTGAGTGAGGCAAAGCACATGAGGAGAAACAGAAGGGGATTGCAAGGAGGGAGGTTCCCTTGACCTTCTTGACAAGGAACCGTTGCTTTCATGAGCCCTCGAGATTGGGAAGCGCAAGACCAGGAAAACAGGCTGAAGAACCCTGCATTGTTTGTCGGAGATACCCGGGGCCCTCCCGCGTCAAGAATCAAGACAGCGAGAATTACCCGCTGTGGTACTGTCCTTGGCTCTAAGAACAAAGCAGCGTCAGTGAAATCAACAGAGCCGGTGAGTTGGTGAGACCGATACAAGACCGGTCTGTGCTGAAGCCAAGGCTGCAAGCGGCAACATTGTATGGCAAGCACTGGAACAAACATTGTTTAAAATACATGTGATAAAAGAAGCAAGTCAAATTGAACTGCTGATAAGTGATTGAACTTTGAAATGTAGATACAATACCTTTGACAGAGTGGTCCGGCACCGTGTGGGTGCTCAATTGGAGGTCTATGTAGGGTATCCAGCTGAGAAGTCAAAGAGTTTTAGAGAATTGTGAATCAAAGTGGTCCTGCGACGGGTCAAGCAAAACCCAGCATACAATCGAAAGTCTTCGATGTTGATACAGTAAAGAACATTTGAGGCAAAGTGTAACGCTCACCTGATTCCCACGGAGGCGCTGATCCCGGCTGGGCTGCTATCGTTTCTTCAATTGAGAAGCGTAGAGCTCGGACGACTCTCAGGACTGGTCTTCCTCTTATCGAATGTCTGACTTGCAGGGTAAATTTTCTGCAGGTGGAAGAAAAAGGGTTAATCACCGTTTGATGGGATTCCTTCTCCCACCAATCGCCAGTTTCTCCCACAGCCTAGCTTTCTACTTGTCTCGGCGAGCTCTCACCTTAGGCGTATAAATGCTGAGCTCTCCATCCTGTGTCTGGTGCAGGGGTGCGTGGATTCCAGTTACGTCACTGGATGAGTTCAGTGTTGAGGCTCAAGTCTTTTGCAGCCTTAGTTGTGGCACTGGTGCTGGGATGCCGAAGAGCGATGCCGCCGTTACTGCACCAGCGGATGCCTGTAAGTATACTGTAGTCTTTAGGCTTTAAAAGATGGGCACCTCAATAATGTCCCTTTTCCTTTGTTTCAGGCCTCGGGATGCTGTGGGCGTAGTTTTCCATTGCCGCTGCACGTGCCGATGCACGTGCCGATGCACGTAAGTATAATGTTCGTTGGCCGCTTTTAATGGCACCTCTAATAATGTCCTTTTTCTAGTTTTCAGGTGCCGGGATGCTGCAGGCTTTATATCCGTTGCCACTGCACGTGCCGATGCACATAAGTATAATGATCGTTGGCCGCTTTTAATGGCACCTCAAATAATGTCTTTTTCCTGTTTTTCAGGTGCCGGGATGCTGAGGTTGATGCGGCCGCTACTGCGCGTGCAAAAACTGGTAAGTTAAGATGAATGCGACTGCCTTCACCCGAACCCCTTTTTAATTATGTCCTTTGCCTTTCAGGTGCAGAGAAGCTGCCGAAGCGAAGGCCGCGGTTAGCTCCGTTGCAATCACGGATGGATCAGGTAAGCGGGCGCGGCTGCGAGCGAGTTGCACTTTTCTAACCTTATGTTTATTCTTTGCAGGTTTTGCCGGTGACTGGATTCCGGGATCTGGTAAGTATTGTTCTGTGTCTTTCTTCATCCACAGGTTGCTGCGCGGAAGCTGAAGATGACTCTGGACCTGGAATGCAGGAGCCGACTCGGTGAGCGTCCTGCTGCTGCTGCAGAATAACGCGAAGCACGTGTTTTCCATCGGGCGTGGTTTAAATAGCAGAGAAGTGCTTCCAGTGTGTGTTCTTCCACCGGTTCCACCCAGGTAAGAAAAGAGTTCCTGAATGGAGGGAATAGTTCCTCCCAGCCCTGATGGCTGGGGACTTCAACCAGACTGGATTGTTCTGGGTAAATATGCAGCATGGTCTGCCTCAGGTAAGTCCACCCAAGCATTATTACACTGTTTATCAATATGAGCCCAGCGCCTATGGCGCTGGGACTGAAACCCTTCATGAGCCTGGCGCCAAAGGCACCAGCACACGGTCCAAAGGGCCCCTGTAGGGGTCTGCTGGGTCCGGAGTAGTGGAAGACGGGTCTGCTTCCGAGGGCACTGGGCCAGTCCTGGCCCCTCGGGAGTAGCGCCCATGACACAAAGTTGATCAAGTTGGTCCAAGCCCGGCAGAGGGAGATCAATTGAAAGTTGTGTGTTGTAGTGGGTCTGAGAATTTGTATGTTTGAAATCCTAAGAAGGTGGGTCTGAACCCAGCAGAGGGGGGTCCGGGGTGGACAGAAAACCACCCGAGAATTTGTACGTGTGAAACCTTAAGGAGAAAGGAACTTGTCATATTGCTTCAGGCCCCTTGATCCTCTGTGCAGGAGGGTCCTGGATATATCTGACACACAGGATTGTTCCATCTGGTGTTTTGGCCTTCTGCTCTGAAATCCAAAGGTGTCTAGAAAGTAACGGCTTTTGACCGGAAAGGTTAAGGGTATCTCCCTCCTTGTGCACCCTTCTCGTCTTTAAACTTGTTTAGTGATGTCTCGTAACTGCTGTCCCTTTGTGTGCTTTGCCTCACTCAGTGTGCTTTCATGCTCCGTGTGGGGAAGCTTAATGGAAGTCAGGTGTGAATGGTTACCACTAACTGCCTGACCTTGCCTGACCATAGTAGTGGGACATGTCAGGTACACTGCTCGGGTGTGAGACGGTTTTCTCCCAGCGCGGGCTGTCCATGTGAGTGAAAGTGCTCATGCAGGAAAGGGGGGGGGGGTACAGTTTCCATCTAACTCACTTGGTAGGATGGGGTAAAGGTGTTGCAGGGAAGGGAGGGATCCAGAGTCTCGCCATCAGGGATCCCACTCCCGGAAGACCCCTCACCCAGGTGATCCTCCCACACTGGCCCACCCCCAGAGTCTGGATCAAAAGGTGATGGCCGTGACCTGGCCACCTGAGGGAGAGACCCCCGGGGACTAGCAGGTGAGACAACTTCTGGTTTCTCACACACCCTGCCCCTATGTGATGTAGCCTCATCTGTTTCACAGGGAAACCGAGAAAGGAAATTGACATTCCCTTGGTCTTTACTTTTTCGGTGTTCCACAGTGAAACAGTAGGGCTGCAGGTCTAAGAACCATTGCATGACTCGAGGGTTAGAGTCCTTTCCTTGACTTATCCATACTAAAGGAGAATCTTCGGTGACAAGTGTGAACTTCTTTCGTAGAAGATAGTATCTTAGATGGGTGATTGCCCTCTTGATTGCAAGGGCCTCTAATTCCAACACAGAGTAGTTCTTCGCACATGGGAAGAGTTTTCGACTAGTGAATAAGATAGGGTGTTCTAATCCATCACTAATCTGCGATAAAACTGCTCCTAACCCTGTGAGAGAAGCATTAGTTTGCAACACAAATTCTTTCTCAAAGTCTACTACTTTTAGGTTTGGGTTCTGACACAAGGTTTGTTTTAAGTTGTTGTAACACACGTCATCCTCCTCAGTACAATATATTCTGGGGTTCAGTGTTCTTTAATTTGTCTGTCAACCTAGCTGTTCTATCTGAGAAATTTGGGATAAAATTACGGTAATAACCAATCAATCCTAGGAATGCCCTAAGATCTCTCTTGGTGTTAGGCGTGGGAGGTATCTAGGACGGCTTTCACTTTTTCTCATTGGGGGAGGAGGAACTGCCATTCCCTACAAAGAAGCAGAGGTATTTCATGGCTGATTGAGGCATCTTACATTTAGATGAATTGGCAGTCAAGCCAGCTTCTCTGAAGGTTATTATAATAGTATAAAGATGAATAAGATGGCCTTTCCATGTCTGACTTTTAAATGAGAAACAAAAAGGGGTTTAGTTCCACTTGTTGATTGCGCTGCTAGATCCGAAATTAAGAAAAATCTGCAAATGTATTGGAAAGTAAGAGTCCATAGATCAAATGACGTAACACAGGTAAATATCAAATAATTCTTGTATTCAAGTTTTTCTATTCAAGGTTGCCAGAGTGATTTGCTGACACGTGTTTCGACCTTCAGCGGTCTTTCTCAAGGCAAAACTCTGTGGTATCATACACAACAAATAATGTTAACCACAATCATATGAAACATAACATTTGTCAAGGTGGCATTCATAATACAACACAAAAGTCCATAGCCCAAGATAATAACAATGCATGTGTATTCAAGTTTTTCTATTCAAGGTTGCCAGAGTGATTTGCTGACACGTGTTTCGACCTTCAGCGGTCTTTCTCAAGGCAAAACTCTGTGGTATCATACACAACAAATAATGTTAACCACAATCATATGAAACATAACATTTGTCAAGGTGGCATTCATAATACAACACAAAAGTCCATAGCCCAAGATAATAACAATGCATGTGTGTTCTAGGGAATAGATACCCGGGATAACATCAAACACATTTGAAAAGCAATATGTAAATCAATACATTACCACGATGTCCAAAACAGAATGAATATACGTGTTCAGGATCATGTCATCATGTAAAAGACAGAAAGAGAAGGAAAAAACCAGAGGCACAATAAGCCTCATTATATAGTAACAACAATGTTCAGATCTCAAATCAACAGTAGTGCTTCAAAGTTGCTAATATATGTATACAAAGTCAAAACTGACTGTATACCATTGAGTGTATTTCCAATTTGACATGCAAACGCTGTTTAAGAATGTGGTACAAAAAAAACGAACCCAGCACTACCAATTGCTGTGCAGTCAACTGTGCCCGTTCGCAAACCAAAATGCAATGATTAATGCCATCAACTAGTGTCACCTGTGCTATATAGTGAAAAGATAAACACCATTGTGTTCCACGTGGAAGTCTAAATTAAAGGTGAAAATTCGAAACTACATTACCAAATTGGTATGCTCTTCATCTGCTGCTTTATAATGGACTGCTACTGATATAAGCAGTGATGCTGTAGAATCAAATTGGCCTGTGTCGAATGTCAAAACAGGAAATAAATGAGCCTGTGAGGTTATGTCACCCAACACCCAGTCTGACATACCTCAGGGCCAGTGATCTAATTACCTGTTTGTATATCCTGTTGTAACTAACACCAAGGAATATGTAGTGGTGGGTCTGCTTCAGCGCATAATGTCCATAATGAAATGATCTGGATATAAAGCAAACAAAAAATATACAGAGCCAAACTTAAAACGAGGAGGTATGTGCACTGTTCCACTTGCCCAATTCCTCGAGTTGGAACCAATTCATGGGCAACATCACTAAGAAAGCGAATCATAAGCCTGCACGCAAATGTATCCTACCTGCATTATTCTACCGTCGTGCCTGCAACGTCAGGTATCTGCTGCTTCCCACTACACTCGCCCGATCGAGTCCATGTTCATTAGAAAAAAACACCTAATACGTGCCTGAATATGTGTCTTGCAACGTGCTGGTCCGCGCTCACGTGACTGCCGTTTGCAGTCACTAAACCAATAGGTGCATAGATAATAGCGTGTTATATGTTACACACGAATTTGCATGATTGAGCCCTGGAATGTAAGGAGAGTGAAAGTGACAATTTCGAGAAAAAAGTCAAAATGTCCAGTATCTACATCCAGTAATTGAAAGGTCAACTGCTATAATATATACTTTAGTAATGCAATTTGTGATCATGTCAAAATTATTCAATGGGAAGCTATGTGAATGAATTCTGTGTGAACAATGTAATTTTGCGAACAGGCACAGGACTGGCAGCCCGGCCAGCACCAGGCTCCACCATTACCTGTCCATTATTTTGGGAATAAATGCAGAAATGAAAATGTGGCACCAATAAACAGCAATTCCATTTTCAATGCACATGGAGTAAGTAGCTCACACCCATCAGCCATTTATAGAAAAACATGTAGTTCCGTGTCTTTATTAAGACCCATCGTGGTACATCTAAGCCGACAAATGGTGTGTGCTTCTAACTGGCGATGAATAAGATGGCCTTGCAATGTCTGACTTTTAAATGACTATGTCGTCAATATAGGCCCCACAGAAATCAGAGTATGGATGTAATATCCTGTCCATAAGCCGTTGGAAAGTGGCTGTGGCCCCATGTAAGCCAAAGGGGAGGACTTTGAACTGGAATAGACCGAGGGGTGTCGAGAAAGCTGTATTTTCCTTATCAGGTCCCTGTACTGGGACCGGCCAACATCTCTTGGTTAAATCTATGGTTAATAGGAATGTGACACTTCCGAGTTTATCTATTAACTCATTGATGCCGGGTTTAGGATAGGCATACAAGGCAGAAATGACATTGATCTGTCTGATGTCTATGCAAAACCTTCAAGAATTATCAGGTTTAGTTACCAACACAATAGGGGAGGACGATGGAATTGAAGAGCCGGTCAAGTGGCACAGTGAGTAGGGCGCTTGCTTTGACATCTGTGCAGTGCTTGCTAACGCAGGTTCGAATCCCAGCAGGGCAAAACTCAGCCATTCATCCTTCCGAGGTCGATAAATGAGCACCACACACCGTGGGTAATAATAAGCAGCGCTCAGATACCTGAGGGTTCGTAGCGCTATATAAATGCGAAATTATTATTATTATTATTAAGAGGGCTTGGTAATGTTTGCCTTCAGCATTCCTCAACCACTATTTGTTTTTGGGCTTCGGGAGTCTAAAGGGTTTTAAATTAACCACTTTTCCCTTTGGAGTTCTGATATTATGATAAGTGCCATGTATTCTCCCTGGTTTCTCACAGAATACATTGTGGAATGCCATTACTAGGTTGTTTAAATATTCTTGCGTCTGTCTAGATAGTTCTGGGGAATAAGCTCAGAATGGTCTATCTCCTCCTGTACCAGACAAGACAATATTGAGGAGGAGGCAGCAGAAGTATTTTCTTTCCACTCCTTTAAGAGATTTACGTGGTAAAGATGGGTCTTTTGCTTCCTGTCAGGTTGGGCTATTTTATAGATACAGGTCCCTGTTTGCTCTAGTGCCTAGTATGGCCCATGCCGCTTTGAGACAAGTTTATTTTCAGAGGTAGGTAAGAGGACTAATACCTTTTATCCTACTGAAAAGGATCTTAAATTTACCTTTTTGTCATAGGTGGACTTCTGTTGTGCTTGAGCTTTTTCCATCTGAGTGTAGACTACATTTCGAACGAGTTTCATATGGTCTCATAATTGGGTAGCTGTTTGTGATAGGGTAATAGGTGCTGCCTCCCTCTCTTCCCAGGTCTCCCGGAGCATGTGTAAGACAGCTCTTGGTTCTCTACCGTAAAGTAGTTTAAAAGGAGAGAAGCCAGTGGATGCCTGAGGGGTCATTCTCACTGCAAATAGGGCTCAGGGGATGATGCTATCCCGATCCTTTCCATCCTCATCCACCAGTTTTCTCAAAATCATTTTATGGGTTTTGTTAAACCTCTCTACCAATCCATCCATTTGGGGTGGTAAAAGGAGGTTCTTAAAATGGAAATATGTAGTAATTCCTTGACTTCACCCATGAATTTGCTCATAAAATTGGATCCCTGATTGGTGAGAATTTCCTTGGGCCAACCAGCCCTAGAAAAGAAAAGTAGTATGTGTTTTTAGATTTGCTGGGTTGTATTGTTCCACACGGAGAACGCCTCAGGGTATCGGGTAGCGTATTCAACGATCACGAGAATATATTTATTACCCAGTGTAGAGGTTTCCAATGGTGCAACGATATACATGTCTATTCGGGAGAAAGAGATTTCTATGATCGGTAAGGGGCCTAGAGGGTCAGGTAAATTCTTTATGTCAGCATGGATACCTGGCCAGTAGAATTTCCCACTGGTGTGATCTTGGGTTTTAGACTGTCCTAAATGTCCTCCTGTCAAATGAGAATGTGGAATCTCTAGTATGATCTTACGATGGGTTTTGGGATTACTAATTGAGTTTTACTTATGCCTTCTTTGGAGGTTTCCTTTCTATACAGCAATCCCTGTTTCAGGAAGAAAAACACGCTCTCCTTTTCTAGTCCTTCTCCCTCAGGAATTACTTGCGAGAAAGCCTATGCAGATGCTGGGTCATTTCGCTGGGTGAAGGCTAGATCAGGAAGGATGGTAGGTTCTTCTTCCCTCTTTGCCTCAGTGATGGGTGGTTCATCAGCCTCTCAAAAGCCTAAGCTACTTCTCTCAGTTTCTTCTGGTTCAGTTTCTTCCTTAAAACAGGGAAATAGAGCCCTCTCAAGAATCCCTTGTGCAATTTTGTCTCCCTCTCAAGAATCCCCTGTGCAATTTTGTCTCCACAACGTATTTCAAATGGAGTTACACTATGGTTCTGTAGGAGAACCTCAGAAGTTGGGATCTATCACGCCTGCTAGGACATCCAGACCAAATATCCAGGATAGGCCAGATTTTGGGACAATCTTATATAACAACCCTCAGACCAAGGGCCTCATCACGAGTCTGGCGGTAACCCTGAAATGCGGCGGTAGCGCTATTACCACAGCATTTAAGGGTCCGCCAGATCATGGCTTCGGCCGATTTACCCTCAGCTCTTAGACTGTGAAATTTCCCTATTGAGCCCAATGGGGAATGGGGCATTCCCGAATGGGCTCAATGGGGAATAGCGCCGGTGGGTTTGGCAGTAGGGCAGATAGCGCCAGCGCCGGCGTTACTGCCAAACTTGTGATGAGGCCCCAAGTCTGAGGGAATAATCTTTCTTATCTCTGGAGGGATAGTAGCTTCCCTACTGATACAAATATCGAAGCCTATAGATTATTTTGTGGCATTTGAGGGATTTGAGGCACTGTGATTACGTTTCTGGAATTTTAGGGTCCTCCAATTTATTTTATTTATTTATTTATTACATTTGTTGTACGCCCAAACCCAGGGGTATCTCGGCATAGTTGTACAAGTATACTTAGTCTTAGTTGTTGCATATACAGACAGTTACATTTGGTTGAGCTAGTTACATAAAGACAGGAAAAGCTATGTTACAGGCAGTTAGGCTAATTGCATAGCTCTCAACTACACGCTTTTGGCGGGTGTCACCCGCCTTGTAAACAGCTGACTCACCCGCCAAGCCGGCTGCACGCCCATTTGTTTCAATGGGCCTCTCACCCGCCAAAAAAAATAAAATCGGGTGCTTTCACCCGCCTTTGCGACATAAATGGTTGAGAGCTATGTAATTGTAAGCTTGTTGCTTGAATAAGAGCAGCTTTGTTACTTGGTGGGCAAAATATAGTGGTGTTTACAAAGGTTACCAGATGAGAAAAAAATCCAGTTAATTACAAAGTGAGAATATTTACAAACTTACGTTCAGAAAAGACAGTGCCTAATTTGTCTCAATTGAGTCATATTCCCTCTTCTGACACATATGGTGAAGGCATGGTGTCAAACAGTGAAGACAGACAGTAAGTGATCACAGTTCAAGGGTGTTTATTGAAGTTTTGTTTTTATTGTTTTTATCTCATGTACATTCTTAATTTGTTTGTATATGATAATGCAAAAGGCTAGAAACCTAGCCAAAAGCATAAAAACATTTTTAAAAAGCAAATGAAAAAAAAAATACTAGTTAATAAAAATGAACATTAATCTACCGAATAAAACTGTATTAAAGGGGGGGGAAACGAAATAAGTACTGGGTGGTTCTGGGTAGACTGGGGAATAAGCAGAGACACAGCTCCTTTCTTTGGCCATCCCAGGCAGTGCATAACGTGCACACAGGGTCCTGGGGGCCACCTGGGGGCTCCTCTCTGCCGCATATGAAGCGGCTCCTTCACGTGGACTGGTGGGTACCCTGCGGGATTGCTGACACTGGAGTGCTCTGTCTCCCCTACGGCCTCTGCTTCCGGGTCTACGGTGTATTCCCGCTGTTCCTGCGCTGCCTCTAATGACCCAGGAACTGGAAATGATCCTCTGCCCCGGAAGCCAGATCATGTCAAGCTTCCGCCTCGTCACTTCCGCTGCAGGAGTATAAGAGCGGCGCAATGTCAGAGCAGAAAGGTACGAGTCCCCCCCCACCCACCCCACCTGACTGTGCGCACCAGATCCCCTCCCCTCCCCGGACACCGCCAGACCGTTCCCACTTGGGACTGGGTGGCTCTATCGGGGCTCGCCTGCCCCCCACCTTTCTTTATCGGGAGGGGGGTGTCCCTTTCCTGGAGGCTATATAGACTGCCACAGTGTCGCCATGGAGGTGGGCATGGTAGAGGGGGGGTGTCGGCTGGGGGTCCCCCCCTACGTGCAGTGCATGGTCTGTTGGGCGAGGGGAGAGGGAAGAGGGAAGGAAGCGGCTGTTGAATATTTTGGTCTTGACCGCAGCAGTGAGCATGGCATGCAGCAGCAGCAGCATTGGAGGGCAGCTATCTCACTGATATGATGAGCGGTGCACACTAACCCCACAGAGCAGTGGGGTCGGGGGGACCCCCGAATGCCTGAACCTCACAGAGCAGTGGGGGCGGGGGCACCCCTCATGCCTGAACCTCACAGGGCAGGGGGGACCCCTCATGCCCGAACCTCACAGAGCAGTGGGGGCAGGGGGACCCCCTCATGTCCAAACCTCACAGGGCAGGGGGGACCCCTCATGCCCGTGGAACGGGCCATTCGCTCGCTTCTGCAGTATGGCTACACTTGGTTTCTGCTAGCTTTGGTGGATTGTCCCGATCCCCGTTATTTCTCTGCGGTGATACCTAGGTACAGACACCTGCAAGCAGCAGGTGCAACTGTGTAGTGCGGGCTGCCTGATGGCTCTGTACTCTGAAACAGGAGGAGGGCTGGACCGCCCAGCCAGCCTTTTGTTTGAGTAAATAGCCATCCCCCAGCATGAAGCCATTGCTCACGCTGACTGATGGCTATTTACTCGAAAACAAAAGGAGAGCTGGGCAGCCCACCCTCCTCCTGTTTCAGAGTACCAAGTCATCAGCAGCAGGCAGCCCTTTTATTCAAGGAGCCCGTGGGTAAAACGGGCTCCTTGAATGACAAGGCTGCCTGCTGGGTGTGAGCTGGGGCACACTTGTGTCACACCTTTGGAGCGCCCAGACCCTTGGTCACATCAAAGGTGACAGTACGCCCCAGCTCTGCTTCCTTTAGCAGCCCCCACCCCTTAAGCGACGGGTGGGCTCTCGATAGGGGGCGTGGCCTAAGCACCCCTGTACTTAGGCCACACCCCCAATTTCTAATCCCACGTAAAGCACTGCTCATGGCGGTCGCCTACTATGCACCTGGGACCTATCCAGGATATGCTCGTCGCCAGCCCATTTCATTACTCGTTTGATCTGGCGAATAATTAGAAAAATAGTCTTAGAAACATGTGGGTAGTTCAGACTATACATGTTTCTCCTCCATGTCTATCCCCACATCGACGACCGTCACCTGTGGGCTGCCTGCTTGCTTATTTCTGCAGCACACCTTTCTCTAGCACTAGAGGACCCGGATGCAAAATACCATCTTTTACCAGTTTGTGTTCAGTTTTCGTTAGATGCTTTCTGGGTTTCGTGTATATGACCGTTCTTTCAGGGTTATTCATAGCCTTAATATTTTGAGATGTATTTACATTTTTTGTTTAAAGGCTGATATCTTCTTAGCTTGCCCACTGTTTTATTTGCACATTTACAGGAAAAGATTTTTTGTCTGGTTGCTCATAGACGGCAACTCTCTATTTGCCAGCCTTCCATTTCTGGTAATGGTTCTCGTTGAGAAAATGTGGAACAACTACGCTTGGAGCCGGATAACGGAGCAAACGGACCAGGGAGCTGCATTATCCAGCCTCCTTGCTTGATCTGGCTTGGGCAACCTACATTCAGTTAACCAGACTTTTTCATTTGGCGATCATCGTAGTTAGTAATACTTGTAAGCAGTGCTCCAGATAGGATTTTGAGGTGGGAGTATTTTATGCATGATTTTTGAAATTAGAGAGTAAATGCAATTTTAAGAGAGTAAAAATGAGTTTTCTCCTCTGCAAGAGAGTAAAACGTATCCAACATATACACCCAATGCATACGTAAAGTCAGACCCGTAGACAAAAAGAGTTGTAGATCAAAGTTGTCTGGCTTGCCTTTAACCATTTTATTACACTTGTGGAAAATATTCTGCCATAAAATAACTTGTGAGTACATGCTACATACGCAGCTTCATTTTCAAAATTCTGGGCCTAGAAACTCTGTTAAGAACTATAGAATGAGACTAATGCATTTCCTGCAGATGGAGCGTGAGTAAGCAAGTGTTACAGTACAGAACTTGCTTACATAGTTTGAAAGAAGTGAAAGCAGTCAACAAAACAGTGCCAGGCTAGAGTTTAGGAACTATATAACTTCAAAATCAATTTCTATAACATGTTCTGTGTGTTGTTCTCATTGGAAAGATTACATGTGGTCTCCTTTCCTATAATTTAAAACAGACTTCACAAATTCTGAAAATAACATGCAACGCTTCACAAATAAAAGTGTTACCCTTACATAGAGCCAAGGTAATCTGTTTTGATCACCAAGTATTCCACACATTACTCACTAGCCAGAATCAACTTTTACTGGCTAACATGGTAGCTCGGAGCAAGGTAAACTGAGCCACCCATTACACAATCACACACTAAAACATGAAAAAACAGCCTGATACACTTAAAAAGCCAGCTGATTATAGGTGTGTGTGATTTTCACCTAGAGAATGGAGGTAAACGGATCAGTCTACATTTCAAAAGACAATCTTATATATTGTTGCAAACATCTGCATCCACTAACACTCCTGGCTACACAGTACCTGACTGCCCTGTTTTGGGGTGAAGTTTAGTCTCTGGCAAATAAAGTCTCCACTTTCACTCCTCCAACCATGCTTAAGAGGATTGAATATGCAAAACTCCAGGCTTGCTGTGTCCTTGCTAATACACACACACCCATCAAATGTTTATAATGCTTTTGAAATCATCACGGCAGAAACAAAGTACCACGGTGAAGAATACCTACAAGAATTCAGTTCATTTTAGTTTTCTTTTGTCTAGGTGTGCATGGCTGTGAAAGCCTGGCTGGACGTCTTTTCTTCCTTGCATGCCATAGTTTTATTGCAGTAGTTGGGTCAAAGTCCCTAAAGGATGGTCCTAACATGACGATTTTCATCAAAGTGTCTATGGTTTCACTTTTAAGGGAGCATCTGAATTTTGTTTTAATCCTGTTTTGTGTGCTAAATGCACGTTTGCATTCTACACTGGTTACACACAGACAAAGCAATTTTGCATACTTTTGCAATATTTGGCATCAAATCACCATGTAGACTAGCAACACGCCTACAGATTTTTGTCATACTGCAACCCTTATAGCTCCCCTTAATCATACCATGCAACAGAGGCCATTCTTTTTTCTGTAAAGTTTGGCCATCTAATAAAGAAGCAATCTCATTTTCCTCAACATGCAGACCTTCGCTGTCATACTGAATTCTTACTTTTTTTGCTTGTCCATAAAATGTGGATATGCCATTGAGTGCTTCCCTGATTTCTGACTCACTATTGTCTAAAACTGTTGCTGGTTCTAACAAGTTCCCTAAATGAGTAAAAATGGCATTATCCTCATTTTGAAATCTCTTCCCAATGTTTTCTTTTAGGTTTGTGACATACTGTTCTCTTAATAAGTTAAACTCTGCATCCAAAAGAGAACTATAAGATAGTATTACACCTTTTAGTGAGATACTTTTGCCCTCTGTGTCAGGCGACCCCAACAATAATCTCAAATAGCCTAAATTATCACCATCCTCTTTGAGTAAGGACTCAAGACTTATAAAAGTAGCATCTACCAATGGCTGAATTTCAGTAAATAGTAGTCTGTTTCTGCAATTCCCGGCAAAGAATTCCCACAACATTATGTACATCTAACATAAATGCAGTAATAACGGCTGACTTGTAGCTGCTAAAGTATTTGTGCAGTGAAGATGCAGTAGCGTTCCCATCAGCAGCAGCTCCGATAGAGAAACTACAACCGAAGGGTAGCTTCTGTGGACTGCTTCAACCGCTTTTCTCATACTAAGCCACCTAACCGAGTGTGTCTCTTTCATTTTTAAAACAGGATCGTCCATTACTTCTTGCACCTTCTCAAGTTTTGCTGTTCTTATTGCAGAAGTATGAAATAGGGCATATAAAGAATTAAACCGGGATGTAAATTTGTCAAGGACTGGCATTTTCTTCATAGAGTCTGTGCATGCTAGACTGAGTCTGTGTGCAAGACAATGTGTTTGAGTAAGGAATGGTGAGTATATGGCCCGGAGTTGCACACCAACACCTGTCTTTGATCCCAACATAACTGCAGCGCCATCAGTTCGAAGAGATACAAGCTTCCCCATATCAAGACCAATACTCTTCATTTTTTCTGTCACCCGTGCTACAATTGTGCTTGCTTTACCGTCGTCAATGCGTAAATTACACAAAAACTTAGTAATTGGTGCTCCTGTACTAGCAAGGTACCGGACACAAATAGCCAGTTTCTTTTGAACACCAAGATCCTGACTTTCATCTATCATAATACCAAACACAGGGGATTGCTTTAGTTGCTTACATAGTGGTTTTTCTATCACAGATGCAATGCTACTTTGTACATCCTTCACCGAATCCCCGCTTACATTTTTGTAATCTTTACTGTGTACAGTAGTAACTCCATTTTTAGCTTGAAGTTCAAGTAAACTATTTACTTTTTCGGATGGCAATTCCTCTTTTGCTGTATAAAATACTGCACTGAACAATCTTTTGTCATTCTCTTCTACAACAATGCTGACATCTTCCTCACTGTCACTACTACCTAGACATTCTGAATCGATGTTGGACATCACAAGGTATGCAATTTTCCGTTCAGCAGTTTGATGATCTTTGGAATCCTTGTGGCGCGATATGGTTGATAATTGAACATTGATGGCTCCTTCCTGTCCCCACACATTACGAACGTTTGCCTTAACACAAACTTTACATAGAAGTCTCCTATTGCCTTGTTGATCCATTTTTGTTTCTAACCGTGGATACCTAACTTGCCATTCAGCAAAAGTGCTATCTTTAACATTTTCTCCTGTATGTTTTTTTTCTGCTGCTCAACTTTGTCAACTACGTTGCGAATAATGTCATGTACAATTGCTCCACATAACAGTACAGGATCTTCCTGGGCTTTTTTTGTACTAGGTGCAAAGAAATCTAGCAGTGTTCTCTTTGTAGCCATTTTAGCGGTCCTCCTTCTGCGTTTCTTTTCTTGCTTCTCCCTAGAATTCTGCCACTGCGCAGGCACCTTGCTCCTACCTGGAAAACAGCATGAACAACTTGAACCACCCTTCCTGACATGACCTTTCATTCTATATTAGTTATGCAATTGAACATAAAGTTGTTCAAAACGTATCATAGCTTGAGCTTTTGAAACTATAGCGTACTATTCATAACATAATAAAGATCCCTCCTGGCAATGCTCTTAAAATGCCAAGCAGATAGTAAGAGTAGTGCCAAGTGTGTAGACATTAATCTCTGCAATTAGCGTGATTCCTTTCCCATGTACTTGAAGTTCTAAGTACATGGGCTGGGATGGTTCTTCTGTGCCCACCTCCCCACTTTTAGTTTGCTCTTTGGAGTCCGAGTTCTGGTTGGTCCAGCAGGGCCTCTGATACTCTGGTTTTGCTGCTTATTGACCATATACCAATGAAGACCAGAAACATTGGCATAAAGAGGTCTACGAGATGGCATTAATGGGCAGTGAACAGAGGGATTGTTTTCTTAACATAGGCCTGAACTCCATACAAATCTATGACTGTTCACAAAAGGCGACCGGGACCCACAAGACTTCATCAATTAATAAATGTAGGAAGCTACAGAAGCACACACAATTTAGCTAACTTGGGGGAAAGGAAGACACCAACTCACTCCCGGAAATAGTAATCCAGTGAAGAACAGACTACTTGGGTAAATTGTGCATACTTCACCCCAAGCTTGGTAAAGTCTTTATGCATCTCTCTGCATTGTTACTTTACATTTAAACAGCACCCCTCCACATCCATCCCTATATAATCCCCATTTGTGCCTGGTCGTCTAGTAGCAACAGCGCAGGGCTCCTCTACCTTCCAGGTTCCGTTTGTGAGTGTGCTTTCTGTTCTGCCTTCTTCTTGGTTATGAAATGCCTTCAACACACATTACCACCATTTTAGCTAGTACTTCGTGCCAGATTCCTCCGAATCTGGCATGAAGTACTAGCTAAAATGGTGGTAATGTGTGTACTTCTATGCACTTTAATCATACCTGCCCGGTCAAAGGAATCCCCCCCCCCCCAACCCAAGGTCGGGAACAGGGGAGTGGGGGCCTCAGAGTGGTACACAAAGGCCTAAAAAAGGGGAGAGGGCCCCAGGGGAATGAGATGATCAACTCGGCCCAAGTGAATGAGAAGAGGGGTGGGGGGAATGATGCAGCAGGAGCTAGAAAGGAGAAGAAATGCCAGGAAATCAAGACAGGGCCCCAAGAGATGGTTTTGGGGCCCGGCCATTAAACCCCCAGGGCTCATGTCAAAGCAAAATGGGTTGGCCGGAGTCGTCAAAGTGCGCAATGCAAGCCGGAAGGGAGAGACAGGGCTAGCTGGGGCAACTTCAGAAAATAGACTGGGCGCACTTGGAGGCTCTTCTTCCCCCGTCTACCCCCCTCCCCCACTGTCTGGAGACCAACTATCAAAGTATATTTTAAAGTGCAATATGCAGAGAGGTGATGAAGTCTTTCGTGAAAGTAGCAGCTTTAAAGTTTTACTGTGTTTGTTCAAGTACATTTTCCTGAGCAAACACTGTAAAACTTTAACGCCGCCAGTTTCGGGGAAAGGCTTCCCTCACCTCTCTGCCTAACAAAATGTAAGTACACACATCCAGGGGTGCACCTAGACTAAAATTTAGACGGGGTAACCCTTCAAATGTTGGGAGAAGCAATAACTTCAAAGATGGTGGAGGGGTGGCAAACTTACTTGTGAAGGGGCATTTAACTTGATTACTTGTAATAAGACTATTCTAGTGCAGCTGCAATGTTACAATCAGTTGACTCTCCTTTAAGTCTGAAACACCCACTTCTTGCAGATCCTGAAGGTCCTAGAAAGTGTCAAAATGGCAGATGGTGTGCAATGAAAGACTCAATATCATAGCATAACATGACATTGCAGAGTGTGGAGCAGTACTGTGGACGGCCCAAGCAACTTCAGTGGCTGGGAGCAACAGGGAGAAAATGTAATGTTGGTTCTACCAGTCTGCTATACTAGAGTCTCTGCTGCACGGACTGGCTGTGAGACCGTTTGCCTGTCAAATCCCGTGTTACGAGACTGGAAGAGGGCCAGTGCAGCAATAATGCATTTCTATGCAGCAGTATTGGAGCTACTAGCATAGGAGCACCAGCGTACACCACTGTGGCCCTGCTACACTTATTAAAACTGTCCTATTGTAAGGGTGTACCGTGTATGTGTAATCATTCATAAGCACTCCAATTTTTGCAGTTGAAATTAAGGGGAGATTACAATATTTGCCCAGGATCACACGCTTACGCTAAACAGCGAAGCAGGGATTTTAACCCACACTTTGAATTTGGGCATGGCCACTTTCTTCCACGCTTTACTTAGAACAAATATTTAAGTTTTGGGTGTCAAGACCTACACACAACGAAATCGTGCTCTAGCTGCTAACTCGAGTGATAATAATAGCGCAAGTTCAGTTCAACGTTATTAGCAGTCGCCATGCTCGACCTTCTCCTTTACTTAGAAACAAGTGACCTTTAAAATAAAATATGTGACAAAGAGTGCATTTGAAATGCAAGTCATGACTTCAAACAGCTCACATCATGATATCACATGAGTGTGCCAATGGCGCTATAAAATGTAAGCAAAAACAAAGAGGTGATGGCAGGAAGGCTTAGAATTGATATTAAACCACTGGCATTGCTCTGGGCAACCCTCCTGACCATCATTTTTCACCTTCCAAGTCATTATAGAACGGGGAAAAACCATATGCAATTCAGGCATGGCCCCATCCCCAAAAGGGCAGTGCAGCCCGAACTGCTAGGTCACATCCCTTCTGCACAGCAACCTGGGCTCCACATCTGGGTATACCGGTCCCAAACAGGGAAAGGTACACAAGGGAGACATGGGGCATGTGCGGGGTGGGGGGTACAGGACAGACATGGGGCATGAGCCGGGGATGGGGGGAACAGGGGAGAGACACAGGGCATGAGCGGGGGGTGGGGGAGAAAGAAGGGAGACACGGGGCATGAGCGGGGGGTGGGGGGGAAGAAGAGAGACACGGTGCATGAGCGGGGGGTGGATGGGAAAGAAGGGAGCATGAGCGGGGGGTGGGGGATAAAGAAGGGCGACACAGGGCATGAGCGGGGGTGGGGGGAAGAAGGGAGACACGGGGCATGAGCGGGTGGTGGGGGGGTAAGAAGGGAGACACGGGCCATGAGCGGGGGGGCGGGGGGGAAGAAGGGAGACACGTGGCATGAGCAGGGGGTAGGGGGAAGAAGGGAGACACGGGGCATGAGCAGGGGGTAGGGGGAAGAAGGGAGACACGGGGCAGGATCCGGGGGTGGGGGGAAGAAGGGAGACACAGGCCTTGCGGGGGGTAAGAAGGGAGACACGGGGCATGAGCGGGGGGTGGGGGGGAAAAGGTGGGAGACACGGCATGAGCGGGGGTGGGGGGAAAGAAGGGAGAAACGGGGCATGAGCGGGGTGTGGGGGGTAAGAACGGAAACACGGGGCATGAGCGGGGGGTGGTGGGGGAAAGAATGGAGACAGGGGGCATGAGCGGGTGGTGGGGGGGTAAGAAGGGAGACACGGGCCATGAGCGGGGGCGTGGGGGGGGAGAAGGGAGACACGGGGCATGAGCGGGGGGTGGATGGGAAAGTAGGGAGACACGGGGCATGAATGGGGGTGGGGAGAAAGAATGGAGACAGGGGGCATGAGCGGGTGGTGGGGGGAAAGAATGGAGACAGGGGGCATGAGCGGGTGGTGGGGGGGTAAGAAGGGAGACACGGGCCATGAGCGGGGGCGTGGGGGGGAGAAGGGAGACACGGGGCATGAGCGGGGGGTGGATGGGAAAGAAGGGAGACATGGGGCATGTACGGGGGTGGGGGGGAAAGAATGGAGACACGGGGCATGAGCGGGTGGTGGGGGGGTAAGAAGGGAGACACGGGCCATGAGCGGTGGGGGGGGGAGAAGGGAGACACAGGGCATGAGCGGGGGTGGGGGGAAGAATGGAGACACGGGGCATGAGCGGGGGGTGGATGGGAAAGAATGGAGACACGGGGCATGAGCGGGTGGTGGGGGGGTAAGAAGGGAGACACGGGCCATGAGCGGGGGGGTGGGGGGGAGAAGGGAGACACGGGGCATGAGCGGGGGATGGGGGAAGAAGGGAGACATGGGGCATGAAGGGTAAGAAGGGAGACATGGGGCAGGAGCCGGGGGTGGGGGGAAGAAGGGAGACACGGGCCTTGAGCGGGGGGTGGGGGCTAAGAAGGGAGATACGGGTCATGAGCGGGGGGTGGGGGGGAAAGAAGGGGGACACGGGGCATGAGCGGGGGTGGGGGGAAAAGGAGGGAGACACGGGGCATGAGCGGGGGTGGGGGGGGAGAAAGGAGACACGGGGCATGAGCGGGGGGTGGGGCAAAAGGAGGGAGACACGGCCCATGATACGGGGGCTGGGGGGAAGAATGGAGACACGGGGCATGAGCGGGTGGTGGGGGGGTAAGAAGGGAGACACGGGCCATGAGCGGGAGTGGGGGGGGGAAGAAGGGAGACACGGGGCATGAGCGGGGTGGATGGGAAAGAAGGGAGACACGGGGCATGAGCGGGGGTGGGGGATAAAGAAGGGAGACACGGGGCATGCGCGGGGGGTGGGGGGGAAGAAGGGAGTCACGGGGCATGAGTGGGGGGTAAGAAGGGAGACACAGGACATGAGCGGGGGGTGGGGGATAAAGAAAGGAGACATGGGGCATGAGCGGGGGGTGGGGGGTAAGAAGGGAGACACGGGGCATGAGCGGGGGTGGGGGGTAAGAAGGGAGACACGGGGCATGAGCGGGGGGTGGGGGGAACAGGGGAGAGACACGGGGCATGAGCGGGGGTGGGGAGAAAGAAGGGAGACACGGGGCATGAGCGGGGGTGGGAGAGAAAGAAGGGAGACACGGGGCATGAGCGGGGGTGGGGGGAACAGGGAAGAGACACGGAGCATGAGCGGGGGTGGGGGAGAAAGAAGGGAGACACGGGGCATGAGCGGGGGGTGGATGGGAAGAAGGGAGACACGGTGCATGAGCGGGGGGTGGATGGGAAAGAAGGGAGCATGAGCGGGGGGTGGGGGATAAAGAAGGGCGACACAGGGCATGAGCGGGGGTGGGGGGAAGAAGGGAGACACGGGGCATGAGCGGGTGGTGGGGGGGTAAGAAGGGAGACACGGGCCATGAGCAGGGGGGTGGGGGGGAAGAAGGGAGACACGGGGCATGAGCAGGGGGTAGGGGGAAGAAGGGAGACACGGGGCAGGATCCGGGGGTGGGGGGGAAGAAGGGAGACACAGGCCTTGCGGGGGGTAAGAAGGGAGACACGGGGCATGAGCGGGGGGTGGGGGGGAAAGGTGGGAGACACGGCATGAGCGGGGGTGGGGGGAAAGAAGGGAGAAACGGGGCATGAGCGGGGGGTGGTGGGGGAAAGAATGGAGACAGGGGGCATGAGCGGGTGGTGGGGGGGTAAGAAGGGAGACACGGGCCATGAGCGGGGGCGTGGGGGGGGAGAAGGGAGACACGGGGCATGAGCGGGGGGTGGATGGGAAAGAAGGGAGACACGGGGCATGAACGGGGGTGGGGGGGAAAGAATGGAGACAGGGGGCATGAGCGGGTGGTGGGGGGGAAAGAATGGAGACAGGGGGCATGAGCGGGTGGTGGGGGGGTAAGAAGGGAGACACGGGCCATGAGCGGGGGCGTGGGGGGGAGAAGGGAGACACGGGGCATGAGCGGGGGGTGGATGGGAAAGAAGGGAGACATGGGGCATGTACGGGGGTGGGGGGGAAAGAATGGAGACACGGGGCATGAGCGGGTGGTGGGGGGGTAAGAAGGGAGACACGGGCCATGAGCGGTGGGGGGGGAGAAGGGAGACACGAGGCATGAGCGGGGGTGGGGGGAAGAAGGGAGACACGGGGCATGAGCTGGGGGAGGATGGGAAAGAATGGAGACACGGGGCATGAGCGGGTGGTGGGGGGGTAAGAAGGGAGACACAGGCCATGAGCGGGGGGGTGGGGGGGAGAAGGGAGACACGGGGCATGAGCGGGGGATGGGGGAAGAAGGGAGACATGGGGCATGAAGGGTAAGAAGGGAGACGTGGGGCAGGAGCCGGGGGTGGGGGGAAGAAGGGAGACACGGGCCTTGAGCGGGGGGTGGGGGCTAAGAAGGGAGACATGGGGCATGAAGGGTAAGAAGGGAGACATGGGGCAGGAGCCGGGGGTGGGGGGGAAGAAGGGAGACACAGGCCTTGCGGGGGGTAAGAAGGGAGACACGGGGCATGAGCGGGGGGTGGGGGGGAAAAGGTGGGAGACACGGCATGAGCGGGGGTGGGGGGAAAGAAGGGAGAAACAGGGCATGAGCGGGGGGTGGGGGGTAAGAACGGAGACACAGGGCATGAGCGGGGGGTGGTGGGGGAAAGAATGGAGACAGGGGGCATGAGCGGGTGGTGGGGGGGTAAGAAGGGAGACACGGGCCATGAGCGGGGGCGTGGGGGGGGGAGAAGGGAGACACGGGGCATGAGCGGGGGGTGGATGGGAAAGAAGGGAGACACGGGGCATGAACGGGGGTGGGGGGGAAAGAATGGAGACAGGGGGCATGAGCGGGTGGTGGGGGGTAAAGAATGGAGACAGGGGGCATGAGCGGGTGGTGGGGGGGTAAGAAGGGAGACACGGGCCATGAGCGGGGGCGTGGGGGGGGGAGAAGGGAGACACGGGGCATGAGCGGGGGGTGGATGGGAAAGAAGGGAGACACGGGGCATGAACGGGGGTGGGGGGGAAGAATGGAGACAGGGGGCATGAGCGGGTGGTGGGGGGGAAAGAATGGAGACAGGGGGCATGAGCGGGTGGTGGGGGGGTAAGAAGGGAGACACGGGCCATGAGCGGGGGCGTGGGGGGGAGAAGGGAGACACGGGGCATGAGCGGGGGGTGGATGGGAAAGAAGGGAGACATGGGGCATGTACGGGGGTGGTGGGGAAAGAATGGAGACACGGGGCATGAGCGGGTGGTGGGGGGGTAAGAAGGGAGACACGGGCCATGAGCGGTGGGGGGGGAGAAGGGAGACACAGGGCATGAGCGGGGGTGGGGGGAAGAAGGGAGACACGGGGCATGAGCGGGGGGTGGATGGGAAAGAATGGAGACACGGGGCATGAGCGGGTGGTGGGGGGGTAAGAAGGGAGACACGGGCCATGAGCGGGGGGGTGGGGGGGAGAAGGGAGACACGGGGCATGAGCGGGGGATGGGGGAAGAAGGGAGACATGGGGCATGAAGGGTAAGAAGGGAGACATGGGGCAGGAGCCGGGGGTGGGGGGAAGAAGGGAGACACGGGCCTTGAGCGGGGGGTGGGGGCTAAGCAGGGAGACACGGGTCATGAGCGGGGGGGTGGGGGGGAAAGAAGGGGGACACGGGGCATGAGCGGGGGTGGGGGGAAAAGGAGGGAGACACGGGGCATGAGCGGGGGTGGGGGGGGAAGAAAGGAGACACGGGGCATGAGCGGGGGGTGGGGGAAAAGGAGGGAGACACGGCCCATGATACGGGGGGTGGGGGGGAAGAATGGAGACACGGGGCATGAGCGGGTGGTGGGGGGGTAAGAAGGGAGACACGGGCCATGAGCGGGTGGTGGGGGGGAAGAAGGGAGACACGGGGCATGAGCGGGGTGGATGGGAAAGAAGGGAGACACGGGGCATGAGCGGGTGTGGGGGATAAAGAAGGGAGACACGGGGCATGCGCGGTGGGGGGGAAGAAGGGAGTCACGGGGCATGAGTGGGGGGGTAAGAAGGGAGACAGGACATGAGCAGGGGGTGGGGGATAAAGAAAGGAGACACGGGGCATGAGCGGGGGGTGGGGGGTAAGAAGGGAGACACGGGGCATGAGCGGGGGTGGGGGGGGTAAGAAGGGAGACACGGGGCATGAGCGGGGGGTGGGGGGAAAAGGGGAGAGACACGGGGCATGAGCAGGGGTGGGGAGAAAGAAGGGAGACACAAGCATGAGCGGGGGTGGGAGAGAAAGAAGGGAGACACGGGGCATGAGCGGGGGGTGGGGGGGTAAGAAGGGAGACACGGGGCATGAGCGGGGGGTGGATGGGAAAGGAGGGAGACACGGGGCATGAGCGGGGGGTGGGAGAGAAAGAAGGGAGACACAGGGCATGAGCGGGGGGTGGGGGGAACAGGGGAGAGACACGGGGCATGAGCGGGGGTGGGGGGTAAGAAGGGAGACACGGGGCATGAGCGGGGGTGGGGGGAACAGGGGAGAGACACGGGGCATGAGCGGGGTGGGGGAGAAAGAAGGGAGACACGGGGCATGAGCGGGGGGAGGGAGAGAAAGAAGGGAGACACGGGGCATGAGCGGGGGGTGGGGAGAACAGGGGAGAGACACGGGGCATGAGCGGGTGGTGGGGGGGTAAGAAGGGAGACACGGGCCATGAGCGGGGGGTGGGGAGGAAGAAGGGAGACACGGGGCATGGGCAGGGGGTAGGGGGAAGAAGGGAGACACGGGGCATGAAGGGTAAGAAGGGAGACACGGGGCATGAGCGGGGGGTGGGGGGAACAGGGGAGAGACACGGAGCATGAGCGGGGGTGGGGGAGAAAGAAGGGAGACACGGGGCATGAGCGGGGGTGGGGGGGTAAGAAGGGAGACACGGGGCATGAGCGGGGGGTGGATGGGAAAGGAGGGAGACACGGGGCATGAGCGGGGGGTGGGAGAGAAAGAAGGGAGACACAGGGCATGAGCGGGGGGTGGGGGGAACAGGGGAGAGACACGGGGCATGAGCGGGGGTGGGGGGTAAGAAGGGAGACACGGGGCATGAGCGGGGGTAGGGGGAACAGGGGAGAGACACGGGGCATGAGCGGGGGTGGGGGAGAAAGAAGGGAGACACGGGGCATGAGCGGGGGGTGGGAGAGAAAGAAGGGAGACACGGGGCATGAGCGGGGGGTGGGGAGAACAGGGGAGAGACACGGGGCATGAGCGGGTGGTGGGGGGGTAAGAAGGGAGACACGGGCCATGAGCGGGGGTGGGGGGGAAGAAGGGAGACACGGGGCATGAGCAGGGGGTAGGGGGAAGAAGGGAGACACGGGGCATGAAGGGTAAGAAGGGAGACACGGGGCAGGATCCGGGGGTGGGGGGAAGAAGGGAGACACGGGCCTTGCAGGGGGTAAGAAGGGAGACTCGGGGCATGAGCGGGGGGTGGGGGGAAAAGGTGGGAGACACAGGGCATGAGCGGGGGGTGGGGGGGTAAGAACGGAGACACGGGGCATGAGCGGGGGGTGGGGGGAAAAGGAGGGAGACACGGGCATGAACGGGGGTGGGGGGGAAAGAATGGAGACAGGGGGCATGAGCGGGTGGTGGGGGGGTAAGAAGGGAGACACGGGCCATGAGCGGGGGCGTGGGGGGGGAGAAGGGAGACACGGGGCATGAGCGGGGGGTGGATGGGAAAGAAGGGAGACACGGGGCATGAGCGGGTGGTGGGGGGGAAAGAATGGAGACACGGGGCATGAGCGGGTGGTGGGGGGTAAGAAGGGAGACACGGGCCATGAGCGGTGGGGGGGGGAGAAGGGAGACACGGGGCATGAGCGGGGGTGGAGGGAAGAAGGGAGACACGGGGCATGAGCGGGGGGTGGATGGGAAAGAATGGAGACACGGGGCATGAGCGGGGGGGGTGGGGGGGAAGAAGGGAGACACGGGCCATGAGCGGGGGGTGGGGGGGAAGAAGGGAGACACGGGGCATGAGCGGGGGATGGGGGAAGAAGGGAGACACGGGGCATGAAGGGTAAGAAGGGAGACACGGGGCAGGAGCCGGGGGTGGGGGGAAGAAGGGAGACACGGGCCTTGAGCGGGGGGTGGGGGCTAAGAAGGGAGACACGGGCCATGAGCGGGGGGTGGGGGAAAGAAGGGGGACACGGGACATGAGCGGGGGTGGGGGGAAAAGGAGGGAGACACGGGGCATGAGCGGGGGTGGGGGGGGAGAAAGGAGACACGGGGCATGAGCTGGGGGTGGGGGATAAAGAAGGGAGACACGGGGCATGAGCGGGGGTGGGGGGGAAGAAGGGAGTCACGGGGCATGAGTGGGGGTAAGAAGGGAGACACAGGACATGAGCGGGGGTGGGGATAAAGAAGGGAGACACGGGGCATGAGCGGGGGGTGGGGGGAAAAGGAGGGGGACACGGGGCATGAGCGGGGGTGGGGGGGAAGAAGGGAGACACGGGGCATGAGCGGGGGGTAGGGGGAAAAGGAGGGAGACACGGGGCATGAAAGGTAAGAAGGGAGACACGGGGCAGGAGCCGGGGGTGGGGGGAAGAAGGGAGACACAGGACATGAGCGGGGGGTGGGGGATAAAGAAGGGAGACACGGGGCATGAGCGGGGGGTGGGGGGAAAAGGAGGGAGACACAGGGCATGAGCAGGGGGTGGGGGGAAGAAGGGAGACATGGGGCATGAGCGGGGGGTGGGGGGAAAAGGAGGGAGACACGGGGCATGAGCTGGGGGTGGATGGAAAAGAAGGGAGACACGGGGCATGAACGGGGGGTGGGGGGGAAGAATGGAGACACGGGGCATGAGCGGGTGGTGGGGGGGTAAGAAGGGAGACACGGGCCATGAGCGGGGGGGAGAAGGGAGACACGGGGCATGAGCAGGGGTGGGGGGAAGAAGGGAGACACGGGGCATGAGCGGGGGTGGGGGGTAAGAAGGGAGACACGGGGCATGAGCGGGGGGTGGGGGGAACAGGGGAGACACACGGGGCATGAGCGGGGGTGGGGGAGAAAGAAGGGAGACACGGGGCATGAGCGGGGGGTGGGGGAGAAAGAAGGGCGACACGGGGCATGAGCAGGGGGGTGGGGGGGAACAGGGGAGAGACACAGAGCATGAGCGGGGGTGGGGGAGAAAGAAGGGAGACACGGGGCATGAGCGGGGGTGGGGGGGGTAAGAAGGGAGACACGGGGCATGAGCGGGGGTGGGGGGAACAGGTGAGAGACACGGAGCATGAGCGGGGGTGGGGGAGAAAGAAGGGAGACAAGGGGCATGAGCGGGGGATGGGGGGAACAGGGGAGAGACATGGAGCATGAGCGGGGGGTGGGAGAGAAAGAAGGGAGACACGGGGCATGAGCGGGGGGTGGGGAGGAAAAAGGGAGACACGGGGCATGAGCGGGGGTAGGGAGGAAGAAGGGAGACACGGGGCATGAGCGGGGGGTGGGGAGGAAGAAGGGAGACACGGGGCATGAGCGGGGGGTGGGGGGAAGAAGGGAGACACGGGGCATGAGCGGGGGTGGGGGAGAAAGAAGGGAGACACGGGGCATGAGCGGGGGGTGGGGAGGAAGAAGGGAGACACGGGGCATGAGCGGGGGGTGGGGGGGAAGAAGGGAGTCACGGGGCATGAGTGGGGGTAAGAAGGGAGACACAGGACATGAGCGGGGGGTGGGGGATAAAGAAGGGAGACACGGGGCATGAGCGGGGGTGGGGGGGTAAGAAGGGAGACACGGGGCATGAGCGGGGGGTGGGGGGAACAGGGGAGAGAACACGGGGCATGAGCGGGGTTGGGGGAGAAAGAAGGGAGACACGGGGCATGAGCGGCGGGTGGGAGAGAAAGAAGGGAGACACGGGGCATGAGCGGAGGGTGGGGGAAACAGGGGAGAGACACGGAGCATGAGCGGGGGTGGGGGAGAAAGAAGGGAGACACGGGGCATGAGCGGGGGCGGGGGGGTAAGAAGGGAGACACGGGGCATGAGCGGGGGGTGGATGGGAAAGAAGGGAGACACGGGGAATGCACAGGGGGTGGGGGGAAAGAATGGAGACACGGGGCATGAGCGGGTGGGGGGAAGAAGGGAGACACGGGGCATGAGCGGGGGATGGGGGAAGAAGGGAGACACGGGGCATGAAGGGTAAGAAGGGAGACATGGGGCAGGAGCCGGGGGTGGGGGGAAGAAGGGAGACACGGGCCTTGAATGGGGGATGGGGGCTAAGAAGGGAGACACGGGCCATGAGCGGGGGGTGGGGGGAAAGAAGGGGGACACGGGCATGAGCGGGGGGTGGGGGGAAAAGGAGGGAGACACGGGGCATGAGCAGGGGTGGGGGGGAAGAAGGGAGACACGGGGCATGAGCGGGGGGTAGGGGGAAAAGGAGGGAGACACGTGCCATGATACGGGGGGCGAGGGGGAGAGAATGGAGACACGGGGCATGAGCGGGTGGTGGGGGGGTAAGAAGGGAGACACGGGCCATGAGCGGGGGTGGAGGGGGGGGAGAAGGGAGACACGGGGCATGTGCGGGGGTGGATGGGAAAGAAGGGAGACACGGGGCATGAAGGGTAAGAAGGGAGACACGGGGCATGAGCGGGGGGTGGATGGGAAAGAAGGGAGTCACGGGGCATGAACGGGGGGTGGGGGGGAAAGAATGGAGACACGGGGCATGAGCGGGTGGGGGGGAGAAGGGAGACACGGGGCATGAGCGGGGGATGGGGGAAGAAGGGAGACACGGGGCATGAAGGGTAAGAAGGGAGACACGGGGCAGGAGCCGGGCGTGGGGGGAAGAAGGGAGACACGGGCCTTGAACGGGGGGTGGGGGCAAAGAAGGGAGACACGGGCCATGAGCGGGGGGTGGGCGGGAAAGAAGGGGGACGCGTGGCATGAGCGGGGGGTGGGGGGAAAAGGAGGGGGACACGGGGCATGAGCGGGGGTGGGGGGGAAGAAAGGAAACACGGGGCATGAGCGGGGGTTAGGGGGAAAAGGAGGGAGACATGGGCCATGAGCGGGGGTGGGGGGGAAGAAGGGAGACACGGGGCATGAGCGAAGGTGGATGGGAAAGAAGGGAGACACGGGGCATGAAGGGTAAGAAGGGAGACACGGGGCATGAGCGGGGGTGGGGGATAAAGAAGGGAGACACGGGGCATGAGTGGGGGGTGGGGTGGGGGGGAAGAAGGGAGACACGGGGCATGAGCGGGGGGTGGGGGGTAAGAAGGGAGACACGGACCATGAGCGGGGGGTGGGAGGGAAAGAAGGGAGACACGGGGCATGAGCGGGGGGCGGGGGGTAAAGAAGGGAGACACAGGGCATGAGCGGGGGGTGGGGGATAAAGAAGGGAGACACGGGTCATGTGCGGGGGGTGGGGGGGCAAGAAGGGAGACACGGGGCATGAGCGGGGGGTGGGGGGAAGAAGGGAGACACGGGGCATGAAAGGTAAGAAGGGAGACACGGGGCAGGAGCCGGGGGTGGGGGGAAGAAGGGAGACAAGGGCCTTGCGGGGGGTAAGAAGGGAGACACGGGGCATGAGCGGGGGGTGGGGGGAAAAGGAGGGAGACACAGGGCATGAGCAGGGGGTGGGGGGAAGAAGGGAGACACGGGGCATGAGCGGCGGGTGGGGGGAAAAGGAGGGAGACACGGGCCATGAGCGGGGGCGTGGGGGGGAGAAGGGAGACACGGGGCATGAGCAGGGGGTGGGGGGAAGAAGGGAGACACGGGGCATGAGCTGGGGGTGGATGGGAAAGAAGGGAGACACGGGGCATGAACGGGGGTGGGGGGGAAAGAATGGAGACACGGGGCATGAGCGGTTGGTGGGGGGGTAAGAAGAGAGACACGGGCCATGAGCGGGGGGGAGAAGGGAGACACGGGGCATGAGCGGGGGTGGGGGGAAGGGAGACACGGGGCATTAGCGGGGGTGGGGTGGTAAGAAGGGAGACACGGGGCATGAGCGGGGGGGAGAAGGGAGACACGGGGCATGAGCGGGGGTGGGGGGAAGGGAGACACGGGGCATTAGCGGGGGGTGGGGGAGAAAGAAGGGCGACACGGGGCATGAGCGGGGGTGGGGGTAAGAAGGTGGGCCTTTTAGAGACAGTTTAACTTCCTTTAACATTCGGGATGCTTACCTTGCTGATGTCACCGCGTTTGCAGCCTCCACTCTCAGCTCACTCTGCATATAAAAAAATGGTCTTCCAGGAGGTGGTTTGAGTCCTGGATTAGGATACATTCTTCTGAGAGAGACTGTCAAGAGAAGTGTCTGCCTGCCTCAAGGCAGGAGCTTGCACTACAGTGCCATCTAGTGGCAGAAAGTATTTTTTTTCATTAATAAATACAGCGTACATGGTACGCAGTAGAAAAATAAAGAATCCGTATTTCCTTTCATTATGTGCGTAAAATGGGACGTTACGCACCTTAACTGTAGGGCTGCTTGTAAGGAATCAACAACATTCATGAGCAGAACAGCCAACCCACGTTTTCACCAAAGGAAGGGTCTTTCTTAAGGCTGCGATCAGAAACGCGTGCCAAGGTAAACCATTTGTTTTAAGGGTGAGTCCCGGTGGTTAGTTTAAGAGTACACAAATATTGCAAAGTGTTCATATGTACATTGGGAGCGATGGACCACAATACAGATTGGTAAGAGCGAATGCCATTATGTCACGTTAAACAAAACGACAAATTATATGCATTGTGATACATCGTTAGTATGATAGATGGGGAAGAAAGAGAGAAGAGCGAAAGAAAAAAAGGGGGACAGTTTAGATTCAAATAAGGCCACTTGGTTATCCACACAGGCTAATCCTGTTCTGAGTTTAGACCAATGTGCACAGCGTGTGGTCCCGTCATCGGGTTTGGCACCCGCATTTGTATCAGTGTTTTATCATAGCGTGGGTGCTTGACATATGCAGGTGTCTTGTGTCTAGAGAGGGATATTTATTGTGTTATCGGGTGGTGGCTTTCTGAGTATAAGACGCACGATTCGTGGTGCACTGAATGTGGATTTGAGGTGCCAATAGATGGTGGAGCGAATGCTAGAGACTTGAATGAAACTTGCACCTGTGATGGTGGCTGAAGCTTGAAATGAGGCTTGGCATCTGTTCCATAAATTGGCTTCAGCCAGTGAAATGGTCCTTGATAATTTAGCTAAATGCCTGTCCTGAGTGTGGCATGTGGCGTGCATGATCTGCATAGGGCCTTTACTTCGGTAGTTGTGGTGGTGGCGCATTGTGAGACGTAGTTGTGGTGAAGTATACATAGGCAGGATCATGTCCCATCTTACCAATAGTGGTGGCCTGTGGGGTCCACCGATGAGATGGTCCTATGGTTGAGGGACAATTTTTGGAGAAGATACCAAATATTTAACTGAGGATCACAATGAGATTGTAGATATTGATATTTGAGGTTGTATGCCGTGGGATCTGAAAAGCACTACCAGATAGTACAAAGCTTGAAAGCAAAGAAGAAGGAAGGGGGGGGGGCCTTCCTGAATTAAGTAGCAAGTTCAGGGTTATAAATTGAGATTCAATGAGCAGGAGATAAAACCAGCTCCTGGGTGTTGGTCATCACCCTGTAGGCAGGAGCTACCGCAGCAGAGCCAGTAGCTACCATTTTGTATGAATCAGTGGGCCTCATCACAAGTTCGGCGGTAACCCTCCCGGTGCTACCGGCGGGTTGCCGCCAGACTTGCTGGTAACACCGTGGGATTACAACCGTGGCGTTGGTAGATTGTAAATCTCCATTCCATTTTGAGTCCCATAGGACTCGATGGGAATGGGGACCACAGAAGCACCGGCACCGTTAATAATGGTGCTGGTGCTTCCGTGAAAACTCTGTGGGCGGGTACTGTTCCACCTGCCAGGTGGGACCCTGACGGGAGGGACGGTACCCGCCTGCAGAGTTGTACTGTGCCGTCCAGTAACAACGGTGCCAGTAGGGTTACCGGCACTGTTACGGACCGGCACAGTCATAATGAGGCCCATTGTGTCTCAAATACTCAAAGTTAATGTCACATTTACATGTTTGGAAGGCACCTGTTGGCACTAGGAGCCAAAAGTAACTCCTGGTTGCTGTTGGTTTCAAGCTAACCAGGCTCTACTCTGCTAGAAGCAGAGCTTAATAGCTCCCAGCTCCCCTCAATTGTGAACCCTGCAAGTTTTAAATGATACGATTTTTGAGTAATTGCAGAGATGGTTACATAGGGCTGCCAGTGCAGAAGTTCATAAATGTGCAACAGTCAATTGCAGTTTCAGGGCCATGCATGCATTTGGCAGCAGCGTATTCTGCAGATAGAAGGCAGGGTGATGCAAATTATAGATTTAAGAAGTACTGGCCGCTGAGTAGGCAGTATTGATATATCTTGGGTAATATCAGTGGTGGGCTCAAAGCGGCAAAATAGGGATTAGCCACTCACAGAATGAGCGGGGTTAATATGTCTGAAGCACTAACATTGCTGAGCTCGATAATTTTGTGCTAATAAAAAGGCAGTTGCTTTTGCAGACATGCATTTTGGCGGCAGCATGTTCTCTCATATCAAAACTATACAAGTTAAAGACTAGAAGAAAAGCGGGCTGCTGGGTAAGCAGAGTAAACTGGCAGCAGTGGGCTGAAAAATGAGATTAGGGATGCACTACTTTCTCAGCGCGAGGTGCTAGCATTTCTTATACACCGTCCACAGTGAACTCAAAATAGGGGCCCAAGTCAAAATGGAAGATCTTCCTGGAATCATTCTTGAATCATCCGGTGACTCCATCCTAGAGTCATCCATGGCTAGGTTCAGGGAGATCATCCGAAACCATCCTTAAGTATGTGTATAGGATGAAATATTCAAATGAGATGACTCTAGAGTTATCACAGAAACTGCTCCAAGAGGAGTTAGGATTACTTCCAGTGATCTTGTATTACTCCAGGATGACCCTCCATGACAACTTCAGGATGGTGCGGATTACTCCAGGATGACTTCAGGGATGGGTGGGGATTACTCCAGGATGACCCCGTGACAACTTCAGGGATGGGTGGGGATTACTCCAGGATGACCCTCTGACAACTTTAGGGTGGGTTTGAAATTGTGAACGATTATTGCAGACAACTTCAGGAGGATGTTGCTTTCAAACGATTTAAGAAAAGGGTTTTGATTCCTTGTTTGCAAGATGGGTGGCATTACTATAGGGTTAGACTTATGGATAGTGTACTGGAAAACATGGAATTTGCAGCCGTTACTTGCCATCTTTGCTACAGCACTCAAATGTCATTAACTAAGGTTTGCTGATTTAGTATACAAACTACAAATACACCCCACGAACCAACCTCTAATCTCCCTCATTTCATATCTAACATGGCATCACATCCAATAAACTCCCACAATTACAAATCACTGCACTAAAATAAACACTTTCAGTGACCTAAACAGAAGGTCTACCTGCATGACAAGACTGTCGATCACTTCACCCAATATCACTATGAACAGCTAGCAATTAGTTTGACCATTCACCACACCCAAGAAAACATTAGCTGACCACCAACAGAAATCCAATAGCACAAAACGTACCATTTACAAGTTGGCACCAACCTACAAATTCACCAGATCAACTATAATAGTTCTCCACACAAGACCACTTGCATCTTCAGTTCCACAGAGCAGCATGTGAGCTACAATTACATAGTAGATTAGTAGCAGTGGCTGACGTAGCAACCAAACTCGGCTGTGGGGATGTTCCAATTCCATTGTTTTTTTAAAAACCATAATCTGAACGATTGCACAGGTGTGTGGTAACGTGTAGGTGTCACTGCATGGTCCAAACAGGCATGACCGTCATACTGTAACAAGAACACACTGTTAAGAAGACTTGGTGATAGAGTTGAGCTTATCAAATTAGATCTGTCTGACAAAACATTTGTAGCACACAATTGACGGGTTACTTTACTTTATAGTCCAATATTTTGCAGTTGTTGCACAGCTACATCTCTGGGAACTGCAACATTACACAGACATCTGCCGATTTAATGATGTGTCCATCAATTGTCCATGTGAAGTAATAGGCAGGTTCTGAGGAAGGAATGAAGAACACTAGCCATCCCTGCCAAAAAGGTTTTCCAGCTTTTGTGAACAGCCATGAATACATTTTGGAATAGTCCGTTTTCACCCATCAGCTTTTACAATATAATTCTCTTGTTTTTTTCACTGCATCTTCTTTCTCCAGATTCCACCAGTAGCTGCTTTTTCTCCTCTGCCTTTCTTTTTAATGCCTCAATTATAGCTTTTCGTTATTTCATCAAATGTTTCCTGTGTCTTAATACTGTTTCTTGGCTGCGGGTACGAAAAAGGCAAGTTGAAACTTCAGAATGTGACTACCAATACAACAAACATTTTGCCTGAGCTGTACACTGGGGTGACTCCATCCGCCCCCTTGGAGTTTACTTATTCTTGCTCTCCTTGGCGCTTTCCCTCCCTCCCCATGCAGCTACCCACAACTCAGTGTAGCTGCACACATAACAATGTGTATGGGTACATACTGTTGACAGTGCACCATGACCACTATCATTTATAAAAATAGTGGCGAGTTGCATCACTAATTCGGAAAGGTCTATGCATAAAGACCATGAATGAATAGGACAGAAAACGGATTGGTATTTGCGAATCGCGCTCTACCTTGGACATCCTAGATTAGTCCCCCAACCCGAGGACTACATTTTCAGGATTGCAGCTAAAATGTAAAAAAAATAAAAAACACAAAATAAAAATTCAAAAAAGATAGTTTAGGAATTTCGATTTGGGGAACCAATCCAGGATGTCCAAGCACCACTAAAGACTTTTAGCACAACGCGGCAGCCATTTACAGGTCTCTCGGGACTCGAACCTTTAATCATCAAGTACTATCAGAAAATTGTTTCAAGATATTTTCACAATCAACTTTCAAACCTGGTTACCATACCAAGTGTTCAATTTCAAGGCCTTGAAGACGGCTAAGGTCGAAACATGTGTTGGCTGACTCTATGAGAATAAATTCACCTACAGATGAATACCCTGATGATATTGGGCCTCCTTACGACCCGGGTGGTAAGGGATTACTGGTACCCGTAAGGGTACCAGTAATTCCTTACCGCCCTATTCCGAGTTCCCTTTGCGGGTCCTCCCTTAACGGCTGGTTTTTCCAGCCGTTAAGGTCAGGAAACGCAAAGGGACCTTGGAGGTAATTACGGTACCGCAATTTGCGGTACCGTAATTGCTGCCTTCCCCATTCCCATTGAGCCCTATAGGGGCTCAATGGGAATGGGGAAGGGCCATGGTGAATGGGAAATTACCGCCCCGCCAACCTTGGAATGGGGCGGTAATTCCACCATTCACCATGGCGGAATCCGGCGGCAACCATGGCGCAACTAGCGCCAGGGTTACCGCCTGGGTCGTAATGAGGCCCATTGTTTTACTTTCATTCTAAAAGACTGTATACCTAACTTTAAGGAGGTAGAGTGCGATTCGCCAATAGCAATCCATTCTCTGTCCTAGCTGCACACATACTCTGACCTGGACCTCGGTCCCCGAGGGCATTCAACCCATAGCGCTTCGCCAATAACATAAGAGAAATCAGTAGACCATCTCTAGTTACTCTAGAGGAAAGAGATGCTGTAAATGAGGTGGGCATTGTGTAGCATTCATCTGCATGTGTGAAAAGGGGAACAACTCCACATAGGGACGTCCGATGTACCCTCCTCCCCGAAACATCAAATAGATTAACAAAAAAAAAAAAAAACACATTGCTTACCTAACTAGAAAAGCATGACTCCTTGAAATCCTTTTGTTCACGTATCTCTCTTCTACTTTCATCGATACCCTCTATCAGCAATTTCCAATTAACTTCACCAGGAATTGCAAAGGCATCCCTTCAAACGCACAGAGAATTGTCTGAATCAAAGAGTGCCATGATGATTTGAGTTATTGTCTAAAAGAAGAAATAAAATAGGTAAATTTAGTATGTGCCAAGTATTTGTGAACCAGGTCTATACCCAAAAACCATTAATTCATAGTGAGCTTGCTATGGATGCTCCTGCCTGATGTGTCCCGATTTATGAGTGAAGCGTCTCTTGGTGATTGGTTAACTTCCTCCAGAACTTCCACCCAATGTGGCTTTAACTAGTTGCATCTGTTCGTAAATTTAGAGGTGTGTGTGTTCTGGAGAGGCAATACGTTCTTAACTGCAGAGCTCTTGTACCTAAAATGCTGCAGTCATTTTGTGTGCGTCCTTCAAGACAAATATGTTTCAAAATGTAAATATCAACCATAGAGAGCCCCACCTTGCAGACAGCAACATGTACAGGAAATAGGAGGGTATGCAGTGACAGAACCCATGACCAAAGTGATCTTTACTGGGGGGAACAAAAAGTAACTATTACACCCTAGCAGGAAGGCCTTTGCTAATATGAGCCAGGTACTATCGTCCAGAAGGGTCACAAGTCGTCCCCCCCCCAACTAGCATCGCTAATGTGCAATAAATTATGCACTACAGCTGAACTGGTGCAGCGCTAACTGCTGCAACCAAGTAAACCAAGCCATGGGTAAACTTTACAGAGGCATGGTTTCTCACACATGCACCACGGCTGGATACATGTAGATAACCCATTACGTAGAGGGTCGGGTGCACCTATCTGAGGAAGGCATGGACTATTTGTGTGGAACATTGTGGGGGCATTGGAGTAGCAACAACATTAAAGCCAGGGAGGGGCAGCCAGTAGGAGCATTTATCCCCTACTTGGCAAACGGTTTGAAAGCAATCAGCCTGATCTGTGTAACAGTCATTGTGTGGAACTGGGAAGGAGTCGCCCCACCCACGAAAAGGGGGCTTCTGTATGCTGAACAGCTAGGGCGTCTTATGGCAGATGCCTTCAAACTGGAGGGCCCAAAGGATGCGAGTTGGTGGGGGGGCTTGAAGGATTATGGTGCCTTTTTTTTTTTTTAAACTTTTCTTTATTGGCAAGAAGTAGCAGCCGGTACAGTGCAATTTACAACAATGACACACATTTCATGTTGAGGCGTGAATGATAGAGTACAAGTTCTACAGAAGGTCAGATGTAGTCCCAACATAGGTTAATTACAATAGAAGTATGCATCATGTAGAGTGATCCACCCCCTGATCAGGAGAAGGAGGGGATAAGAGCTCCAGGTCCACCTTGCGGTTCAAGTAACTACAAAACTCTGTCCATATGCATTTAGGGCGAGCATTACTAGGCAGCATGTTAATATAGCCTTCTTCACAGGATTGTGTCCAGGTGAGTGCCTTCAGCCACATCTCCAGGGAAGGGGGGGAAATCTGCGCTTCCAGCATTGCAGAATGCATTTCTTGGCCACAATCGCCGTCACATTCAAAAACTTAGCTTCCCGTTTCGCTTCAGCCCCCTCCCAGAGCCCAAACAGAAGAGACAGGGGTTCCGGATCTACACAGAACCCTACTATTTCAGAGAGGGTTTCAAGCACAGCGTTCCAAAACGGGGCCAATGCCCCACAAGACCAGAACATGTGTGCGTGGTCCGCTTCATTAGATCTACATCTTTGACAGGGGTGGGATTGATCCCGGGCAAATTTTCCAATCGCGTAGGGGGTGTAGTACAGGCGATTGAGTAGCTTGTATTGAATACATCTAACTCTGGAATTAAGAGAAACCTTGCGAGTGTGCATGCACATTTTGGACCACATTTCGTCTGTGATGTCTAATCCCAGATCCCGGCTCCAGGCATCCCGAACAGTGTGTGTGGGGGTTCAACAGCACGCGCCATCAACATTTTATACAAGGAGGATACGATGCCCCTACCATCAGCGGAGTTGACTATATAGCAGACCTCGGGGGACTCAGGGGGTTCGTCCGGGTAAGAAGGCCACATGTCCTGGACTGCCGCCCTAATACGGAAGTATTGCAGCAGCTGAAGTGGGGACCTGGAATGCCCTGGCCTCCACGTATCTGGGGTGATGAATTTCCCGTCAGGGAACAGGTCGGAGAATGATCTGTATCCCAGGTCCGACCAGTGGCATATGAGGAGCTTATCCTGTGTGGGGGTGAGGCCAGGGAAAGACCAGAGGGGAAGCCATTTGTAGTACGGGGGGGAGCCAGAACCAGGCGTCAGAATCTGCCGCCACGCCCTTATAGTGGAGGCCACTGGGTCAGCAGGGGCCTGCAATCGATACGAGTGAAAAAGGATCAAGGACATGACATTCACCTCCCCGGTCGCCAGGATTTCAAGCTTAACGTGCGGGGGGGAGGGGGTTCCTGGTGGTGGTACCAGTATGTAGCATGCTGGGCCTGGGCGGCAATCCAATACTGGGTGAGGTCAGGTGCACTGAAGCCACCCCTCTCGTAAGGTAGGGTCATATGCTGCCACTTTCTGCGCACAGCCCCTGAACGCCAAAGAAAACGGGCGCACCCCGCGTGCAAGTCCGCGAAGTATTGTTTCCCGGGCCAAAGTGGAACGTTAGCGAATATGTACAGAAGTTTAGGAACGATATCATTTTTATTAGGGACAGTCTCCCTGAGAGTGAAAGGGGGAGGTTTCGCCATCTTTGCATCCTGGTATGAGCATATTGTGCGGCAGCCCCATAGTTATCAGACAATAAAGAGGATTTTGAGCGGGACACCTGGACCCCTAAGTATTTGATGCCCTCAGGTGCCCATTTGAGAGGGAATTCGCATGCAGGTTGGGAGGTTGCAGGAGTAAGGGGAACGATTTCCGATTTAGAGTAATTTATGGTGAAGCCCGAGAATGTGCCAATTTTGATAATTTCACGCATGATCGGGTCGAGGTGGACTGAGGGGTCTCTAATATATAAAAGCACATCATCGGCGTACAGTGATATAATTTCGGGAGTATCCCGCAGGCGAATCCCTTTGCGCACGTGGTTGTTATGTACACTATCAGCCATCGGCTCAATGGCCATCGCGAATAACAAGGGAGAGAAAGGGCACCCCTGTCGTGTCCCCCTGTGGAGGGAGAAGGGAGCCGATAGGTGAGAGTTAACCAGAACTCTGGCCACCGGGTTAGTGTATAGCAGTTTAATGCAGGACATCATGTATGGGCCAATCCCCATCTTCTCCAGCATCGCCCACAGATATTGCCACGAGACCATGTCGAATGCTTTTGGGGCGTCCAATGTCACGGCCACCGCGTTGGCTTGGGGTCAATTCTAGAGATGACGTTAAATAGTCGCCGAATGTTTAAGGCAGTGGAGCGAGCAGGGACAAATCCGCTCTGGTCTGGGTGAATCAGATATTTCATGATGGGGAGGAACCTGTTTGCTATGATTTTGGCGAAGAGTTTGGTATCGGTATTGATAAGGGAAAGAGGTCTATAAGAGCCACACTCATCCGGAGGCTTAACCGGTTTGGGGAGCACGGTAATGACAGCCTCACGCAGGGACCGGGGGGAGGGTGGTAAGGCGCAGCGACTCCTCCCAAACCTCGTGAAGGCGCAGAGCAAGGAGGGCCACATGTTCCTGATAGAACTCGGCGGTCAGGCCATCTGGACCGGGGGCTTTACCCTTAGGGAGGGCCGAAATGACAGCGGTGATCTCGTCAAGGGTGAAGGGAGCATCTAATTGTTCTTTGGTGGCTAGGGATATGCTCTGTGCTCTGGTTGCTGGGCATAAAGGGTTGCACAGAAATCTGCAAAGGTCTCAAGAATGGGCCGGTCGGACCAGTGTCGTACTCCGTCGTTGTCGATGATACTATCAATTCAAGCTCTACCTCCCTCGGCCCGGGCGAGATGGGCAAGAGTACGGCCTGGCCTCTCTCCTTCGCCATACTTTCGGGCCGCAATGGGGCGGGTCTTATCTCGCTGTGGGCGAAGGACTCGAACGTGTCTAGTCCAGTTCTAATCTGTGCCAGTTTGGGCGGAGAGGGGGTGGCCGCATACTCGCGCTCCAGCTCCCCAAGTCTGGGCTCAGAACGGCGCAGAGTTTCTAATATCTTTCAGGACCCCAGCCTCCCTGGAGATGCGCATGCCCCTGATGAAAACCTTAAAGGCCTCCCATCTCACCCCGTCCATTGTGTCATGGTGTTTGTTACCATCAAAAACGAGGTGATATCTGCAAGGATGTCGGCCTTGAAGAGAATATCTTGTAGTGCGTCAGACTTAAACCTCCAGTTAGAGTGCTGAGGGAGGGCCGGGTGCAAGACGATGTCCAACGTGATCGGGGGTGATCGGAGAGTGTGCGAGGGAGAATCTGTGTGGTGAGGTTTTTTGCCCATGAGCCCCGCGGAGAGAAGGAAAAGATCAATCCTGGAATGACTGTCGTGGACGGAGGAGTAAAATGTAAACTCTTTCGACATTGGCAGGAGTACCCTCCAGGCATCCACCAGACCGGCAGTGAGCATGTGTGCATGGAGGCGGAGAGCGGCCCTAGACAATGTTCTAGATGCAACACCGGATCTGTCCAAGTCAGAGTCCAGGATGAGATTCATGTCCCCCCCCCATATGATGGGAACCCCAACATAGCCGAGGAGGATGTCAAGCATGTGATCGAAATAAATCGGGTGCATCAATGCATGGGGCGTATGTGTTGACCAGGAGGCACTCCGTATTAGCGAGGAAACAGTGGAGGATCACATATCTACCCTGGACATCTATATGGCTGGTGAGAAGGGAGAACTCCAAGGACTTGTGAAACAAGGTGAGGACACCTCTGGATTGTGAGGAGAACACAGTGTAATGTTTGTTGGGGCCCCATGACGGGGCAAGAGAGGACGATAATTGTGCGAGGGCATGAGTTTCCTGTAAGAAAAGTATTTTGACCCGTGCCTCTGGACGTAGGCCGTGACCCTGCGTGCCTTCGTGAAGTTGCTGAGCCCTCTGATATTCCAAGACATTAGCCTAATAGCCATTCAGTAGCACTTGGGGGGGATCCGAGTAATGGGTGTCATATACTGTCGAACAAGTGCCGGCCACTTGTACAGTGACCAGATGTGTCATACCAAAAGCTACCACTGTCTCACCATTTTTGTTGTTATAACATCCCCCAATAACACCTCCCCCCTCCCTCACTGCCACCCCCAACACAGCAGTGCCCAAAAACCCACCCAAAGTCTCATGGCTTTTGTGCCAAGCCCAACGGGGCTGGACCAACCCCCAAACCAAACAGGGGAGCAACCAATGAACTAAACAAGCCAAACTCGGCGTTGCAACTGCAGCGGGGGTAGCTGCTGCCGTGAGCCCGATTAAGATAGTTGAACGGTGGAGTACACCAAATGGCGTACAGCGGTGGTTAAGTTAAGTATTTAGAGGTGACAACATAGTAGGGTACAGTGAGTAGGGGCTGCAGGAATAGAGGATCCCAGTATATGTGCAATATACCATAAACCATAGAGCTGTGACCCATGTTGCATTTCATGAAACCTCACAATGAGTTACGACAATAGGAGAATTCACAGGGGGAAAGACACATGAGTTTACAAGGAAATTGCAGATGACAGGCGTGGTAATAGTACCACCATGATTCGAGTAACAGGTGCATGGCAGGCCGGCTCAACCCTCATCCACGGGGTCACCCTCAGGGCCCGGGACAGGAATATGGGACTCCTCAGGGACAGTGAAAAAGTACAGTTTATTACGGTGGGTGAGCTTCAGCCTTGCAGGGAATAACATGCCGTATTCCACCTTCCTAAGCAATTTTTTCACACCATTGAATTGCCTGCGCTCCATTTGAACGTTGACAGAGAAGTCCGGAAAAATGCGGATAATCTGGGACTCAAGTCTCAGTTCCCCTTTTTCACGGGCCAGCCGTAGAATGTGGTCTCTATCTCTGAAGCTGAGAACCTTGGCTATAATTGGTCTGGGGAAGTCATCCGGCTTGGGGCGAGGGGCCAGTGAACGATGGGCGCGCTCAATAGTAAAGAAAGGGGAAAGTTGAGGATCCCCTAGGAGGTCTCTCAGAAGAGTCTTGACTGCAAGTCCCATTTTGCCTTTGAGGGCCGTCTCAGGAACCCCCACAATGCGGATATTATTCCTGCGAGACCTGGACTCCAAATCATGCATTTCGCCTTGACCTGCTTCATATCTCGCACCAAGTCAGAGACCATATTCTGGAGCACGTGTACCTCGTCCTCAGTGGCCCCAATTCTGGTCTCGGCCTCAACCAGCCTAGTGCCATGCTGATCCAATTTGGTGCGTAGGGAGGCTACATTGGCATTTATGTCATCTAATTTTTCATGAAATGACGCAAAGTTTTTGGCCATAGACTCCATGAGTGACGTAAGGTCCGGCTGAGGAGACCATGAGGATGCATCCGAGTCGTCTTGAAGAAGGGCAGCCCCAGCTTGGTCTTGCTTGGCCAGCGATTTGGCAAACTTGTCCATTGCTCCAGCCTTGTTGGCCCCACGTGCTTTGCCGGACATCCTCGGGGGCACCTTGATAACAGCAGAGAATGTATCCTAGAAAGAGAGCAATGGGGACCCGGGGTTTATAGAGGGACTAGGCCCTTAATCAGCGATAGGTCGGCGACTGCCTAGGAGGCAGGGGCAAGGAGCACCCCCAACCATCAGGCGTGTTCTGGGGCGGTAAGCCCACTCTGAGGGGCAAGCAAGGTGTCCGGGTGGCAGTATGGTCCGGGAGGGACAGTATCCTGCAGCGCCCGCCTCTGAGCCAGGAGGGCCTAGGCAGATGGGGCCAGTAGTGGAGGGCAGCACAGTCAGGGGCACATGGTGCACCCGGGGCGAGGGAGTAGGTGCACAGACTGGGGAGAGGAGAGTAGTGGACACCCAGGGTGGCACCAGGAGAGTGGTCGCGGGGGAGCCTGGTGTGCGTGGGGGTCACTTTCCCTGGTGGAGTGGAACAGGCACAGCCCGAGGATGAGGCAGAACAGATGGGCTCAATGCGCAGCGACCAGCTCCCCCAACCTCCTCACCTTGGGACTTGGCCGGACGAAGAGTGGATGTCCATCCGAGTAGGAGCAGGCCTCCAACCTGCAGGAGTGGATCCGGGCGGAATCGGGCCCCCAAACAATAACTGAAGCCCGTAAAAGGGAGGCCTCGGCACGGCCGCCAGTTCCAGCCGTCTCAGGGGACCAGCAAAGTCAGCAGCAGAGCCGCGTGGCAGGGGTGATCAGGTGGGGTCAGTGCGGGGGGGCCGCACCAGCCACCCCCGCTGTAATCCAGAGTGATTTCGCCCGCCGGGGGCCGGCGCCGTCACCGCCGCCCACAGGCAGGAGCGGGCGGCGAGAAAAGCCGCGCCGGCAGGCCACGGGCTCCAGCGCTCCCCCACGGGGAGAGCGGGACGCGGGTAACAGCACCGCTCAACAGCGGCCAGCTGTGGAGTCCAGGGAGGGAGGGCGGAGAGGGGGTAATCTCTGTGCCCCATGCGGCCACGCACTAAGCCAGCCGATGCAGGTGTCAGGCAGCCGGCCGCCGCAGCAAAGCGAACCCTCGCAGGGTGATGGGGGGGGGATGGGCTGCAAGAGGAGTCACGCGGCCCGCAGGCCTCCACCGGCGGCAAAGTAACAGGGCAGGATGAAGCAGAGGCGGTGGGCAGTAGAATGCTCGGGGTCCTGGCTCCTGTATGTACCAAGAACCGCTGATTGAGGCGGATGTGTAGCTCGCGGGCCACGGAGCGTGAAAGCTAAGCGGCCATCTGGCTGCTCAACAGCGCCCCCGATTATGGTGACTTTTTAATAGAAAATATAAGAATTTGTGGCAGGGGCAGAAATTATTTTACTCAAGGGGGGGCTCCGCATAAAAAGGCTTGAAGACCACTGCCATGGGTCCCCACCCACCCCCCAGTGCCAAGGCCTTTTTTGGTTATTTTGGTATTTCGCCATTCAATGCCTTATAACGTTTTCCGTTTCATTAACCCCTTAGGTGCCAAGGACGAGGTATCTCGTCCTTGGCAACAGGGAGGTAATCCCCAAGGACAAGATACCTCTCCCTTGGCACTTAAGGGGTTAAGGGAATAAAGTGACCTCCCACTTTCAAATAGCAAAGCAATTCACAGCACTCCTTTCACGTCCAGGTCAGAAAATTCCTGCTACCGCACCAGTCCTGATACACAAGGCTGCTGAAAAATCCAGACAAGCAAGAAAATAGCTCAACATCATCTAACGAGAATGAACTGGTCCCATCATTAGATAAAAAGAAAAAACATAAAAAGCATTCACCCCAGATCATCATAAACAATGATCAAAAAAGATATTTTCAAAATTAATGACAGGGATCACTATCCCTAGCAAGCATTCAATAAAGTTTACAGGCAAACTATCGTCAATAACTGCTGAGGTCAAGTGGTTGGAAAAAAACCAAACAAACAGCATTGAAGGGGCAATAAAATCCCTCCGGGAACCTTATCAACCTATATAGAGAATGTGACATAAGTATAACTAGAACATGCAGTAATCCAGAGTCCCTGAAACTTACATTTGTATATATTAAATCATGTAGCGATTTCCCCAAAGTGTTGAACAAACTAAGCGTAGATGAGTAGAGCACGAGTCATGAGGGGAATTAGAACACGGTCCCCTGCGCATAAAGGCTGGCACAACTAGCCCTACTGTGAACCGAAAAGGCAATGGAAAACGAGGGTGAACAAGGCATCTATGTGCCCTTTTAAATAAATGGCGTAAAAAGCTCTGCCTCGCGGGTATAGCATCCATAACTTCCAGCAGTGAAAAAATAATATTCAAAAGCATTACAATATAAAATGAGTCTTTGAATGCCAGACAGTTTGCTTTTTATGGGGGGCAGCTTTACAGAACCTCTTTAGGGGTGCTTTGACCTTGAACTTCACAGAGTACCTGCCCTGTACACTTTTCACATTACACAAATCTCAACAATGTTCCCCAGCTTGAAACGGGGGAGGGAGGGGGGGGGGGGTTGAAACTCTCCTTTAATGCAAATTCAGTTGCTGGATAATTAATGGATGCCACTTACTTGACTGGTGTTCAATGGCTTAAGTGAAAGCAATGATCAGGTTGCAAGCATTGCTAAGAGAAATAAATAGATGGGGGGGTGGGCATCTGTCCACTGTTGGTTAGGGGAGTCTTTTTCTCTCCCTTCTTCATGAGAGCTTGGATGGCCAATATCTGCAACCATTCTCTGTGCGCCGAATCACAACAGCAAATCTAAGCCCAAAGCACCATGTGCCACCAGAAGGAGGAACGCAGGAATCAAAGAACTCATTCATCAGGGCGTTTCAACCATCCCCAGCCTGAGACTACACCTGGCAGTGTGTGCAGCACACCCTGTACCAAACAGCGGCTCAAACAGTCTGCCACACACTTCAAAACTTAGCCAGCCTTCATGCTAGCCAAACAAAACGTTGCCACTCAGCACCCTGCTTCAGAATTAAGCAATATTAAAGATGGTGTAGAATGGTGCCAAATGGAGGTGTGGGTGCCAAACAACATTCTTTCAAAATCATTGCTTGCAGTAACTCAAATTAATTAGCGGTCAAATATTTGTAAACGCAGCATTCAGAATTTTTTGCTACAGGGTACGTGACTAAAAGTAGCGTTGGATATTTATTTCAAAGAGTAACGTAGGACATACTTAAGTACTAAAACTTGATTACTATCAATGCAGTCACTTGCAAGTTGGACAGTGGCATACTGGAGAGCTAGTGTGAAGGGTGGGCCTGCCTTTCAGCAGCCAGCCATCACTATTGGGTTCAATTTTTGCAATAACCTGTGGTTGGCTTTCTTCCAGCTTTGACCGATATTTAGTCTTTAGGGCTGCAAAAGTTGAAAATCCAATCTTGCAAGGGTACGAGGTGCTGAAAGGTAACAGTACATTGACTGCATTTGGATAAAAGGAGAAAACTGCATTTTGCCAAAATCCACCAAGGACAATTTTTTGAATTGACTCTCCAGTAGGCGGTCACTTTGAAGTTCCATTAGTTCTTCCTGGAGGTGTATTGGGAGGTGGGCGGGCCCCTACGTCCGATAGGAAAGGCTGAACCACTCCGTCATTGATGCTACAATTGTCCTCTGGAAAGTACTTTTGAGAGTGGTTCTGAGATGGTTTCCCATTAGTTCAGCAACACATGAAAAGATCATACTCCACCTCCACAAGAGCATCTGCTAATAATGAAACGCGTCGGAATGCAGACATTAACCCTCCTACTCCAAAGCCCCAACATTTTCTTAAATGCTGACATTTTTGCATTCATAGCCAATGATGTGGTTTCTTTTCTGTGCCTTGCAGGGAGAGGTTTAGAAAATGTAGCTTTTCAAAGATGTCACCATAGTAAGCTAACAGTACAAGCCTGTGTGAATCACACAGAGGCTCTTCTTTTGTCTGGTCTAAACCCAGGAGAAAGCGTCTCACTTTGTTCCAGAGTTCCTAAACACAACATAAAGCCTTTCCCCCTGGAGAGCAACCTGACCTCCATGTGAAACAAAGCATCATGTTCAGCTCCCATTTCTGCACATAATGTGGCAAACAGATGGGCTCTTGTGCGGTGCATCTTAATAAAATGCGCAATCGTTACAAAAAAAAAGCACCTCTGAGAGTCCATTCCCCATATTGCGCACAGGCAAAGCTTCCCGGGGATCACGCAGTGTGTGTGTCCACAATATATGTGGGGCTACTATCAACACTTTTGCTTTTAACCCAGTTCTAGCACCAGACATTGAAGGAGCACCATCAAAGAAAATACCAACACACGTCTCCCACTTTAGGCAGTGGGAACTTAGTGTCAATGACATAGATGCAGTTGCTCTGCCCTGAATGGGTTCACAAAATATTTCTCCACTATTTCAAGCACAATATCAATTCTGTACTGATAGACAGGTCAGTGATGCGGCGGAAAATTGTGGTGTCAGACAAAGATACTTTTGCATTTCTCTGCTGCACCGTCACTAAGCATTACCCGGTTGACAGTGAGAATTGTTGGCAGAATTACTCACTGCATCTGTAAAGGGCCCCCCCCCAGATAATGTGGTAAGAAGCTTCCAAAGCATTTGCAGGTACTGAGGCCACATTTTAACAGTGTCTTTTGCTTGTGTATGCCTTGTAGCTGCTGTACAAACAAATCCATGGTCTTCTTTGCTAAGGTTTTGTTTCCAAATGCGCCTTAAGTGTTGGCTTCAGGCTTGCTAGCGTAGCGCCACAAACCACACACTGCAGTTTAACTTGTCAGCAACTGTGATCCATGTGAACCCAAAACGCAAAAGACATATTTCAGTGTTTTTGCATTTCTCGTGTCCGTTTCCACCTCTCCTTCCGCTTTTCGTTTTGAGATTCCTACCATCTTTGGGCACTAGGAAACTATCCAGTTCTATGTGTTATTTCTGCATTTTAAAGCCCGAACACAAAAAAACAAAAATTCCCGGCCGTTTTTGTATTGCCTTTAAAGTGCGGAATTCACATACTCCCCTTCCCCCCTCCTTCCCCACCTGCTTCATTAACTCGTCAATCAGGCCACCCGCTCATTAACTCGTCAATCAGGGAGGACCCCCGAACTCCCAATTTCCCTCCCCAACACACGCATCTTACCCACATGCGCACACACAGTCCAAAACACTCCTCTGCTGGGTCTTACAGCGCCTGTCAGCCCCTGCATGCACTCATGTGTGACAGGGGTTTGACAAGTATGATCGTTTGATTTAGAAAGACTGCTCTGAGCCGTCACAGAGTGGTCTTTCTAAATCGACCCCCTATCCCCAACAATCGGTACAGTGAAAAAGATTTTCTTCACTTCGTACCAATGAACCATCTAAAAAAGGAGCCTGACTCTGAAAACATTGCAAACCTCCCACGTTAATTTATGTCACGTTATTTTGTTTAAAACCATTTCAAGTTTTCTAAAATTAAAAATTCTTTAAAAGATTTAAATTGACAAACACCACATAAGATTTAAAACTAACCACGTGAAAAGGCTGGGGGGCAAAAAAAAAAAAAAAACAGCTTGGGGGAAAAACTCAGCAGTAATGGGTCAGAAATGCTGCTTGGATTTAAAAAAAACACCACATTGATACAAGTCTCAGAAGACTCCCTGTTCAGATCGTGATGTTCTAGCTCGAATTTTTTGTTGAAGTGTGGTCCTGGACTAGGCCACAGGGCGGCGAAAACCACACCTGGATGCACATTGCACAGGGCCGATATAAACCTTCAGCACTTAAGAAATCCTTACTTGCCTGCGTGACTGGGTCAAGTGCTTCATTGGATTTTTCTTGCTGGGACACAGGTGGTTAGGTTGACACACCGACACGTGGAGCGATGCTGCTGCAATGAAAACAGTTAGTCAAGGATACATGTGTCTACCTGAGACTTAAAAAATGAGCAGGGGTTAAAACCAGCTCTTGTACCGCCCCAAACTGGACTTGAGAAAGGAACAGCCTCAAAAATAGGTTTGAAATCCCCCATTGTGACTCCTACTATACAATTACCCCACCATCACCCACAGCAAAATAGTCGTTTTAAAAAAAAGACATTCTTACCATCGGAAAGTCCTAATACAGATGTCAGGATTTTTTAATGATGCCATTGCTGCTGGGGACTTTGCTGTCCAAGATGGGATGATTAAGCCAATTTGTGTTCCTGCAATTGAAAAAGTACAATAAAAAAATATTATAAACGTACCAGATTGACCGTACAAATATGTGCGCACTACAATGCCTAGGATGCAGGGTCCAACCGGGAAATCTCCAAAGGTTCCCTATAGGCCAGTCCCACCCCAGATGGTAGAGAGAGCAGTCGAGCACATACCTGAAAACGTGACTCATACTCAGTCACAGAGACAAAACAAAATAATAGAGCGAGCGAGAAAAAGTGCATCAGCTTGTTATAGGTTACCCTTAACAGTTGTGAAGTTAATTAATCTACATATCTTACATAGAATATGACACAGTAGTTCTTAACTCACCGAGCCAACTTTTGGAAACATCGAGTAATAGCCATGTAGCTTATACTGCAGTTAGGTGACAGTGCTGACGTAGCAGCAGACTGCCGCGGCTGCCATGCCAGAAACGAGGGCCCCTGGCTTCTCTGCAACATATGGTGCCACATGCAGGCGAAGGCCTGGCACCCACTGCAGGATGATATACATGAATTCCACTTTAAAATCACTTCTATGGAAGCGGTGCAACCAATGTACTGTTGGTAATGCAGTGATTTTAGTATATCATGGGATGCATAGACTTGCTCTATAGTAGATGGCTCAGCAGGTTGACAAACCATTGCTGAGACTGTGTTTAAGGTTGAATTTAACTAAAACAATAACAAATATGCAAAACTTGTTAATCGATAGGGCTTTTTGCAATTACTTATGCAATTACTTATAAAAAAAGGAAGTGCTATATAAAATGTGTTTGGCCCAGGGATGGGTTAGTGCATTTCTGCTTCTGTTTGGCACCCATGAACCCAGTTTAATTTCCTAATAACTGCTGTCAGCACAATGGAAGCATTTATTTGTAAACTAACATCTTTGAGAATATAACCTGTGATAAAACACAAAGCAAGGGGCACACAAATTGTATTGGTGTGGTGCTCAGAGAGAATAAAAATTATAATAAAACACATCTCAAAGAAAACTAGTGAACGCAAGTTTCAGCAGCGTTTTTGAGTTTGGAAATTACTTTTTTTCCTTTTAAATGTGTAAAATGCAATTTGAACAATAATGCATGTAGAATGCCTGCTTTCAACAGTTACCACACTGCCCGCCACAGTGATGTTCATTCCGTGGTGTCACTTTCAGGACAGAAAAAACAAACGGGATGAGCAAACAAAGCCAGATAATGCGCGAGTGACGGCTGGGGAAAGGAGCCCTGCTTAGATTAGGTCACCGAGCGCCCAGCTTCCCTCTGCAAAGCTGGGGGCTTGATAAAGCCTGGTCATGGCTGAGGCAAGCCAGGTCCCGAGATCCGGCCAGACATCTGATGCCAGATCTCGGACCCGGCCAGCGCTGTCCCATGGACCAGAGGGGTGACAAGGCAGAGGGACAGCCAAAGCAGGGGGGACCGGTGTTGTACGATATCTGGCTACCCCACGGCAGATTCCTGGCTCTCCAGCAATCTGCTGTGGGGGGAGCTGGATATCATACAATACTGGCAATGCGTGCTTCCGTCGCCGCTCGCCTCTTCTTCCCCCATGGCCAAGCAAGGTGGGGGCACAGAGGGAGAGGGGTCCAGGGGGAACCAGCATTGCAGTGATCCAGCCCCCCTGCTCACCTTTCCCCACTTTGTGGGTCCAAAGGGGGAGAGGGAAGCAGAGGGACCGACAAGGGGGAGAGGGAAGCTGAGGAACCGACAAACGCCTGCTTCCCGGCACTCCGTCCAACTGTGGTGTGACGGTCTGTGCCGAGAAGTGGCATCCCTTACCAGTCAATAAGACGCTGGTGTCACCAGCAGGAAGGAACAACGCAGCGTGGACACGCGATCCAAATTCAGGAAAGAGCACGTCCAGGCTGCATTTATTTCCCGCGCCCTCATCACGTTGCACTGACTGAGCATGTATTTTCTCTTTTCTCGCTGCCTTAGATATCACGCCCCACAGATTGAAGACCTCTGCCTACAGTATGGCTATTTTTTAGGGCTAAATACTCATGGTTATCTTGCTGGCAAGACTACATAGGCGTTTGCATTTTCACTGTATACTAGCAAAGCAACATGCAGGCACCTAGTCAGTGAGACAACACAGGTAAATCAAGGAAGTTGCAGGTTAATGAAGGAAGTCAGTCCTATACAGAAAGAAAGAAATATGGGGTTGGGCGGGTCAAGAGACCACTTGTGGTACAGACTGGCCGGTACAGCTCAATGCACTGCCTGGCAGCACTGAGCGGTAAAGTCAGGCACATCTCCCTGCAATGTTCATAACCCCTCACCTCGTAAAGGCAGTAAAGTTACAGAAATCATACCAAGGGAACTGCATGCCGTCATAGTGAGCTCATTGCTGTTATAACAGTGAAAGCTGTGTTGCGCAGATAACGGCAGAACTGGTCATTGGGCCGGCTCTCGTCGGATCCGAGATCTGACACCAGATGTGTAGCCGGATTGCGGGATCCGGCCAGAGTCAGCCGCCGCAAACCCCAAACCCATGCTGTGCACTGGGTTACTTTGGGGAAAAAAAAAAAAAAGCGCCCGCGGCGGCACAGAGTAGGGGGGGCGGAACAGCTCATTGCCGCCATGAGCGCTCTGATGGCTCCGCCCCCCTGCGTGTACACAGCAGGACTTTGATACAGGTCACAGCTGCAGGAAAAGCAAACCAACTTCCTCTGGTGACCCCCATGCAGGGTGCACAGGGCCACCAGAGGAAGTTACAGTCCTCAGCCACGACCCAGTTTATTTATGCAATGTTTGTCGGATACATGGACCCGGATTATTAATTTATTTATGCAATGTTTGTCGGATACTTGTATCCGACAAACATTGCATAAAAAAATATACAGGTAGCCGTCACATGAATAAATAAATACCCCTATTATCATTGAAACTATCCCACACGATGCAGCCACCCAACTGCTTTCAGAGGGGAGCTGCAGGAGCTGTGCCGGGTGTGGTTCAAGTAAAAGAAAATGTTGCTTATGTCAAACAGAAATCAGCAGGTTTCAAGAATGAAGTTGCAGGACAATCCCTTCGGTTTAAACCAGGATTTCCCCACAGATTATCTGCTCTTTCACCATTAGCTAGAGTAATTGCTCTTTTTTATAGATTCTTTAACAGTCTGCTTAAAATAATCCTCTGTATGAGCTCAGATCACAGTGTAGACTAACATTGCTGTTGGTAGTTTAGGGGCACAGATGGATGGTACGGTTTGTTCCCTTGTACAAGTGCGGGTCGGACTGGGCCATAAAATTGTCTCGGACACCAATGAAAAAGTGGTCCATAGTTGTAAACGGCAATTCATTCCTTTTCTGACCATGTTTGAATAGTACCCAAAGGGGGAGTTTTTTTTTTATAAAATGGGATGCAAATTGTGCATTTCAAAGAATATTTACTCAGCAACACTGGTCAAAAGTAACTCATCGCCAGTGCCATGGAAGTGGAATTGATATATAGTTTGGAAAAGAAGCAGCATGAAAGAAATTGCCCAGTTTTAAACTATTATTTTGGACATTTCCTTTGATCGGAGGTCAACTGCCAGCTCCACCCGGCCAAACCCTGCCGCTTTGGACACCGCCCCTCCAACTCCGCCCCACACCGTCCCTTGTGGGAACCCCCACCCACCAAATTGTTTGTTTCCCCTCGTCGTGTGCGGCACGGCCATAAACCACTTCTGTTTGGGGTTGGGGGGATACCAGCCAAGAAGACACAAAGATCCACTGTTGGTGCAACTAAAATCAAAATAGGGAAAACAAACCCTTTGGTGTTTTGTTCTCCCCGTTCCCTTCCATTGCCGCGCTGTGAAACACCTGTGTATGACCTCGATGTAAATAAAAATATCATTATCATTAAATATTCCACGCACTTCTCCAATTTGAATAAGCATATTATAAATACGCAATAAAAAATAAATACACGCCCGTGGACGGCGTGGAGCACTCCTCTTTCTAAGCACGTAGACGTCCCATGTGAAAGCGTCACGACGACTTAACAGATATACGTCAATACGCCTTAAAGGCATTTCAGAAAGTATCGGCAGACTTTAAAACAAACACACAATGCTAGCGGGTCTCATAGGGACTTTAAATGTATGACTGATAATTGTTAGGTGGGACCCTCCTGTGTGCATTGCCCCTTTAAGGGGATGTGTTTTCCTCACGTGTATGGCCCCTTTAAGATGGGCCATGACTGTGTCATGGCCCAAGCTAATAAAAGGAGCCCCTGCAGGCACGTGAGACAGAGCGGCTGCAGACTCCCAAAGAGGAACGACTGAGTCTGTGTCTCATTATCCATGTAGGCCCCAGGCCTACACGTGGAGGCACAGGCCTGCACGCCCAGACACTGAGGGACCCGTATGCCAGGATGGCAGCCGAGATCCACTCAGTCAGAGGCCTGGCAGGCTGTGACCCCACGCCAGGGTGCCCAGGCCCATGGCACCCGGGGCCATGCCGGATGTCCAGGGCAGGCCCCCACCCCCACACCTAGTGGGACTGCACGGCGCTAGCAGAGATAGCGCCCAGGGGCGCCTGCCGGATGACCATGGCATGCGACCCCCAACAATGGCGACGAAGACCACGAGTCCACGTGGGCCCCCTGCTGCCGGTTAGTAGTGGGGGGGGAAGAGGAGCATCCGACCCCACCGCGGGTCCAGCGTGGCCTGCCCCTCACCGCCGCAGCGTGGGCGATGTAGGCCCGGGCTGCCCTGCGGTGGGGCACACACCTCGCGGCATAACGCCGCAAAGAGAAGAAGGGTGCGGCCCCGAAAAGGGGAGAAGAACATGAGCGGCGTCTGCCGTGAGGAGACAGAGGTTCCTGCGGGGGGAAGGGAGATGCTCCCCTTCCCCCAGCTGCATCCGCCACGGAGCAGGGATGTGCTGCCCTGGCCTTGTGGAGAGAAGAAGAGGGGCGCGGGCCACCCCAGCGCCATGCCGGCGGGTCTTTTCCTCTGGCCGCAGCCCCCAGACAAGGTGCTCGTGCGGCCAGGGTGGGGATCTGTCGGGGACCCCTGCGGCATGCACCGCGCAGGGGACAAAAGAGCCGCCCCGGCATCCGTCATGCCGGGGGGGGAAGAGTCAGCCTGCCCCAGACGCGCTCATCGCGCTGAAGAGGATCCGGGCCACACCCCGCAGCTTTACACCGCAGGCGGAGTATTAGAACAGCCGCAGGGGAGACGACACCAGTGTTTGATGCTCTCCCCATTTGGAAAAATGGTGGAATCCTGCCTGCGATATCCCCGGCCACGGCCCTCTGAGGAGGGTGCTCGTGCGGCTGGGGTGGGAGTCGCCCACAGATCCTTTGGCCCTCTACTCACGGAAAAGAAGTGAATTCCCAATGATCTGGTGCGGAGCGAAATGCAGGGGGTGCCCACCCCCATGTCCAAAACAGAAGAAGCAGGGCCACAGGGGACGACCTGGTCATCCATTTAAAGCGGCGGGAGCCGCAAGGAGGAGGCGAACATCAGCATCCTACATTGTGTCGCCGCTCGAGCCTTCATTAAAATTCTGGGCCCTGTGGCGGTGAAACAAAGCTCCGATGTCCGAGCTGCAAAAAAAAAAAAAGAAAAAAAAAAAAAAAAAAGGGAAGTGTGGGTCATGTCATGCACGCCCGCCCCCTGCGTATACCGGCCCATCTGTGAAATTAACATTAAAGACAGAGGCCGCCCACCTGCAGCAGTGATGCAGGCGGCACTCTGGTACACCGGCAGCCTCAGCTACTACAAGACCGGGCCACAGGCGGTGAAGAACACCTGCTCGGCTCGAAGCACAAGAGGAGAGGCCAGCCCGCCTGCTCAACCTGAGGTGGCAGGACCTGTGGCCGTATGCAAACTTGCAAGAGAGGTGACCCCCTGTGGAGACCACATAAGAGGTAGCACCATTTGCTGTGCTTCATCAATTGAACAAGGACCAGCTGACAAGGGTTGATGGAGCAGGCAAGCCATGGGCCATGCTGATGACCCGGATGCCCTTGGGCCGGCTGGCGGTGAAGCTCGGCATGCTCCCTGCCGGACCATTCAGGAGGGCATTGCTACGAGTCAGCACAGTGAAGACAAGAAGTGTGGGCCCCACAGAATGATGTCCCCGGCTGGGCAGTGAAAGTGGTAGACAGGGGCCAGCTATTTCCACCGGCACAGCGGCCAGCAATCTGGCACACCAGCCAGTCCCAGGATGCTTCAGGATCGGAGCTGGAAGGCCCCGGGCCTCGGCGGTGATCAGAGGTGGTGTGCTCCACGCCTGAACCGGGGGAGAATGATATGGTTCCTGCTGGAGCGAAAGTAATGGCAAACCTACAAAAGCCCGGGCTGCAGCGGTGATCAAGTGTATTGCCCTGGTGCCATGGCAGAAAAGGGCCGCAGGTGACTCCAGGTCAGCACAGACAAATCAGGTGCTCACATCATCGGAGGAGTCAGCCTGACTCTGGGCCCTGCAGCGTTGGCATCAAGATGTGCTCCAGAATGGAGCACTGCCACAGTGCTCCGGTTGGGAGCATAATTTAGGAGATGGGTTCCCCGACTCGCAGCAACACTGTCAGGTGACGTGGTACCGCCGGAGCCCCCCCGGCATCATCCCGGGGCATACAGCGGTGCAAGAGGTGAGCATGACAACCAGGCTGTAACCTACACCGCAGGAAGATTATGAAGACCCCAGGCCGTGAGGCGGTGACTCGTAACAGCGCTCCGGCGCCAGAGCCCTGGAAAGTAGAAGGCCCTCTAAAGAGCCCAGCCCAGCGGGGCCAACAAGGAAGTGATCCATGCCTCCATGCAAGAGGAGCTGAATAAATATGTGGTGGGCTGCCCCCACCACTCTCAGCGCCACGTTACCAGCATCGCCCTGTCACGAGTGCCCTGCTACCATGGGTGCGTGCCCTTGTCTGGAGAAGAGAAGGTGCAAGGAAGGTACGGTGCAGATGCAGGGAAGGAACTGTGCACCCCCAAGACAGCCGTGTGTCGCTGATATGTCGCATCACAGTGGCGCCAACAATATAGCACCACAGTCACCGTGTCTGCCCCACGGGTGTCTTAGACACCGAGCCACAAAGGTTCCTGAACTGCCTACCACTGGTGTTGCCATGCATGCCATGCCGTCGTGAGGTCCGACCAACGTGGGCTTGGGGGAGATACCTGCCGGGCCCCCCTGAGTCCAGCCAAAAACTTGTGGCTGACCGAACCAACACCTCGAAGCAGTGCAGCGTGCAGGGATGGGGTGCAGCTCATCATGAGTGCTTGTGTGCCCTCCTGCACCCCTGGGGGAAAGGACACTCCTGACTGGGGGAGCATCGCGAGAAGGGTGGGGTGAGCGATGTCCTGTCATCCCGGGCCCTACCTGCAGCACCGTCCCCATCAACAGCATCAGGAGCAGCCTGGACGCTCTGTGATCTGCGTCTCGCTACCCTGCTCTAAACATCAGGAGGATATGCCGATGTGGCCGCTGGTCAGGTGCAGTTTTGCCAGCCGTGGACTGTACCATCAAGGGACGAGGACCTGGGGGGGAAGGGACTCCTGCATGGACGGCCCATAACATCAAGGGTCTATGCCGATGTGGCCCCTGGCGTTCTCTGACAGGCGCGGCTTTGCCGGTTTTGAATTATGCCATCCATGGACCTGGTCACGGGGAGGTGACTCACGAATGGACGCGGATGGAAGATGGACTGGTGTCCTGCAATTCCATCATCGCTTGAAGAGGACTCAGTAAATATGCGTTTCAATGCTGTGAACCTGCATAGTAACTACATGCTTTAAGTGGTCTCAGTAAAGAATGATAAGATGAGGCCATGATCCCGCCGTTGCAAGGTGTGCATGTAATGCCAGCCGCCAACCATGGCGTTTGTTTGTATAGTGACCGTTCCGAGCCCCAGGTTAATAAAGGGTTTTGCAAACTGTGGTAGAACTGCCTATGTTCCTCTGGCAGCTCACCTGCCACGACTGTCACCTGTTGAGTGTGTTAAGAAATGGGTTAATATATGTTAGGTCTGTGACTAGTAGGTGTTAGGTCTTTAATTGTTTGAGCAAGCTAGGTATGTGGCGGTGGCATATCTTATTATTTGCCTACCCCACAAGTTCTAAACCGAAAAGTATTCTGTTTTGTAACAGGTGGGATGCCTGTATGTTTCGGCACTGTTTGTTTTGTTCATTATGAAAAAGGAGGAGTGTTAGGTGGGACCCTCCTGTGTGCATTGCCCCTTTAAGGGGATGTGTTTTCCTCACGTGTATGGCCCCTTTAAGATGGGCCATGACTGTGTCATGGCCCAAGCTAATAAAAGGAGCCCCTGCAGGCACGTGAGACAGAGCGGCTGCAGACTCCCAAAAAGGAACGACTGAGTCCGTGTCTCATTATCCATGTAGGCCCCAGGCCTACACGTGGAGGCACAGGCCTGCACGCCCAGACACTGAGGGACCCGTATGCCAGGATGGCAGCCGAGGTCCACTCAGTCAGAGGCCTGGCAGGCTGTGACCCCACGCCAGGGTGCCGAGGCCCATGGCACCCGGGGCCATGCCGGATGTCCAGGGCAGGCCCCCACCCCCACACCTAGTGGGACTGCACGGCGCTAGCAGAGATAGCGCCCAGGGGCGCCTGCCGGATGACCATGGCATGCGACCCCCAACAATAATGCAAGCAATACAAGGCCTCCGTTTAGCCTTCTCTTCCACACATTGCAAAGGGGTAAATGAACAATCCCCTCCCCGGGGAATGCCAAATCGCCCCCCCCCCAACCCCGTGCAGGAGAAATAAATAACTGAACTGTTATGCAGGAAATTCGTACCCATATGCGTCTGTCTGCATACGACACATATCTCCGCCATCTGCTGCACATACCAAATCCTCCAACCCCCTGCCTCCCGCTCCAGCGGGGAGGATAACTAGCTGTTGCCTGTACTGGTCACTGGTACAGTGGAAGTCCCATTGGGACGGGAGGAACGCACTGTGCCCAGCCCCACTCCATAAAACACACGTTGCACATCTGCATGAGAAAACCCCAAAACGAACTGAATCCATCTCAACCCCCAAAATACACAATACCCCCTCCCTAACAGCGAAAACGCTCTCGCAACGCCCTGCCTTCCAGCTCGTGCAAAAAATGATGATCACGTGAACGTTGAAACCCACGTGACGCAAAGCAGCCCACGTGATAAAGCGGACGTTGAAACCCACGTGACGGAGAGCAGCCCCCGTGATAAAGCGGACGTTGAAACCCACGTGACGCAGAGCAGCCCACGTGATAAAGCGGACGTTGAAACCCTAGTGACGTACACTAGCCCACGTGATAAAGCGGACGTTGAAACCCACGTGACGCAGAGCAGCGCACGTGATGAAGTGGAGGCGGAGTGTTGCTATTGTGCGTTTCTCGGATGGGCACTAGAAGACTCCCATTTAGGAAACGCTGCTCTCATGCCCGGTTTCCAGGCAGCATCAGGTGAGTGCATGCCATCCAGCTCTTGCAGTGAATTTTATATGCTTTTCTTTCAGCATCCATCGACTTAGACGCTCGTATCCCTTTGTTGTTACATTGTTAAGAGGAGCCGTTTTGAAACCTCTAGGAATACACGTTGAAGCTGCAATTCCTTGTGTTGCACTTATCACTTGATGAAATTAAATATTGTAAGTATGTGATTTTCTAAACAGCTGCATTTGAAATTACACGGGGCAGCCTGTTGTTGGCATATGGTTCAGACTATGCAATGACTGCTGCTACACAGACCCTGCTCTGGTGCAAGTGACCACATATCTAATAATACCTGTGCCGGATAATGCCTGCAGAGGCAGTGACTGCTGTGCAGCTGCTGCACAGACCCTGCTCTGGTGCAAGTGACTACATATCTAATGATACCTGCGCCGGATAATGCCTGCAGAGGCAGTGATTGCTGTGCAGCTGCTACACAGACCCTGCTCTGGTGCAAGTGACCACATATCTAATAATACCTGTGCCGGATAATGCCTGCAGAGGCAGTGACTGCTGTGCAGCTGCTACACAGACCCTGCTCTGGTGCAAGTGACTACATATCTAATAATACCTGTGCCGGATAATGCCTGCAGAGGCACTGACTGCTGTGCAGCTGCTGCACAGACCCTGCTCTGGTGCAAGTGACTACATATCTAATAATACCTGTGCCGGATAATGCCTGCAGAGGCAGTGACTGCTGTGCAGCTGCTACACAGACCCTGCTCTGGTGCAAGTGACCACATATCTAATAATACCTGTGCCGGATAATGCCTGCAGAGGCAGTGACTGCTGTGCAGCTGCTACACAGACCCTGCTCTGGTGCAAGTGACTACATATCTAATAATACCTGTGCCGGATAATGCCTGCAGAGGCAGTGACTGCTGTGCAGCTGCTACACAGACCCTGCTCTGGTGCAAGTGACTACATATCTAATAATACCTGTGCCGGATAATGCCTGCAGAGGCAGTGACTGCTGTGCAGCTGCTACACAGACCCTGCTCTGGTGCAAGTGACTACATATCTAATAATACCTGTGCCGGATAATGCCTGCAGAGGCAGTGACTGCTGTGCAGCTGCTACACAGACCCTGCTCTGGTGCAAGTGACTACATATCTAATAATACCTGTGCCGGATAATGCCTGCAGAGGCAGTGACTGCTGTGCAGCCGCTACACAGACCCTGCTCTGGTGCAAGTGACTACATATCTAATAATACCTGTGCCGGATAATGCCTGCAGAGGCAGTGACTGCTGTGCAGCCGCTGCACAGACCCTGCTCTGGTGCAAGTGACTACATATCTAATAATACCTGTGCCGGATAATGCCTGCAGAGGCACTGACTGCTGTGCAGCCGCTGCACAGACCCTGCTCTGGTGCAAGTGACTACATATCTAATAATACCTGTGCCGGATAATGCCTGCAGAGGCAGTGACTGCTGTGCAGCTGCTGCACAGACCCTGCTCTGGTGCAAGTTACTACATATCTAATAATACCTGTGCCGGATAATGCCTGCAGAGGCAGTGACTGCTGTGCAGCTGCTGCACAGACCCTGCTCTGGTGCAAGTGACCACATATCTAATAATACCTGTGCCGGATAATGCCTGCAGAGGCAGTGACTGCTGTGCAGCTGCTGCACAGACCCTGCTCTGGTGCAAGTGACCACATATCTAATAATACCTGTGCCGGATAATGCCTGCAGAGGCAGTGACTGCTGTGCAGCTGCTGCACAGACCCTGCTCTGGTGCAAGTGACCACATATCTAATAATACCTGTGCCGGATAATGCCTGCAGAGGCACTGAGTGCTGTGCAGCCGCTGCACAGACCCTGCTCTGGTGCAAGTGACCACATATCCAATAATACCTGTGCCGGATAATGCCTGCAGAGGCAGAAAGTGGTGTGCAGCTGCTGCGCAGACCCTGCTCTGGTGCAAGTGACTACATATCCAATAATACCTGTGCCGGATAATGCCTGCAGAGGCAGTAAGTGCTGTGCAGCTGCTGCGCAGACCCTGCTCTGGTGCAAGTGACTACATATCCAATAATACCTGTGCCGGATAATGCCTGCAGAGGCAGTAAGTGCTGTGCAGCTGCTACGCAGACCCTGCTCTGGTGCAAGTGACTACATATCTAATAATACCTGTGCCGGATAATGCCTGCAGAGGCAGTGACTGCTGTGCAGCCGCTACACAGACCCTGCTCTGGTGCAAGTGACTACATATCTAATAATACCTGTGCCGGATAATGCCTGCAGAGGCAGTGACTGCTGTGCAGCTGCTGCACAGACCCTGCTCTGGTGCAAGTGACTACATATCTAATAATACCTGTGCCGGATAATGCCTGCAGAGGCAGTGACTGCTGTGCAGCTGCTGCACAGACCCTGCTCTGGTGCAAGTGACCACATATCTAATAATACCTGTGCCGGATAATGCCTGCAGAGGCAGTGACTGCTGTGCAGCTGCTGCACAGACCCTGCTCTGGTGCAAGTGACCACATATCTAATAATACCTGTGCCGGATAATGCCTGCAGAGGCAGTGACTGCTGTGCAGCTGCTGCACAGACCCTGCTCTGGTGCAAGTGACCACATATCTAATAATACCTGTGCCGGATAATGCCTGCAGAGGCACTGAGTGCTGTGCAGCCGCTGCACAGACCCTGCTCTGGTGCAAGTGACCACATATCTAATAATACCTGTGCCGGATAATGCCTGCAGAGGCAGTGAGTGCTGTGCAGCCGCTACACAGACCCTGCTCTGGTGCAAGTGACTACATATCTAATAATACCTGTGCCGGATAATGCCTGCAGAGGCAGTGACTGCTGTGCAGCCGCTGCACAGACCCTGCTCTGGTGCAAGTGACTACATATCCAATAATACCTGTGCCGGATAATGCCTGCAGAGGCAGAAAGTGGTGTGCAGCCGCTGCACAGACCCTGCTCTGGTGCAAGTGACTACATATCCAATAATACCTGTGCCGGATAATGCCTGCAGAGGCAGTAAGTGCTGTGCAGCCGCTGCACAGACCCTGCTCTGGTGCAAGTGACTACATATCCAATAATACCTGTGCCGGATAATGCACAGACCCTGCTCTGGTGCAAGTGACTACATATCTAATAATACCTGTGCCGGATAATGCCTGCAGAGGCACTGACTGCTGTGCAGCCGCTACACAGACCCTGCTCTGGTGCAAGTGACTACATATCTAATAATACCTGTGCCGGATAATGCCTGCAGAGGCACTGACTGCTGTGCAGCTGCTACACAGACCCTGCTCTGGTGCAAGTGACTACATATCTAATAATACCTGTGCCGGATAATGCCTGCAGAGGCAGTGACTGCTGTGCAGCTGCTACACAGACCCTGCTCTGGTGCAAGTGACTACATATCTAATAATACCTGTGCCGGATAATGCCTGCAGAGGCAGTGACTGCTGTGCAGCTATTACACAGACCCTGCTCTGGTGTAAGTAACTAGATATCTAATAATACCTGTGCCGGATAATGCCTGCAGAGGCAGTAAGTGCTGTGCAGCTGCTACACAGACCCTGCTCTGGTGCAAGTGACTACATATCTAATAGTACCTGTGCCGGATAATGCCTGCAGAGGCAGTAAGTGCCGTGCAGCTGCTACACAGACCCTGCTCTGGTGCAAGTGACTACATATCTAATAATACCTGTGCCGGATAATGCCTGCAGAGGCAGTGACTGCTGTGCAGCCGCTACACAGACCCTGCTCTGGTGCAAGTGACTACATATCTAATAATACCTGCGCCGGATAATGCCTGCAGAGGCAGTGACTGCCGTGCAGCTGCTACACAGACCCTGCTCTGGTGCAAGTGACTACATATCTAATAGTACCTGTGCCGGATAATGCCTGCAGAGGCAGTGACTGCCGTGCAGCCGCTACACAGACCCTGCTCTGGTGCAAGTGACTACATATCTAATAATACCTGTGCCGGATAATGCCTGCAGAGGCAGTGAGTGCCGTGCAGCCGCTACACAGACCCTGCTCTGGTGCAAGTGACTACATATCTAATAATACCTGTGCCGGATAATGCCTGCAGAGGCAGTAACTGCTGTGCAGCCGCTACACAGACCCTGCTCTGGTGCAAGTGACTACATATCTAATAGTACCTGCGCCGGATAATGCCTGCAGAGGCAGTAAGTGCTGTGCAGCTGCTACACAGACCCTGCTCTGGTGCAAGTGACTACATATCTAATAATACCTGCGCCGGATAATGCCTGCAGAGGCAGTGACTGCTGTGCAGCTGCTACACAGACCCTGCACTGGTGTAAGTGACTACATATCTAATAATACCTGTGCCGGATAATGCTCGCAGACGCAGTGACTGCTGTGCAGCTACTACACAGACCCTGCTCTGGTGTAAGTGACTACATATCTAATAATACCTGTGCCGGATAATGCCTGCAGAGGCAGTAAGTGCTGTGCAGCTGCTACACAGACCCTGCTCTGGTGTAAGTGACTATATACATATTTATTTATATATATAATACCTGTGCCGGATAATGCCTGCAGAGGCAGTAACTGCTGTGCAGCTACTACACAGACCCTGCTCTGGTGCAAGTGACTACATATCTAATAATACCTGTGCCGGATAATGCCTGCAGAGGCAGTAAGTGCTGTGCAGCTACTACACAGACCCTGCTCTGGTGCAAGTGACTACATATCTAATAATACCTGTGCCGGATAATGCTCGCAGCCGCAGTGACTGCTGTGCAGCTACTACACAGACCCTGCTCTGGTGTAAGTGACTACATATCTAATAATACCTGTGCCGGATAATGCCTGCAGAGGCAGTAAGTGCTGTGCAGCTGCTACACAGACCCTGCTCTGGTGTAAGTGACTATATACATATTTATTTATTAATATATAATACCTGTGCCGGATAATGCTTTCAGAGGCAGTAACTGCTGTGCAGCTACTACACAGACCCTGCTCTGGTGCAAGTGACTACATATCTAATAATACCTGTGCTGGGTAATGCCTGCAGAGGCAGTAACGGCTGTGCAGCTACTACACAGACCCTGCTCTGGTGCAAGTGACTACATATCTAATAATACCTGTGCCGGATAATGCCTGCAGAGGCAGTAACTGCTGTGCTGCTACTACACAGACCCTGCTCTGGTGCAAGTGACTACATATCTAATAATACCTGTGCCGGATAATGCCTGCAGACGCAGTAACTGCTGTGCAGCTGCTACACGGACCCTGCTCTGGTGCAAATGACTACATATCTAATAATACCTGTGCCGGATAATGCCTGCAGACGCAGTAACTGCTGTGCAGCTACTACACAGACCCTGCTCTGGTGCAAGTGACTATATACATATTTATTTATTTATATATATAATACCTGTGCCGGATAATGCTCGCAGACGCAGTAACTGCTGTGCAGCTACTACACAGACCCTGCTCTGGTGTAAGTGACTACATATCTAATAATACCTGTGCCGGATAATGCCTGCAGAGGCAGTAACTGCTGTGCAGCTACTACACAGACCCTGCTCTGGTGTAAGTGACTACATATCTAATAATACCTGTGCCGGATAATGCCTGCAGAGGCAGTAACTGCTGTGCAGCTACTACACAGACCCTGCTCTGGTGCAAGTGACTACATATCTAATAATACCTGTGCCGGATAATGCTTGCAGAGGCAGTAAGTGCTGTGCAGCTACTACACAGACCCTGCTCTGGTGTGACTACATATCTAATAATACCTGTGCCGGATAATGCCTGCAGAGGCAGTAACTGCTGTGCAGCTACTACACAGACCCTGCTCTGGTGTAAGTGACTACATATCTAATAATACCTGTGCCGGATAATGCCTGCAGAGGCAGTAACTGCTGTGCAGCTACTACACAGACCCTGCTCTGGTGCAAGTGACTATATACATATTTATTTATATATATATAATACCTGTGCCGGATAATGCTCGCAGACGCAGTAACTGCTGTGCGGCTACTACACATACCCTGCTCTGGTGCAAGTGACTACATATCTAATAATACCTGTGCCGGATAATGCCTGCAGAGGCAGTAAGTGCTGTGCAGCTACTACACAGACCCTGCTCTGGTGTAAGTGACTATACATATTTATTTATATATATAAAACCTGTGCCGGATAATGCTTGCAGAGGCAGTAACTGCTGTGCAGCTACTACACATACCCTGCTCTGGTGAAAGTGACTATATACATATTTATTTATATATATAATACCTGTGCCGGATAATGCCTGCAGAGGCAGTAACTGCTGTGCAGCTGCTACACAGACCCTGCTCTGGTGCAAGTGACTACATATCTAATAATACCTGTGCCGGATAATGCCTGCAGAGGCAGTAACTGCTGTGCAGCTACTACACAGACCCTGCTCTGGTGCAAGTGACTATATACATATTTATTTATATATATATAATACCTGTGCCGGATAATGCTCGCAGACGCAGTAACTGCTGTGCGGCTACTACACATACCCTGCTCTGGTGCAAGTGACTACATATCTAATAATACCTGTGCCGGATAATGCCTGCAGAGGCAGTAAGTGCGGTGCAGCTACTACACAGACCCTGCTCTGGTGTAAGTGACTATATACATATTTATTTATATATATAAAACCTGTGCCGGATAATGCTTGCAGAGGCAGTAACTGCTGTGCAGCTACTACACATACCCTGCTCTGGTGAAAGCGACTATATACATATTTATTTATATATATAATACCTGTGCCGGATAATGCCTGCAGAGGCAGTAACTGCTGTGCAGCTGCTACACAGACCCTGCTCTGGTGCAAGTGACTACATATCTAATAATACCTTTGCCGGATAATGCCTGCAGAGGCAGTAACTGCTGTGCAGCTACTACACAGACCCTGCTCTGGTGCAAGTGACTATATACATATTTATTTATATATATAATACCTGTGCCGGATAATGCTCGCAATCGCAGTAACTGCTGTGCAGCTACTACACAGACCCTGCTCTGGTGTAAGTGACTAAATATATAATACCTGCACAGGCTAATGCTCGCAGACGCAGTAACTGCTGTGCAGCTACTACACAGACCTTGTACAGCTCGCAGACGCAGGAACTGCTGTGCAGCTACTACACAGACCCTGTACATATATAATACCTGCGCAGGCCAATGCTCGCAGACGCAGTAACTGCTGTGCAGCTACTACACAGACCCTGCTCTGGTGTAAGTGACTACATATCTAATAATACCTGCACAAGCTAAAGCTCGCAGAGGCAGTGACTGCTGTGCAGCTGCTACACAGACCCTGCTCTGGTGTAAGTGACTACATATCTAATAATACCTCCACAAGCTAAAGCTCGCAGAGGCAGTGACTGCTGTGCAGCTACTACACAGACTCTGCTCTGGTGTAAGTGACTTTCACAAAGTGTTTGTGTAGGGGTGATGGGAGTTCTTTGTATGAATTGTTTACCGATTCCTGTGGCGTAGTAGGTTTTATTTATTTTTTTGCTTTGAGGACTTGCTTTGTACAGTTTGAGTTGTCTTTGGTGTTTTATTTAGTCTTGTCTGGTGTATTGTTCTCTCCATTTTCCGGTTGTCTTTTTGGTGTTTTTCCAGTTCTTGTTTTTTTGGTGGTGTTGCTTTGAATGTGTTAGCTGGTGCTAATTGGTCAATGGCCTTGGTTATCCACTTGTTGAGTGTGTCTTCTGTTGTATCTATGTTTGTATCGGTGGGATCTCTTTCAGCTAGGTTGGCGTGGTGGGTTGATAGCATGGCGGCCTCGTCCGCTAGTTTTGTTGCAAAGTTGGGGTTGTAAGAAGATGGTCTGTAGATCAGTAGGAATGCTATGTTGGATTGGTTGTTGAGTTCTATCTTGATTAGGAGGGATTCGTAGTCTTCCGCGTTGGTTGTGATGATTCGAGATGCTCAGGTGTGTTTTTTGTGTATAATTGCGATTCCACCTCCTCTTCGGCTTTCTCAGTTGGCATGTATTAATTTATAATTGTCGGGTATTGCTTCGTTCGCGATGGCTTTATAGTTGTCTGATTGCCAGGTTTCTGTAAGGAAGAGCACGTCTGTGCCTCCTTTGCTTAGGAGGTCATTGGTTTCTGTTGAGTGTTTTGCCATGGATCGAATGTTGAGGAGGCTGCAGTGTAGTGTGGTTGGGGTATTGTCCATGGTGGAGACCGGGTTGGGATGGTTTATTAGTTGTCATCCGTTTGGTGTCCTGGCTGGGTCTGTATTCGTGAAGCTTGTAGGCTGTCAGTTCATTGTTGCTGTGCTGTTTTTGTTTACCACGTTGTCATATGTGGACAGGTAGCGAGCATTGTAGTCTGTCTTTGCTCTGTTATTTGTATGTCTCCTTGGGCCATCTCAGATGTTTGTCGAGTTTTTTGGGGTTGTGGGATCATGCTGGTCCGTGCCTTCCCGAGTGGTTTGGGATTTCTTATTATTTCTATTGTCTTTTCTGGCTTCTTTTTCTTTCTTGTGGCAAGGCATGATGCATGGGGTTGTGTTCCTTAGTGGGCGCCCTCTTTCGATTGGTGTTTTTCATGGTCTTTTGGGTTTAGTCTTTGCTGTTTGTGGTTTGTTGCTTGTATTTGGTAGGTTGTGGGTAGTTGATGGGATTTAGTGGTTCCGTTTGTTTATGCTTTCTTTTTTGGATCCTTTTCTTTTGATTTTTTTTCTTAATCCTGGAGGTACTTTTCGTTATGGTTGTTGATTATTGGATTTTGCGCAAAGCAAACATGAATATTGTGTGAAGGAGTGCATGTGAATACTGACATTGGTGCAGTCATGTTAGGGACAATTCTCATTTCTGTGCTAATTCTCTTCAACCTTAGAGACCCCCAGCTCTTTTGCTGGACTTTAGGACTTTTTAATTTTAACCCTGGAGTCAGTGAGACCCTTTTCCCACTGCATCATGTGTTTTGACGTTTGGATTATGTGTTTTCACTGTTTTGGGAGTCTGACAAACTCCATATGCATCTACTTTTTGTATGGTGACACACATCAACTTCAGTGCAGTGTCACTGAGAAATCCTTTAGATTTCTCATAAGGTTTAAAATAGCTTTTCTTGTGTGAACTACTTTTCCCAAGAATAGTAAAGTGAAAATGACTTTACTTACCTTTTCTCTTTGTGGGTCCAGCACACACCATCATATGGGGAGTGCTTGGGGGTTACCTAGTAGCCCCTTATCCTACATTCTCATGTAACATTTGTATGTTGCCCTCCGTACTTCTAAATGACTAGTGGCAGTGGTTTAATTTTTCCTACCATTGTGTTTTTCTACCACAGGCTGAACCCTCAGCTGCAGTATAGCACCCAGGGGTGACCATTTGATCAAAACGGCCCCTGTCTTCTTTTTTTGCCGTTTTCTGTTTGTGAGGTCTTTCTTGGGTTTTACTCTGTGCGTTAAACAAATTGAAGCCCTTTGTTTGTCTTGCCGTTGGCGCACTTCAGCCCTGAGTCCCGCCTCTGGCTCCAGTGTGTCTGGAAGGGCCGGATGTGAGGGAGGGTCCCGAAACTCCCCTGTCCTTTGTCTCTAGGAATGCCTGAATGCAACCAGTCCTGAATGGCTGGCTGGGTGTCCTTTCAGGACAGCGACCCTGATGTGTGATTGACAGCCTAGGCTGTGCATGAATGGGAGAAACCTGCTTAAAAGTCGAGGGTTTTGGGACTAGAGGCAGAGTCGACCACTGGGAGAAACACCCGACGAAGAAACCATGAACGAAGCTTGCTGCATCCTCCTGGACCTTTGAATTGCCCGGTGAAGCCCTGCAGCTCTGCTGAAACTCCCTTTTCAGACAGAGAAGCTCCGGAATGGACTTCTCCCCTTGGGTTAGTGGGACCAACTCCACTGGACCATCTTCCCTGTCTGGCTGTACTTCTTCATTGCTGCAAGAACCAAGTGCCGAGTGAAATGTCTGAAATCCGGCTAGAAGCTCCAGGAGTCTCCTAAGGACCCTCCAGAAGCAGGACGACCAGAGCTAGAGTCCCCTCACCAGACCCAAGGAGTGAAGGAAGCCCAACCGGTACCAGAGATCCGCAACAGTGCTGTTTACTAAGCGCTGAAACCCGCAAAGTGCCGCTGAACCGAAAAGAGCCCGTAGCCGCCAACGACCTCCGAAGTACCACCGCAGGCAGGCACCCTACAGATGTCCCCACGACTAAGGCTCAGGAATACGGGGTCTGCAACGCTGTAGCAGGACAGAAGCCAGCTGGAACACTCTTCTTCAAACCAGAGGTACTGTTTAGACTTAGGGTACTTACCTCACTGTCTTGTAGCCTTGCTTTTCTCAGTTGGGAATTGCAGTGGCTTACTTTTAGAGTTGATCCCAACTCTGTTTTCACAGCTTGCGACCCTACAAGTGATTTTCTAACAAACTCTCTAACTTTGTGCAAGACATTTGATTCTAAGAAGTGCCTCAGCTCCATAGACTGTTTCAAATTGACTTTGGATGTCCTGGGTCCCTGCAGACTCTTCTAGCCCACTGACATTGATATGGTTTGTCCCTCATCAGTGGTAACTTGTTTTAGACTGTTACTGCTGGGAAAGGCTTGTCTAGATTTCATTGGAAGATTTATTTGTCCTCACATATTCTGAGAACCTGTTTAACCTTTTTTCTTCCTTAAACCTTTCCTTTCTGCAACCTCAGAATCTGCAAGTGTGATATATAAATGCCATTACTGTCCTTGTGATTGAAGTCACCCGATGGTGTAGCAAGTGTGTATGTATGAAGCATATCCAAAGATTATCCACTAACTTGCTCTGATTCTGAAAAGTAATTTAAAAGTATATTTACATTGTTACATGAATTGCCTTTCTAAAGAAAACTTATTTAAAAAATGATGTTAATTAAATAACTATTTATGACTGAAACCTTGAGTGTAAGTGTTACTTGGCTACTTGTATTTACAGATTTCATTTGTACAGCTCTACAGCTCACAGTTATCCCTCTTGCGAAAGGCCTGGCTGCTCAGTCACACTGCCAACCTGTGTAGTTCAGACCTATACCAAAAGGTGGGTTACCTAATACCAAGCAGATAAGTGTTGTGTAGTCTCACACAGTGGGACAACACCAATTCTTACCCAACAAGTCAGCATGGAAATGTATTGATTGTGAGGGTGCTGGGTTCCTGCTTTTGACTGGGATGGCAAAGGATTCTCACCCAGGGGGTGCATGCCATGTTTAGGCCTCTTTCTTCCACTTTGGCCCAACATAGTCTCAGGCTTTATCCATGCCACATTGGGGATTGTGAGGGTGATGGGTGCCTGCTTTTGACTGGGATGGCAAAGGATTCCCACGGGTGCATGCTATGTTTAGGCCTCTAGCTTCTACTTTGGCCCAACATAGTCTCAAGCTTTACACTTGCCACATTGGGGTTCATTCAGCATAAGAGCAACTAAGCAAAAGCAGAATGACAATCTGTATTGGTCCGCATATCATCCTACAAACTCTGATGTTCTGAAGTAATCAGTAAGTCATCCCCAAATCATCAAGAACAAACATGTTTCATGGCAATGCTCTTGAAGTAATCAGCAGGTCATCCCAGAATCATCCCCAAATCATTAGGGACAAACGTTCCATCTCTTGACGTGATCAGTAGGTCATCCTAAAAGCATCAGGAACATTTTCTAAAATGGGGATAATGTTAGCATATTCATTGTCATCCTAAACTCATCCCCAAATCATCATCCACCATTCTGAGATATTTGCTGATGAGTTTAACAGCGTGAACACGTCTGATGATGTGGGAATGACTTCCAGTGTAGTTCGATGATCATCAGATGACCCCAGGATGGTCTCTAAAGTCATCCTTTTAGACCGGGGGGGGGGGGGGCATGGGCATTACTCACTGTAGGATGCCCGTTTCAGGCGATCCTCTGTATGGGGTGCAAGTCTGCTCCTGGCAGCTTGGTTACTGCCTGTTGGTTTTGTTAAGCCGGGCCGGTTGCTAATGAAGGGGGATTTTAAGTCCTATGACCGGCGCACTCACCTGATCCTTCAGCACGTGAGCCGGAACGATGTTCACAGTATTTGATCAATGTTATGCTCGAATACAGCCGCCATTTTGGAGTGGTTAGATCTGATCTTTAAAGATATATAGCATTACAGGGTAGGATTGTGAGTATTGTATGTGACGTTTCGCATAGGCGGGTGACAGGAGAAGCTTGCTGTATCTGAAAGTTGGTATATAGGAACAAAAGTATAGGAAAAGGGCGGGTAATTGTAAGGTGTAACTGCTGTAGTTATATTTACCAAAAGCTGGCATTTGAACCCAGTGGATTTCTCAGTTGTTTCATAAAGCTTGCTGGAAGGTGTCTGATTAAAGCAATGTCTGCAATCATGTTTGGCTTACTGTCTCCGGAAAATAAGGAATAGTATGGATGGCCTTACTGCCAGCAGATGCCCGGTGGTATACATGATACGAGCTGGTCAATACATTGGTTCACAGGGGAGTCATATATCCGCAGCGTATGACGCTGTAGATGGAAATCTACAGAATAAGTCTGGGTGGCCATGTGTATTTAGACATGGAAATGGACTGAAATGTGGTCCATTTATGGTGCATGAATATGTACATTCTGAGAAAGGAAGGATATTTCAAGAATGGTTGGGGAAACATGAAGTGCACACAAGTGCATATTTCAATCTAAGCTTACATCACAAACAGAATAAGAGTAGATCTTGGTTACAAAAAAACACGGAATTTGGGATCCGTGTTGAGATCATGGGAGACCGTTCTATATTTGCAGATCAGACGAGCTTCTGCCTGGCGTTGTAATTCCCAGTCCTCATCTCTGATTCCACATGATACTGTCTTGAGTCTGGTGCATTTGTTTTCTTCTTTCTGGTCCATTTGATGTTGTTCTTTCCAGTGTTTGGAAAGTGGATACTTGGAGACCTGTGAGCACAGTATGCTGAGGTGTTCATGTATTCGGGTATGTAGTTCTCTTACATATGATCTGGTAGGTTATTTATAACACGCTTAATACCCAGAGGTTTCTAAGCGCGGACCCGGTGATCGAACCCATGTTGCTCCGTGTCGTCTTGCTTCCTAGGTGAGCACATTGCCCCTGAGCTATCCTCCCGAGACTTCCAATATATTTTTGGTTACATACACATATGATGCAATATATAACATATTTGGAACAGCAATTAACGAATTCCCTAATTTGGTGGGTGCCTAGATTGTCATATTCTTATGTCGGTGTTGTATGTGCATGGGGGCACATGCCGCAGGTCCCACATTTCCGAAGTTTGCTGCCTGGCTGGACGTTAGCCAATTTGTACTTGCTCTGGTACTATTTTTCATGAATGAGGGGAATAGTAGATTTTTCAGTGCTGGCGCTTTGCGGAATGAGATACTGGGCTGGCGGCGTGGGGTAAATCCACTAGCTGGTATCACGGGTCCAATGGTGGGGGCGGCCAACGGCTTTTTCTTTATCTTTTGTTTTGATGTCGGCGTTGCTGATTCAATTTGTGTTTATGAAACGGTCACAATATTCAGATCAAGTTTTTAATAAATACAGCCTGCCTCATTACAAGTTTGGTGATATCTCAGTGGTAAATCTGCCCAGATACCACTAGATGGAATTGCTGTTACCGCCACTTGGTCTGGCGGTATTACAGTCAGATTACAAGTTGTGGTAGGCTGTGTTAGTCACCATTTATTGGCGTCCATAGGACTCCAGGTGGGATTTTGGCGGAATTACCACCAAAAATTGACATTTTTGGCAGAAAGGTGGCAGATTTGCCTCCAGCTCTTAGCTGGCGGTGAATCTGCCAACTCTCTGCCACTTGTAGTTGGGTGGTACAGTAATTCAGCAGTATCTGTATTATTGCCATGTTTTTACTGCACCGGCCAACTTAAAATGAGGTCCTATGTTTTTAACTAAACAAGTGCAGTTGTAGATGAAGGCATTTCTTTAATACATGCAGGAATGCATGAACTTGGGTTTGGCCACCCAGCTAGCATGTGGTTTTGGACCTCAAATAATTAGAACATCAGGGCACTGCCTAAATCGGGATTAGTCCACTAAGAGCTGCTCAAAATATCAGCACTGCACATATCTGGTTTGCCGCTGCTGTTAACTGTTCCTGCTGTATTTGTCCGCCGTTGATCACTGCCTGCGAGGCCGGGAACTCCTGACGGCTCTAACACGGCAGATGAGGCCAAAGATGGAGGCCACGATGGAGCTGTTGTCCCTTCAGTGACTGCATCGGCTGTGACCTGATCTGGGCTGCTACAGTGCAGGGGCAAGGGCACACTGACACTCCTTCGGTCATCCACACTGCCCTGAGTGCTGCCCCTCTGAAGGAGAAGCTGACTTGATGCAGTCTGCGGAGACAACCGTGCCGCTGGTGAAAAGCTGGTATGAATTGCCAGCTATCGTGCTGCAACATATATGGCCTTTAGGGTCCTTTTAAAAGTATAATCCAAGTCGACGGCCACAAGATAGCCCTGGAACAGTGCAGGCTGGTGGAGGGGATTCCCCAGCTTTTGGGCTGGGTAAGCTGTGACTGATAGTCCACACAGGCACATGGCAGATTAGCACAACAATAAGAACTGATCCTTGGGATACCAGATGGTGCAGCAGGCACTGGGGCCGCATGATCCTTGCATGGGGTGTATATTAACATTATTCCCACTACCATTCTTCTTATTGTGCCTGTGTGTACCACTCACTGTATTATACTGTATTTATCTGTAAATTACATTGGGCCTCATTACAAGGTTGCTGGTCTGGACACAACGGTGCCGGTAACCTTACCGGTACCGTTGTATCCGGACCGGCAAACTAGTTGTGCTGCGGGTGCCTTTCATTCCGCCAGGTCTGCCCTGGCGGAATGAACTGCACCGCGAGCACAGCATGCCTGTAGCACCGGCACAGTTATGTGCCAGACTTTAATGCTGGTATGGAGGTAGCCTTGCTGCTCTTACCGGCAAGGCTACCTCCAACCTCGTAATGAGGCCCGTTGCCTCTGTAACCTTTTTCTGTATATAATTTGTAACTCTATGGGCCTCATTACGAGTCCGGCGGAAGCTGCGCCGGAAAAACGGGCAGGCTGCCGCCGGACCCGAAATACCATTTCGCCTCCGTGATTGCTGCAATCACAAGGGCATTACAACCCTGATGACCCGGTAATTCCGGAGGCGGAATTCCATAAATCCCCATTCCCATAGGACTCCATGGGGATGGGGACAATGGAAACACTGGTTCCGTCTAGGACGGAGCCGGTGTTTCCATTTCCGCCTGCAGGCAGGGGGCGTTACTCCCACCAGGTCAGACCTGGCAGGAGTGACACCTCCCGCTTGCAGAACTTGGAATCAGCGGGTCTGGAAACAACGGTGGCAGCGGATTTACCGCCACCATTGTTTCCGGACCGGCAGGGTCGTAATGAGGCCATATGCCTATGTAATTAAGTAATGCGACCAGATGCCTTGGGGCCAGGCTGCGCTATATAAATAAATAAACAAACAACCCTGGCTTAAAAGTAATTTGGGCTGGCAGCTGCCTCTACTTGTACGTTTTACTGTCAAAACGCTGTACCATGGTCCACTTGCCGCAACCTGCCCAGACAATACGCCCCAGGCTCCCACGTGTTCCTAAGTTATTGGGCCCCAAACTGCCTTTCTTACTATACGGTACTTTACACCAGGGCTACGGCGAGACCGAATCTTTACCATCTTACCTGGAATCGTAACTGGCGAGATACCTGCGCAGTTACAACAGAGGCCGTTGCTGCAGTTTACTATCCCCTGGATGGTGTGGGGTGGGAGGGAGCAGTCCTTGCTGTTGGACTTCCAGCTGCAGAGCCTACCGGCTGCTGCAGTTTATCACTGAACTGAGGGATCTGTGCTTTAGGGGCTATTGGGGATGCCATCCTCCAAAGAAAAGTTCAAGAGATCGATTATGGTTTCCTTTGCAACCCAAGCAAGACAGCAAGCACCTCTGACTAATGCAGAGGTGAATTGACTGGATTCAGAGATGGGTCACACGGGCCCCCAGGAAGACAACATCCTTGCAGCCATAGCTGCCTCATGAACCTCCCCAGAAAATAAAATAGAATATGTGAAAGTAGATGTGCAGTTACTGCGTCAGGATGCACGCTCACTGGCGGAAAGGATCACAGCAACTGAATCACAACTCCAGGAGACGGTCGCCACTACGACAGATCTGGAATCTAGGTTAAAAGCTATGGAGACAAGTAACGCAGCGCTGGAACAACGTGCGTAAGATGCAGAGGGCAGGTCACGCAGGAACAATATTTGGGTCCTCAGACTGCCGGAGGGTGCTGAGAGCACAGATCTGACTTGATACATTGAAAACCTGATTCTCCAAGAAGCTGGCCCTGGTAAGCAGTCTTTGGGCTTTACCTTTTGAAAGAGCTCACAGAGCACTACAAAAGACAATTTTAAAGACAAGGAGACAATATTACAACACTCCAGAGAGGGCGGGAAGATACAGAGGGACAACTCCGTGCTTGCTATACACCCAGATTACACCCCACTGGCACAAAGGAGGAGGAATATGTCCCCACAAAGGATAGGCTCTGTTATCTGGGTCTCAAATATATGCTTGTTTTTCTGCCCAAGCTTAAAGCCCTGTATAAGGGGAGCCCCTCCTTGCAACCACCGAGGTGGCAAACCTGTGAATGGACCACAACGGCATGGCTGACAAGGAGACAGATGGCGGATCGGACGCTTGACACATATGTGGGTTGGACGAACAATTGATCACTGACTACAACTGCGCTGTTATGGGCACTGCAGTCTGGTGAGCTGTTTTATCAGGAGTGTGACACACTGTCGGTCTATGGCACTCCCCGAAACAGTTACCATTGGCACCGCCTGTTGCCTTTGCCTGTTACCCCAATGACTCGGATGGGCATTGAGTGTACGGGTATGCCTGAGCATCTGAATGCTGTTGCCCACTGTTTTGGCACTATTGTTGAGGGCACATTGTTATGTTATAGGAAGCTTGTTGGTGATTACAATCGGAATTCTGGGTGAGGATGGGCATCATGGTTGGGTGAATTGAAAGCTAGTGCTAGGTGTGATGGGTATATGTGCGGACATGGTGGATTTGACACTGAGTGTAATCCTGGAGTTGAGTGCAGGGCTGGAATTACAGTGGGAATCGGATGACGCTGATTAGAATATTGACTTGGAATGTTTGGGGACTGGGCTCATATTTACGCAGGAACCAGATTCGATTCTACTTATGCAGGAAAAAGATATCCATTGCCTTACTGCAGGAGACACCCCTGCTTCCTGAGGAACACAACATGGTCATTGCTTGATGGGGGATTGGAGGGAGTTAGGTCATGGATCTGCATACTTGAAATTAGCTGGAGGGCTGCTGGTGTGGATAGATGCAGCGGTCCCATTCCGCCTTCTGGAGGTGGAGACGGACAATGAGGGAAGATACGTGTTGGCACATGGTTACGTGGAACAAGAAATATGCATTATGAATTCCTACTTCCCCAATCACATGATTCAGTGCATATACGTCCACTATGCGGCCAACTAGCCCTAAGGAGGGGTGCTTTGTTCCTTTGTGGGCTGGGGGAAGCTTTAATTGTGTTTGCGATCTACACCTAGATAGGTCGCTTCCTGAGCGGAGAGGACCTTCGCTGGCTTTGAGTGCCCTTAATACGACTTTGTCTGAACTCACACTGGTGGTTGTCTGGAGGGAACTGCACGCCGATAGAAGGGGATATTACTTTTACTCCACCCCACATGGGTTATATACCAGGATTGATTACTTGTTTGATTACTCTGAGCATTTGGCGTAGTTCCTGGATGCAGGGTACATGGGGCGCGTCCTATCTGATCACTCCCCATTGTTGGTTTGTTGGGAAAGTAAGGGACCCCGGCCTTCCGTTCTGATGTAGGTAATAGCTGGAGGTATTAGAAGATCATTACAGGAAGATCTGGGAGCTATGGAAGAGCAGATTACATTTTTAGAAACTGACAAGCTCAAGTCCCCATCCTTATAGAAGGACCTCACCGTGCTTTGGGCCCAATGTGCGAAAGCATGGGAGAGGCTTTGCAAATTTGATTATACAACGCAGGTAGCACGGGCACATGCATAATGTGTTAAGTCAGGGAGGGTACTGGCGTGGTTATGTAGGATGGAGCACCCTAAGCGCACACATTGCACGAAAAATGTCATACCCCTTGGCAGTCCCAGGTGGCGATCAATGACATCTTTAGCGCATTCTACACAAGCATGAGGTGCTAGTTCACCTGGAAGAGCTGGGCGCTGCTCTTTCGCAGATATGCCTCCCGAAACACTCCACGGAACAGGTGGCTGACCTGGAGCGGACTGATGGCGCATGATCTTTCGTCAAGACGATGGGGGCGATGGGCTTCCTGCAGAGTTTTACAAGACATACAATCATATTCTTACACTGGTGCTGTTGAAGGTGTTTGAGGAGGCTTATGAGAGAGGCCTACTGCTGCCTAGCATGCGAGAGGCGTTGGTGACTCCCAACCCTAAACCAGGGAAGCCCACGTAAACTGTGAATCTTATCGTGCTCTTGCTATGTTGAATCATGACATCAAAATTCTATCGGCGCTGTTGGCGGGGTGGCTGCGCAAAGTGATTAGCACCTTAATACACGAAGATCAAACCGACTTCGTGCCCGGACGTAGTATTTTGTGGAATCTGTGCTGCTTGCAACATAAAATAGATCAGACTAACCTTCAAACTGGACTGTATGCTGTGGCGTCCCTTGATGCCATTAAGGCGTTTCATTTGGGTTTCTGGGAGTGGATGTATGCAGTGCTCCAGGTCTTTGGGATAGGGAGGGTTTCCTCCGCTGGAATTACGATACTGTACATGCAGCCGGTGGCTAGGGTAAAAACCGGGAGGTACGTCTTGGATCTATGGGACATACAGAGGGGCATCCACCAGGGGTGTCCGCTATCGCTGATGCTTTATATATTAGCCCTGGAACCCCAGGCCCTATATTTGTGACAAGAATATCTGGACGCTGGTATTGAGCTAGGGGGCTGAAAGCACCTTGTATCTCTCCAAGGCATACAGTAAGCAGTGTCGCATAGCTATATGCTATACAATTCTGGAGGTTTGCTAATTAAATTGACACTTGAGAAGCAAAGCTCGCTATTTAGGTTACCATGTTCAATGAAAGCATGTTCACCCTGCATTCCTCTCTTGCTCTCAGGGCTCTCTCTACCCTCGTTTTCTAGGTTCACTGCAAACTGAAAGGGGCTAATGGAGAGAATGCAGCAGTAATCATCTCCTCCACTCTTCACCGCCAACGGCCTGTGTGGGAGTCCTAGGCAACATGTTTCTTTCTCTAATAATTGCAAACCAGATGTAATCGGGATAATACTTTTATTAAGCTAACTATATGCTATCTGACAAAGACCAGTTTGTGTTAATTTTATTTATTTTTAAAGACGGTCATGCAATTCTTCCTAAAAATGTAAGTTGTTACATAATGCATAACTAGAGTATTGCTACAGCTCAGATATTTGGTTGCATGCTTGTCACAGGAACCCACCATGTAATCTAGGTAATTGCAGGCGTTGGTATACCCAGCCTGGCTCAAGGAGGCCTTGTGGGCCCCAGAGTGCTGCATTGGTCGACAAACGCCATTAATGAGGCAGGGCAGACAGGTCCGGAAGTGAACGCTGAAGGTGCTGAAATTACAACACCCATACTCACCACATACTCCTATGATGGCGCATGTCTGTTTAGATGCAAATGAATTGGCTGTCGCCAGGAGGTGATTTTGGCCTGGCTACGAGGGAAGACATGTATAAAAAAGGGACATTCAGGGATTGGGGTGACCTAGTACCAGATGGGTGTCTACCTCAAGACCAGTTCATGACATATTTTAGGGTGATGAGGGTGGCCAAGAATAAATGGGCTACATGGCCTGGTGAACTGGAACCAGCTGCAATGCTAACCAGAATGGATGAGTTAAAAGACGGTTGGTGCCCCATGTCTAGGTTGTATGAATGATTGTTGAGTATGACTGACATTGACCAGGAGATACCTGATACACAATCGGATAACGCATTACTCTTTGTTAGAAAAGTGTCCTGTAATGCTAGGATTCAGCTTGTTCAACTTAATGTACTTCATCGAACCTATATGACTCCTAGCCGAGTGACCAGGTTTGATTCGAACGTTTCATCCGCATGTCCTTGGTTTGGCAAGGAGGGGGGGGGGCTCATGCATATGTATTGGACATTTGTGCTGGCCCATGGCTTCTGGCTTTAGGTAGAGCAGGCCTGCACCGTGGCAGGGATTATGAGAGATCAATGGATAAGTGCAGATTTTGACAGGCGCCCTTATATCACATCAAGCTGAGTATTCAAGTTAATTATGCAAATATCAAGTGAATATGAAATTACAGGTTCAACCTTTAAAGTCATAAAATCTAATAAGGGTAAAACAGAAAATTAGCATATTTGGAATAAATGATTTTCATCTGACTAGTCAAAGGTCTAACTTTTAAATTTATATACTCAATCCAAGATTTAATAGAGGACACACTACTAAGACGATATCCCAAGTATATCAATTCATGGACTTGGGATATTATCTCGCCGTCTATATTCCACACATACTTTCTAGGCTTCTTCCCTGCATCAAATATCATAATATTCGTTTTGGATCCTCTTCTGTGCTCTCTTCCTGTCCTCTGCCTGGAAGTGGGGAAATCATGCGCTCTGAAAAAGGGAGCTGAGGAGATCCTCTTCTGTGCTCTCTTCCTGTCCTCTGCCTGAGAGTGGGGAATTCATGCGCTCTGGGAAATGGAGCCGAGGAGATCCTCCTCTGTGCTCTCTTCCTGTCTTCTGCCCGAGAGTGGGGAAATCATGCGCTCTCGGAAAGGGAGCCGAGGAGATCCTCTTCTGTGTGCTCTTCCTACCCTCTGCCTGAGAGTGAGCGCAAGATTGATATCGATATTTTATTTGTGTAGCACCTATACATAGTGTTTCAAAGTGCTTCAAGGCAAGAGAAAACACAGTGACATTCTTACAAGGCCTTGGGACATTAAGAATGTGAATTTACTATCGTACTCGGCCTGGCAACATTTCTGGTAGAGCTGAAAAATTGACAAGAGGTGCAGGGCGGAGGGAGGAGGAGCGAAACACAAACAAGCTACTATTGTACTAGGCCAGATGACATTTCGGGTAGTGCAAAGAATATAGTAAGGGGGAAAGGGGAGAGTGAAAAAGATAGGGAGAGGAAGAGAAGACTGAGAAACAGTGAGTGTGGTCAAAAAGGGGGAGGGGAGCAAAGTACCAAAGGCAGACATAACGGGCAACACAAGCATACAGCAGGGGGGGGCATAGTAGAACAGGCAGTCAAACTGACATCACAAGCATACAGCAGGGGCGGCGGGGGCTGCACAAATGGTGTAGCAGGTTTGCATAACACAGCCAGATTTGAAGTTAAGCTAAATCCATGAAACCGCCAGATTGGAAGTTAAGCTAATTGCATGAGACAGCCACATTTGAAATCACAACCAAAATCAGATACAAGCAGTGGGTGCAAAAAACACAATGAAATCCGGAGGGCAGACCTGGGAGAAAAGCAGGGAAGGAAACTGAAGTCAATAAAGAGAGCATAGGCTTGTCCAGAATAAGAGAAACAAACCCATAGATGTGTGAATGTCATGTAAGTCTGGATTTCTTGGTAAAGTGAGATAGCACCTTCTTGGAAGTCCAAATGTAGGGGTGACAGGAAAAAGCTGCAGGCATCGTTCTGGTAGCGGACAGGGAGCAGACAGGAGCCTTAGGAGTGGGCCTTTGGTGGGAGAGCCGGCCAAGCCTGCCAGCTACCCGATAGGCCGTGATATTGAGGCCTCTAACAAAGTGGGGAAATCATGCGTTTTCGGAAAGGGAGCTGAGGAGATCCTCTTCTGTGTGCTCTTCTTGCCCTCTCCCTCCCTGAGAGTGGGGAAAGTATGCGCTCTGGGAAAGGGAGCTAAGGAGCTTCTCTTCTGTGTGCTCTACCTGCCCTCTGCCTGAGAGTAGGGAAATAAGACAGCAGAGATCCTGATTGTTCCTCATGTCCCATGGCAGACATCTTCTGCTCCACCATGGCCTAGCCGCATGCTGGCTTGAACATCCAAGCTGGTCTCCCATTCACAGGGCTGCCCCCTTCTTTGTGGATCGGGGGTTAGGAGGTCTCTCCTGAATCCATTCTCTGTTTCCTCTATTCCAGTCATCCGCATGAATTTTAGGTACAGCATCATGCCCCAATATTTCTGGGGTTCTGTAATACACTCCCACTCTGTTTCCAACAGCCTCACTTTTTTTGGGTGGTGACAAGATGAGGATTGTACGTTTTTCAACTCCTTTGTTCTGCTTTGTTTTCCTTGGGCAACTTATTAAAATATAAAAGTGTGAGGGACTGGATGAAATAAAGACTTGTTGAAATCATTTATGTTTTAAAGGATTTTGCTGGGTTGTCCACTTGGCATCGAGGCACCACTAGGGTTTGCCATGTTTATGAATTCTGTCTTCTAAATTCCTGAATGTACGGTATGGCTATTTAAATTTGTTTTTTGTTTCCAATTGCCACAAGCTTTAAATCAGTTTCTGCATCCTATCAATATCAGATTCTTATATGTATAACATGAATTTGCAGAAACTGCTAGCATGCGCCGTTACAGCACACATTTTGTTCTCACTGTGGCTTGTTGCATCAGGGCTTCGCATTGGGTGGTTCACCATACATTCTGGGCCTTCACACCATCACCTCTCCATGATGTTGGATGTCTGTTCATAGGTCCTCATGTCTGACACAGTTCAGGCTTTTCTTTCTCCTTGCCTCAGACCTTTTTGTCCCCAAATCCATGCTCGCTCTGGTAGCTTCACTCATCCCCAGCAGTTCACACCTCTCTGATCCTTTCTGCTCTCGCTTCCTTCATGTTGCCTAGGTCCTCGATTTGCCTGTTACTGCTGCGCAGATGTGTCGCGTTTGCTGCTCACTAATAGCCTGGCCTTTTCTCACTGATCCTCCATTGGCATTCTCCAGAAACAGATCACTACTTTTTTCACTTACACCCTTCACCAGTGCATCTTCTGCCACAGACCCCACACCACAAAAGACTTCTGCCTCATGTGCCTTCCATTTCCAGCATGTGGTGTAAATCCTTTCATTCATTTTCTCAGGTGGCTCTAGGAATATGGCAATCCATTTCCCACATACAGCGTTTCGCATTAAAATCTCTTTCACACATGAGTGTAATGGGTTTTATCTTTTGATGTCTCCTCTCTCACCCAATGGCTTCTCCCTGGGTCTCTCTCCTCAGTGGTGGGGACCACAAAACCTTTCTTATGTCTGAGTTCCACTCCCCATTGTCTTTCTCCTGGTCTGTTCACTCGTATTAATCTCCCAAACTGGAAATCTACATTTGCATGTTCAAAGCATCTTGCCCCCTACCTTCACCTCTTGCTCTTGAACTGTCTCTGCCGTGTTCTGATCTCTTGTCACCTGGATGTGTTGTTTGTCTTGTCCTTGCTGATGATTGCAGGTTCACTGCTCGGGCTGCCTTCTTGGAATGTCACCACCTATCCCTGCTTCTCCTGCACTTCAGCTTTGTCAGGTCGTGGTACTTGACCGCTTCTCTTACTTTTCGTGGATTCTTTTGTTTTGCAGTGCCATGGCTTGCATCATATGATCATTGTCAGCACAAAGACTCCCCATTCCTCACTGTTCTTGAGGTTGCAGAGGCTACTTCACCACAATGCGTATATGAGGTAAGATGTTATACCACTACAACATTAAAAATGCCAATTTAAAATAAGTATATGAAGAAGAGAAATACACAGTGGCATTCCAGGAAATACAATGAAGGGAAAATGTGCAGAATGATATCTGGCTGACTTCCTACAGTGAGGGATATAGCAAGATACCGTCCCTATGCATCGCAGAACAATGCAGGAAAGACATGTAGGGGAGGGGGTGAAACCAGGCATTGTAACTGGGCGCAGCGTGAGGGGTTTCTAAAATTAAAGATATGCGTGCAGATTATGAGAACGTGCCTTCCTCCCTGTGCAGCAAGCAGGGCGCACAGAGAAACCTGCTGGAACTTGTCAGATTTGACTGGTTTTGCTTCCTCTGCCTTCACTGTCCTGGTAGAAGACGCCCTTCTTAGAATATATAGGGTAGAGTTGGTTTACATAAAAGGAAACTGGCAGTAAGTAAGCTTAAAGGGACACATACATATATATATATATATATATATATATATATATATCAGGTTATTACTTTGAGACTAATGCCTCTTTTCCTTTCTGGTTATCTATTTCTTGCTTTTCCTTTCTTTTTCTATGCCCGCTTCCATGGAGTGGCTGCAGACTGAAGAAGGCATTGAACCACCTGCTAAGGATCGTCGGGACGCCATGACCCAGATCGGGAGTGACCTAGGAGAAGACCTTTCCCTTTGGGGATGTCAGAATTCCATGGAAGAGGTGAAGGTTGAAGTAGAAGAAGGTCCAGATTCCAGTGATTGTCCGCACTCCATTATCCAGGTGAAGGTTGAAGAAGAGGAAGATGCTGCTTCCAGGAATTGTGGGATCCCGGAGGATTGGGTGAAGATTGTAGTGGGAGAGGAGCTGCCTGCCCAGGATTGTCAGAATTCAATAAACAAAGTAGAGACTGAAGAGGAGAAAAGAGCTTTAGATCGAGAACCCGAGGAGGTGGTTACCTTAGAAGATGACGATGGAACAATTACCATAAAATGCCAGGAATCTGAAGGAAAGGTTATCGAAACATCTGCTGCAGGTAAGGAGTAAATAAATTAGACCCCTCTTTTCGATAAACCCTAGGACATGGTTTACTATATTACTAAGTTCACTAATCATAGTTTTCTCTTGTAGATCTTGTGTGATGTGGAACATTGGGACAGCATTCATAGCTCCTCTCAACTGTTAAACCAGCAGAACATCTGGGCATCCTGATGCTAGCACTGAGATGCAAGCATTCTTTACGTGTATACTGTTGACCTGTGAGCACTTAATGAATGCTCGCAAGTAAACCCCTGACATATTTTCAGCTGTTGACCCATCCAAATGTCGCCCAAGGATGACATTTGCTTAATTGTGCATTAAATAATAAGTAAATAATTAATATTTTAAGAATCATCAGAGATTCTTAAAACCCTTCCATTTTGGGAAACATATCAATAATTAAAGTAAAAAGAACAGTTGGCTGCTACCATTGTAGGTTAAAAATGCAGTTATATACTAAGATGTGTCCGCTGATTTTACATTGGATGTCTCACTCCCAAGATTGAGGGCAGTGATTTGCAGTGGGTGGAACATGATCCAGAACCGCACGGGTGCATTTTGAGCTATATTTGTACTGCAAATGTGTTGTCTGTGTGTTGCTTCATGATGCCTTCACACGGGGGAAGGGACAGTGCCCCCCTGTGTAGGCATCATGAAGCAAGACACCGACAACACATTTAAAGTTGAAAATAAAACACTTTATTAACTTAAATGTCAGGATGGAGAAGGGCCTATCTTGGCCTATATTATGGTGGGATTTCCCTACCAGAATGAAACCAAGGAAAGTCTGAGTCAAAGAGTTCAACTTAAAAGTCTGTCTGTGTCCAAAACCTATACTTGCCCTCGCAACTAAATCTATACCATGTCTAGGGATGTCGGCAACCAAAAGAAACAGTGTTCAACATCAAGTTCTGAGCTTCTTCCAGCTTGCAGCTTTCTTTCACCTCCCTTCCCCAAGTATAAAACGTTTCCACAAATCGTCTCCAAATTACCTGTTTTAGGCTCAAGGTGATAGTCTTAAACAGTCCTCTGTGTTCCCTTACCCAAGTTCCAAGTAGCACAGTTCAAACACAAAAAAGGGGTCTTGAGGCTCCTCCCTGAAGACAACAAGTATATATCCTTGGGGTTCCCATCCCCAAGTTCCAAGCGGCATAGTTCAAACACAGAAGTATCTTGAGGCTCTGTCCTCAAGTCAACAAATGTAGTTCCTCAAGTCTCAGGGTTCCCTTCCCAAGACTTTAATTTCATCATCATAAGTACCCATGTCTTCTTATTACTCTGTCACACTTGCGTCCCTTTTTCCATAATCTATTTTCATGTGGGCATTTTGGCTGCTCTTTATTTCCTTTCTTCATATAATGGGGTTTAACTTCAGGGATTTGTTTAATTCAGCTTTCAGTCTATATTTTTAAGCTTATTCTCAATTCGCTATTCAATATACCTTTTGTTTGGCTCTATTTAATTCAATCTTCAGTGTACCTTTTGTTTAGCATAGTTTTCTTAAAATTCCATGCAATATGGAACTCACCATGCAGTGGTTTTGCTGAATTGTTAAGATGTTATTCAGTTCGGTGTTCAGTGGGCATTGGTTTGGCTTAGGGGCAATTTTCTTTCAGCCCGATGGTCAATAGTCATTTGTTTTTACTTCAAGTGAAATGCTCAGCACTCAGACTTTCGAAAACGTTCTTTCTGAGACACGCGACCACTCCGATACAAAGTATTCTTCACCAATGGAAATGTTCAGGCATTCGTGCACCGGGTTTCTCATCTGATAGAAACTCACTGGTTGTTTTGATAGTTTTCCCAGCAGCGCGTAACACGTAGACTTCTGCTGTCAGGGGTCCTACTCCTGTCCCTCAGACACTCCTGTGTCGGCTCCTTGAAACAGGGGGACGAGCACTTCTGATAGAAGGGAAAGGGACAGCCTCTCCACACGGCTCCCTTCTCTGCCTTCAGTCTGCTCTATGAAGCCCCAACTCCAATTCCACGCTTCCTCAGACCACCTCTCTGCAGTCCCCAGCGTCTCGGCGTGCTGCACACAGCGAACCGACCCCCAGCAGTTTCTTCCAGCAATTCGGCTCTCCTCAAACAAAGTTCACCGCTGTTTGCAGATGCCTCCCTCTTGCTCCTCCTTGTGTTGCTTTCTCCTCCCCATTCTACACACCTGCAACCCTTTAACAGGTTTCAGGTGTGCTTGCCTGATCATGATTAAGCGCACATGCCTGACCTTCGCAACACTTTGCAGGCATCTTCTTCGTCCCAGTACTAAAGTGATGAAATGGCATAGTGTTCATTACTCTCAGCTGCCTCTTCCTCTTCTCAGTACTGTGAAGTGTCACATGAGGGGAGCTGACTTACAATAACCCATAAAGGTTGGGGAAAGGTTGGGTTGGTCGTAAGCAGGGAAAGGGGGACACCATGTCTCGCCTGGGTACACCCCGCTCCCAATCCCCAAGGATTCTCCACCCAGGTGATCCTCCCTCGCTTCTCCGCCCCCAGGGTCGGGATCCAAGAGCGACAGCCTTTCCCTGGTCCTCTGAGAAGAGAATCCAGGGGGTTTAGGAGTGAGGATACCCTCGGATGTTTCTCCACCCCTTGCTTTCAGACATCCAGCAAATCTGTAGGAAATGATGGTAAGAAGCAAACTACATTCAAATAGAACAGAAAATTAAACCATGCAATACAAAAATAAAAGATGCCCAACCTGACCAAATATCAGCATTTTGGATACAATAAAGATACCCCACAGAGGGCAGGGCTATAATATTGTGCGGCTAATGTCAGGACTGACAAAGCCAGGAAGGCCGATGAATTCAAATGCTTGCAGGTTTTCAATACATTGACAGGAGGTTTGAAAAGATATTGTGCTTTCGCGTCACTATCTCAACTAACACTGTTGCAATGTTTTTCGGCATAGTGTACACCTTGAGACACAACCAGTTCTCGGGCCATGAGGTTCCATTGCCAATGCAGTCAAAGTGAGATCTCTCATGAGTTCCAACTCCATTGGCTCAAATACTGGCTTGGCCACCCATTCCTTTTTTCTTTTTGTAAAAGCCATGTTGTAGCGCAATAGGCCTGCATCACCGGCCTGCATCACCAGCAGTTCTAGCCTGGTGCCTACCAACGTTCATCCTTGTGCGCACTTACTGCTAACGTGTATGGACCTCCATACCGTCTATGCCGAAATGCAACCGTTTGGGCCTGTACTTGGGATACACGTTATGAAATACTTCAAAATTCCCAGTAAGTCTAAATTCAGTAATGTCCTTCAAATCTTTGGTCATGGTGGATACGTGACTGCCACTTTCCCAAAAGTATCTCAGCTGAACCTTCACAGCTTTTGGAACACCACTACAGATGATTGCTGATGACCATTTTCGTATTTCTTCATGCCCCTTTTTTCCCCCCCTGACACACTACTTTCCTTGGCTTTTGATTTTGATACAAACATTTGCCATGCATGGTTAATGTGTGACGAGCGCTCTGGCATGACCTTTGCAATGCTGTCTGTGCCTATTAATTCTATTTGCAATCCAATCGATTGCAGAAGTTCAATGGATTTTACAAGCCTGTGCTTCTCCATGGCAACAGAAGATGCACATTCCGGTCACATGTACTACCGCAGAGCATAGTATTCTTTAAGTACATGTCTTGGAAGTGATAAGTGCAGTACATGGTGGAAAATCTATGCCTATTGTACCTGTCTGTCGCCAGCTAGCCTAAGCTTTTTGCCTGCAAGAGCATTGTCAAGTGCTATCTGCCCGGGACTCAATGCATTAGCTATAATAGGGAACAGGCAATGTCGCTGCTCTTTGTAGAATGCTGATCTAGATGCTGCAAGGAACTTGAGAGATCTTACTAAATGGTGACCAACTAAACGAGAGAAAGCACTAAGTAAATATCCAGCTGGAACTTTGCCAAGAATCAGTTGAGCGGACCAAGAAAAACTTGAATATTTGGCACACAGCTCTGCTTGATTTGTGAGGTGGTTCCAACCATTTTGTGTGTGAAACATTCAAATGGTTTTCCCATGTTTAGCAGTATTGCATTTCATCAAATTTAAAATGTGAAGCAGGCACCAGCCAAAGACCAAAGACACTCTTCATCCAATGTGGTGTATTGTCAGGGTTTATAACACGGCACACGCCAGCTGGAGAACTCCTTCCCCTACAATGGATGTGGCGCACAATAAAAAGGCTTTTTATGTTTAATATCCTACAGATTCTTTTGAGTAGTAATCCAACCCGTCTCGCACACCCAACCTCCACAAGCACCCCATGTCACAATGGACGAGGAACCAGGCTGGTGTGTATCAATAAGATATTTAATAATGTATTATTTAATGAAAAAGGAAAATCAAACCATTTCACAGCCACCAATGTTGTGGCAACACTAATGCAATGATCTGTATAAAAAATGAGGTTAAGATATCCTATTAGAATTCACACCGTTCTTTAATGGCAAAACAGACAAAAAGAAAATGTTTTACCAATTGATAGCACCAACGGTTTAGCACTCCCGCTTGCAACACCCCCACCCCCAAACATCAGCTAAACTTGATTCCTTTGAATGGAAGGCAGTGGCAAGGGGTAGAAATAGAGAGAGAGAAAATTGGATTTGGGGTAAAGCCCACCACCCCAAGATGGGACGCCAGCAAAGAAAGTGAAAACCCGTTTTTGGAGCAAAATGGCAGAATGGGCTTTTTAATATTACTCACAACTGCTAGGGAACAGGATGAAAGGAAATTCGGATTGCTTACACTTGAGGAGATAGGGAAAGTTTATAGAACACTAATCAGCAAACCAGGGAAACATAGAGACATGAAGTGGGAAAAAAGCAGTTTTGGGAGAAAGCAAATTCAAAAGGGAAAATACAGTGACAAATGGAAATTCGTTACATTGGGTTTACTATGACAGGCAGCGCAGGGAAGGGGTTCAGCTTAGAATAGGGAAATCGGTTTTCAAGGACAAAGGCACATAACAGGAAGACTTCTAGGCAAAGGGAATTGCTCTCAATGGAACTACAGTTTGGGTTTTTAATAGGACAGATGCAAATGGGAATTTGTTTGGTAATGCACAAACTACACTGACAAATTAAGGAGACTAATTCTTTTGAGGCAATACTTTAATGACTATAATAATTAAAGAAAGACACTGGAGATGAGGGTTGATTTCTAATTTCAATACTCTTATACCGGGAATTTCAAATAGGGGAATTAATTGATTTACTTAAGAATATACTAAGGATCTATACAGACAACTGAAAGGTTTACCAAAGGGGATATGCTAACATACACAGGCTAAATACAGATTCTTCTATGGGAAGGTGACTGAATTATACTGGCAATTTGGGATTTTCAATGGGGGTTTCAGTGGGGTTTTCAATGGGGGAAAAATTGGGTGCAATGCTACAAAAAGAAGTGCTTATGCAATTTAGGACTGAGGTTATTTGTTACTTACAAAGTAATCCTTGGTTTAGGATTCTGGAAAGCCAGCAGGATCTCGGGAAACTCTGGACAGTTAGGCAAGGGGTCTGGTCACTGCACTCTGCCTTGGCTTGGGATTCTGGAAAGCCACAGCAAGCAAGTGGTCTGGCCACTGCACTCTGCCTGCCTTGGTTTGGGATTCAGCCGCCTTCTCTCTGTCCTCCTCCTGTCCCCCCGGATTTTTGTGTCTCTCTGTCCTAGTACAGTCCCTCCCTTATATAGCATAAATTACATCACTCACTTTACAATCTAGGGGGCGTACTCTTTAATTACCCTACCGCTCGGATGGGACAGTTTACCATTCCTCTCTGCACCCCCTAGCATGATTGGTTCAAGGGGAGAGAGCAGGACCATCTGTATGTTTGCATTGTTTACACTTCTTTGTTCTCCTTGCCACTTTTTGACAAAAACAAGTTGTCTCCTAACTTCATAATTCTACTAGCCCTGAGATATGAACTAGATATGTGGTTTTGGTTGGTCATAGGGAATTAGGTAAGCCAATTCGCCAACTCCGTACGATGTAGCATGGCCCGGTTGCACATACTTGTCCTTTTCACAAAATGTATAACAGTTATCTCTGCAAATGATCAAGCTTTTTCATAATTTCATTTTCCATCTTTCCACCAATTGTCGTATTTGTCCCATTTTTAGATCAGCCAGAACACTGTTCTAACTGGCCATTTCAGTCCCCAAAGTCCTAGGTAGATTCACTTTATCTCTTTAAAACCGCCTGGAAATTGCATGGAAAAATTATTTCTCATTCTAACTGCTGATAAAAATGCCTAAAATTAAATCAGTCTTTTAATGTCAAATTGGAGGATCTGTCCCCCTCTGTGGGAGGGGCGGCTCATCCCTCACAACCAACTGTTTTCCCCTGGGCTCAGCCGGTTACCATAGATTTGTGTGATCCCCTTTGAAGTTGTCAGTTTGTTCTTTGTAGTAGATGCAACAAGAACTTGCACCTTCCCGTCAAGCTTTAGCCACACTTTGCCTCCTTTGAAAACTCTGGGCTCCTGCCTTCAAGTCTGGCAGAGCAGGGAATTATGACGCCCTTGGTAGCATCACATTTTACTGGAGATTGGTTCACTGGAAGGTGCGACTTCCAGTGGGAAGAAGGGCTGTTAATTGTGAAGTTTCCTGCCTTAGCCCAAACTGGTTTTTCCGGTATTGTGTGCCTTTTCCCAGGTGACTGAAGTCTTGTGGGTGGAGCCATAATGTACGTTGCTTTAGTCAACCCCCGACAGCATATTTCCCTGAATCAGTGCTATCTTTTCACAGTGGCTTTTTAAAGTCATTTTTCTTTTTCACATGTGTGCAAGCCGTTTTTGCATCTAATGTTTGAAATCCTGTCTTGTAGGTCACAGGATTCTTTAATTTCTCCTTTTTGAGTGAGTTTGCATTTGGTGTTGGTCCATTGGAAATGAGGGGGTAGGCCCCCTTCCACGTGGGTTTTTGAGTTGACCTGAACAGAAGAAAAAGCTAAGCTGTTTTTCGTGTGCAATGTTAAAAGGTCTGCTGTTCAAGTGAAAGGGAAATCAAAAGCTGTTTTTTGATTGTAGTGTTGAAATTCTTGCCCCTCATTTGAATTAAAAGTAAAGTAAGGCCGTTTTGGGATGCAATTTATAACTTCTTTACATTCAGGTGACATAAAAGCAAAGCAGGGCCGTTTTTGGATGCAGTGTATAACTTCTTGTCATTCAGGTGAAATAAAAGCAAAGCAGGATGTTTTTGATGCTGTGTTCAAATGCTTGCCACTCATGTGACAGGGAAAGCAAAGCACAGCCGTTTTTGGTGGCAATGTTTAAAGGCTGCTTTTCAGGTGAAAGGGATTTCTGTTTAGGGCCTTTAAATGATTGCAAGGTGTTGGTGGCTTGGTCACTTTCTGTGGTGTTGTCGGGTTGTTTGTCCTTGGTATCAGTCAATTCACAGGATGGTATTAAACAAGGATCTATTAAGAGCATGAGATTTTATGGGCAAAACGCACCGATCCTTTAGATGGGGAGTGCATTGGGTTAGTGGATCCGCACGGAATTACGCTGCCACTTTTGTTGGGTCTGACAGTTCAAGGAGACACGGTGTGGTGTAGCAAAGATCCATCATTACTTTCCATTCCTCGTGGTAATATTCTGCTCATATTCATACAGATACTCTGCCTGATTCATGGAATTATTTGCGCTGAAAACGCAGATTTGCGTGCCTTTCTGCCCGAAAATCCCCATACTTTAAACGGGGATTTTCAGGCAGAAAGTTGCGCAAATCTGCGTTTTAGGCGCAAATAATTCTATGAATCAGGCAGATAATTTGAATTTGACTATTAGCAAACAAAATAAACAAATTAATACCCCTGTTGTAAAATTATACATGTGATCGTTGCAAGTTGTTGTTTGCACCATCACATGGTCATCCTGTTTTACAAAAAATCCTTTCACATGTCGGATAAAGACACTTATTTAATGCTCGGCTATATAGTTTCACAGTGGCATACACAGAGTACAGTTTAGACATTTTCACATTTCACAACATGAATGATCACTTTCAGTTTTTTATTTTATTTTTATTTGTATTTGGTTAATAAAACCTTAACAAAACAGTACACAATTAGCACTATAAATTGCATTTGCATAAAACATTACAAAGTTTACTATATTACAATCAAACATTACAAGATTTAAGATATTGCAGAAATTAAAATAAGGTTATTAAGTTTAAAATTAATCTTATTTCTTTTTTATATTCGCCATGACTTATGCATATAATACCAGATCTCTTTCAATGATCCTTAATAAATGACTTAGCGCAAGAGTTGGTGGATTGCAATTTCCATGCATCAACCTTTTCCAGAGGAATTCTGTACAATCTACAAAATGAGGGTTGACAAATTTCATCAAGAACTTGGTACGAGCTGATCTAAACTGCGGACATTCAAGTACCAGATGTTTAAGCGTTTCATAAGGCTCTTTACAATCAGGAAATCTGCAGTTCATGCGTTGCATACTCAATGTAGAATCAGCCCAGTGCTTACATCGTTCCTTTGTTCGAAACTAATTCAGTTTGAAACGCATAAAATACATTCTTGTAGACCTGCAGGAAAGATACAAATATACTGACAACAGGGCAGTCTCCTATGCGTGAATTTAGCATATTATGGATACGTGTGATACTGTTTTAGTTGATCGAGTGTAGCAATCCAGTCTTTCTCAAACATTGTTTTTTTTTTTTTTTAACAAAAGCAGGTGTATAACAAGGGTCATCATTGGACGCGGAAAGATTATCTAGTAAGACTTGCATATGTGTTTGATATTCATTGAAAGAGTGGACAGATTTAGATTCAAGTAAATCTTGCAAGTCTTTATATAAGCAATTACTCAGAGGATTTAACATTTGGGCATAATTACACAATGAGCGCCATACAGCCCTACATGAAAGAGAAATAAGCCCCAACTCATGCCGGATAACACAATTTGGGATTGATGGTGCTAAGTGCAGAGCGCCTTTGAGCAAGCACCACTGAAGGGAGTCGAAATAGAGACTTCTATCAAACAGACACATGTCTAGGATGTAAATTAGCACAGCCTGTACTTTCATTATTAAAAAATCATATAGTGGGATTAATAAAAAGCGACAGTATTTAGCAAAGATTAGCTTTAGTTGACTTGCCAAAGGACGAGCTTTCTGGGTCAGCCTTTCCTTCCACAATTTAACAGAGGAATTGCTGCTCAAATGAGAGCCTAGATAAGTTATCTCAGGCAGTTGCTGTATTGAGAGATTGCCTATCCTCCATTTAAACACCTTCAATTTCCTTCCAGCATCAAGTACAAGGATACTTGTTTTAGCTACATTGGGAGATAAATTCAAGGAATGGGCATATATATCAAATGCATGCAACTTCGCTTGCAACCCCGGCAGAGTAGAATTCATAATTATAAGATCATCGGCAAATGCAATCCAGTGCAGCCTGAGACTACCCATTCTCACCGGATACATTCCCATACCGTTCCATAGACTCGCCAGGTCACATAAGTACATTCAATTAAAGAGAGTCGCTGCAAGATTGCATCCTTGCTTCAGTCCAATGAATGTTCTAATGGACTCAGTTGTTGCTCCCTCTCTAGTATTTCTGACCTTATAGGCAGTATAAGTATATAGCCTCATGATCCAGCAAATCAAAACAGCTGGAATCCCCACCTTTGACATTTTGCTCCAAAGCAAATCCCTCACAACGGTATCAAAGGCAGATGACATATCGATACTAGCCATGTAGACGGGGTTAGCTCTCTTCTTTTTGGTATGACAAAATATGAGCCATCAGAGTAGCATTCAAGGTAGTCCCCATATCTCTCCTAAATCCGATCTGGAATTTGCAGAGCATGTTATTCTGCAATATGAATTTATCAAGCTCATGGAGGACTAAGATCGCAAATATTTTGGCAATAGTATTGATTAATGATATAGGTCGATAGTTTTGAGGATCGGTTTGATTTCCTTTTTTGTATATGGGTACGATTATGGATGTACCCCATTGTTCAGGAGTGTTCCCTATCTGTAAGATAATATCAAATTTGTCCTTAAGAATCACAGCCCATAAGAGTGGATCCGCTTTGGAAGCACATGGTGGGAATCCCATCAAGGCTGGGGGCTTTAGACTGAGAAAGTTTGTTTATAGCCCAAACAATATCAAGCTTGGTCCATAAAAAGCACTCCCAATTCAGAGTTGAATCGTGATGGAATTGAGTGTTTCTAAAGCACGAAGGAAGGCAACATTTCTCTGATATATATTTTACCCAAGCATGAGCAGGTATAATGTTCTCATTGTTTTCAGAAGGTGATAAATGTGGGTTGTGTATTACAGACCATATTTCTTTAGAGTCATGCTTACATATCTCTCTTATAAGCTCACAATTGATTTTAATTTGGTAATTCGCAAAAAATTCAATTTGTTCTTATATGATTGTAGGGTATGCTTTTTTTAAATGAGTACTGCTGGTAGTTGTTTGAAAATGATTTAAAAGCATGAAGTTCCTTGTTTTTGTTACATTTGAACAATTTTATTTCAGCGTCATATTGAAACGAGATTGACGTATGTTTCAATGGGGGTTTGACCCGAATAGATCTTATAGCATGTGATACGATGTTGCTTACAATATTTTCATTTAAGTAACAGCAGGAACTTTGGTGCATGATTGTGTCTGAAAAGGTGTCAAGTCCACTCTGCACCATGTCCGTTATTTTACGGCATAGAGCAGGACTCCATTTGAGCGAGATGTTAGGGTGGTCAATTTCCGTTAGTGGAAGCAAGTATTCACATTAAGACAAAAATGGGTCGTTTTCACATATCGTTGAATGGGAGCATGATCACCGAATATAATCGGGTGGATCATGACTGGTTCAACTAAATGAATCGGAGTATTAGATATTGCAAAGAAGTCAATCATTGAGACTGAATTTCCTCGGCTCCATGTGTAAGTTGGAGATAATTATGAACAATTTACAAAAGATATCTCCCAACTATCGAAATATAACACCCATTTTTTGCCTGTAATCTGCGCTTTATGATTTCCCACAAGTCATTCTCCAATAGTTTCCTTGTTGTTGACTAGACACATGGAATTAAAGTCACCACCAATAATGATTTTACGCATGGGGTTTTGGGCAAATACACTCTCAAAGCACAGATCTAAGTCATCAAACATATCATCCATGGATACCTTTAATGGGTTCCAATATAGTGTTAGTAAGATGATGGGCTCTTGTGTTTTCACATAAACATCCAATTCTACGGCAAGAATATCTGAAGATGCGTAAATAATTCTGCTATTGAATTTAATATGGTTGATTAACCGCTATTGCAAGTCCACCCATGGGGCGGCCCTCATATATAGTTATTTGCATAACTGCAATATATGTTAAAACCGTCTAGCAATAATCCCTGAGTGCTCATGGTTTCCTGCAAGAAAATGATATTTATATTTTGTATGTTAGAGAAGGCCATCCAATTATGGAGCGACAGATGGCCACATGAGTTCCATGAGATGATGCCAAGGCCAAATTTCTTGTCAAGTGAAAGTAAGCGTCCCCCAATAAGGCAGCTAGCCCCCTCCAAAAATGAGAGGCAATAAAGGACACACCCCAGGAGGGAATGAGACCAAAACCAAGTGCGGGTGAAGGTAAAAGGTTTTATCTAAATCAATACAGGGCATGCAAAGGACTCTGCAAACTCTGAGAGCACTCTGTCTGACAATAGCAAAGACAGTCAGTTATATTACAAAAACACGTCGTGCATGAGCTAAGCTATAGGGGCCACATAGTCTTTGGGATTGGATGGTGACGTCTGGCTACTATGTAGTATATGTGCTTGGTGCTCCATGATTGGTGGTAATCCACGTGGTGGCATCACGGAGTGCTTGGGTCAGCTGGGCTCATCGGGGTGGAGCTGCAGGGCACTGGCTGTCGACGAAGATTCACCACTTTGGTTCTAGACACTTGCCCTTGTGGCCATTCAAACACATTCATCACACTCCTCTATGTCAAGTTGTTATGTAAAACTTCTAACACTTCAATCTAGTACCTGGGTGGGGACACAGGAGAGCAGCATGCAATAAGAGACTTCCTCCACACATCATCGTAAAGTTGTCATTAACAAAGGGTCCAGTCTCCTGGGTCCAGGTGTCTTATCATGGGGCACTGGTCAAGCTTCCTTCATCATTTATCCTGTTAGATGCAGTAAATGATGGCTATGGGCGATGTTTGCACAAGGACGGAGACCTGTCTTTGTGGTCTGTTGAATTTGGGGTGAACTGGAATACCATTAGGTCAGAGGGGACACAAAGCTGGCACTTCAAAGGCGGCGGGATTTAGGACCGGGCCGCTAGTAATTCACTTCACTTCACTTGGCTTGACCATGGCTGTACACAGTGGTTGAATGGCGGCCTCTGACACGGGGGAGGTAAATACCTGAAGCGGGTCCAGCAGGAATGTGGGGCGGTGAAGCTGTGCTGTTCGAACACCAGCAAGCCCTGGCGGGCAGGAGGTGGAGATGGCCTTGTAACTTTGTGCGAGCCTCTACTCGCTGGGCTGCACAAATACTATTAGGGAGGACAAATGTTAGGGCTGGGGGCTTTTAGGTAAATTATAAATTTCTGCCGTTTCATAAGCTTACATTACTAGGTTCATAACAGTGAAGGTTTTTCATTGGCACATACTTTACATATTGTTAGCCGGCTTTATACTTGTAATCCAGGGGAAAGGTAAACCTATTACAAACGTGAGGTAGTGGCAAGTTGGGTTGTAGACTCGGGAGCGAGAATGCAATGTGTTTAATCTATCATTTTGATTGCAATAGGAAACTGGCTCGATGCCCTAGGTGGCTTACATGTAATACAACATATTACATCACATCATACGCAAGCATTTTATATATTGCTTTTCCATTAACCTTTTTACAATAGCAGCAAACATTAGTTGGTACAAAGCGGATCTTCGAGTGGTCGTTCACTGGGCCTCAGGATGGGAAGGTGTCACGAGGAGTGGGCGGAGATCACCTTGCAGTAATACGAATGGCTAGCATTGTACGTTTTAGCACTGTCCAACACAGATCCGTTCGCAGCATGCATGAGACTGGGAGGCTCAAGGGTTCAGCATACTTGGTTAACGCTTCATTTGGGATAACAGGGCTGGGGGTCATGAGCACCATACATCACAAGTGCGGGGGGATAGGCGCAGGGTCGGGGTATGCTTGATAGGGGCAACTTTTGTTCTTTCCCAGACCCCGACTGCTAGTCAGGTCACTTCCAGGGCAATGATGTACTGCGGAAGGTAAATGATACAGTATTTGTTCTGTTACTTGTTCGCGTCTATTTGCTTGTGAGAACGAGCCTTCAGCGGATCTGCGATGGGGGGATGAAGGGGGAAGTGCAGGACTCTCTGTGCACGGTCAAGTAGGGGCTGAGCTGCAGCGTTTGCACGTAGGCTGTTCTGCTGGGGCCTGGGTTCGTTGTGCTCAAAATGGAGTCTTGGTGTATTACAAAATGACGTCTATGTTATGCTATGCTGTGGGCCGTGCAGCCTCATGTGTCGATCCGCAGCCGCCCTGCCTCCCGGGCCCAGGTGCATGGAGGGCTGCCAATGAGTCATGAGCTGCACAGAGGTGGGCAATGTGGGGGGGGGTCCTAAAGACTGTCCTCCCCTACATTTCCCCCCTTTCGTTATTTAAGTAACGAATATTGTAACTCGCCCAACCTCTGGTGTTCCTTTTCATTAGCTATTGCTTCCACGCCGGTGTTCCCTTTATTGGCATCCATGCTCTGCACACCGCTCGAAGGCTTCCCCCCTTCCACCCTTCTAGCATACTCATTCGGGGTACAGGATATATATATATATATATATATATATATATATATATATATATATATATATATATATATATATATATATATATATATATATATATATATATATATATATATATATATTCCCATCCCCTTCTAGGTCCACCCATACTTCCTCATACCATTCCCGTTTGTCACAATACACAATGGAGGAGAGGTCGACACTCTCCCCCGAACCACAGAAGCCGAATGAAGTCGACCCTCCCACCGTGGTTGGCACAGGTACCTGATATATATATATATATAGACAGGACACCACGTGGCAGCCAGTGGGGGGAAGAGGGTTAGGGAGAGGTTGTGGACAGGGTGAGGGGTTTTAGGAACACCGGATAGAGGGTATAGGAAAACCTAGTTTGGATAGGACTGGGGGAAGTACAGGGAAAAAGCCTACACTTAGTAATACTTATAACATCATACTCTGCAATACTCTGATTACTTGATTTCATATGTGGTATTACTGCCTGTTACCTGATAATACCTTGAGAACATCTTAATACATGTATCTCACACACTGTATGTCATTGACATGAAACAACAAAGCATGATTAGCAGATGAAACATACGATGGGAATCCTCCCAAGATGAAGACATGACACATGGCCCCTTGGGCTGGTATTTGCAACACTTATAGCAACTAACAATTACAACAAGCACGACAATAATTAAACGTGTAGAACATAAAGATTTGTCGAATGCTTCCTTGCAACAGAACAGAAAAATGTGCACAGTCTCTCAACGCCGAGTACTTCTATGAGCATGCTCGTAATCACATGTGCATTTCATTAATGACCAATAAACCCTTTCCGCACTTATCTTGTGTCCGGGAAGCTCCTGAGCCTTCCCGGACGTTGAATGCTGTCGCCCGTAGCAGCCGTGAAGATCACTCCTCTCCCCGCTGCAAAGTGCTCACGCCCGCCGCCTCCGTGTTCCTGCCAATTTCATAGCGGGCGGCTCCTGACTTCTCCGAATGCTGCCCCGACCGACGCAGCTTCGACCTCCAAACAAAATAAGCCACACCTGCTGCGCGGCGTGGGCCGCTCATAAACCGTTAGCAATCATGATCAGCTGGCCCCACGCGCGCACGGCAGTAAACTACCCAGCCTCCCAAGTACTGCTGGGAATTGTAGTTTTGTTGGACTTTTCAGTGTTTTAGCCCTCTGAGCCCAGTGTACACATGCTTGCCCTTATTCCTGACATTACCTCCTCTCCGAGGGCCCTTCCCAGGACCTGGTTTACCCGGATGTTCTCGATGAAATTGTTTAACCAACCTTGGAGCATGTACTGATTCCGCCAGCTCCCAAGAACAGTCCTCCGGCCCATAACCTGTCCAGTTAATCAGGTACCATAACCGTTGATTCCTTATTTTTGCATCCAGAATACTTTTCACTTCATACTCCATCTGACCTTCTTTCATGATGGCTGGTGGTCTCTTAGCAGTCATCCCCGGAGCTGCTGGTTTAAGTAAAGAGACATGGAATACCGGATGGATAGGTACATTTTTTGGCAAACGTAATTTCATTGCAGTGGCTGACACACATTTAATTATCACGTAAGGCCCAATGAAACGAGGCAGAAATTTTCGCGAGCCTATCAAGGCTAAATTTCGTGTGGATAACCACACCTTATCTCCCACTGCATATTTAGGACCTGCTTGTCTATGTCTGTCAGCTTGACCTTTATATTGTCTTTTGGCTTGTTCCAAATTTGCCCGTGCCTTTTGCCTGATCTCCAGAAGCAACTGCTTTCGCTCTTGTAACGCGGGGATTTGTCCCACTTCTGGCAAATGTTCGGGTAGCATATTCTGCACTTGTCCATATAAACATTCATTTGGTGCCATTCCCAGGGAAGTGTGATAGGTATTATTGTAGGTGAATTCTGCCAACCATAACGCTTGTACCCAAGAATCTCTGCCATCTCCCAAGTACCCTCTTAAATATTGCTCTAGGGTCTGATTAACGCGCTCTGTTTGCCCATCAGTTTGAGGATGATAGCTGGTAGAGAGCGCACAGTTGATTCCCAGCATCTGACAAAAGGCACGCCAAAACCTGGAGGTGAATTGTGAACCTCTATCCGATATTATAGACTTTGGTAACCCATGCAATCTGACCACATGTTGCAAGAATAACTCTGCCAACTTTCCTGCTCCTGGTATTCCTGCACATGGAACAAAGTGAGCCTGCTTAGACATGAAGTCCACTACTACCCAAATGGTATCATAACCATTATCAGGAGGTAAATCCGTAATGAAATCCATCGAAATGGAAGTCCATAGCTGACTTGGGGTTGGTAAGGGCTGTAACAACCCTCTCTTCTTCCCATGCTCTGCCTTGTTACGTGCACAATTCTCACACAACCTTAAGTACTTCTCAGAGTCTTGTTTTACTGTGGGCCACCAGAAATATTTCCCTAGCATTTCTTGCATTTTTCTCAAACCTGCATGCCCTGCCAATGGAGAATTATGGCACCAGTATAATGCTTGCTTCTGTAATTCCTTGGTGGGCAAGTACAGTCTACCCTGATGATAGGGTAAGCCTTCTCGTAGGGTACGTGCGGGATGTGTTTTACACCATTCCTGCAGTTGTCTAACTGGTAAAGCCTTCTTGACCTGCTCAATGATTTTCTGTGTAATAGCCCCGACAATTCTTTCAGGTGAAATAACAGTTTTAATTTCCCCTACTGAATTATCCACATTTTGTTGTCTAGACAAAGCATCCGCTTTTCCATTCTTACTACCTGGTCTGAATGTAACCACAAAGTCAAATTCATTAAAATATTGAGACCAACGTAGTTGCCTAGGGCTTAGTGATTGTGCCGTTGTGAAGTATTGCAAGTTTTTGTGGTCTGTTACCACCACCACCTGATGTCTTGCACCCATCAAATAATGTCTCCATTCCACAAATGCTAATCGAATGGCCAATAATTCTTTATCCGTAATAGAATAGTTTTGTTCACACCCTGACAATTTCTTAGAAAAGAAAGCCACAGGATGCAAAATTCCCTCTTCATCCTTTTGTGATAGAATAGCTCCTACTGCCACATTACTAGCATCAGTTTCCACCTGAAAGGCTCTCTCTAGTTTAGGATGCCTTAACACAGGAGCGGTAGTAAACGCTGTTTTTAGTTGTTGAAATGCTTGCTCTGCCTCCACACTCCATGTAAATCTCACTGGCTTTTTTAGTAGTTGTGTAATTGGACTAACGATCTTGGAGAAATTGCCAATAAAACGTCTGTAGAAATTGGCAAACCCCAAGAAGGATTGTATATCTTTTATACATTGTGGAGAAGGCCAATTCACTACTGCTTGCACCTTCCTTGGGTCCATCACAATCCCGGTGTTTGTCAATATAAAACCCAGAAATTCCACCTGACTTACATGAAATGCGCATTTCTCTGATTTCACACATAATTGATATTCTTGTAACCTTTTCAACACTGCTGTTACATGTTTTACATGTTGTTCTGGGGAATCTGAATAAATCAATATATCATCAATGTACACAATTACAAAGAGATCAATAAACTCATGCAATACTTCTTGCATAAAAAACTGAAAAGCAGCAGGGGCATTACACAAACCAAACGGCATGACAAGATACTCAAATAATCCAAACTTTGTTCTGAATGCTGTCTTCCACTCATCTCCCTCCTTCACCCGTATCAAATGATAGGCTCCCCAATTTGGTATAAATCTTTGCATTCTTTACTTGGTCCAATAGAACCGAAATCATAGGTAAAGGGAATCGATTCTTGATGGTCCCCTTGTTTAATGCCCGATAGTCTATGCATGTGCGTAGCGTCCCTTCCTTTTTAGGGACAAAAAATAATGGAGAAGAAACTGGAGAAGTAGAGTGCCTAATAAATCCTTTAGACAACATTTCATCAAGATACTCTCGTAAGTGTTCATTTTCCTTCTCTGTAAGGGCATATATTCTACTACAAGGTAATTTCGCCCCTTCTTCTAGTTCAATAACACAATCATAGGTCCTATGAGGAGGCAACTGCTCCGCCACTCTTTTGTCAAACACTTTTGCAAATTCCATGTACTGTGAGGGAATTCCTTTTTCCACTGCTCCCACCACTTGGGGCCCTACTACCTTCTCAATTAACAATGCTGTGGGGCCTGTTTCAAGCAGCATGTGTTCTTGACATAGTTGTTCATCAAACCTTACTGTCCGTAGTACCCAATCAATTTGCGGGTTATGTAATCTTAACCATGGCATTCCCAGAATCAACCCAAATTGCGGGGCTGCTATAAGGTCAAAGGTAATTAGTTCTTGATGACCTCCTTCACAAATCATTTCCAATTCCTCAGTCTGTTGTCGTATGGGACCTGATATTAATGTTGAACCATCTACCGATTGGACTCCTTCTACCTGCTGCTTGTCAACTACAGGTAACCCTAACTGAGTAGCCAGGGATATGTCTACAAAGTTACCTGTGGCCCCTGAGTCCACCATCGCCCTAACCTCCTGTTTCGTCAAAGCAAAACATAATGTAACAAGAATGTAAAAATGGGAAGTTGTCCCACCCACCGTGTTTGCAATCCCCCCTGGGGAATCTTACTTCTAATGGGCCTGACACCTGTGTTCCCCTCAAGGCCGGCCCAATTCTTTTCCCGCCTCCTTTGAACTCTTTTCACCACTCTTCTGAGGAGTATTGGGACATGTTCGTATAAAATGCCCTGCTTGCCCACAATACAAACACAACTTATTGGACCTACGTTGTTCCTTTTCTGCCGCCGATAATGGCCCTCTGACACTTCCAATCTGCATTGGTTCTGCTTCACTTGCCCTTCCTCCTCTACTTCTGTCTAGTCGTACAAAAGGTGCTACTTCCGGTCTCTTTTTATCACCTTTCCTTTCATTCATGCGATGATCCAACCTCAGCGCTAAATCTATCATAGCAGTACATGTGCTCGGTTGAGGCTCCACTTGTGCAATGGCATCTTTTAATTCCTCCCGTAATCCTTGGTAAAACAATACTGTTTGTTTGGCTGTTGGCCAGTCTGTCTCTATGACTAGCCTGTTAAACTGAGTTAAATACGTTACTAGGTCCCGCACTCCTTGTTTTAATCCCAACAATTCCTTATCCTGAGCTAGAGATACCTCTAGGCGATCGAATAGCCGGCCAAATTCCGTCAAAAACCCATCCCAGTTCTATAATAGGGGATCATCCTTTTGTACCAAGGGCATTGCCCATGCTGCAGCATCCCCGGTTAAATAGGAAATGACAAAAGCCGTTCTAGCTTGAATAGTCTCGAAGGCCGTAGGTTTACACAGGAAATGTAATCTACACTGTGTAAGGAACATCATGTACTTTCTGGGATCCCCCGAAAAACGCTCGGGGGCTGCCAAGGGGACACTACTGGGAGGGTGGACAATTACCGTGGAATTCTGACTAGAAGAGGCAACTCCCATTGCACCTACCCCCTCCAAAGGAGTTCTCTGAGCAACCAAACTTTGAACTTGAGTCTTCAAATTATCAGCTTCTTGTCTTGTCTGAGCTAATTCTAACTGCATATCTTGTAGGGCCTTTAGCACATCGGCCAAAGGCGGAGGAGTCGCTTCCATTTGGCTTGGGTGGTTTGAGTATCCCAATATGGGGGTGGCTTATTATGTCACAATACACAATGGAGGAGAGGTCGACACTCTCCCCCGAACCACAGAAGCCGACTGAAGTCGACCCTCCCACCGTGGTTGGCACAGGTACCTGATATATATATATAGACAGGACACCACGTGGCAGCCAGTGGGGGGAAGAGGGTTAGGGAGAGGTTGTGGACAGGGTGAGGGGTTTTAGGAACACCGGTTAGAGGGTATAGGAAAACCTAGTTTGGATAGGACTGGGGGAAGTACAGGGAAAAAGCCTACACTTAGTAATACTTATAACATCATACTCTGCAATACTCTGATTACTTGATTTCATATGTGGTATTACTGCCTGTTACCTGATAACCCATACCTTGAGAACATCTTAATACATGTATCTCACACACTGGGGGGATAGGCGCAGGGTCGGGGTATGCTTGATAGGGGCAACTTTTGTTCTTTCCCAGACCCCGACTGCTAGTCAGGTCACTTCCAGGGCAATGATGTACTGCGGAAGGTAAATGATACAGTATTTGTTCTGTTACTTGTTCGCGTCTATTTGCTTGTGAGAACGAGCCTTCAGCGGATCTGCTGTGGGGGGGATGAAGGGGGAAGTGCAGGACTCTCTGTGCGCGGTCAAGTAGGGGCTGAGCTGCAGCGTTTGCACGTAGGCTGTTCTGCTGGGGCCTGGGTTCGTTGTGCTCAAAATGGAGTCTTGGTGTATTACAAAATGACGTCTATGTTATGCTATGCTGTGGGCCGTGCAGCCTCATGTGTCGATCCGCAGCCGCCCTGCCTCCCGGGCCCAGGTGCATGGAGGGCTGCCGATGAGTCATGAGCTGCACAGAGGTGGGCAATGTGGGGGGGGTCCTAAAGACCTGTCCTCCCCTACATTTCCCCCCTTTCGTTATTTAAGTAACAAATATTGTAACTCGCCCAACCTCTGGTGTTCCTTTTCATTGGCTATTGCTTCCACGCCGGTGTTCCCTTTATTGGCATCCATGCTCTGCACACCGCTCGAAGGCTTCCCCCCTTCCCCCCTTCCCCCCTTCTAGCATACTCATTCGGGGTACAGGATATATATATATATTCCCATCCCCTTCTAGGTCCACACATACTTCCTCATACCATTCCCGTTTGTCACAATACACAATGGAGGAGAGGTCGACACTCTCCCCCGAACCACAGAAGCCGAATGAAGTCGACCCTCCCACCGTGGTTGGCACAGGTACCTGATATATATATATAGACAGGACACCACGTGGCAGCCAGTGGGGGGAAGAGGGTTAGGGAGAGGTTGTGGACAGGGTGAGGGGTTTTAGGAACACCGGATAGAGGGTATAGGAAAACCTAGTTTGGATAGGACTGGGGGGAAGTACAGGGAAAAAGCCTACACTTAGTAATACTTATAACATCATACTCTGCAATACTCTTGATTACTTGATTTCATATGTGGTATTACTGCCTGTTACCTGATAACCCATACGTTGAGAACATCTTAATACATGTATCTCACACACTGTATGTCATTGACATGAAACAACAAAGCATGATTAGCAGATGAAACATACGATGGGAATCCTCCCAAGATGAAGACATGACACATGGCCCCTTGGGCTGGTATATGCAACACTTATAGCAACTAACAATTACAACAAGCACGACAATAATTAAACGTGTAGAACATAAAGATTTGTCGAATGCTTCCTTGCAACAGAACAGAAAAATGTGCACAGTCTCTCAACGCCGAGTACTTCTATGAGCATGCTCGTAATCACATGTGCATTTCATTAATGACCAATAAACCCTTTCCGCACTTATCTTGTGTCCGGGAAGCTCCTGAGCCTTCCCGGACGTTGAATGCTGTCGCCCGTAGCAGCCGTGAAGATCACTCCTCTCCCCGCTGCAAAGTGCTCACGCCCGCCGCCTCCGTGTTCCTGCCAATTTCATAGCGGGCGGCTCCTGACTTCTCCGAATGCTGCTCCGACCGACGCAGCTTCGACCTCCAAACAAAATAAGCCACACCTGCCGCGCGGCGTGGGCCGCTCATAAACCGTTAGCAGTCATGATCAGCTGGCCCCACGCGCGCACGGCAGTAAACTACCCAGCCTCCCAAGTACTGCTGGGAATTGTAGTTTTGTTGGACTTTTCAGTGTTTTAGCCCTCTGAGCCCAGTGTACACATGCTTGCCCTTATTCCTGACACCGTTCCAGCGGTACTTTTATGGTTGTGTGGTATAACCTGTCCACTATGTCCCCATCATAGTATAATGCCGCCAGTCTATATTTGGGTTCAGGATCCTCAGCTGTTTGTACTTGTGCCTCCTGCATAATTTGTGCTGTGCCTCTAGTGTTGCCCATTGTCACCATCATCATTGCGCCGTTAGGCACTGCGTTTGCGCAGCACCGAAGACCTAGCTGGCACACACAAAAAATCAGGAGAAGAAATACGATGATGGTATCAGCATTTTGATAGTCAATCCTAGCCAGGATGATACCCAGGAAAAAAATGTTATCGAACCAAGAGGTCGGGTCCACTCCACCTTCTTTCTTCATCCGCTCTCCCAAATTGTGCACTGCCGCGATGACATGTGACAGCGTGCCATTATCCGCGTCTTCAAAAGGCACGAATGTACAGCATGCGCTCCCGATTTTTTGGCAAACGCCTCCATCCATCGCCGTTAACAGGTCTAGGACATACCTGTTCTGCATTGTCATTAGCTTTAAGGCCCTTAGCCAGTTGGATCAACTCCCAGCACGTTATTTGCAGCCATTTTGCATTGGCTCGCGCCTGGATACTCGGGACGAGGGAGGCAAAGAATGTTTCAGCGGAGTTGAACAGCCGGTACTTGTCATGAATCTGTGCCAAAAGGTCTGAGGAGGCTTTGGATATGTAGTTGGACGATCTACGCTTTTGTGAGATCACACTTCGTGCATGGTCCGCGGACAGGGCATACTGTGGTGGTTCTTCTGTTGGTTGCAGATTTTCTGGGTGACGGACGTCTTGCCATCCTTTTCCTTCTTCAATGTGACTCTCCGGAATCACCATCAAGGCCGAATGCAGTGTCGCCAGAGAACATGTGCCCCTCCAGGATTGTGGGAGGTGCAAGTATGCCTGTTTACCGCAGACCCAGTAAGTGTCCATAAGCGCTGCTGTTCCTTTCTTCATGTCTGGGATAATGAGTGTTCGATTGCAGTTCTTATTTGTGCCCATGTTGTTTTTCCCTTCACCATGGAAGCATAGTTTGTAAGTTATTTCTTTTTGTAGTTTGAACGGTTTTTCTATGGCTGTCACCCATGTTAGCTTTGTGATATGCTCCGTCCAAACAGATGTGCAGGTTTTCTCGATCCATTGTAGTTTCTCTCCTGGCAATCCTCGTAGTGCTTCTGCTTTGCATGTTATTACTTCATCTTTCCACTTATTTTCTGAAAACAATGTTTCTTTAATCGCGAAAAAAAAGGTTCTTTCAAACATATCACTCCTTTGGCTCGCGAGTAGCAAGTTTTTTCGTTTTGCAGCATTTCAAAAGATGCTGTGTGTGCCTGGAAGGTGTTCTTAATTCTACATAGGGTGAGATGAAGGATACACTGGGCGTCTGCAAGAGACAGTTCTTGAGGCAGTAGTACCTTAGGCGTGCCTGGGGCATGGGGAATCAAGGAACATATGTAATAACTCTCATTAGTTGTCTGTTTTGCTGTGGAACTCATATCCGCATACTATTTATTTGACCGATGTGGATGTCTAGGGTCTTCTATTGTGTCTATCCCCAAGCCGGAATACTCGTCATACTTTTTCTTCCCCACCTCCCTTCTCCTCCTGCTTCTTTTAAGGTAGTTTTTCGCATTTCTCTGGCTGCTTGTAGTACCGTGCCCTCTTTATCCACCCCACCCTTTTTCCCATTCATAATATAGGGCCATAAACCTTTCAGCCATCTCTGCATTTTCTTCCTTCCTACTCGTGGGGGATTCGGCTTCTGTGGACGGGTTTACTGTTGGTGTGGGCGGGGTTAGAGTAGTATCATATAACCATGATATAACAGAAGGATTACGATCATTTAAACCATATACACTATATTCAGAGGCATTGTATTGGGAAGTTGGGCGTTGGGCGTGGGGCCAGGCTATTGCTGGTCTCGTTTGGGTGCTGTGCATGGTCTGGGTGCGTGTCATAACCCCATATAAGTTGAAAGCCATCCCATATTAAATAGGCACCTTCTTTGAACATCTTTGTTCTATTTCCCATGTTAGTTCCATTCCATCCCCCCTCATTCATATCGATAGATATGAATGTAATGACCCAATAGAAAATTAGTCCAAACATCATTGTAAAAAATATAATTGCGCACATAAACAGGCCACATTCATATGAATATCTACGCAAATCAAAATTCACGTTGCCATTTCTGTCTGCCCTAACATTGTTCGCTGCGGGCGGCCCGATCATTGCCATGGTTTCTCCTACACATTAAAACATAAAAGTGCATTAAGCATCCCCACATAGTAATTGTTACTTTCATTTGAGGCAGTGAGAGTGACGGAGAAAAACATCTTTATCGCATTTTCAAAATTATATACATTTCACATTGTACAGTTATTTCATCTAGTTATTTCTTTTTAACTTGTACCACTATCTAGTGATAGGATGCAGCTACATCTTTTTTCTTCATTTATTCTGACACTTCTTCCTCTTGTACTCCTTTTGCCTGTCATTGTGTGACATTATCATAGGCCTTTCGTACGTCTGTTAAATGTATCCAATATCTCAGGCCCTTAACTTTCACCGCCGTTGGTGTGCAATACACTACCTCGTATGGGCCATGAAATCGTGGGGCATTCCACCACCTACGTACAAAACTCCTTACATACACCATCTCCCCTGGCATTAACTGTCCCTTTGGGCTCTCTCCTGGGAGCGTAATGTTTTCACTTCCTTCCTCAGGTATGAACAGTGGTGCGAGCTGTTTTGCTATCATAAGAGCTGCTTTTGTAAGTTTTGTCAAGTACTCATTAAACTCTCTCCTAGGACAGTGGCGCTTCTGTGGGCGTCTGAATGTCTGCGGAGTAGGGAGTGTGCTGTGTGCATGCGCCTTCCTGTTACAATTTTGTATGGTGAACAGTGCACCCAGTGTTTCTTGAGGGAGCAACACAATTTCGACAACCTCCCTTTCAGGAGGCCGTTAATCTTCTCAACTACGCCATTACTTTGCGGGTGATAAATCAAGCATAGTTTATGTTTAATCCCTAACAATGCTGTTACTTCTCTGAAGAGCTCATTGATGAAATGTGTGCCATTATCCGAGCGAATTACGTTGCAAATTCTCCAGCGTGGGAATACTTCCCTCACCAAGAACTTTGCAGCACATTTGGCATCCGGATGTGCACAAGGCCCTGCCTCAACCCATCGTGAAAATGGACAAACCACTACTATTATGTAGCGGAACCCATTGCACCTCTCTCCCATGTCTGCATAATCAATATGCAGCTCTCTGAAGGGGCTTGTTGGTTTTGGTATTGTTCCTTGTGATGTCCTTAGTGTCATTCCTGAATTATATATCTGGCATGTGGTGCATTCCATTGCCATTTTTGAAAGATGCTCCTGCAAACCTGGAAAAAACTATTCTCCTGAATTTCTGTGGCGATGTGTTGTTTCGCATTATGTGCTGGGAAGTGCAGTTGTTGGAAAGCTATTTCTAGTAATTTCATCAGCATCACTAACTTACCTGTGCTGAGCTGACGCCATAGGAAGTCTGTTGCTGACTGGCTACACCCCCTTTTTTCCCATAATTATTTTTCCTCCTTTGTTGCTCCGTCTTGCAGCTCCAATATTTGCGACACAGGAATGGCATTATACCCATCGGCGAGGTCCTCTTCTACATGTTTTTGTATCAGGTACTCACCTGTTCTTTCTTTCATTAAGTATGAGGCTTCCTTGGTGGTAGCATGCGCTGCCGCGTTTCCCAAAGAGAGAAAATCTGTGTTGTTTGTATGGGGCTGGCACTTCAATATGGCTACCATAGTCGGGTCTTTCAATGCCTCTATCAGTTCTTTTAGGAGCTCAGCGTGCTGTAGAGGGGATCCATCTTCCCTATGGAACCCTCTCCGTCCCCATCTTGCCAATCCCCCATGCACTGTAGTCATGTAAGCTGAATCTGTGTAAATTGTAACCACACACCCCTTTGCTGCATGCAGTGCTTCAATGAGTGCTATTAATTCCGCAGCTTGTGCAGAGTAATGGGCAGGTAGGCGCTGCTGTATTAGCACCTCGTACTCCTCTTCTTCCAACCTTACAACAGCTTTTCCCATGTGCTTCTCTCCTGTCTCTGAATTTATTGATGCTGACCCGTCCCCTTAATTTAGTGCATTTTCACTTACCATGGTGGTTTCTCCCTCCTCGCCCCTGTATGTGGCACAATCGTGCGCTTGCATGTCATCCACTGAGCATGGTTCTGTAATGAACCTTGCAGGGTTTACTGTTTTACATCTCACTATGTGTATGTTTGCGCTGGACAGAATTATTTCATACGCTGTGGCCCTCTGCGTCGTGAGTGTACTTTCTGATCTTTCCAGGATTACGAATAGGTAATGTTCACGAACAGGGTCACAGAACATCCCATCACTATTGTTGCATTTATTTCAATGGCGAACGCTGCGGCTGCGAGAGATTGCTCGCACGCGAAGTGTCCCTGCATTACTGCGTCCAGCGTGCCATTATAGTAGGCCAGGGGCTTGTGTCCCAGAGATGTCTTTTGTGTCAGTACTGCTGTCATGAGGGACCCCTTGCAATGTGAGAACAGATGGAACTTGCGCTCATAATCTGGGTTCGCGAGTACTGGTGCGCTTGAAATTAGTCCCTTGAGTGATATAAAGGCATCATCTAGTTCTGCCGACCATTGTATTTCTGTATTTTCTCTTTGAGCTTCTTTGAGTCCCTGCAGTAATGGCTTTGTGTACGCTGCATAATCTAATCTCCATGCTCAGCAGTAATTACACATGCTGAGAAACTTTTGCATTTCCTTCACTGTTTTTGGCCTGTCTACCGCTGTAATGGCAGCTACCCTGTCTGGTATGATTCTTTTACCGTCTTTTGAAAATAGCTGTCCCAAGTACAACACTTCTCGCTGACAATATTTTAACTTTCCTTTGTCTACCTTGTAACCTTTGTGGGCCAGCAATGTCAAGAGAGTGATAGAATCTTTTCTGCACTTGTCCTCATTTTTTCCACAGATTAGCAAATCGTCTACATATTGAATAATTGTGCTGTCTGTTGTCACATTTCCTAGATCTTCATGTAGAATTCTATTGAATATGCTTGGACTTTCGCAGTACCCCTGGGGTAGTCTGCAGTGTTCGTACCTTTTTCCTCCCAATGTGAATGCTGTTAGATGTCTGCACTCTTCTGCAAGTGGTACTGAGAAAAATGCATTTTAGTCCACTACTGTGAAGTAAGACACATCTTTCGGGATGCTGCATAGGATGGATGCAGGATTAGGGACCAAGGGGAACTCTTTTTGAATGACGTCATTGAGTGGGCGTAGATCTTGGATCATCCTCCAAGCCCCTCACTTTGCTTTTTTGATGGGGTAGATGCAGGTATTGCATGGCGAGTTTGAGGGCATTATCATTCCCTGTGCTAATAATGCGCTGATTGTTTCCTTTATCCCTTCTTCTGCTTCCCGGGACAGGGGGTACTGTTTTACCCTGGGCAGTGTGGCTCCTTGTTTGAGTTTTATTTTAACTGGTGTCACCCCATGCAACAGTCCCACATCATGGGGGCCGATGGTCCACAGGTCGCCCGGCACCGACTGCATGTCATCATCAAAGCATGAAGGTGGTGCTCCTACCACTGCCATTAGTTGCACTGGCGCTTGTCTTGTCTGTATCATGATATCACAGGGGATTGCTATCTCCATTATTTCACCATCGCTATCGGAATCTGTGAAGAGGTCCTCATCTGATAAGTCTTGCAGTGCAATGTCAGCATTGATGCACAACACTGTGTGCCACTCGCAGCCGTGTATGTCCATTGCAATTACTGCTATTCTTTGTGCTGAGACCTGAACTGCATGTAAATCTAATGACATCACTGTTCCGGGCACTATCTCCGGGCGTGCTATGGGGCGGAAAACAAACTCTGCAGGCACCCTCCACTCTAGGCGCTTCATTCTGGGACCACCCGTGCCAATGTTTTTAGCCCCTGGATGAACATGTCTGGGTCCACTGGTATACCGCGCACTTCTGCTCGCGCGTGCACTACCAGCATTACTCTCATGGGGCAAATTCCTGGTGTTGAGCAAACTATTCCTCTCTCCGTAAAGGATATGGTCATGTTAAGCTTGCTGAGGAGATCCCTTCCCAATAAGTTAATCGGGGATTGTTCATAGTACAATGTGCTCTTACTGATTTACCCCCCACTGTCACATTCAATTATTCTGTGTAAGGAACTTCGACCACCGCCCCAGAGAACCCCTGCGTCTCCAATTTACGATTCGATAGCGAAAACCTGCCCTCACATAGACATGATTTTTCGGCTCCCGAATGCACCATAAAAATGAATTGTTTGTTCCCTATCTCCGCCCCTATCAATGGTTCCTCAGCTGCATCGAGGGTCGTCGATAGTACTGACGCAAGTGCTCTCTGTGGGCTGTCCTATGCTGGGTGTCTCGTGGTCCCCCCTTTGCTGAAAACATTTCCTGATACCACCGCCACTCCCCCATATGGTGCAGGTGCACCTTTTGCTGTCGTGGCAAAGGGGTTTCCCTGCGTGTATGGCATGTGTTTGTGGCACTGCGGGTGTTGTTGGATGTTGTGTGGTTGTTCTCTGTGTTGTTCTGGGCACCTTTGCTCCTGCTGTCCCTGCCCCCCTCCCATTGGTAACCCGTATGGGCTCCCTGGGTGCGGGTGTCCATATTGCTGTTCATCTTGGTAATTATTGTGTGGCCTGCTCCTACTTCTCGTGAAAAGTGTCCCCATCTCCCACAGTTCCAACAATTCCCTTGTCCTCCTCTAGGTCCTTGCCCCCATACCCGCCATTTCCTCCATACCCCGGACCACCGCCTCTGCGCCCTCTGTACCCACCTCTTCCTCCCCGGGGGCTCCACACTTGCCACTGCAGTCCTCCGTACTGCTCATGTCCATTCCACTGTGCCTGCCCATTTCCAGCCCAATTGGCTGCCATCCTCCCTTGTATCACTACTGTTCCCCTCCTCCTCTGCATCCCTATCTGTGGGGAGTGCTGCTACAGCTGCGGCGACCTTCACCAGTTTCATCTGTATTAACTTTGCCTCATCTGCCAACCTTTTCTGTGCTATCTCTTTCTCTCTTTCTTTGATAGTCTTGCAGTGTTGTACTATTATACTTTGAATTTCAGGCCAGCCTTTCGCTTCAATCCCTGCTATTTTGTGGAGTGCTTTCTGAATTTCTTGTGGGAGCCCTCGTTTTATTATAAAGTAAAATAGGGATGTTGATCCCAGGCCGTACCCGTCTCCGCATCTCCTGCACCCGTAAAATGAAATCCATAGCATCTTCCCCATCATTCATTGTACACTGCATTACTGACTGTAACTCAGGGGTGTCTGGGAAGGTGTCCCTCAAGGCATCCCAGATTCTCACAGGTACTGTATTAAAGGAGGCTCCATCATGACGGTCACAATCTAATGTTATTCCCGGAAAGCCAGCCTTTGCCCAGACCCTGTCGGCTTGGTCACCCACTGCCGATACCAACAGGCTTTTAACATCACCCACTGCTAATGGCACCCCTGCTGTATGCTTCTCAAATGCATATATCCACTTACTTGCTCCTCCCGACAGCTGGGGTAATGATTTTAATAGGTTTGCCTTATCCATCTGAGCCCAGGGTATGTAATTTGGCCTCCCACCTCCTCTGTGTATCAGTGGAAGCTGCAGTTTAGTCTTGGTTCCTTTCCCAATACTCACCTTCGATCCCTTTCTCCCTAACGTAGCCATTTTTCCCATTCTGTTTCGTAGCCTCCCAGTCCACTCTTCTTCCATGGCCCTCTCCAGAGGTGTCTCATCCAACCTTTGCGACATCCTCCCAGCTGCATCCCCTAATCTCCCAGCTTCCAGCTCATCATCCTCTATGTCACACCACAACTCTTTCATTCCCCCAGTGGCCATTTCTCCTTCCTCTGTGTTTTCTCTGAGTGCATGGGGTTCCAATTCTATTATTCTAGTTGGCTCTTCCTGTATTCAGAATAGTATCTCCCCCTTCTTCCACCCTTCCTCTGAGGGCCTGTCAAGTGCTTGTGTCCATGGCGTTTGCTCTGTTCTTGACATGTTTGTCCCGCCTTGTTCACATATGTTTCGTATTCTAGATGGCTCACTTTGTGCCATTGAGAGTCGGGAGTCTAAGTCTTCTGTTAATTTCTCAATATCTACTGTGGGAGTACTTACCTGCCCGCTAGTCCTGGGGCACTCATATGGTGGTGGTGGTGCAGTTGGTTGTGCGGTAGCTGCGGGGGTAGATGTGGACACATACACGGGATCACTCTACCCCTCAGCTGGCACTGGCTTGTTTAGGAGCGGGTACAACCTTGTTACCTCTATTGACCCTTCTTTTCCTCTACCCTCACCTTCGTTTGCTGCCAGGGGAGTGACCGTAGTAGCGGGCTGTTCTGGCGCTGTCTTTCTTTTTGAGAGGGGGCACCTCATCAAACAGTCTCCGCAAATCTAGTATCTCTCTCCTATTATGGAATTGTTTTCCCTTAAATGTAATGAATATGTATGTGTCTATCATGTCCAGGACACTTTTATCAAACGATCCTCCTTGGGGCCATACCTGGGGTAGCCCTTCTCCCTTCAATTCTGTGACGCATTGTTCATGGTACTTGGTTATGCTTTCTGCATAGCCTGGTAGATTTTTACAAATGTGGGCCAGGGGTGTTTCCGCCCCCATGTTATTCCCTCGTTGTTCACCCTCCTGTGTTACCTGTCACTGTCTCTGTGGCTCACGTGTGTGTGAGTTTTAGCACTGAAAATTCTGAAACACTAATTTTTCTGCACAATACTTCTACCCTTGACCTTACCGGGTCACACTTACAATGACCGCTTCACAAAGACTTTTGTTATCATTAACTTAACATTATTACTTTGCAGTACAATCTTTTCAATGTACAAAGCATAGCATATTCAACACAAAACACATCCAACAAACATTTAACGTACAACACATAACAAAGACCCTCTGTCCCTCGCCCAGTTTTTTTCTTCAACCCTTGAATTTTATGTAATAATCTCTAATACTATTTCGCCCAGAATAAGAAAAAAGAAAGTGTTATCTAATCTATGCACCTTGTCTCTCTCTACTCAGACACCTTGATTTCTATACTCCACTGTTTTACTTATTCCCAGTACTAGTCAAGATGGCACTATGCAGCGCCGCCTTCTACCCCCTTGCAGATCTAGGTTCCCATCTTTTCACCTTATTATCCTAATGGCCATATGCAGAGAAAAAGAATAGCATTAATGTATTACAGTGCTAATGCTATTTACCCCTAAGAAAAATCCCCTCTTTTTCCTCACTTGACCTCTTACACTCTGGTCTCTATCCCCCTCCTTTTATTCTCACTCGCACTTAATACTCACGTGCCCATCTTGATCCGAGACTCTCCGGCCCCGGTCCGTCCCGGCGGAGCTGCCTCACACTCAATGGCTGCCCCTGGCAAGCGGTACTAAGGGTTTTTTGGAGCGGGACCCGTACCCTTTCGCCCTAATGTGTGCGCACATCTAAGTGTACCAGTTGCCGTAGGGGGGGCAGCTCTCTTGAACGGGCGCGCCGTCAATACGGCCGGGGCCGTCTCGTGCCAAAAGGGGACAATAATGACGAATCATGTCTTCGGGGTCACCACTGAAAGTAAGCGTCCCCCAATAAGGCTGCTAGCCCCCAGCCCCAAAAAATGAGAGGCATTAAAGGACACAGCCCAGGAGGGAATGAGACCAGGACCAAGTGCGGGTGAAGTTAAAAGGTTTTATCTAAATCAATATAGGGCATGCAAAGGACTCTGCAAACTCATGCATGAGCTAAGCTATAGGGGCCACATAGTCTTTGGGATTGGATGGCGACGTCTGGCTACTAATGTAGTATATGTCCTTGGTGGTAATACACGTGGTGGCATCACGGATTGTTTGGGTCAGCTGGGCTCATCGGGGTGGATCTGCAGGGCACTGGCTGTCGACGAAGATTCATCACTTTGGCTCTAGACACTTGCCCTTGTGGCCATTCAAACACATTCATCACACTCCTCTATGTCAAGTTGTTATGTAAAACTTCTAACACTTCAATCTAGTACCTGGGTGGGGACACAGGAGAGCAGCATGCAATAAGAGACTTCCTCCACACATCATCGTAAAGTTGTCATTAACAAAGGGTCCAGTCTCCTGGGTCCAGGTGTCTTATGGGGCACTGGTCAAGCTTCCTTCATCATTTTATCCTGTTAGATGCAGTAAATTATGGCTATGGGCGATGTTTGCACAAGGACGGAGACCTGTCTTTGTGTCTGTTGAATTTGGGGTGAACTGGAATACCATTTGGTTAGAGGGGTCACAAAGCTGGCACCTCAAAGGCGACGGGATTTAGGACCAGGCCGCTCATAAGTCACTTGGCTTGACCATGGCTGTTTTACACAGTGGTTGAATGGCGGCCTCTGACACAGGGGAGGTAAATACTTGAAGCGGGTCCAGCCCGAATGTGGGGAGGTGAGGCTGTGCTGTTCGAACACCAGCAAGCCCTGGCGGGCCTTGGCGGCCAGGAGGTGGAGATGGCCTTGTAACTTTGGTAAATTATACATTTCTGCCGTTTCCTAAGCTTACATTACTAGGTTCATAACAGTGAAGGTTTTTCATTGGCACATACTTTACATATTGTTAGCCGGCTTTATACTTGTAATCCAGGGGAAAGGTAAACATGAGGTAGCGGCAGGTTGGGTTGTGGACTCGGTAGCAAGAAGGCAATGTGTTTAATCTATCATTTTGATTGCAATAGGAAACTGGCTCGATGCCCTAGGTGGCTTACATGTAATACAACATATTTCATCACATCATACAAAAGCATTTTATATATTGCTTTTCCATTAACCTTTTTACAATAGCAGCAAACATTAGTTGGTACAAAGCATATCTTCGAGTGGTCGTACACTGGGCCTCAGGATGGGAAGGTGTCACGAGGAGTGGGCGGGGAGATCACCTCGCAGTAATACGAATGGCTTGCAGTGTACGTTTTACCACTGTCCAACACAGATCCGTTCAGCATACTTGGTTAACGCTTCATTTGGGATAACGAGCCTGGGGGTCATGAGCACCATACATCACAAGTGCAGGGGGTTAGGCGCAGGGTCGGTGTATGCTTGATAGGGGCAACTTTTGTTCTTTCCCAGACCCCGACTGCTAGTCAGGTCACTTCTAGGGCAATTCAACAAAGGTAGCAGGTGCCCCTCTCTCGGAAGAACAAGGCATGATAACCTGTTCAGTGGTTGTTAAACACATTGAGAGTTCGCAGCCATCTGCTTTTTGCTCACTGTACTTTTCATAGATGGGAAATATCCATGTGCATATCTTCTTTGTCCCACCCACATGGGCAGTCCAGCACCAAAATGCTATAGCAATTCCTCTCTGAACAAGAGTACCACCAGCAACCCCATACACATGTTTCAGCCTTGTTGGGCATCATCAGTGAGGTGAAGCTGAGCCTCTCTAAGCACAGTGAGCAGGGAGTCCACGTCTGGTTCTAGGGCAGTGATGTACTGCGGAAGGTAAATGATAGTGTTTGTTCTGTTACTTGTTCGCGTCTATTTGCTTGTGAGAACGAGCCTTCAGCGGATCTGCCATGGGGGGGAGAAGGGGGAAGTGCAGGACTCTCTCTGCGCGGTCAAGTAGGGGCTGAGCTGCAGCGTTTGCACGTAGGCTGTTCTGCTGGGTCCTGGGTTCGTTGTGCTCAAAATGGAGTCTTGGTGTATTACAAAATGGCGTCTCTGTTATGCTATGCTGTAGGCCGTGCGGCCTCACATGTCGATCCGCAACCGCCCTGCCTCCCGGGCCCAGGTGCATGGAGGGCTGCCCACGAGTCATGAACCGCACGCAGGTGGGCAATGTGGGGGGAGCTTTGTCCTAAAGACCTGTCCTCCCATACACAAGTTTAGGTTTTGTAACTGCCCTCTTGGATTTCTTCATGCTCCACTGGATCAGTAGTAGACGTCTGCAGGTTTCATAATTGAGGGGAGCTGGGAGCTATTTAGCTCCTGCCTGTAGCCTAGAAGAGCCAAATTAGCTCGTCACCAGCAGCTACTTTTGGCTCCCCAGTCCACTGATTCCAAACAAACACAACGATGTGAATTTAACTTTGCGCGTATAGAGACAATCTATAAATATACAGTAGGGCACATCTGTTCAACATTTAAAGAATAAGGGGTAACAAATAATGGACACAATTGTATGTTTCTATCTTCTGTGGGAATTAGATTTGCGAAATGCTATGTACTAGCTCCTCGTTTCCCATTAGTAGTTCCTGGATACCCCGGAGTTGCTTTTAGCTCCTGCTTCTCCAGTGGTAGCTCCTGGTCACTGGTTAATGCTGGATACCCAGGAGTTCCTTTTAGCTCCTGCTTCTCCAGTGGTAGCTCCTGGTCACCGGTTAATGCTGGATACCCAGGAGCTGCTTTTAGCTCCTGCTTCTCCAGTGGTAGCTCCTGGTCACTGGTTAATGCTGGATACCCAGGAGTAGCTTTTAGCGCCTGCTTCTCCAGTGGTACCTCCTGTCACTAGTTAATGCTGGATACCCAGGAGTTGCTTTTAGCATCTGATTCTCCAGTGGTAGCACCTGGTCACTGGTTAATGCTGGATACCCAGGGGTAGCTTTGAGCTCCTGCTTCTACAGTGGTAGCACCTGGCACTGTTAATGCTGGATACCCAGTAGTAGCTTTTAGCTCCTGCTTCTCCAGTGGCAGCTCCTGGTCACTGGTTAATGCTGGATACCATGGAGTAGCTTTTAGCTCCTGCTTCTCCAGTGGTAGCTCCTGGTCAGTGGTGAATGCTAGATACCCAAGAGTTGCTTTTAGCTCCTGCTTCTCCAGTGGTAGCGCCTGTTCACTGGTCAATGCTGGATACCCAGGAGTTGCTTTTAGCTCCTGCTTCTCCAGTGCTAGCTCCTGGTCACTGGTTAATGCTGGATACCCAGGAGCTGCTTTTAGCTCCTGCTTCTCCAGTGGTAGCTCCTGGTCACTGGTTAATGCTGGATACCCAGGAGTAGCTTTTAGCTCCTGCTTCTCCAGTGGTAGCACCTGGTCACTGGTTAATGCTGGATACCCAGGAGCTGCTTTTAGCTCCTGCTTCTCCAGTGGTAGCTCCTGGTCACTGGTTAATGCTGGATACCCAGGAGTAGCTTTTAGCTCCTGCTTCTCCAGTGGTAGCACCTGGTCACTGGTTAATGCTGGATACCCAGGAGTTGCTTTTAGCTCCTGCTTCTCCAGTGCTAGCTCCTGGTCACTGGTTAATGCTGGATACCCAGGAGCTGCTTTTAGCTCCTGCTTCTCCAGTGGTAGCTCCTGGTCACTGGTTAATGCTGGATACCCAGGAGAAGCTTTTAGCTCCTGCTTCTCCAGTGGCAGCTCCTGGTCAGTGGTTAATGCTGGATACCCAGGAGGTGCTTTTAGCTCCTGCTTCTCCAGTGGTAACTCATGGTCAGTGGTTAATGCTGGATACCAAGGAGTTGCTTTCAGCTCAGGCTTCTCCAGTGGTAACCCCTGGTCAGTGGTTAATGCTGGATACCCAGGAGTAGCTTTTAGCTCCTGCTTCTCCAGTTGTAGGTCCTGGCCACAGGTGAGTGCTGGATACCCATGAGTTGCTTTTAGCTCCTGCTTCTCCAGTGGTAGCTCCTGGTCAATGCAGGATACCCAGGAGTAGCTTTTAGCTCCTGCTTCTCCAGTGGTAGCTCCTGGTCACTGGTTTATGCTGGATACCCAGGAGTTGCTTTTAGTTTCTACTTCTCCAGTGGTAGCTCCTGGTCACTGGTGAATGCTGTATACCGAGGAGTTGCTTTTAGCTCCTGCTTCTCCAGTAGTAGCTCCTGGTCACTGGTTTATGCTGGATACCCAAGAGTTTCTTTTAGCTCCTGCGTCTCCAGTGTTAGCTCCTGGTCACTGTTCATGTTGGATACCCAGGAGCTGCTTTTATCTCCTGCTTCTCCAGTGGTAGCTCCTGGTCACTGGTTTATGCTGGATACCCAGGAGGTGCTTTTAGCTCCTGCTTATCCAGTGGTAGCTCCTGGTCACTGGTTAATGCTGGATACCCAGGAGTAGCTTTTAGCTCCTGCTTCTCCAGTGGTAGCTCCTGGTCACTGGTTAATGCTGGATACCCAGGAGTAGCTTTTAGCTCCTGCTTCTCCAGTGGTAGCTCCTGGCCACTGGTTTATTCTGGATACCCAGGAGTAGCTTTTAGCTCCTGCTTCTCCAGTGGTAGCTCCTGGTCACTGGTTTATTCTGGATACCCAGGAGTTGCTTTTAGCTCCTGCTTCTCCAGTGGTAGCTCCTGGTCACTGGTTAATGCTGGATATCCAGGATTTGCTTTTAGCTCCTGCTTCTCCAGTGGCAGCTCCTGGACACTGGTTAATGCTGGATACCCAGGATTTGCATTTAGCTCTTGCTTCTCCAGTGGTAGCTCCTGGACACTGGTTAACGCTGGATACCCTGGAGCTCCTTTTAGCTCCTGCTTCTCCAGTGGCAGCTCCTGGTCACTGGTTAATGCTGGATACCCAGGAGTTTCTTTTAGCTCCTACTTCTCCGGTGATAGCTCCTGGTCACTGGTTGACGCTGAATACCCAGGAGCTGCTTTTAGCTCCGGCTTCCCCAGTGGTAGTTCCTGGTCACTGGTTAATGCTGGATACCCAGGAGTTTCTTTTAGCTCCTAGTTCCCCAGTGGTAGCTCCTGGTCACTGGTTAATGCTGGATTACCTAGGAGTTGCTTTTAGCTCCTGCCTCTCCAGTGGTACCTCCTGGTCACTGGTGAATGCTGGATACCCAGGAGGTGCTTTTAGCTCCTGCTTCTCCAGTGGTAGCACCTGGCACTGTTAATGCTGGATACCCAGGAGTAGCTTTTAGCTCCTGCTTCTCTAGTGGCAGCTCCTGGTCACTGGTTAATGCTGGATACCCAGGAGTAGCTTTTAGCTCCTGCTTCTCCAGTGGCAGCTCATGGTCAGTGGTTAATGCTGGATACCCAGGAGGTGCTTTTAGCTCCTGCTTCTCCAGTGGTAACTCATGGTCAGTGGTTAATGCTGGATACCCAGGAGTTGCTTTTAGCTCAGGCTTCTCCAGTGGTAACCCCTGGTCAGTGGTTAATGCTGGATACCCAGGAGTTGCTTTTAGCTCCTGCTTCTCCAGTGGTAGCTCCTGGTCAATGCAGGATACCCAGGAGTAGCTTTTAGCTCCTGCTTCTCCAGTGGTAGCTCCTGGTCACTGGTTTATGCTGGATACCCAGGAGTTGCTTTTAGCTCCTACTTCTCCAGTGGTAGCTCCTGGTCACTGGTGAATGCTGTATACCGAGGAGTTGCTTTTAGTTCCTGCTTCTCCAGTGGTAGCTCCTGGTCACTGGTTAATGCTGGATACCCAGGAGTTTCTTTTAGCTCCTGCTTCTCCAGTGATAGCTCCTGGTCACTGGTTAATGCTGGATACCCAGGAGCTGCTTTTAGCTCCTGCTTCTCCAGTGGTACCTCCTGTCACTAGTTAATGCTGGATACCCAGGAGTTGCTTTTAGCATCTGCTTCTCCAGTGGTAGCACCTGGTCACTGGTTAATGCTGGATACCCAGGAGTAGCTTTGAGCTCCTGCTTCTACAGTGGTAGCACCTGGCACTGTTAATGCTGGATACCCAGTAGTAGCTTTTAGCTCCTGCTTCTCCAGTGGCAGCTCCTGGTCACTGGTTAATGCTGGATACCCAGGAGTAGCTTTTAGCTCCTGCTTCTCCAGTGGTACCTCCTGTCACTAGTTAATGCTGGATACCCAGGAGTTGCTTTTAGCATCTGCTTCTCCAGTGGTAGCTCCTGGTCAGTGGTGAATGCTAGATACCCAAGAGTTGCTTTTAGCTCCTGCTTCTCCAGTGGTAGCGCCTGTTCACTGGTCAATGCTGGATACCCAGGAGTTGCTTTTAGCTCCTGCTTCTCCAGTGCTAACTCCTGGTCACTGGTTAATGCTGGATACCCAGGAGTTCCTTTTAGCTTCTGCTTCTCCAGTGATAGCTTCTGGTCACTGGTTAATGCTGGATACCCAGGAGCTGCTTTTAGCTCCTGCTTCTCCAGTGGTAGCTCCTGGTCACTGGTTAATGCTGGATACCCAGGAGTAGCTTTTAGCTCCTGCTTCTCCAGTGGTACCTCCCGTCACTAGTTAATGCTGGATACCCAGGAGTTGCTTTTAGCATCTGCTTCTCCAGTGGTAGCACCTGGTCACTGGTTAATGCTGGATACCCAGGAGTAGATTTGAGCTCCTGCTTCTACAGTGGTAGCACCTGGCACTGTTAATGCTGGATACCCAGGAGTAGCTTTTAGCTCCTGCTTCTCTAGTGGCAGCTCCTGGTCACTGGTTAATGCTGGATACCCAGGAGTAGCTTTTAGCTCCTGCTTCTACAGTGGCAGCTCCTGGTCAGTGGTTAATGCTGGATACCCAGGAGGTGCTTTTAGCTCCTGCTTCTCCAGTGGTAACTCATGGTCATTGGTTAATGCTGGATACCCAGGAGTTGCTTTTAGCTCAGGCTTCTCCAGTGGTAACCCCTGGTCAGTGGTTAATGCTGGATACCCAGGAGTAGCTTTTAGCTCCTGCTTCTCCAGTTGTAGGTCCTGGCCACAGGTGAGTGCTGGATACCCAGGAGTTGCTTTTAGCTCCTGCTTCTCCAGTGGTAGCTTCTGGTCAATGCAAGATACCCAGGAGTAGCTTTTAGCTCCTGCTTCTCCAGTGGTAGCTCCTGGTCACTGGTTTATGCTGGATACCCAGGAGTTGCTTTTAGCTCCTACTTCTCCAGTGGTAGCTCCTTGTCACTGGTGAATGCTGTATACCGAGGAGTTGCTTTTAGCTCCTGCTTCTCCAGTGTTAGCTCCTGGTCACTGGTTTATGCTGGATACCCAGGAGCTGCTTTTAGCTCCTGCTTCTCCAGTGGTAGCTCCTGGTCACTGGTTTATGCTGGATACCCAGGAGGTGCTTTTAGCTCCTGCTTCTCCAGTGGTAGCTCCTGGTCACTGGTTAATGCTGGATACCCTGGAGCTCCTTTTAGCTCCTGCTTCTCCAGTGGCAGCTCCTGGTCACTGGTTAATGCTGGATACCCAGGAGTAGCTTTTAGCTCCTACTTCTCCAGTGGTAGCTCCTGGCCACTGGTTTATTCTGGATACCCAGGAGTAGCTTTTAGCTCCTGCTTCTCCAGTGGTAGCTCCTGGTCACTGGTTTATTCTGGATACCCAGGAGTTGCTTTTAGCTCCTGCTTCTCCAGTGGTAGCTCCTGGTCACTGGTTAATGCTGGATATCCAGGATTTGCTTTTAGCTCCTGCTTCTCCAGTGGCAGCTCCTGGACACTGGTTAATGCTGGATACCCAGGATTTGCATTTAGCTCTTGCTTCTCCAGTGGTAGCTCCTGGTCACTGGTTAATGCTGGATACCCAGGAGTTTCTTTTAGCTCCTACTTCTCCGGTGATAGCTCCTGGTCACTGGTTAATGCTGGATACCCAGGAGTTTCTTTTAGCTTCTAGTTCCCCAGTGGTAGCTCCTGGTCACTGGTTAATGCTGGATACCTAGGAGTTGCTTTTAGCTCCTGCCTCTCCAGTGGTACCTCCTGGTCACTGGTGAATGCTGGATACCCAGGAGGTGCTTTTAGCTTCTGCTTCTCCAGTGGTAGCTCCTGGTCACTAGTTAATGCTGGATACCCAGGAGTTGCTTTTAGCTCCTGCTTCTCCAGTGGTAGCTCCTGGTCACTGGTTAATGCTGGATACCCAGGAGTTGTTTTTAGCTCCTGCTTATCCAATCTTGATTTCCAACCCTGCTTCTTGTAAATCCCAAAGCTTGACTGAAGTATCTGAAAAATAGACAGTTTGAACAGTGAGCTTTATATACATTTCATTTGTGATTTCATACATAGCCGTATCTACTGCTATATATAGTGCCTTCCATATTTCAATACATGTCCTGGCCATAAACCAACACAATAGTAATCTAACCGTTCCCTCTGTCATGTATTCGTATAATTGCTGGAAAGAAATAGTATATAAACTCATGGACATTTAAAAATAAAATCATTCTATCACTATGCAAGACCTATAGGTTCACAGGAGGGTTAGTAGGCGTGTCTATCATTGCATCCAAAGTACCGGAGTGCCCTTCCATCAGCTGTGTCTACATAATGATAATTGTTAAAATAATTCATATAGTGACACCAGTAATAACCTATTGTATCATTCCAAGTCTAGAATGTAAACCTAAGGATAATAAAGATGAAAGTTAAAATAAAATAATTTTGGCCACTAGCAAACGAATTATTAATGAATTAAAAATGGGGTTTAGCAGACCGGCACAGGAGGCGTTGCAAGCCATTATGGGGATGGTGAGAGGAATAAACATTCAATACGTGTGTGTGCATTGTTATACTTCGCTGTCTGTGTGTATGATGCATTTGGAAGGAACCTGCCACTCATTCTGGGGCTACAGTTTTTGGTAACTTTGGAGATTCATACATATCGGATGCACATGGGGAAGTGATTTCCCCTTACACCCGCAAAGGCATGCTTGGCTTTGCTGGCAATCTTGGAATCCGGGCAGTCACAGTTGAGAAACCATACTTGTATCAAAAGTCTTTCAGGAAAAGGTGCAGCACTGTACCTAGAGGCCTAGCAGCAGGGCTGAAATGTGGACATCCAAAAACAATACAGTATTGGTGTTGACACAGGAAGTTCTAAAATTTTATAGAAAAGGGCAAATTACATTTCTCAGAAAATGGTTGTAAGAATTGAAATGGCAGCGTTCGAAATTGAGGGGCGCTGGGAGCTGTTTAGCTCCTGCTTTTAGCCTGGAAGGGCCTGGTGAGCTTGATACCAACAGCCACCAGGAGCTACTTTTGGCTCACCTTTGTAACTTTAACTGTGTTCATTTGGGAAAATCTATGAATTAACATTAGTACACAGATCTATGACAGTTAAAGCATATGTGATCATAATTAATGGACAAAATGATATGTTTGTATATTATGTAGAAGTTAGATTTGCAGGAACGCTATGTACTAGCTCCTGGTTTACCAGTGGTAGCTCCTAGCCACTGGTTAATACTGTATACCCAAAATCTGCTTTTAGCCCCTGCTCATCCACTCTTAATTTCCAACCCTTAAATGGGGGAAAACCATACAAAAAATGGAGATCCATATAAACCCGTTAGGAAGGGAGAGGAGACTAGCCAATATTGCTAATTAATTTCCTAAAAAATGATAAGAAAACCGGATGAAAGAAAACACAAAATACCTGTTGTTTAAACATGTATGTAGTGATTCTGCAATGCAGACACATTGATGGCCGGTGATAATTTCAGTGGTCGACAGCAGAGAAGTGGTCTGGCTGAGGATTCAAAGTCAGCTTTATATACTGGGATATGGGGTGCATATGTGAAATGGGGGCAGATACAAGAAGGACTTAAACATTTTTCTTTTTTTACTGGATGGACATACGTTCACATGTTATGCCAATATGCTACGTCTACATTTTGAAGTAGGGGCAGGAGTGGCGTAGCTCAAAAATGTACACAACTGTGGGCCCACCCTCCAACAAGGTTTATAGCACTCTTCTGGTAAAGGTCTCCTGTGAATGTATTTGAAATGAGTGTCTTCCTAGGTGATCAGCAGAGCACCTTTGCTTCATATACTGCCGTGCGTTTCTTGGTCTCAAAATAAAGTCTGTTCAGCACATGCTCATCACTTCCAGCGTGCTCATTCTAATGCGGTATAAGATCACTAAGCAACACAGGCACTTACCTACCTCTGCCAACACTTTCATATAGTTATTCATGCAGAAAACTCATATGACGCAAAATTGATAAATGATCTAAAATGTAAAAATTACCATCTCGTAATTACTCTGTCTGGATCATGATTTGGGCGACTTCAACAAGACTATTGAGATAATGGCCAGTCATCGTTCTTTATATTAGAACATTTGTTTATTTAGAAACACATGACTAAACCTTAATGTATTCATAAATGTAAACCCTAGGACTGTACCTTATCTGAAGCGATCAAAACACATCTAAATAAGGCTAACAGTATGCAGTGTGATCCATCATAGGGTGCGCATGGTTGTTTGTCATGTCACATGCCTGTTTATACTTTGGTGTATGATGTAGAACATAATTTGAAGATAACTGAGTAAAAAACATGATCGCTTTTGGGAGTTCCTAGTGAAAAATGTAATTGGAAAAAATAAGACTAAAATCAAAGAATTGACTCTTTGTCAAAACCAACACTTACACAAAGGAGTGATACAAAAAAAACTGTTATTGATTAGGATTTAGCATTATCTGCATAAATAGGGTATATTGATTGCAATCGCTTGGAAATTCCTCCCATATGGCTCTTAAGACACACACATGTGCGACTTTACAGACACTGACCCCAATTTTCTGTGAATCTCCCACATGTTGGCCGAACAAACCTGTACCATATGTTTAAAGAAGAGAAATGGTTAAATTGAAAGAAGTGAGATAAGGTATACGGATCTCAGGGAGCTCAACAGCAAATAGTTACAAAAGAATGAATTCTAATTGCTCTCGTCAAAGGTCCTGCACTTGAGGAGGCACCAGCCTGACATATTACAATGTTTCATGTTGCTGGGAGCTATTTAGCGCCGCCTTCTACCATAGGAGAGCCTGGTTAGCTTGAAACCATCAGCTACCAGGAGCTACTTGTAGCTGCCTGTGCCAAGTGGTGCCTTACAAGCAGGCACATGTGCCATTAACTTTGAGTGTTTGCCAATGTTAATAAAGAAGAATTGGGGCACATCTAGCCCACATTTAAACACAGTGGATCATTCATAAGTGTGCACCTGCTATGGAAGTTAGGTTTCTAGCACTTGGTCTACACTCTCAAGGTCCCCCAGCAATAGCGCCTGTTTATTCAGTGATGTCTGGCGCCCAGTGGCTGGTTTTATCTCCTGATCATTGAACCCTGTGTTGTGTTTGTGGAGCCACACTGTTTTGTGTGGATTCTTTTTATGTGGCGGGTGAATTAGTACCAGTAACAATGGTTGCACGACCTTTTGTCATACAGAGGTTCTCTTGAAGTTTCTGATTTGGTTGAGCTATGTATTATCTCCAGTTGGAAGCAGGGGCCTGTCACTTACTTTGCCCAGCATTCCCACATTTCAGAGTTTGAGCCTGAAGGGCTTGTCTTCCCATATGCAGTGGGGAAGAGAGGATCTAGACTCCTGGGATTAACCATAGCAAGGTGACCAGTGGATTTACCCCTTCGACACCAGGCCAAGCATCTGCTGGTTTGCGGTGAAACCCTGAGCTCAGAGTCCTTTTCCTGAATGCCCCATAAGTAAAGCAGGGTAATCAAAGTCCACGAGTGTTCACATCTATTTGCGCTACACATTTTTTTTTTTCACTGTGGTTTTACATTTTTCATTTCATATTAATGCACTTGGAGCAAAATTGAGGACTTGTTTCTTGGAAGGTTTTTTGTTGTGTGCAATACAATTGATGGCTCAAACAGCACAGTATGCGCTCTTCCTAAAAAGTTCCCCTGTCTGGAAGAAATGCCGGTATTTCCGTCACCAGCTTTTTTTCTGGACTGGGGAAACACAAGTTTGCTTTTGTGGGCAGTGACCTACCGGCAGGCCTGACCTGCCGGTAGATCGCAACTCTACTGGCAAAGGCCAGAATCACCGGCACTGGTACTACTGGTGTCTGTAATTCCGGCAACACCATCCATGGAGTCCTATGGAACTCAATGGAATGGGAATTTACTGGTGTCGCTGCCACCTATAATATCATGGTAATACAGGGATATCGTGTGGCAGAAACGTTAAGGCAGTTTTGCTGGTATCACACCAGAATTAACGGCAGATACCGGGAAAACTGTAATGAGGCTGCTGATTGTTATAAAATGTGTACGTTTCACATTTCTTTAAATGTTTTTGCTATTGATTGTTCGGTGGGAAAGTGCACATCCATACACAGGCCTTTACTATTCATACCACAATGTAATTGACTATCAAACAGGAATAGACACACACTTTAGACTTTGTGCTTAGTATATATGTAAGTTACTTCGCAAAATGTCATTTTTCTTATTTCTAGACATGGGAAGGCTTAAAATAAAGTTAGTTAGTGGGAAATGAGTTTGAGAAGTTAAAGCTGTGACTATGTGAATTGACCTTTATGCTGTTTGATGGTGTGCAATAATACCTGGACCTTGTGCTTCTTTCAACAGGAAATGGAGCCATTACCAAAACCAAGAGACTTCAGAGAAACCCCAGAAAATGCACTGACTGCGACCAGAGTTTTGTCAAACAGTCACAATTTATGAAACATATGAGGATCCACGCAAAGAAGGCTCTTAAGTGTGGTGTGTGTGGGGAGTGCTTTACTAACAGGCCCAGTCTAATGGCACACAAAAGCTCCCACACCCACGAGAAGTCCCATAGAAAGAAAAGCTTCCCGCAGAGCTCAGAAAGCAAGCATCAGCAGCTCAATACTGCGGAGCTACCATACCAGTGTACTCAGTGTGGCAAATGCTTCAATCAGAGTGCTTCACTGTGCCAGCATCGACAGACCCATAGCAGTGAGCGACCACACAAGTGTACTGACTGTGGGAAAAGCTTCAAGCACAGCTCCAATCTGTATAGCCACAAGAAGATCCATACTGGGGAGAAACCATACCAGTGTACAGAGTGTGAAAAAAGCTTCACTCTGAAGTCTAATCTGTATGAGCATCATAGGATCCATACTGGGGAGCGACCTTACGAGTGCGAGGTGTGCAAGAAAAACTTTGCTCGGCACTCAGCACTGTACCAGCATAGGAAAATCCATTCTAGTGAGCGACCATTCCAGTGTACAGAGTGTGAGAGAAGATTCACTCAGAACTCCGATCTGACCAAACATCTGAGGAGTCATACTGGCGAACGACCCTTCCAATGTACGGAGTGTGAAAAAAGGTTTGCTTTCAGTGCATATTTGCACGAGCATCGAAGGATCCATACTGGGGAGCGACTATACCAATGTCCAGACTGTGAGAAAAGATTCACTCAGAGATCAAATCTGTACACCCACCAAAAGATCCATACTGGGGAGCAACCATACCAGTGCATAGAGTGTGAGAAAACCTTCACTCTGAAGTCACACTTGTACTGCCATCTCAGAATCCATACTAAGGAGAAGCCCTATGAATGCCCAGAGTGCAAAAAAAGATTCAGACACTCCTTAACTCTAAGCAACCATCAGAGGCTCCATACCGGGGAGAAACCCTATGAATGCACTCAGTGCAAGAGAAGCTTCAGTCAGGGCTCAGATCTGATCAAACATCGCAGGACTCATACTGGGGAGAGACCCTATGTGTGCACAAAGTGCCACAAACGCTTTAGTCAGATATCAAATCTGTATAGCCATCAGAAGCTCCATTCTGGGAACAAGCCCTAGGACCATGTAAAGGAAGGACTTTCTTTGAGTTTTACATTCTTGATCAGGGTCACGAATATTGTGTAGAAGCTGCAGAGACTTTATGAAGGGGGTTTGGGTGCACACAACCTTCTGTCCTTTCCCCAAATCATGACGTCTACATAAGCTTGAAGTGTAAAAATCACAATTTAGGACGTGTATTAAAAAAATACACACATGTCCTCGAGGCCCAACTGGGTTAATCTGGCATTCAACCTTTGGGGTTATCAAATGTCCCACCAGACGTGGTAGGTGCACCTGCTGAGGTATTATTCCTCTACACACCTGCTGTGTCCCCCAGCAGAAGGTGGAATGAAGTCCAATGTTCTTAAATCTGATGGATTGGATACGGGGCACTGGAGGCAGGAGGCTTAAGTGACTGAAGGGCTCCAGCATAATGCACAGAACCTTAGTTAGCCCAGCATATCCCGGCTCTGGTACCCTTCTGTCTTTATATTGAAATGAAATCTAAAAACTAACAAGAGTAGTAAACAAATCAATTAAAGAAAAATGACCTACAGAAAAGACAAGAGGTGGCAGAAGTGTAGTAGAAGAATGCAGATTGCTAGCACAGTAGTGTCATGCTTACCAGGAATTAACAGGAGACCCGAACAGGAATAACCATGACTGTACAGGATGGTGGGCCAGGGACATAGTTGCTCAATAATTACATAGAGAAACATGGGAAGTTCTCCTTTGCCCAGCACCTCTTACATCTGCTCTATCCTGCCCCCATTCTTTCTCCCAAACATCACCCACAGACTTGAATCACATTATTGGGGCTGCCAAGCAGTCATGTGCCGGGGGCATTGTCTTTGCTCCTAGAACAGTCCATTTACAGCACCCACCACCTGCTTAAATCACTCCTCCCCTCTTCAACTTGTCCCCCACTAAGAAGACCACCCCTACCCGTTTCAAAGTACCCACTGCTCTATCTATCCTGGAAAAGTCCCCAGTGCACCTGAATAGTTCTGCTAACCATCGGACCGTCTCTTCTTCCACACTTCTCTAAGATTCTGGAACACATGGTTTTCTGCAGTGCATGCTTGTCATGTTTTTGCAGTGGGTTCCTGGGGCACCGCCAGTGCCTCTCCTGCATCCTCTTTCAATTCGACCCTTCATTGTCCTTTCAGACTGGATTGCGCCTCCTTCTGTCTCTCTCCAGCCTTGGAAATCAGGACATTGCCGTGACTGGCTAGTCTCTCAGGCCTACGATCACTCATTGGGTATTTGGCCTTGGAAATCAGGACATTGCCGTGACTGGCTAGTCTCTCAGGCCTACGATCACTCATTGGGTATTTGGCCTTGGAAATCAGGACATTGCCGTGACTGGCTAGTCTCTCAGGCCTACGATCACTCATTGGGTATTTGGCCTTGGAAATCAGGACATTGCAGTGACTGGCTAGTCTCTCAGGCCTACGATCACTCATTGGGTATTTGGCCTTGGAAATCAGGACATTGCAGTGACTGGCTAGTCTCTCAGGCCTACGATCACTCATTGGGTATTTGGCCTTGGAAATCAGGACATTGCAGTGACTGGCTAGTCTCTCAGGCCTACGATCACTCATTGGGTATTTGGCCTTGGAAATCAGGACATTGCAGTGACTGGCTAGTCTCTCAGGCCTCTGATCACTCATTGGGTATTTGATGATGTATCAGGAAGGCTCGCTGTGAGTAGTAGGGAAAGGTCCCCACTCTGATGCAACCACTCCACTATACCCATGGATTACAGAGCACCCCCCTGAGTCCAGCCACCCCCCTCAAGCATAGATGCCCATACATATAGCCCCATAAGAGATGGTCCCCGTCCCTGTGAATAGCTAGTGAATGTATCTCATTGGGGAGTGGGGGCACACTACAATAAGGACAGACTGAGGCAACTTGTTAGTCCATGGACCTGCGATAAGGCAGTTGCATTATATACAAAAAGCTTGCAAGCAGTTTACAGGCAACACTGCAAGACTAAGGTGGTCGGGGGGGCGCATGGGAGGGATGGTGACTAGGGCTAATGGCCCCTGACTAGCATTAAGTTCCAAAACCAAGGCGACTGCTCTAATCTTGACCAGTAGTAAAGCAGAGAGCTCCTGCATGGGGAAGGAACTCTTGTACTGTGGACAAGGTTTTAAACCCTAGCTTGGCGTTCAAGGAAGCAATCAATTAGGACTAAGCAAGCAGTGGATATGCAAGCACACCTGGGTTCTGGGGTATCCCCTTGCGTGTGAAATAATAGACTCTTGATAACGGGCATTTGGTACACCACCCCCAGTCGAAGGGTAGCGTTGTCTGACTTGGAGAGCAATCCAGAAGGAGCCTCCAAGGAGAGCGGGCTGCTTCACCCTTTCTGACTTGAATCATGCGTCCTACTTTTATATTAGGAATGTTGAAACTCCGATCGTAGGTCCTGTATAAGACTTGGGACTCTGATGTCCACTTAGGCTGTCGCTTGACCGTTCTATCTGTGTGAAATATACACATGTTAACCGTGAAGTTGTATATTGAGTGTCGTCACCTCCTGCCATATAATCTCTGGCACAGGGAAGCCTCCGATGTCACCCCTCTTCGGGGGAGTGCCCCCCGCACCAAAGCACTGTCCTTGAACGATTACTTTCTACCCTCTACGCTGCCTCTCTTGGTAAGGTTCTCTCCTGTTTCAGATTTTCCAAATTGCTCTTTGCTGATGACACTCCGATTTTCTCCTACTCTCACGTCTGACCTCTCCTCTAAGATCTCTGATTAACTGTCTCGAGGTCCTTTCCTCGAAGCCCGAAGTTCTCTACCTCACTGGCCAGAATACCCCTACATGCGCTCTCCTTGCCAATGTCCTTCTCACCTGATCTCTAGGCAGAACATTTCAAGTGGCAGCTACTAGCTACCCATAAATCGTCCCTCTCCACCGTAATTGTACACATACACGCATCGCACCATTTCTTACTCGTCAAGTTGGAGTTATAATTAGCTATTGGTGAGTGAGTTTCAATGTTGAGCGCTGTCCTCTTTCTCCAAGGCTCAGAATCTCAGGGCACTCTATTAGAGTGCTCTGAAGCTCCAGCAATTGTTCATCACTTCGAGACTAACCTGGTTGAACAATGGGAACATCTGTTCTCTTCTGTCCTACTAATCCACAAAAGTTCATATCCTCTCTGCAATTCACTTTTTTCGATTACTGTTTGAGCCTCCCCATGGACCTTTCTGTTTTGCCGCTCACATCTTTAATTGTGCAACTTGCACTTTTCCCAATCTCTGCTCACCCCACTTCTATGCCTCCAGATTGCTCTCAATGCACGCACAGACCCTCTAGACATTTCTTATACTGGTTTTCAAATCTATCCACTGGCTAGCCCCCCACTCACCCCCTTCATGACAACCTAAATTAAAGTCAGTCTCCTGCAATATACTGCACACCTCCCTCCCACTGCGCTCCACTACCACCACTCCTTTCGCCCTGTATCTCCCTGGTCACTGCTTAATGTCATCACCCACTGGACATTTCTTATTGTAAGGCAGGATTGCCTAGGCTACTTTATGTAACTTTATACATTTCATTGAAACACTTTGTCCTAAATAAATACTAGTAGAATGTAGACCGTGCCATCTGATTGTTGAAACTGCCGCACACCTTGTGTTTAGATGTTAGGATGCCGTGGCCTGTGTTCATCCACAGCAAGACACAACAGTCATAGAGTGGAAGCGCTGCAATGTTCCAGTACCTGAGATTCATTACAGTGAGCAGGCAAACTATCGCGCTGAGACTATTACTATTACAATGTGTTTCCAGTGCTCCTTGAAACCTGCACGGGGAGAGTGGGGATTGAGAAATCGCAGTGCTCCTTGAAACCTGCACGCAGAGAGTGGGGATTGAGAAATCGCAGAGCTCCTTGAACCCTGCATGTGGAGAGCAGTGCGCAGAGCGTAGCGAATGAGAAATCGCAGTGCTCTTTGAACCCTGCACGCAGAGTGACGATTGAGAAATCGCAGTGCTCTTTATTTTATTTATTTGGATTTATAAAGCACACAAACGGCCCTCAGGCATCGTGGCGCTGTTACAGTACATTCCCTTAGATACATCTCACAAAACAGATTCTTGAAAACAAAATAGCAGAGGTTCAAGGACAGTGTTGTGGGAGTGTTCCATGGTTACAGAGGAACATTATAGAAACATTCAGGTGCCGTCTAGTTGAATAACTTGGTTTTTAGCGCCTTTCTGAACGCCGTGAGAGTTTTCCTTTCTTAGGCTGAGTGGGAGGGCGTGCCAAGCTTTTGGGGCTAACACTTCGAAGCTGGTGCCACCAGCTTTAGCTCTATGGAACACAGGGACTGAGAGCAAGTGGGGGTATTGGTTTCGTTTTGGTCTATGGGTGGGCACATGATGAATCCGTTCTGGTAGGTAGGAGGGGGGAGAGGGGGACTGGGTGAGGCCTCTGTGTGTGATAGTGAGGGCTTCAAACATTATGCGCTCTTTGATCGGGAGCCAGTGGGCATCCTTTCGGGCCTGAGAGATGTGCTCTCTCTTAGGGATACTTGGAGCCACTCTAAGAGCGTTGTTTTGCGTGGTTTGGAATTTGTTGATGTTATTGGCCGATGTGCCTAGGAGTAGGATGTTACAGTAATCCAACTTTGCGCCAATGGTAGCTCTTGCAATGTTGAGACTGTTTTTTGGCGACAGGTGAGGTTTCACTGCGTTGATGATTTCTGTTGTGAGGGCCGCAGATGATGAGTCTTTCCATTGATAATGTGGAGTCCAAGTATACACCCAAGGTTTATACTGCAGCACAGACTGTAATAACAGTGTTCTCGATGCTGAAAGAGCTGTATTTGTTGTCTTTAAACCCTGCAGGCAGAGAGTGGCGATTGAGAAATCGCAGTGACCCTTGAACCCTGCCCATTGAGAGTGGCGATTGAGAAATCGCAGGAAGCGCAATCGAATCTTTCAAAATGTAATATGTTTGGTGCGAAACCGGGGAAAGGGTACGCATGCTTTAGGGGAAATGGCAACAGTGCAGCCATACTTGGTTGTTCTGGGATCCATAAGGATGTTGCCAAATTGAATAGATTGTGAATGTTCATGGGTTCTACTAGTTTTGGCTGATGGCAAAAGGGAACTGTTATCTCACTGGAAACCTAGAAATGCATTAAGATCTCACAAAGACATGATTATTCTGACACATTTACAGAAAGCGACTTCTAGAATGATAAAAATTAAGAAAGGGTGGAATAATGGGTTTATGTGTGTCGAGTTCTGAGGTACAGGTGAGAGATTATCAGGCGACAGTGTCTGGATGACCGTCTCTTTATTACCTTAGGTGCCTCTCCAACTAGTCTTACTTTAAAGAAATCTTTTTTTATTAAAAGATGAGACGTAGCAGCCAAGGATATGACTGTGTAAAGTGGATAACACACATTTTGTGTGACCTACCCCATGAATCCCTACATGATCATTATGTGTCCCCTCGCATTCTCCTAAAGTTCTTGCTTCTTTCTTTTTAATGTTACGATTAACTTTCGATGGACTCTGATTTTCCAATAATTCTTCAAAACCTTCACCCTGGAATGGTCCATTTGTATTCTTCCTTTTAACACCAAGTATAGGTTAGATTTAAGTCGTGTTCGAAGCCACCAAGAAACCCTGACAATATGTATATTATGTTACTTGATATTTGTATAACTCCTACTGTCATTGCTATGGCCTCAAAGTGCAGTGGCGTGGAAGTCTGTAGTGTGTGCAAACATGAAAATGAAAAGGGCATTACACTGCATACAGATAGTAGAGATTATAGAAACCATGCAGAGCAGTGTTTTCAGGCTCGGAGATGACTGCTGTGCCAGCTGGACCCACCTTTCCATGGGTGGCAGTGCAAAGGGGGAACCCCCCCCAGGGCAACAGTTGAGGGCTCTGCTATACTTGGCATGAAGAACACATGCAATCACGTGCACATTCAAGGAGACCTTCAGGGCATGCCCTTTGCCTGCACCTTTGCATTATTCCAGGACATGTGTGTTATATTGGATATGAAGTGATGGCGGTAATACATAACCATCTATAGAGAAAAAACCCAGCCTCAGCTACCCCGCTCACCAAGTGTCTGCAATGTGCAAAAGCCAGAGGTCAGCCTCAGCTACCCCGCTCACCAAGTGTCTGCAATGTGCAAAAGCCAGAGGTCAGCCTCAGCTACCCCGCTCACCAAGTGTCTGCAATGTGCAAAAGCCAGAGGTCAGCCTCAGCTACCCCGCTCACCAAGTGTCTGCAATGTGCAAAAGCCAGAGGTCAGCCTCGGCTACACCGCTCACCAAGTGTCTGCAATGTGCAAAAGCCAGAGGTCACCCTCGGCTACCCCGCTCACCAAGTGTCTGCAATGTGCAAAAGCCAGAGGTCACCCTCGGCTCCCCGCTCACCAAGTGTCTGCAATGTGCACTAGCCAGAGGCCAGCCTCACCTACCCCTCTCACCAAGTGTCTGAAATGTGCACAAGCCAGAGGTCAGCTTCCACTACCCCGCTCACCAAGTGTCTGCAATGTGCAAAAGGCAGAGGTGTGTCCTAAGAATAAGGTAGCATCATGTTACTATCCCATTCTGAGACAAAAGCCACACCTGTCGGCTTTGCCAATGCTTGTTTCCATGCACATCCCTCCACGAAAGAGTAGATTGTTATACCCAAATGGCAACGATCGTTCCATGAATGAGCGTGGCCACACAGAGCTCTGCACATTAGGCAGGGGTCGTGCGTGCAACTTTCCCTGCAGCTGACTTATACCCAGTGAGCTCAGGTACAAGGGAAGACTGGTCGTGGTTGGAGGGGATGCACAAACGTGAGGGTTAATATCTCTGTGAACCAGGGAAGTGCTCCCTTTTGCCCTAACCATGTAGGTGCAATTGGGTTTTGGATGCAATCGCTCTAAAAAGCAAACTCGTACACACTTTTCTCTGTGCAGAGAACATTACAAAAGTTCAAAAAAGTGTCAAACGTATGAGGCCAGATGCAAACTGTATGTCTTCCCGAATTGCATACGCATGCGGCACACCCAAGTGGGAAGCCAGCTTTACGAAGTGCTTGCTACAGAATCCCTGTAGGAGCCCCAACTAGGTCTCTGCCTCGGGCCACAGCCCCTTCTGCTTTCTCTGGCCAGCTCAAGCTCCATCACCCTGTTCCTGGGGGACCTGGACGCCCGTTTTCAGCGTTGCAGTGATTCCAGAGTAGTCTTCCTTCTCTATGTAGGCATCATACAGCCAGAGGTAGAACCGCAGAGAGGTCAGGAGTCTTGAAGTGTGCCACGGCGCTCTCTGCCTGGACAGAGTGTATGTCTAAGGCATCATCCCAGACCTCTGCGCCTCTGGGCAGCATCCTATTCTACTCTGGCTTCTGAACACTCAGTTCTCATTGGGGGCTATATACACAGATTAAGTATAAGGAAATAGATATAAATAAAATGTCTTGGGGAGCTGCTAACATGAGCAGAGAAACTCATGCTCAGAAAGTCAACAGAAAGGGACTGCCCCCGAGTCTCGGATCTCTACAGGCCCATCACATAATATGTCCTGTAAGCCATGGTTTCCTGTGCAGCACGGAGGGTTCCAGTACGTGCTGCATTGGCCCATCACAGAATATGCCCTGGAAGCCACGATTTCCTGTGCAGCAGGGAGGGTTCCAGCACTGCTGCATTTCTACTGGCCCATCACAGAATATGCACTGTAAGCCATGGTTTCCTGTGCAGCCGGGAGGGTTCCAGCACTGCTGCATTTCTACATGCCCATCACAGAAGATGCACTGTAAGCCATGGTTTCCTGTGCAGCAGGGAGGGTAGCAGCACTTGCTGCATTTATACAGGCCTATCACAGAATATGTCCTGTAAGCCACGGTTTCCTGTGCAGCCGGGAGGGTTCCAGCACTGCTGCATTTCTACAGGCCCATCACAGAATATGTCCTGTACGCCACAGTTTCCTGTGGAGCATGGAGGTTTCCAGCACTGCTGCATTTCTACTGGCCCATCACAGAATATGCCCTGTAAACCACGGTTTCCTGTGCAGCCGGGAGGGTTCCAGCACTGCTGCATTTATACTGGCCCATCACAGAATATGCCCTGTAAGTCACGATTTCCTGTGCAGCAGGGAGGGTACTGGCACTGCTGCATTTATACTGGCCCATCACAGAATATGTCCTGTAAGCCATGGTTTCCTGTGCAGCCGGGAGGGTTCCAGCACTGCTGCATTTCTACTGGACCATCACAGAATATGCCCTGTAAGCCATGGTTTCCTGTGCAGCATGGAGGGTTCATTTCTACAGGCCCATCACAGAATATGTCCAGTAAGCCATGCTTTCCTGTGCAGCAGGGAGGGTTCCAGCACTTGCTACATTTCTACAGGTCCATCACAGACTATGCCCTGTAAACCATGGTTTCCTGTGCAGCCTGGAGGGTTCTAGCACTGCTGCATTTCTACTGGCCCATCACGGATGCCGCCGGAGTCATCAATCAATGATCAGGCAATGGGGACTTACCAGGCATTACAGCCCCGGGCCCCAGTAAATCCCCATTGCCGGGTGCCGGCAATTATTACTCCTGTTTCCCAATTGAGTCCCATTGGACTCGATGAGAATGGAGAAGCCGGATGCACCGGCACCATTCATGAATGGTGCTGGTGAATCTGTCGAGGACTGCTTGCGGGTGCCGGTCTGCCCGCCAGATCAGACATGGTGGGCGGAAGGGCACCTGCTCGCAGAACTTGTAGTTTGCCGGTCCGGTAACAGCGGTGCCAGTAGCTTACCGGCAAACTTGTAATGAGGCCCATTACGTGGTGAACCTAGGATTTGAGCCCAGTGTGCAATTTCTGCAGTTGACACATTTATTTCCAATTATTGGCATATAGTAAGGTGCAAATATTTGTCTAGCACAAACTAAAATACTGTTTTGTAGACCTGTCTTTGAAAGTACACAAATCACATAAAAGCACATTGTGTAGAAGATTATGTTAAAAACAACTTATGTTAGCGTAATTTTCCTCATCAAGGGAAGTTCCTCCGTACTCATTGCTGTGAGCCTAAAAGAATGTCATCAGGGTTTTTCCATGGCATTACATTTTTAAGCTTTACATACACCCAGCACACAGACTTGTGGATGCTATCCACGGTGTGCAGAAGAACATTTGAAATTGTACAAAAAAAAAGCAAACATTTTTTGTGACAGGAAAAAAAATCTCCCACAGGCCTGTGATATTGGGTGGGATCCTTTCTGTCTAGTACCCCATCCAATTAAATGGCTTTAATAAAAGGAAAATGCAGACAAAGCCTAAACAATTTCACACAGCTCTTGGTTGACAGTATGTTCTTAGTTACAATTTTGGAACTCACAATGGTATATTTGCCAGGGTGACTTTGCAGTGCTGCAACTTCACTTCTACTTGATTCACAATGAGATCAGTCACCTTTCCTTACGCTACTACAATGTTGCATCTACTGAAAACCAGATATACCACCACAGCTTCAATGATTTGTACTTCTAGACAGGCTTCAACAGCACATACTTCAAAGTACTTCAACAACTTACGTAGGCAAGGCACTCTTCCTCTGAATAACTCTCTTCAAAAGGAGCAGCCTCTTTTCTTCTCTTATCTGTCTGTCACAATAATAACCTGGGTTTGCCTTTAAGACTTCTCTCTGTCGTCCACAATCTGTGGGACTACAGGTTGTGTCAACTTCAAAATAGTCTTTATAAGCAGCCAGTTTCCCTTCCCACAACTTCACCTTTCTGCCAGTTATCAGCCCACGTAAATACCCAGAAGCCGTGGCGGCCCTCTCTTAGCTTCAGGTAATGCCTGCACACGTGTATCTTAGGCCAATGAACTGTTATTAATTTCACAGTACAGATTGCTTTTTATCTCTGAGAAAGGCTGGTTTCTCTGTTAAAATGAGGAGACACTTGGCTTGGGCAATGCGTGTTTTCTTCAGTCGTTCATGCACTTTAACTTCTTATATATGAAAGGTATGCAGAGTTAAAGTAAAGAATATGATTGTCTTTCTTTAGAAATCACAATTGGGCACACACAACCACTTCTTGATGTAGTTTTCAAGGTTTAAAAATTGGTATTGAATTGTATTGTATGTAATATGAAGGATAGAGTGCAGTCTTCCTTTGGGAATCACAATTGGGTACACACGACCACTCCTGGATGTAGTTTTCAAGGTTTAAAGATTTCAACAATTGTATTTGTCAAGGTTAGGTATTGGTCTTCACAGGCGTTCACTTCTAAATTGGTGACACACGGCCACTCCTTTAAGCAGTAACAGTCTTTTGAGGATCGAACAATGGGTGTATGCAGTGCTAGCTTCTCACGCAAGTAAAATAACTTTCACATTATACGTGCATGCTACATTTCCATTGTTCGAGCATTTCAGCTTCAACTAACAACTTCTATTCGCTTCAAATCTTACGCGAGTTAACAGGGAACTGGATACTGTTGCTGGCAATGCTTGCGCAAGGTGTTAAGAGTGCTGTACTTCACTCACAGTCTTCTTTGACATTTGCTCTGTGCGTCGCACTGCTTCCATGCCTACTGCCACAACTCCTGCTTCTTCTGGCTTCTTAGGGAGCCACACCCTTCCTCTGTAAATGTTTCACTTGTCCGGCCACATGTTTATGGAGCCCCTCTCACTCCTGAGACCCACAGCTTGACAACTGCTCCACGCCTTCGTCTCCAGCACGTTCGCTGCATGGCAATCAAGCTCACATGGGAAAGACCAGCCGAGATGGGAAAGGATAGCTCCCTTGCACGCCTTCTGCTACGCAGCCTCTGTACTCAAGAGTTTGGGGGAACAGGAGTCTCTCAGAACAAGCAGGTGAAATCTGCTATCTCCACATTCTGGTATCCCTCTTGTTCACCCACTTCTGCTTGGTTTGCCCGCCTTGTGCCTTCTTCCTTCTACTAAGACTGCTCGCATTATAGTCGCAGTTCCAGCTCCTTCCACTCCTTCCAATTGCCTGTACCTGAGGGGCCCTTTAATGCCTCCCAGGTTCCTTCAGGTGTGGGCTGTTAGGCTTAATTGCCTGACTCCTGCTTCAGACCTCTTCCACATCCGAGTACTTCTGGGATTATGGGTCTTGTAGTCCCCTTCAATAAAGGTTTTTCTTTCAACAATTAAGTTAATTTTAAGGGCAGCTCTACTTTCCTTAAACTCATTAAAAGATGGATTGTCAGAATTGGTTGTTACAGAGGAAGACAATGGAGTTAAGGCATTTTCCCCAAGATCCTTTTGCATTATACATCAGGTTATAAGGAAGGTATTTATTCTTAAAAGATCTTTCTGTTGACAAGGCTTGCTCAGAATTAACAGAGCTTGTACCCCAGGTCACAGATCCTATATGTGGGTTAGGGACACTATAACGCAATATGCTATCACCTGTTTTGGAAACCCAAAAAGGCACTTCCTTTCAGAGGACAACTACTGTGTCTCACCCTGCAGGATCTCCTCCCCACCCTGGGCCCTGTCTCCTCCCAGGTGTTCCTCATGCAGTACATCACCACGTAGGTCAGGATCATAAAGCGTCTGCCTTTCCCTGGTCATCTGGGAGGAGAATTTTAGGCAGGGTTTCAGTGAGGGATCCGCAGGATTCTTCATACAAGGTCCACCAACATGGCATACATGAAGTGCCATAAGGAATAGTCGCCCCTTCCAGAAAGATCACCCCTCACAGCTCTGTACCTTTTGCTGGATCAATCATTTCTTGATGTAGCTTAGGTCCTTTTAGATGACCACCCTTTTTTCTCTTCTAGGACCTTTAATCAGGTTGTTTTCCTGCGACATTAAACATTTTCTTTTTGGCTACTACTTCCGTCACATCAATTTCCGATGCGATTTCCCTGGGTATAGTTTCCTCTTGACCAACCTCTTCTTGGTGTCCATTTGCTTCACAGTCTCTACACCACAATGCTGGCTTTTGCGGTTCCACTAATATGATATTCAAGCTATTTGCACAGAGAATCCGGCCTTCGGCATACTTCCAGTATGTTATGTGTGTTATTTATTAAGTCCAGAATGAAAAGTCTTCCACAATTTGGTGCAGCTGACCTCCATGTCGACATGTGAGGCCTCCAAAGGTTCCAACCTACACCCATTCATCTTCAATTTATGCATCGAACCCTTGAGAACTCTCAATGTGCCCCAGAACGTTACAAATGCCTGGTTATCCTCCAAACATGTATGTCAATGCCTACCTCAAACCGAACCCCACCAAGATCAAATTTTGTATGGTTTTACGGTTATGAGTTCTCAGAGCAGCCATTCTAAATCAGTCTTTTGAATTTGGGAAAATTAAAAGGACATTTTCACTCCATACAATTTGTCCTACTTGGCCTCCCCCACCGACTAAACAAGAACTTATGCTGCAATGGCTGTACACCATGTGCCTGGCAGGAATCACCCCTCCACTATACAACTCAGCCAAATCCCTGGGCTTCATTTTTGACAGTAGCCTTTCTTTCCAAAAGCACATAGCCCAAAAAGTGAAAACTGCACAGCTACCAATCTTCACACTTTAAAGAATCCAACTCTTTATATCTTGCATGACTTCAACAGGTTGATCCAATGCAGTAACGGGGGAAACAGTTTATTGGGCTTCCAGCTGCACACCCTCAAGGCACTGAGTCTTCCCCTCCATCCGCGCTTGGATGGGACATTCAATGACAGATTCTTCCAATCTAAGGGTCACAAGATTTTACTTCATTCCATGAAAGCGTTAAGCTCAGTTGACACCCCGAGAAGACATCATGCAAAAGAACTGGAGTTCTCCCTGTGCGGCATTTCTCATCACTCCTCTTCCAGGATTGATTACATCCTAGTAGGTGGGAGTGCTCTTCCCTGGTTGGTTAAATCTGATTTATGAGTGATATTTATTTCTTATCAGGCTCCAGTGAAGGCTAGAGAATAGTAGACTACCCAGGTGAAACCTCGGTACAGGTTATCTAAGATGTTTATAGTGCCTTTGTCAGGGGCTTCTTGACCTCTGAAGCATACCATGCAAATAGATTGGAGCTTATTCTGGGCTCGGCGTAGGATAAACAGAACATTTAAAAGCCTTGCGGAAGGCTTGTACACATTCTGTTGGCATCACGGCCCATTTTCATGGGTTTGTATGGCAGGGAGCAGCGGCAGAACGTAACTGATGCTTCTGCTGCTCCCTTCCACTCCCTCATACAAATACTCCAGCACCTGCATGGACATGGATTTTTAAAGCGGCACAAATGCTGGGGATTCCTAGGGAGTCCGCTGTCTTTTTGCACCAGCATAAAGCAGACATACCCTATATGAATCCATTTTAAATGCCGCCGCCCATGTCTACAAGGGTGGCGTACAACCATGTATGCCGCCTTGCAAATGACCGATGTTAGTCAGCAGGGACCCTGGTAAGTTGAAGCAGAAACATAACAGGTCCCGGCCGCCTTTTGACAGGGAACCTCAACCCCATCCCCATTGAGGTTAAGGAGCATTGAGACTTTTGAAAACTCTTAAGCAAGTAGAAACATTATTTGTAGCCCAGGGCGCGTCTGAGATCCATCGCCCATCGAAGAAGGCTAATGAGAAGTTGAACGGTAATGCACCAATACTAATATTGAATAGAAGCACTCAAAAACATGGCAATCGATTAGCAGGATATTTAAAAGGTCGACAATACAAGACTGGAGTTGCTTCTCTCATTGACTTACAGGCCAGCTTCTATAAAGAACGCTGCTGTTGCGAGTCATGCCCATCTTACGCACACAGTGAGCAGTGTCTTTAGACCATATCTCCACCCCAGGCACCATTCGTGGCTTCTATAAAGAACTCAGCTGTTGCGAGTCATGCCCATCTTACGCACACAGTGAGCAGTGTCTTTAGACCATATCTCCACCCCAGGCACCATTCGTGGCTTCTATAAAGAACTCGGCTGTTGCGAGTCGTGCCCATCTTACGCACACAGTGAGCAGTGTCTTTAGACCATATCTCCACCCCAGGCACCATTCGTGGTTTCTATAAAGAACTCAGCTGTTCCGAGTCATGCCCATTTTACGCACACAGTAAGCAGTGTCTTTAGACCATATCTCCACCCCAGGCACCATTCGTGGTTTCTATAAAGAACTCGGCTGTTCCGAGTCGTGCCCATCTTACGCACACAGTGAGCAGTGTCTTTAGAACATATCTCCACTCCAGGCACAATTTATGGTTTCTATAAAGAACTCGGCTGTTCCGAGTCATGCCCATTTTACGCACACAGTGAGCAGTGTCTTTAGACCATATCTCCACCCCAGGCACCATTCGTGGTTTTGGAATCCCCCATCAGAGCGGGATCCAGCCTATTTCGTCAATGACCTATGAAGGCAAGTGTTTTGCTAAAGTGATTGCTTGAGGGACAAACAGGGTGCTGTCTGACCAGGTTTCAACAGCTCAAGGGACATGATTAGCTGGGGTTTACAATAGAAGGCTTTGAAATGCGAGACTGCTAGCAAACGACTGTTACAACCAATGGCGGCACTCTCTATTGATGCTGAGAAAGAATTCAACAGAGTGGAATGGGAGTGTGCGGCTGGGGATAGGCCCAGTGATGCACAGAATGGTGATGACCCTGTATGACAAGCCAAAAACACTGTTTATTGCTAACCTATTCCCCCTCCCAACCTCACCCCAGTGCCAAATCACAGGGATTCACCAATGATGGCAGAGACTCCTTAAGTGGACATCGCCAAGAAAACACAAATTTAGGCCTCCAGGGTTGAGCGAAACAGCAAATATGTAGTGGTAATGCTATTACGCCTGCATTACTGCTCTGCCCAATCGCGAGTTTGGCCGTAAAGATAGAGGTTTACCTCCAGCTTTTTGCTGGAAGTAAAACTCTCGACTTTCCACCCATTTGCAGCGCTATTACAGCGGCACTAATACTGCTAGTGGTAATATCGCTGTTACTGCCCCATAAGAGTTAAAATAAAATGGGGTGCAAGTCTTACCACAACTCGGCATTCGGCGCTAATAGCACTGGACTGTGTTGTGGTAATGCTATTTGCATTGGCGGTATCCCTGCAGATTTACCGCTGGAATAGCGCCAAGGTTATGATGAGGCCCAAAGTGCCTGGCAGCAGCTACTCTTCAGCACCCTCCATCCCACTCTCAGACTTTAGAATGGTTGCCGAGGCCCTCTTCCTCCCCCTTCTCTCACGCATACGTGCACCGTACCCATTGGTAGTGAAACGCGTAGTGTCTTCCTGGATGGAGGGAAGGGCACTTCATGCTTTATTAGTGAGAGGGCACCAGTGAGAAGATATCAGCTGGTAGTGAGAAAGATTCTTTACCCCTTGCTGGAGGAAACTTCACTACATCCCTTGGTAGTGAGAATAGCACAACATCCCTTCACTGTGGCAAGGCACTTTATTCCATAGTAGTGGGAAAGGCACAATATCCTGTGGTAGCTATTGGGGTACTCAATTCTTTGGTAGAAGGAACGGCACCAGTGAGAAGAGCTCTACTGATATTAAGAAGGGGACTCTTATACGTGTTAAGGAGACAGGACTATATCCCTTGATAGTGGAAAGGGCACTATACTCCTAGGTAGTGACAACAGTACAATATGCCTTGATAGGAGGGAGAGCACTTTATCCTATAGTAGTGAAGACGTCATATCCTGTGGTAGTGACAGGGGCATTATTTCCTTTGATGTTGAGAATGAATCTAATGAGAAAGGCACTACGTCTCTTGATAGTGACTCGGGCACTAGTGTTAGGGGCACTATATTCCTTGCTAGTGAGAATGGCACTATATCCTGTGGTAGTGAAAGGGGCACTATTTCCCTTCATAGTATGAATAGCACTAGTGAGACATGCATTATGTTTTGATAGTGAGAGGGACACTATATGATTCGAGAGGGGCACTATTGTTAGTGAGTAGGGCCCTATATTGCTTGATAGTGAGGTCACCAAACCACTTGATAATTGAGAAGCGATATATATCCCTCCTGACGACTCTGAACCGCTGTGTGCCTTTACCCCCCCACCAGTGTGCTGACAACCCTGAACCACTGTGTGCCTTTACCCCACCAGTGTCCCAATGACCCTGAGCCAATTTATGCCTTTACCCCAAGTGTCCTGATGACCCTGAGTCAATGTATGCCTTGACCCCACCCCTGTCCTGACGACCCTGAGCACCCGTATGCCTTGACCCCACCAGTATCCTGACGACCCTGAGCCTCTGTATGCCTTTACCCCACCAGTGTCCTGACGACCCTGAGCCCCTGAAACCTTTACCCCACCAGTAGCTTGACAACCGGGCCCCTGAATGCAATTACCCCATCAGTATCCTGACAACCCTGAGACCCTGTATGAATTTACCTCAACAGTGTCCTGACGACCCTGAGCCCCTGTATGCCTTTACTCCAGCAGTGTCCTGACGACCTCGAGCCTCTATATGCCTTTACCGCACCAGTAGCTGATGGCCCTGAGCCCCCGTGTGCCTTTACCCCACCAATGTCCTGACGACCCTGAGTACCTTTACCCCACCAGTAACCTAATGACCCTGAGCCCCTGTATGCCTTTACCCTAACAGTGTCCTGGTGACCCTGAGCCCCTGTATGCCTTTACCCCACCAGTGTCCTGACGACCCTGAAACCTTTACCCCACCAGTAGCCTGACAACTGAGCCCCTGAATGCATTTACCCCACCAGTATTCTGGTGACCCTGAGCCCCTGTATGCCTTTACCTCAACAGTAGCCTGACAACTGAGCCCCTGAATGCATTTACCCCACCAGTAGCCTGACGACCCTAAGCCCCTGAAACCTTTGCCCCACCAGTAGCCTGACAACTGAGCCCCTGAATGCATTTACCCCACCAGTAGCCTGGCGACCCTGAGCCCCTGAAACCTTTGCCCCACCAGTAGCCTGACAACTGAGCCCCTGAATGCATTTACCCCCCCAGTATCCTGGCGACCCTGAGCCCCTAAAACCTTTACCCCAATAGTGTCCTGATAACCCTGAGCCCCTGTATGCCTTTACCTCAACAGTAGCCTGACAACTGAGCCCCTGAATGCATTTACCCCACCAGTAGCCTGACGACCCTAAGCCCCTGAAACCTTTGCCCCACCAGTAGCCTGACAACTGAGCCCCTGAATGCATTTACCCCACCAGTAGCCTGGTGACCCTGAGCCCCTGAAACCTTTGCCCCACCAGTAGCCTGACAACTGAGCCCCTGAATGCATTTACCCCACCAGTAGCCTGGTGACCCTGAGCCCCTGAAACCTTTGCCCCACCAGTAGCCTGACAACTGAGCCCCTGAATGCATTTACCCCACCAGTAGCCTGGCGACCCTGAGCCCCTGAAACCTTTCCCCCACCAGTAGCCTGACAACTGAGCCCCTGAATGCATTTACCCCCCAATATCCTGGCGACCCTGAGCCCCTAAAACCTTTACCCCAATAGTGTCCTGACAACCCTGAGCCACTGTGTGCCTTTACCCCACCGGTATCCCGATGACCCTGAGCCGCTGTATGTATTTACCCCAACAGTGTCCTGATGACCCTGAGCCACTGTATGCCTTTACCCCACCAGTGTCCTGACAACCCTGAGCCACTGTGTGCCTTTACCCCACTGGTATCCCGATGACCCTGAGCCGCTGTATGTATTTACCCCAACAGTGTCCTGACAACCCTGAGCCCCTGTATGCCTTTACCCCAACAGTGTCCTGATGACCCTGAGCCACTGTATGCCTTTACCCCACCAGTGTCCTGACAACCCTGAGCCACTGTGTGCCTTTACCCCACTGGTATCCCGATGACCCTGAGCCGCTGTATGTATTTACCCCAACAGTGTCCTGATGACCCTGAGCCACTGTATGCCTTTACCCCACCATTGTCCTGACAACCCTGAGCCACTGTGTGCCTTTACCCCACTGGTATCCCGATGACCCTGAGCCACTGTGTGGCTTTACCCCACCAGTGTCCCGATGACCCTGAGCCACTTTATGCCTTTACCACAAGTGTCCTGATGACCCTGAGCCCCTGAAACCTTTACCCCACCAGTAGCTTGACAACCGAGCCCCTGAATGCAATTACCCTATCAGTAACCTGGCGACCCTGAGCCCCTTTGTGCCTTTACCCAAACAGTGTCCTGGCACTGACCCTCAACCCTGAGCCCCTGTATGAATTAACCCCAACAGTGTCCTGACGACCCCGAGCCACTATATGCCTTTACTGCACCAGTAGCTGATGGCCGTGAGCCCCCGTGTGCCTTTACCCCACCAATGTCCTGACGATCCTGAGCCCCTGTATGCCTTTACCCCTACAGTGTCCTGACCACCCTGAGTACCTTTACCCCACCAGTAACCTAATGACCCTGAGCCCCTGTATCCCTTTACCCTAACAGTGTCCTGGTGACCCTGAGCCCTTGTATGCCTTTACCCCACCAGTGTTCTGACGACCCTGAAACCTTTACCCCACCAGTAGCCTGACAACTGAGCCACTGAATGCATTTACCCCACCAGTAGCCTGAGCCCCTGAAATCTTTATCCCACCAGTAGCCTGACAACTGAGCTCCTGAGTGCGTTTACCCCACCAGTAGCCTGACAACCCTGAGCCCCTGTATGCCTTTACCCCAGCAGTGTCCTGGTGACCCTGAGCCCCTATGTGCCTTTACCTCAACAGTGTCCGGATGTCCTTGCGCACATTTATGGAGGGGGGGGGGATTGAGAGGGGAGGGGTGTCTGTGTGTCTCTCACCTGGAGGGCAGGCTTCTGAGTGATAGTGGAGTGTTTAAAGCAAATATGCTATTACGAGATAAGACTGGCTTACTTTGGAGAGCCATGCTGAATATATATATATATATATATATATCCTATTACTGTGGCATGTTTTCTTGGGCATCAAGAGTAAAGAAAAGCAGGGATCTAAGGCAACCCAAAGGTCGGGCCTGTGAACTGGAACAGTCCTTCAAGGATTGAAAAGGCTGTTTTCTCCTAATATCTTCTGGAGCCAAATGTATCTGCCACTATGCCTTTATTAAGTCGTTATAGTAACGAATGAGGACATTTTAACCCTTCCATTCATTTTATAAATTATCTGCATAGGATTAGCATTGAAGCAGGAGATTTCATTCACCTTGCACAAATCACTACAAAATTGACAACTGTCATCTGGTTTGCTCACAAGTACAATTGGAAATGCCCAATGATTCCGGGAGAGCTTCTGGCATTGTATCTTCTGGACTTGTTCCTGCACTGTTTCTAGTTGGGCTTCTAGCAAGCGATTAGGATGGAGGCGTACAAACTTTACTAGAGGCATTTGCTCCAGTTCCTATTTTAGGAGAGACATCTGAGAAATGGTTTAGGGAGTCATGAAGAACTGGTGTCTGATTCAACCCCCCTGGCACCATCTTTCGACCAACACCTGGATGGATTTAGTCATCAGACCAACCTCTGCATGAGCCACCATTATGGGATATTCAGGGTCCCTTTGTGCTTTCATCCCATTGGTATTGAAGATTTTTGGTAGTATCCTCTGGTCTGGTGGTTGGAAGCGAAAAAGTCCCTCAATACTATCACCAGTGAGGGCTCATGTCACAAAATAGGAGCTTTTTCTCTGGGGTTGAGAACAGAATCGGGATGTTTCACCCTCCTGGAATTTTTGAAAACAGTCTTGTCGGTCATGTAATTTTCTTCTGTTTGAACTTGGCTTCCTGCGGTTGTTTGTATACCAAGTGGCTTTTAATTGAAGAAATAAGGAGGAGGAAAATGTCCTATATAAAGGTTTAACTTTTGTATTAACTTGAGAATCGAGTTTCAACATTTCATGAGGAGGATCAGACTACAGGAGTTTTTCAATAACAAGCAGGAACATCGTTCAAACAATTGTATGGGTTTCAGAAACCCCTCCGAGTTGTATACGCCACCTCTGGCACATACCAGCATCTTTTTTTTAAAAAAAAGGGTGTTAGGTGAATTTGGAAGAGACAAATAATAGACACTTTCCTAATGTCCGTAAGAAAGACGACATACTACAAATTCTGGGAAAACCAAAAATATATTTATTTGTACGGCTGGCAAAGTGGGCGCTGTTATTGATGAAAAAGAAATGTATATTAATGAATGCCAAAGACGGTTGGTAGATGAATTCATCTACAAAAATCTAACTTGGAATCACACTGCAGCACTGCTACCAGAATAAAGTAGAAAAGGCACACGAAATAGCAGGGTTCAAACTTAAAAGAAGCTGGTGCTATTTAGCTTCTGCTTGTAATCTAGAAGAGCCTGGTTAGTTTGACATCCGGTGCTACCAGAGGCTACTGTTGGCGTCCCAGACCGTTATCCGGAGAAAAAGCGGAATCGGAACATTTCAGGGTTGAAATGACTGAGTTTTTTTGGCCGATTTTTAAGAAATGGTTGCACATTTTCATTGAAAAATAGATGGGGTGGGGTAAGGGTATAACATAAGGTATGGGGTAGTGGAGGGAGGTCTTCCCCCCCCCCATATTATTCTTTTAAAAAATGCTAAATTGTTTAAATTCGTCCCCAAAAAACTCTTTCATGATTTTTTCACGGACATCCCCCAGACCAACTGATGATGAACGAACACACACCCACCCCTAAGTGAATTAATCTATAAATAAACACAAGGAAACATCTTTACTACATTTAATGCAAAAGGGTCATACGTAATGGACAAAAGGATATGTGTGCATTGCATGTGAAAGTTAGATTTGTGGAACACTATGTACTATCTCCTGGCTCCCCAGTGGTAGCTCCTGGCCAATGGTTAATGCTGGATACCCAGGAGTTGCTTTTAGTTCTTCCCTCACTGGTGGTCGCTCCTGGTCACTAGTTAATGCTGGATACCCAGGAGTTGCTCCTGATTCTCCAGTGGTAGCTCCTGGTCACTGGTTAATGCTGGATATCCAGGAGTTGATTTTAGCTCCTGCTTCTCCAGTGGTAGCTCCTGGCCACTAGTTAATGCTGAATGTCCAGGAGGTGCCTTTAGCTCCTGCTTCTCCAGTGGTAGCTCCTGGTCACTGGTTTATGCTGGATAGCCAGGAATTGCTTTTAGCTCCTTGCTCCCATGTGGTTGCTCCTGGTCACTGGTTAATGTTGGATACCCAGGAGCTGCTTTTAGCTCCTACTTCTCCAGTGGCAGCTCCTTGCCAATGGTTAATGCTGGATTCCCAGGAATTGCTTTTAGCTCCTCGCTCCCTGGTGGTCACTCCTGGTCACTAGTTAATGCTGGATACCCAGGAGTTGCTCCTGCTTCTCCAGTGGTAGCTCCTGGCCACTAGTTAATGCTGATTACCCTGGAGTTGCTTTTAGCTCCTGTCTCCCCAGTGGTAGCTCCTGGCCAATGGTTAATGCTGGATGCCAAGGAGCGCTTTTAGCTCCTGCTTCTCCAATCTTAATTTCGAGCCCTGAAGAGGTTGGTTGAGTGATAAAGAACCAGGTGAAGGAAGAATCTAGCATCTCTATATTTGATGTGGTTCCAGACATACATAAGAAGTTGTGCAATACTCCCAGTAGACCAATAGTTTTGGTGATTTAATCAGTATTGTAGCCTCTTTCTAGTATATCAGTTATTTCTTACACACCTAAGTGAGTGAAATGAAATCATACATCAGAGATACAACTAGGGTGATACAGAAATTGGAAGTACAGAAATGTAATCTCCAAAATAGCATTATTTTCTGCATGCACATCAAGTCTTTGTATTCCCAAATACCTGAGAACGCTACCTTCAAAGTAATTGAGAAATGTCTTTGTAAAAGAAAATACCAAAATGTGTTTCTATTGCAATGAACTGACTTCGTATTAAAGAAGAATTATTAAAAAAAAATCGCAAACTCTATACCAATGGAGGGTTCGGCCATTGGTGCTGCCATTGCACCCAAATTGGCTAATTTATGGGTTAATGTGTATGAAAATATAGCATTATACGCTGACATCTATTTGCACAAGTACCGTGGCTCCTACATATAGATGATAACCTCATCATTTGCGTTGGTATTGAGGCAGAAGCAAGACAAGATTGGAAGAATACTAACAGCCAGTAGTTAGCGTTTGATCAGGCGATAAGTAATTTAGGTCTCACTATTAACCACCAGGAAGGGATATTGCAAGTAAAACCATATATCGCAAGCCAACAGACTGAAACGGCCATTAAATTATCAAAGACATCATGATCGAAGCATATGGACAATTCCTTTACCTTGAAACAAGTGGTATCACCAATGAGGTCTGTATAGAAGAATAAAGTGATCGAATAAGCAAATTGGAAGATGGGGGCTATCCTTGGAAAATTGTGGAAGAGCCATTGAAGAGAGCTTTAAACCACAACAGAGAAGCTTTACTAGAAAAATGACATTGGTGAGGTAGACACTACACTAGTGTGTGCTAATATATCCAAGAATGGGTCTTACCAGATAAAGGAAATTATAAGAAAAAACTGGAGTACCTTGTGTTTGCTTTCTGAAAAAAGCACTAGTGTGCAGAATAATTGTCAGAAATGAAATCAGAAAGCATGAGACTTGCAATCCAATATCATTTCAACGTTGGGGTATGGAACCTATAAAAATACATCGCCCATGAGGAAAATTTGGCATTTGAAAAACACTACAGAGGCAGATACCGGTCTTAAGCATGAACTGATTGCAAACGGCTTCGTGAATTGTGAGAGGACTAATGTAATTCCTATGACAATATGTTCTTGTGTTATCAGATGTTTTGGTAAGACCGCTGGAAAATTCAGGATCCGCATTATGGACATAGAGTTGCTTAAATAAATACACTAGAGGCAATAGGCTAAAAAGGGGCACACATACGATGACTCCTCTTGGATAGAAATACAAAAAATAGCACTTGTCAAATAAATATTAATCAGAAATTGTTGGAGCAAGAGCCAACATTAATATTTGTAAATCAGAGTCAGATAACGGGTTTAAATGAGGGTATAGGATGGCAAAATAGCAAATCAGGAAAAACATTGAATAATTCGATTATTCCCTTTTTAAGTCATTTATATGAAATAATGAAATATAAGAGCATGTTGTTGAGAGAAAATCTATCCCAAGTAAGACCAATGATTAATTTATTTCAATTCAAAATGCCACAGTGCTGCAGCCCCAATGTTAGTCATTAAAGCAGGTATTTCCTCATATCAGTCGATCTTCATGGGCGGCTGAAGTAACACAGGGCCTTTGATTTCTTTCCTAATGTAAATAGTGGCCCTCATTACGAGTTAGCCAGTCCAGATGTAACGGTGCCGGTACAACTGTACCGGCATCGTTTTCCAGACCGGCTAACTGTGAGGTATGTGGCGTTACACCCGCCATGTCTGACCTGGCAGGTATAACGCCACCGGCCACACACGGGCGTGGAAACACCGGCTCCATTACCGCATGGTGCTGGAGTTTCCACTGCCCCCATTCCCGTAGACTCCACTCACCTAGAGGCTACTGGAAAGCATAATGATGTTATGTTTCTCTATGTACAAAAAAAGGAGCACATCTGGGTGGGTAATGGTGTCTGGCATATCACGTAGAGGCTACAGGAAAGCATAATGATGTCATTAGGATTCTCTGTGTATAATAAAAGGAGTACATCTGAGAGGGTAATGGGGGCTGCATATCACGTAGAGGCTACAGAAAAGCTTAATGATGTCATTAGGTTTCTCCCTGTACAATAAAAGGAGCACATCTGAGTGGGTAATGGTGGCTGCCATATCACGTAGAGGCTACATGAAAGCATAATGATGCCATTAGGTTTCTCTATGTATAATAAAAGGAGCACCTCTGAATGGGTAATGGTGGCCGCCATATCACGGAGAGGCAACAGGAAAGCATAATCATGTCCTTATGTTTCTCTATGTACAATAAAAGGAGCACATCTGGGTGGGTAATGGTGGCTGGCATATCACGTAGAGGCAACAGGAAAGCATAATGATGTTATGTTTCTCTATGTACAAAAAAAGGAGCACATCTGGGTGGGTAATGGTGTCTGGCATATCACGTAGAGGCTACAGGAAAGCATAATGCTGTCATTAGGATTCTCTGTGTATAATAAAAGGAGTACATCTGAGAAGGTAATGGTGGCTGGCATATCACGTAGAGGCAACAGGGAAGCATAATGATGTTGTTATGTTTCTCTATGTACAAAAAAAGGAGCACATCTGGGTGGGTAATGGTGGCTGCCATATCACATAGAGGCTACAGGAAAGCATAATGATGTCATTAGGATTCTCTGTGTATAATAAAAGGAGTACCTCTGAATGGGTAATGGTGGCTGGCATATCACGTAGAGGCTACAGGGAAGCATAATGATGTCATTAGGATTCTCTATGTATAATAAAAGTAATACATCTGAGAGGGTAATGGTGGCTGCCATATCACGTAGAGGCTACAGGAAAGCATAAGGATGTCATTATGTTTCTCTGTACAATAAAAGGAGCACATCTGGGTGGGTAATGGTGGCTGCCATATCACGTAGAGGCAACAGGGAAGCATAATGATGTTGTTATGTTTCTCTATGTACAAAAAAAGGAGCACATCTGGGTGGGTAATGGTGTCTGGCATATCAGGTAGAGGCTACAGGAAAGCATAATGATGCCATTAGGTTTCTCTATGTACAATAAAAAGAGCACATCTGTGTGGATAATGGTGGCCATCATATCATGCAGAGGCTACAGGAAAGCATAAGGATGTCATTAGGCTTCTCTGTGTACAATAAAAGGAGCACATCTGTGTGGATAATGTTGGCTGCCATATCACGTAGAGGCTACAGGAAAGCATAATGATGTCATTATGTTTCTCTATGTATAATAAAAGGAGCACATCAAAGTGGGTAATTTTGGCCACCATATCACGTAGAGGCTACAGGAAAGTATAATGATGTCATTAGGTTTCTCTATGTACAATAAAGGTAGCCCATCTGAGTGGTTAATGGTCGCTGCCATATAACGTAGAGGCTACAGGAAAGCATAATGATGTAATTAGGTTTCTCTATGTACAATAAAAGGAGCACATCTGTGTGGATAATGGTGGCTCCCATATCACGTAGAGGCTAAAGGAAAGCATAATGATGTCATTAGGTTTCCTATGTATGATAAAAGTAGCACGAGATGGTGCTCGAGAGCCCCACCAAGATGGCAGTGAGCCTGTGAGTGACTAAACGCCTCATCTCAATCCGGTAATTATCCTGCTGTTTCCCGACTGGCCGGGTCTTTCAACATGGCTCTGAGGTGCGTGACACCCTCGTCCCCACTTGAATGAGGTCTGAACCCTGGTGGTGCCTGACCCGCAGAGATATGGATCACCTCGTCTGAGGCCCAAGGCACAACGACCGAAGCGTAGAGGAAGAGGAGCCGGCCCTGGGCACAAAGTGCTACCCACAATCTTTTTCAAGACAAGTGAGACACTACGGGGGAAAGCAGCAACACAGCTTGGACGGAGTAAGCGGGCGGGAGTGCAGTGAGCCTCATAAGCCTGGGACAGAGGGAACAGACTGTGTCTCCCAGGCTGCATGAACACAGAGGCACCCTGGCCGCCATAGGCTACCAAAGCAGGCTCGGCCTGTAGCACGCAGGATGCCCGACAACAATCGGCTCCCGATGCCGTCCAGCACTGCATGGGCAAAAGGATTGCTGTTCCGGACACCAGCTGTGAGGAGTACGGGCACCAAAATACTCTGCAATGGAGTAGAATTGAAGCCCTAAGTTGCTAGCGAGTGGTGTGAGCCTCGCTCCTATGTGGACGGACCTGGCAAGGACAAGTGAGAAAGACGCAATGTACCCGAGGTGTATGAGCACAGGGAAAAAAACAACAGGGTAAATTAAGGCTCAAAGAGCCAGAGTGGCAATTGCCTTCCCAAACCGTAGGGAGATACTGGTACACAGGGAACGGTTTACTGGGGAAAAGGTTCATCAACTTGCCGATAAGGGCAAGACAAAACAACTAATGAGATTAGTATTGACCATTGTCCTATTCTCTTGGACACAGGGTAAGGAGCTGGTCTGGTGCAGGATGGGAGTGGGGGCAACCAGCACTATTATGTGAAAGAGTGCGAGAAGGGGATTAAATCTCGTATTCTTAAATCTAGACAGCTAGAGATGACAAGTGCAAAATGGAGGCATAGGGATGGTCATGTAATTTTATTTTAACCTTGATGACTCGAAAGTTCCTTGCAAAAGGGTAGTTGCCCGGAGGGTGGATTAGGTGATACCAAATTATCACTAAAAATGCACTATCCCACTAGTTATGGGATGGAAAAGCCCATGCTTTCTGGGTTTTTCTCAATTTCATGCAGTAACCCCTGTTGGTCTTGGGGGTATCATAAAATGTTGTGGTGAAGCCACAACAGGTGAGGTCGACCAGTTTCGATGGTTCGTGAGTGACAGCCTTGGGACTGAGCAGGCTGCAGCTTTTTCTGTGCCCGCTTCGCATTTCCTCAGGTACGCCACTGGAGAGAGCTCATTTATTGCTCCCAGCGGACCTCCTGGACAGCCCAGCCATCCTTTCCAGAATCCCCTTGCAGCCTCTTACCGCTGCCCTACTAAGAGGACAGACACTATTCAGTAGCACATGAAGATCGATCTTGTCCTGAAGAAGATGGTCGGTAATCACTCACGAACCATCGAAACCGGTCGACCTCACCTGTTGTGGCTTCACCACAACATTTTATGATACCCCCAAGACCAACAGGGGTTACTGCATGAAATTGAGAAAAACCCAGAAAGCATGGGCTTTTCCATCCCATAACTAGTGGGATAGTGCATTTTTAGTGATAATTTGGTATCACCTAATCCACCCTCCGGGCAACCACCCTTTTGCAGGGAACTTTCATCAAGTCATCAAGGTTAAAATAAAATTACATGACCATCCCGATGCCTCCATTTTGCACTTGTCATCTCTAGCTGTCTAGATTTAAGAATACGAGATTTAATCCCCTTCTCGCACTCTTTCACATAATAGTGCTGGTTGCCCCCCACTCCCATCCTGCACCAGACCAGCTCCTTACCCTGTGTCCAAGAGAATAGGACAACGGTCAATACTAATCTCATTAGTTGTTTTGTCTTGCCCTTATCGGCAAGTTGATGAACCTTTTCCCCAGTAAACCGTTCCCTGTGTACCAGTATGAGCACAGGGCCCAGTGATCCTTGGTGAACCGCGACCCCGGACAGGGACGCGGTAATGAATAACAGAGCACATAGTATGGAACGTCGCAATCGGCACTTACAGGAGTAGAGGAACGTGATCTCCTGCCTCATATGGGGGTACCTAGGAGCGGACAGCGCGATCTGGAGAAAGGCGAGCGACACCCCAGGAAACAACAACATCACCACAGATAAGTGACCAAACAAGAGGGGGCAACACCGGGTGGAGAAACTTTGCCAAGAGGGCGCTGGGCAGACTGAATATGGACTGGTCAATTCACTGGTGGACACCCCTGATTAAAATAGGCCCTGGGGACACAGTATAGCAGAGGGGGCAGCTGAAGGGAAGGTCTCCATTCTCCCCCACCACTCTGAGCACCGTTAGTGGGAGATAACACAAGGAAGCAATCCCAGTTCGGCACAAGGGGAGACAACTGCGGTGATACTCGAGTAGTGTATGGCCCGCGACTGGGAACTCTAAGAACTGATCCACCCTGCGATGACACATTTGCCCCCTCTCCCCCGGTCATAGCGTGGGGCAACTAACAAGCGCAAAAGAATGAAAAACCATAGAATGCGAAGGACTACTCAAAGGGCATGACATTATTAGGGTGATGCACAGCCCACGGCTGGAGACCCTGAGAGCAGACCTACTGTGCAGCGAACACATACGTGCCCCCCGGGTCAGAGAGTGGGGTAGCCTGCAGAGCACAAGAGGGTGGAAGGACAAAGGAGTATGAGGATCTGACCTTAAGAGCATAACCTCAAATCATCATAAAACCAATCCACAAGCTGGAAGCAACTGGTGACCGTAGAGGCTGACTGTGAGGGTCGGGAAGCCATGACGTGGCAAGGAGGAGGTAGAATACGTTTCGAGCACGTGACGTGGTGAACAGCACTCACATTGACCAAGTCCGGGGCAATATTGCGATGTCAAAATCAGACAAAGGAGGCAAACAACAGTCCAAACTACATTTCGATACACCCTCTCAAGCTACAAGCAACAAGCTGATGGACGGACCCCCAGATGGACGGTCCCAACCCGCTCTCCAAGATCCCATAGGAGCATTTCAAGATATTAAAGACATGTTCAACCAGTTGCTGAACTGCATCCATTCCCTAGATGGCAAGATGGATACCCTCACCTGTAAAGTCGACCACATGCAGGTCCGCCTTGACAAACATGGGCATGGGGAGAGACTCAATAAGGTGGAGGGGCGAGTATCCGCCATGGAGGATGAATCCACATCGGGCACTGAAGGAGCTGGCTGATAGACAAGAGGATTCGGAGTCCAGGTCCAGGAGGAATAACCTGAGAATAGTAGGTGTACCCGAATCAGTGGAGCAGAGAAATATGGAACCCCTAGTAGAGGAGATACTGCGTAAAGCACTGGGACCGGAGGATTTCTCAGCATAGTGGAGAGGGCATACTGAGTGCCGAGCGGAAAGAAACTGATTCCCGGGGCCCAACTAGGCCCGATCATTCCTCGCATGCTGAACTATGAAGACACAGATCTTGCTCTCTGTAAAGCCAGAGAAAAGGGGACAGTGACCTACAAGGGAGATACAATCAGACTCTTCCCGGATTTTTCAGAGAAGTTACAAGCTTCTCGGAGAACATACACAGAAGTTAAGAAACAAATTCGGGAGAGAGGAATCCGTTATGCCATGCTGTTTCCAGCCAAACTGCGGATAGAACACGAGGGTCGAGTAATTTTCTTTCACACCGCAGAGGAGGCCAACACCTTTCTTGAACTGCAACTGAGGAACCCCAGACAAGGCAGGAACAATGGGTGACAGCACGTCCAGGGTACTATATCCTTAAGCAACAAGTGATGTATGAGACAAAAGGGGCTATTTGATCCGAGGGCGGTTGGGTCACAAGTGTTAAGTTAGCAGAGGTATGGTGGGCGGCTGTGCACCAAGCTACCCCTCATGAGGAAGCTCAAGTTTGATGAACGAGACGGGAAGGGGAGGATGCTGATAAGTTGGGGTGATCAGCAGAGTGGGGAGGGAGATTGATATACTGATGAATTGGGGTAGTCGGTGGGGGCGACAGGAACGAAGGGGGAAGAGAAAGGGGGAAGTAAGAATCTCAAGGTACTGTTGAATCATGGGGTATCTAGTCACGGTAATCACCTGGGGGTCATGAAGGTTGACCACCTGCTCTCTAAAGAAATCCGGAAGGGGTCTGCTCGCCAAAATACACAATGTTAGTGACGCTTAAGTACATAACATGGAACGTAAGAGGGTTGAACTGCCCATCCAAGTGTCGTAGGGTTCTGCTCTATATACATCGCCATCAGGTAGGAATAGCGTTTCTAAAAGAGACTCATTTAACTTCAGAGACAGAATCTAAACTTTGGAAGAGCTGAGGGTGTCATAGATATTTCTCTTCCTACTCCTCGTACGCAAGAGGGGTGTGGATTCTCGTCCATGGCTCTGTTGGGATTCGTCAGACCACTATGGTATAAGATGGGGGAGGGGACTTGTGGTGCAGGGAACCATACAAGGTAAATTATACACCCTAGTCAACTACTATGGCCCAAACCTAGACAAAGTGCAGTCACTAGACTGGATTGATATTCAGCTGGGGGAGACTCCTGTCTGGGGAGATTGTCTGAGCTGGGGACTTCAATGCGGTCATGAACCCTGTTTGTGATCGCACAGGAAATGACCATCGCCCGGTACCCAAAGGGACAAGCAAAATACAAGGCATGTGTCTCACATGGGAGATTGGGGATGTATGAAGGATTAGGAATCAAGGAATACAACAATACACGCACCACTCACGGCTGGATTTCGTCCTTCTTAGTTTCGCACACACTGATGGAAAGGGTCACAGAGATAATAATCCTTGCTTGCACATTATCTGATCATGCCCCGGTGTTAATGACTGTTGAGTTAACGGGTCGGGATAGAGGAAGGCAACCCTGGATATTTAAGAGTGAAAGCCTCACCGATACAATGTTCCGAGATGGTCTGACTGAGGCAACAGACATGTTTTTTTAGATTGATGTTGGATCGGTGAGATCGGCTGGGACTTTATGGGAGAGCTTCAAGTGTGTTATGAGAGGGGAGTGCATATCAAGGGAATCCGGGGTACTAAGACAGATTAGAAGGGAACTGGCAGTTAAGGAGAATCGTATACAAGCATTACAATCTGCAACACCCGCGCCATCACACTCAGAGCAGGCAGAGATTATGAAACACTTACAGGAGTTCAATGAGTTAGAACAGAGGGAGGCCAAATTCATGTGGGGGAAGGCAGCAATACAGCAATATGGGGAAGGGCAGAAACCAGGCAGGGTATTGGTGAAAGCAGCAAAACTGGATAACCTCAAGGGCCGAGTTTTACAAATGAACAAGAGGTGGAAGAATTTGCAGATACAGAGATAGTTCAAGAATTTCACTGGTTCTACAACCAGTTATACTCATCCCAGACCCAAGCCTCCTAACAGGAGATGAATAGTTACTTGGATCATGTGGCCCTACACTGGTGTACGGACAAACAGAGAGTTGACACTGGAGGAGGTATTAGGTGCTATCAAATCCGTTGCATCAAGGAAATCCCCGGGACCTGACGTGTTCACAGCAGAGTTTATAAGTACTACACTACCAAACTCGGACCGTACCCATTACAGATGTACTAACAGAGTCTGAGGGATGGCCATTTGCCTGAGACACTGAGAGAAGCAATTGTGGTGGTACTACTTAAGCCAACAAGCCCCAAAATGACTGTTCCTCCTACCGGACAATCTCATCAACCTAGAAAACAAAATTCTTGCCAAAATATTCGCCATTCGGCTAGCGCCCCTGATGCAAACAATGTTCAGAGCAAATCAGTCAGGGTTTATACCAGAACGCTCCACCTCTTCTGTAATAAGGAGGATGTTCGAGCGGATCTCAGCGGTACAGCAGGAGGACCCGGTAGTAGCTGCCTTGCTGGACGCCACTAAAGCGTTCAACTCGGTGGAGTGGCCATTCCTGTTTACTATGTAGAATCTCTCTGATTAAAATGACATTGCTTACAAGATTCTTATACGTTTTCCTCAATGCTCCAATAGCTATACCTGGAGAATACTTCTGAGAATTGAAATCCGTGATACTGCAGTTTATATGGGTGGGTAAACAAGCTAGAGTTTCTTGGGACAAGCTGGTGGCGCCCATACATGAGGGGGGTCTGGCGCTACCGGAATTTGAAACTTATTACAATGTGGCACAAGCAAGGTTTCTGTTACGCTCACCTGGTTCCCACAGGGGCATCGATCGGACCCGGACAGCTGCGGTCTCCACCAACGTGATGCGTAGTGAAGAGATGACAGTCTGGACTGGCCCGCCTAATCTTGTCTGCTGGACTCGTAGAAGTATTCTCCTGCAAGTGGAGAAAGGGATTTAGCCACCCGTTGTCTTTAGTGATGCCCCCCACCCCCCAACTGTTCTCGTTCTCCCCACTAATCACCTCCGATATTCCCTCTTGGTAACTTCACCTTATGTTTTTAAATGATGAGCTCTCCATCCTGCATGACATGCAGGGGCGCGTAGATACCAGTTACTTCACTGGTTTGAAGGTACTGGAGGAGTTCCGGAGGACTATTAACTCCAGTGTCTATAAAGTTCAAAGAGTTCAATATGTCCGATGTTCACTCTTGTTCCATTCCTTCGTTAGGTTGCAGCTGGGTCCAAAGGAATATTGCCTGGAGACAGCTGATGGCGTTCAGGTAAGAGTCTGTATTACCAAACACTGTCCGGTAAAAGTTGCATGAGTTTAACATGTTGTTTTCTCTCCCTTTATAGGTGCGGCATAGAAAGATGCGGCGAATTAAAGGATAATACCTCCGGTGGTAAAGCAGGTAAGCCTATGGTGGCAAAGAGATTGTCTTTGTCGGTTTTCTCGGCTCACATTATTCCTTTTGTTTTCCCCCCAGGTGCTGGGTTTCGACGAAGAAAATGATGGAGGCAGCGCCGAGTTGAAAGATGCGGTGGACTGGTGAGTATAACGCGGTGCTGCTCTGGCGAAGCGACGCGTGCTGAAATAATGTCCTTTCCAGGCTTGGAGATGTGCTGGGTCCGGAATCAGGTAAGGAATCAAATAATGTCCGTGATCTAACCTCTTCTCCTTTCTTTTCCTTTTGTCTAGGAGCTCCGGATTCGAGGCGGCCGTGGCAGAAGACTGGATGCTGACTTGCAGACACGGTGAGCGTTACGCTGCTGGATGCAGAATAACACGAAGCATGAGCTGCTGTTCGGGCGTGGTTTAAATAGCCTGCAAAGTGGTCCCAGGTAAGAAGTTCTCCAGAACCACACCTGAGTAAAAAATAGTCCCTGTAATAAAATAGTCCCATCCAGGCCTCACGTTGGCTTAGACTCATTTGCAGCATGGTCTGCATAAGGTAAGTAAAGTCTATGAGCCTGGCGCCTATGGCGCCAGGACTGATTTCTATGATGAACCGGGGCTGTTGGGGTTTTAATGAGTATCTGGATGACTGCTCCTGGGGCTGATGGACTCGATCTGGATGCCCGGGGGTAGGCATCATGACAGCACTCCCCCCCAAGGCTCCTCCTAAAGTTGTTGTTCTTCCCCTTGACCCTGGCTTGTCTGGGAAGTCCTGATGGAATTTTTTCACCAATCGAGGAGCATGAACGTGGTCACTAGGTTCCCATGACCTTTCTTGTGGTCCGTAACCCTTCCAGTCGATTAAATAAAAAAGTCTTGATTTAACCATTTTAGAGTCCAGGATGATTTTTACCTCGAATTCAGGTTCTCCATCTATTAGGATGGGGTCATGTGGTTTTGTTAATCTTGTCCCAGGTTGAACTGGTTTTAGAAGTGAAACATGAAAGACAGGATGAATCCGCATATTAGAGGGTAATTCTAATTTGACGGCCACCGGGTTGATAATGGCCTTAATGGTGTAAGGTCCTAAATATCTAGGATTAAAAGTCTGAGTTCCTTTCAGAGGTATATGTCTTGTAGCCAGCCAAAATTGGTCTCTGATTCGATATGGTGGGGTCTCACTTCAGCATTTTTCTTGTATTTCTCGTTTGCTTGTTTCAAATGTTTTTTTGCCTCTTTAAAAGCTTGTGTAATAGTGGAATGCAGATGAGTTACTGTCGGCATTTCTAAATGCTGGGGCGAATCGAGTTCTGAGGTTCGAGGATGATGTCCATATATGGTATAAAAGGGGCTTTGTCCGGTTCCTGAATGTACAGAGTTATTGTATGCGTATTCAGAAATCCATAAAATGTCCTTCCAATTACTTTCAGTTTGGTGGAGCATACAACGTAGGTAATGTTCACGAGTCTGGTTGGTTCTCTCTGTCTGACCAATCGGTTTGGGGATGGTGACTGGTTGATAACCTTATGTCGATTTGTGCCAATTGACAACACTTCTGCCAAAATTGCCAAATGAACTGACTACCTCGGTCAGAGATCAATACGGAAGGAAGTCCATGTATTCGAACAATATTTTCGAGAAATTCCTTGGCCAAGATTGAAGCAGAAGGTAATGCTTTTAAAGGAATAAAGTGGGCCATCTTGGAAAAAAGATCCACAATAACTAGAATGGTGTTGAATCCATTACATGGCGGTAGATCTGTAATAAAGTCTAAAGACAAAGTGTGCCATGGTGTGGGTGGAATATCTAAAGGTTGTAAAATACCAGCTGGTTTCTTCTTTTGACTTGTGGTCTGGGCACAGGTGCCACAACACAGTACAAATGACTTTACATCTTTTCGCCAGGTGGGCCACCAGAATTGTCTTTTAATTTTAGCTTCAGTTTTTGCAATACCTGGGTGCCCTTCCATCAGAGCTTCATGGTAATTGGAAATGACTTGTTCTTGTAGTTCCTTGTGTGGTAGAAATAGACGCCCTTGATAGTAAGGTAGGTCATTGACAACTGAATAATCTGGGCCCTTTTTAACCCAGTCCTGCAGGGTTACTGAATCGAAAAGTTGTTGGACCTTTAAATGAATTTCTTCTAAGGTCTGTAGAGTAGTTATCCCAAGAATTCTTTGTTCAGGAATTATAGGCACCGGTTCCGGGTTCGAATATGCTTCTCCCATCCCAATTCGGGATAAAGCGTCTGCCTTACCATTCTTACAACCTGGTCGATAAGTGATCACGAAATCGAATTCGGCAAGGAATAAGGCCCATCGAAGTTGACGCGATGATTGGGCCTTGACTGTTATTAAATACTACAAGTTCCTGTGATCTGTGATTATAGTAATGGTAAGCCTGGCACCGAGAAGATAATGCCGCCAAGCCTTGAAGGCGGATTTGATGGCTAACAACTGTTTATCATTAACCGCATAGTTTAATTCGGGGGCCGAGAATTTTCTGGACCAAAATGCTACTGGATGAAGTTGACCGGTTTCCGATCCTTCTGGGACAGGACAGCCCCCATGGCTAAACTGGATGCATCGGATTCAACTATGTATGGGAGCTCGGGGCGTGGATGCTTTAAGACAGGTGCCGACGTGAATTTCAATTTCAGTTCTTGGAAGGCTTTTTCTGCTTCTTCGGTCCACAAGAAGCATTTGTTTTTTCGCAAAAGTGCTGTGATGGGGTGTACCACAGGAAGTCAGGAATAAATCTGCGGTAGAAATTAGCAAATCCAAGCATGCTTTGCACCCCTTTAACTGAACTGGGTGATGGCCACTTGGGAATTGCATCCACCTTTCGATAGTCCATTCGGACTCCTTTTGGAGTCAGGATAAATCCAAGGAATTCAACTTCTGTAGCATGAAAAACAAATTTTTCCAATTTTGCATATGACTTGTGCTGGCGTAGTTTCTCAAGGACTGCACGAACGTGCTTAACATGGTCTGATTCTGAGGAGGAGTACACTAGAATATTGTCTATGTATACGTCAACACAGACGTCAATGAGTTCACGAAGGACATCGTTCATAAAATATTGGAAGGCTGCTGGTGCATTGCACAACCCGAAGGGCATCACCTGATATTCAAATAATCCGTACTTGGTGCGAAAAGCGGTCTTCTATTCGTCGCCCTTCTTTACACGTACCAGATGATATGCCCCTCGGAGATCTAATTTAGTGTAGATGCAAGCATCCTTTACTTGGTCTAGTAGTTCGGGGATCAGAGGCAATGGATATCGGTTCTTCACCGTGATCTGGTTTAATGCACGGTAGTCTATGCACGTTCTGAGGTTACCTTCCTTTTTGGGCACGAAGAATAAAGCTGAAGATGCGGGGGACTTAGATGGACGAATGAAGCCATTAGCAAGGTATTGGTCCAAGTATTGTCGTAGGTGACGGTTTTCGGGTTCCGTAAGGGCGTAGATCCTACTGCATGGAGGTTGTGCACCGGGTATGAGGTCGATTTGACAATCGTATGATCTATGAGGTGGTAAGGTGTTTGCCTGTTCTTTTTGGAAAACATCCTGGAATTCTTGATATTCCTGAGGTAACTGCATGTCTGGATTAGCGACTGTGGCCAGGCTTTTGTTCAAGGTTTTTTCCGGGTAACAGGTGTGTGCACACTCCGGGAAGGTTACTCTCTTCTCTCGCCAATCAATACAAGGATTATGTGTTTCCAACCAAGGTATCCCCAGTATTATTTGGAACTGCGGGGCTTTGATTAAGTCAAACACAATAGTCTCTCGATGTCCATCTTGACCCAACAGTGTCATCTCTGTGGTGGAATGAGTTACAGGCCCAGAGGCAATTTCAGTTCCATCGACTGTGGTGATAACATCCGAAGTGGTCTTTTTACAGAGAGGTAGATTCATCCTAGAAGCCAATTCGTGGTCCACATAGTTTCCTATGGCCCCGCTAGCAATGTATGCCCTAACTGCGTGCATACGTGATGGCTGCCTTGGATCAATAAGGACCATTGGTATGATTAGGTGCAAGGTCTGAGTGTCCTTCTTTAAGCTCGGCAAGCGGACCTCTACGCTTGTCGGGTGTGGTCGTTTCCCGAATCAGGCTCTGCTTGATTTCTATCAGCAACTCTGACTACTTTCTTGGATGGTTTTAAAGGGCAATCCCGTAGAAAATGTCCTGAGGCCCCACAGTACAGACACAACTGCATCTGTTGTCTCCTTTCTCTTTCTTTTTGAGTTAAGGGTCCCTTAGCCCCCCCGATCTGCATTGGTTCTGATGCATCTGTTCCTTTGGGAGTAAGATTGGGTTTAACCAATACCCGATTCTCGAACTTAGCTCGATCAGCTTTTCTATTCTGAAGTCGGTGGTCTAGCTGGACCACTAAGTCTATAATTCTGCGCAATCCTGAGGTGGGTTCACAACTTGGGCCAAAACATCTTTGAGTTCACCCCGAAGTCCACGATGAAATAATGTAATTCGCTTTACCTCTGGCCATCCGGTTTCCACCACCAACCTATTGAAGGTTGCGATATAAATTAGCAGGTCCTGGTTTCCTTGTCGTAGGGATAGAAGTTCGTTATCCAGGGCCTGTCCCTGTGAATGTCTGGCGAATAGTCTTTCCATGCTCAATTGAAAACCCAGAAAATCCCGAAGAAGAGGGTCATCCTGGTTGACTAATGGAATTGACCAATCCGCTGCGCTGCCACTAAGGTATGACAGTACAAAGGCTACTTTGGCTTGGTCGTTTGGAAAAGCTCCTGGTCTGCATAAAACGTGCAAGCGGCATTGGTTCATGAACACGGCGAACCTTTTCGGGTCCCCAGCAAAGCGTTTGGGTGGAGCTAAAGGAATGCTCCCTGGTAGAACCACTTGCACAGGGCTGCTCGATGAAACGGGGTTTGAATTCCCCCAAAGTCCAGGTAGTGGTGTTTGCCCGGCTTGGTTTTGCAGCAGTTGTCTGGCAAGATCATCAGTGTGCTCCTTTGACACAATCCGTTCTCTCCTGAGGGCATTAGTTTCTTGGCGCGCGGAGTGCACTTCTGCCCTAAGTTCTCCTAACAATTGGGCTAGTTGGTCGGTTTCTGAGGTCTCCATTACGCCCGGGTGGGGATTTGTAGATAGGCTTTGTGTTCTGTTACGTTCACCTGGTTCCCACAGGGGCGTCGATCGGACCCGGACAGCTGCGATCTCCACCAACGTGATGCGTAGTGAAGAGATGACAGTCTGGACTGGCCCGCCTAATCTTGTCTGCTGGACTCGTAGAAGTATTCTCCTGCAAGTGGAGAAAGGGATTTAGTTTGTTTGTTTGTTTTATTTATTTGTAGAGCGCTCCGGACACGTGGGTAGAAGGGCGCTTAAGAAGGCGGTTACAGGCATAACATATACATTACATTTACAAAGTACAATAATTTACAAAGCAAGGGTTTACATCCAACAATTTACATATAATACAAGTATGGTTGCGGCTGTTAGCTTATTAGACGTGGGGGTAAATGCTACTCATTGTTCAGTAACCAGCCAATAACAAGTTTCCTAAAGATCGGGAAGGATTCAGTGGTTTTAATTATGAGTGGTATGGTGTTCCAGAGTTGGGAGGCTAGCACAGTGAAGCTAGTGCCTCCTGCTCTTTTTAAGGCAAATCTGGGCACTAGCAGGCATAAGGAGTTGGACGATCTAGTGGTTCTAGATGTAGGTTTTAAGGTGAATTTGTTGGAGAGGTACGGAGGGGCAAGATTGTTTAATGCCTTGTAAGTGAGGCAGATAGTTTTGAGGTAAATTTTTTGCTGTATGGAGAGCCATTTGCACGCTTTCCTGGTTGTGGAGATGTGCTCATGCCTTGGGATGTTGAGTGCTGCGCGTAAAGCATTGTTTTGGAGAACCTGGAGTTTGTTAGTTACGGCTTGGTTGGCTCCTAGGTACAAGCTGTTGCAATAGTCTAGTTTGGATTGGATGAGTGCTCTGGCCAGAATGAGGCAGCTGTCGGGGGATAGGAAGGGTCTGCTAGCCCTGATTAGCTTTCCCGTATAGGCAGTGGCCGAGGCAGTTGAGTTGATTTGTTTGACAAGGTTGGTGTTGGCATCAAGGTGGAAGCCTAAGGTTTTCACACTTTTAGCAATAGGGATGGTGTTACCGTCTATGATAATGTTCTTGTAGCTGGGACTGAGTTTGGACAGGTTATTGGGAGAGCTGACCAATGGAAGCTCCGTCTTCTCATCATTCAGGCAGAGGCCGTGGGTGGCCATCCATGCCTGAATGATGGAGAAGATTTCGTTGATCCGGATGACGTCCGCATTGTAGTTGCCTGTGATGGTGAGGAGAATCTAGGTGTCATCTGCGTAGTTGGTGTAGGTGACACCCAGACGGTCCAATATGTCAAATAGAGGCTTCGTAAATATATTATGCAGGGTGGGGGAGACACAGGAGCCTTGTGGGACTCCGCAGGTGATGGGGATCGGGTCAGCAGCAGCTGTGGTGGAGAAATCTCGCATGGTTCTATTTGCTAGGAAGGATTGTATCCATGCAGAGGCAGAGGAGGAGAAGTGGGCTGCGATAGATAGGTGGTTGCATAGTATTTCGTGGTCGACTAAATCGAAGGCCGCTGAGAGATCTAAAAGAAGTAGGATTGTTGCATTGCCTTTGTCTTTGATTTCATCAATCTGACTTTTGAGGTCAACCAGAGCGGTTTCAGTACCATGTTGAGGTCTGAAGCCAGATTGACGCATACCTAGCAGTTGGTTAGATTCCAGGTACTCCTGAATCTGGATGTAGGCGACTCTGTCCAAGATTTTTAGCAGAAAAGGGACAGTGGTGATTGGTCTATAATTAGTTGGTATGGCTGGGTATAGGGATTGTTTTTTTAGGAGAGGGAGTACCCAGGATTGTTTTAGGTTGTTGGGGACAGAATTGTTATCGAATGAGAGGTTGATTAGCTTGGTGATAAAAGGGGAGAGGTCTCTGGCCGCGTCTTTTATTATTTGGGCAGGGCAACTGTCCCCTTTGTAATTAGAAGGTTTTAGGGAAGTAATGATTTGTTGGACTTCTAGGCTAGTCACTTTCTTAAAGGTGAAGTCTATGTTGGCTTTGTTGGGTGTAGGTGGGCTTAAACTGGGGTTGGTGGTTTTGTTGCTGAGGAGTTGTTGACGTTTGTTCTCAATTTTGGTCTGGAGCCCTGTGATTTTATTGTTGAGGGCATTCTGGATGCTGGTGCACCAGGGTTTATCTTTTGAGCAGTTGTCTGGAGGAGGATTGGGGTTTTCTAGCTCCTTTAGAATTTTAAATAGTTCTTTGGTGGAGGAGCCTGCCTGGTCAATCCTGACGTTATAGGCATCTTTTTTAGTACGAATTATCTCGCTTTTGTATAGCCTGGAGATGTTTTTGAGATTGGATTTGTTTTCAGGTGATGGGTTGGTTTTCCATAGTAGCTCTAGTTTAGCTTTCTTTTTCCTGAGTAGTTTGAGTTCGGGAGTGTACCACGAGTTCAGGTGGTTTATTGGTTTGCTTTTGCGTAGTTTCAAAGGGGCAATGGTATCAATGGCGGTAGCCATGGAATTGTTGAAGGTGTCAACTAGTAGGTTAAGGTCAGCCTTGTCCGGTAGAGCGTTAAGGGTGGGCAGGACCAGAGGTAGTAAGGCTTCGGGGGTAATGTTACGCTTGTTTCTGGTAGGGCAGGCTGGAGCCAGGGGGCGTTTCTTAGGCGTGGCCCGGTTGGTGTGAATTTCAAGTGGGATAAGGTAGTGATCTGTCCATGTAAGTGGTTGGGGGGCCTTGCAGGTGGTGTTGCAGTTGAGAGTTGCTACCCAGTCGAGAATTCTGCCTTTCTGGTGGGTCGGTGAGATACTAAGTTGGGCGAAACCGTGCTCAGTGAGGGCGTTTGCTAAGGATGCGGCTGGTGCGTCCTTGGGGTCGTCATACCCCAGATTGAAGTCGCCGAGGATGATAGTTTGTGCTAGTGGCTTGGAATTTTCAGTGATGAGCGCTGTGATGTGTTCTTCAAAAGTTCCTGGAGGGCCTGGGGGTCTGTATATAAGGTGTAGTGTGATCGTACTTGTGGGGGAAGTTTGTAACTTGATTGTGAGTAACTCGCAGGATTTAAGTGAAATGGTGGTTACTAATCTACAGCCTAGCGGCGATTTTGAGATGAACGCTACGCCTCCTCCTTTACCATTGGGTCTGTCGGCTCTGAGGATGGAGTAGTTGGCAGGAATGGCTAACGACAAGTGTGGTCCTGAGGCCTCGTGTAGCCATGTTTCCGTTAGGGCAAGGAAGTCAAGATCATATGTTAGAATGGTGTCAGCAATTTCTGTGGGGTGAGCGGGCAGGGATCTGGTATTGAGTAAAGCTCCTTTTAGGGGGAGTGGGACGGGCTCATTAGGGGTCTTTAATTTCTTTTTGGCTTTGGTTTTGAGTTTGGCAGGGTGGATGCTAATTGTAAGGGGCAGCCTAGTGCCTAGTCTGTTGTTGCGGGCAGAGAGGTCAGGGTTGGTAGAACGTAGGGGTTCTGGAGATTTTCGTACGGGTGCCACCGAGAGACATGGAGCACTAAGTGTACTGTGATTGGGAGTTTTGTTAGGGGTAGTATTTGCAGGGGAGCGGTTGTCTACGGAGGAGGTGCGGTGAGAGTGGTGATTAGGTGGAAAAGGCGGCTGGGTGGGTAGGAAGGGCGTGGGGCAGGGGATCGGGTAGTGCCTAGGGCAACCTAGATTGGCTAAGCCGTTGTTGACGGTTATGAAGATATTGCTGGTACAGTGTACATTGTCCGGTATGATGCAGAAAGGGAACATGGTGAGAGTGAGAGTGAGCCAGGAGATCATGGTCTGGACGCGCAGCTGCGCAATGCAAATCTGGTGCACTGCACACTTGGGCTAGGTTACAATGAGGTAGTGCCTAGATTTGAATACAAATAAATGCCGTGCGGTAGCAGCTGGGGGTATATGCTAGGCGGGTACATGGAACACATCGAGGCAGTACGTACAATGACAGGAGTGGTGGGATCAAGAACGGGCTAGCAGGGGTGTTTCCTATCAGCAAAGGTCGGAAGGGACAAAGAAGATGCTAGGTGCAGAGTCGAAACCGGTCGACCTCACCTGTTGTGGCTTCACCACAACATTTTATGATACCCCCAAGACCAACAGGGGTTACTGCATGAAATTGAGAAAAACCCAGAAAGCATGGGCTTTTCCATCCCATAACTAGTGGGATAGTGCATTTTTAGTGATAATTTGGTATCACCTAATCCACCCTCCGGGCAACCACCCTTTTGCAGGGAACTTTCGAGTCATCAAGGTTAAAATAAAATTACATGACCATCCCGATGCCTCCATTTTGCACTTGTCATCTCTAGCTGTCTAGATTTAAGAATACGAGATTTAATCCCCTTCTCGCACTCTTTCACATAATAGTGCTGGTTGCCCCCCACTCCCATCCTGCACCAGACCAGCTCCTTACCCTGTGTCCAAGAGAATAGGACAACGGTCAATACTAATCTCATTAGTTGTTTTGTCTTGCCCTTATCGGCAAGTTGATGAACCTTTTCCCCAGTAAACCGTTCCCTGTGTACCAGTATGAGCACAGGGCCCAGTGATCCTTGGTGAACCGCGACCCCGGACAGGGACGCGGTAATGAATAACAGAGCACATAGTATGGAACGTCGCAATCGGCACTTACAGGAGTAGAGGAACGTGATCTCCTGCCTCATATGGGGGTACCTAGGAGCGGACAGCGCGATCTGGAGAAAGGCGAGCGACACCCCAGGAAACAACAACATCACCACAGATAAGTGACCAAACAAGAGGGGGCAACACCGGGTGGAGAAACTTTGCCAAGAGGGCGCTGGGCAGACTGAATATGGACTGGTCAATTCACTGGTGGACACCCCTGATTAAAATAGGCCCTGGGGACACAGTATAGCAGAGGGGGCAGCTGAAGGGAAGGTCTCCATTCTCCCCCACCACTCTGAGCACCGTTAGTGGGAGATAACACAAGGAAGCAATCCCAGTTCGGCACAAGGGGAGACAACTGCGGTGATACTCGAGTAGTGTATGGCCCGCGGCTGGGAACTCTAAGAACTGATCCACCCTGCGATGACACATTTGCCCCCTCTCCCCCGGTCATAGCGTGGGGCAACTAACAAGCGCAAAAGAATGAAAAACCATAGAATGCGAAGGACTACTCAAAGGGCATGACATTATTAGGGTGATGCACAGCCCACGGCTGGAGACCCTGAGAGCAGACCTACTGTGCAGCGAACACATACGTGCCCCCCGGGTCAGAGAGTGGGGTAGCCTGCAGAGCACAAGAGGGTGGAAGGACAAAGGAGTATGAGGATCTGACCTTAAGAGCATAACCTCAAATCATCATAAAACCAATCCACAAGCTGGAAGCAACTGGTGACCGTAGAGGCTGACTGTGAGGGTCGGGAAGCCATGACGTGGCAAGGAGGAGGTAGAATACGTTTCGAGCACGTGACGTGGTGAACAGCACTCACATTGACCAAGTCCGGGGCAATATTGCGATGTCAAAATCAGACAAAGGAGGCAAACAACAGTCCAAACTACATTTCGATACACCCTCTCAAGCTACAAGCAACAAGCTGATGGACGGACCCCCAGATGGACGGTCCCAACCCGCTCTCCAAGATCCCATAGGAGCATTTCAAGATATTAAAGACATGTTCAACCAGTTGCTGAACTGCATCCATTCCCTAGATGGCAAGATGGATACCCTCACCTGTAAAGTCGACCACATGCAGGTCCGCCTTGACAAACATGGGCATGGGGAGAGACTCAATAAGGTGGAGGGGCGAGTATCCGCCATGGAGGATGAATCCACATCGGGCACTGAAGGAGCTGGCTGATAGACAAGAGGATTCGGAGTCCAGGTCCAGGAGGAATAACCTGAGAATAGTAGGTGTACCCGAATCAGTGGAGCAGAGAAATATGGAACCCCTAGTAGAGGAGATACTGCGTAAAGCACTGGGACCGGAGGATTTCTCAGCATAGTGGAGAGGGCATACTGAGTGCCGAGCGGAAAGAAACTGATTCCCGGGGCCCAACTAGGCCCGATCATTCCTCGCATGCTGAACTATGAAGACACAGATCTTGCTCTCTGTAAAGCCAGAGAAAAGGGGACAGTGACCTACAAGGGAGATACAATCAGACTCTTCCCGGATTTTTCAGAGAAGTTACAAGCTTCTCGGAGAACATACACAGAAGTTAAGAAACAAATTCGGGAGAGAGGAATCCGTTATGCCATGCTGTTTCCAGCCAAACTGCGGATAGAACACGAGGGTCGAGTAATTTTCTTTCACACCGCAGAGGAGGCCAACACCTTTCTTGAACTGCAACTGAGGAACCCCAGACAAGGCAGGAACAATGGGTGACAGCACGTCCAGGGTACTATATCCTTAAGCAACAAGTGATGTATGAGACAAAAGGGGCTATTTGATCCGAGGGCGGTTGGGTCACAAGTGTTAAGTTAGCAGAGGTATGGTGGGCGGCTGTGCACCAAGCTACCCCTCATGAGGAAGCTCAAGTTTGATGAACGAGACGGGAAGGGGAGGATGCTGATAAGTTGGGGTGATCAGCAGAGTGGGGAGGGAGATTGATATACTGATGAATTGGGGTAGTCGGTGGGGGCGACAGGAACGAAGGGGGAAGAGAAAGGGGGAAGTAAGAATCTCAAGGTACTGTTGAATCATGGGGTATCTAGTCACGGTAATCACCTGGGGGTCATGAAGGTTGACCACCTGCTCTCTAAAGAAATCCGGAAGGGGTCTGCTCGCCAAAATACACAATGTTAGTGACGCTTAAGTACATAACATGGAACGTAAGAGGGTTGAACTGCCCATCCAAGTGTCGTAGGGTTCTGCTCTATATACATCGCCATCAGGTAGGAATAGCGTTTCTAAAAGAGACTCATTTAACTTCAGAGACAGAATCTAAACTTTGGAAGAGCTGAGGGTGTCATAGATATTTCTCTTCCTACTCCTCGTACGCAAGAGGGGTGTGGATTCCCGTCCATGGCTCTGTTGGGATTCGTCAGACCACTATGGTATAAGATGGGGGAGGGGACTTGTGGTGCAGGGAACCATACAAGGTAAATTATACACCCTAGTCAACTACTATGGCCCAAACCTAGACAAAGTGCAGTCACTAGACTGGATTGATATTCAGCTGGGGGAGACTCCTGTCTGGGGAGATTGTCTGAGCTGGGGACTTCAATGCGGTCATGAACCCTGTTTGTGATCGCACAGGAAATGACCATCGCCCGGTACCCAAAGGGACAAGCAAAATACAAGGCATGTGTCTCACATGGGAGATTGGGGATGTATGAAGGATTAGGAATCAAGGAATACAACAATACACGCACCACTCACGGCTGGATTTCGTCCTTCTTAGTTTCGCACACACTGATGGAAAGGGTCACAGAGATAATAATCCTTGCTTGCACATTATCTGATCATGCCCCGGTGTTAATGACTGTTGAGTTAACGGGTCGGGATAGAGGAAGGCAACCCTGGATATTTAAGAGTGAAAGCCTCACCGATACAATGTTCCGAGATGGTCTGACTGAGGCAACAGACATGTTTTTTTAGATTGATGTTGGATCGGTGAGATCGGCTGGGACTTTATGGGAGAGCTTCAAGTGTGTTATGAGAGGGGAGTGCATATCAAGGGAATCCGGGGTACTAAGACAGATTAGAAGGGAACTGGCAGTTAAGGAGAATCGTATACAAGCATTACAATCTGCAACACCCGCGCCATCACACTCAGAGCAGGCAGAGATTATGAAACACTTACAGGAGTTCAATGAGTTAGAACAGAGGGAGGCCAAATTCATGTGGGGGAAGGCAGCAATACAGCAATATGGGGAAGGGCAGAAACCAGGCAGGGTATTGGTGAAAGCAGCAAAACTGGATAACCTCAAGGGCCGAGTTTTACAAATGAACAAGAGGTGGAAGAATTTGCAGATACAGAGATAGTTCAAGAATTTCACTGGTTCTACAACCAGTTATACTCATCCCAGACCCAAGCCTCCTAACAGGAGATGAATAGTTACTTGGATCATGTGGCCCTACACTGGTGTACGGACAAACAGAGAGTTGACACTGGAGGAGGTATTAGGTGCTATCAAATCCGTTGCATCAAGGAAATCCCCGGGACCTGACGTGTTCACAGCAGAGTTTATAAGTACTACACTACCAAACTCGGACCGTACCCATTACAGATGTACTAACAGAGTCTGAGGGATGGCCATTTGCCTGAGACACTGAGAGAAGCAATTGTGGTGGTACTACTTAAGCCAACAAGCCCCAAAATGACTGTTCCTCCAACCGGACAATCTCATCAACCTAGAAAACAAAATTCTTGCCAAAATATTCGCCATTCGGCTAGCGCCCCTGATGCAAACAATGTTCAGAGCAAATCAGTCAGGTTTTATACCAGAACGCTCCACCTCTTCTGTAATAAGGAGGATGTTCGAGCGGATCTCAGCGGTACAGCAGGAGGACCCGGTAGTAGCTGCCTTGCTGGACGCCACTAAAGCGTTCAACTCGGTGGAGTGGCCATTCCTGTTTACTATGTAGAATCTCTCTGATTAAAATGACATTGCTTACAAGATTCTTATACGTTTTCCTCAATGCTCCAATAGCTATACCTGGAGAATACTTCTGAGAATTGAAATCCGTGATACTGCAGTTTATATGGGTGGGTAAACAAGCTAGAGTTTCTTGGGACAAGCTGGTGGCGCCCATACATGAGGGGGGTCTGGCGCTACCGGAATTTGAAACTTATTACAATGTGGCACAAGCAAGGTTTCTGTTACGCTCACCTGGTTCCCACAGGGGCATCGATCGGACCCGGACAGCTGCGGTCTCCACCAACGTGATGCGTAGTGAAGAGATGACAGTCTGGACTGGCCCGCCTAATCTTGTCTGCTGGACTCGTAGAAGTATTCTCCTGCAAGTGGAGAAAGGGATTTAGCCACCCGTTGTCTTTAGTGATGCCCCCCACCCCCCAACTGTTCTCGTTCTCCCCACTAATCACCTCCGATATTCCCTCTTGGTAACTTCACCTTATGTTTTTAAATGATGAGCTCTCCATCCTGCATGGCATGCAGGGGCGCGTAGATACCAGTTACTTCACTGGTTTGAAGGTACTGGAGGAGTTCCGGAGGACTATTAACTCCAGTGTCTATAAAGTTCAAAGAGTTCAATATGTCCGATGTTCACTCTTGTTCCATTCCTTCGTTAGGTTGCAGCTGGGTCCAAAGGAATATTGCCTGGAGACAGCTGATGGCGTTCAGGTAAGAGTCTGTATTACCAAACACTGTCCGGTAAAAGTTGCATGAGTTTAACATGTTGTTTTCTCTCCCTTTATAGGTGCGGCATAGAAAGATGCGGCGAATTAAAGGATAATACCTCCGGTGGTAAAGCAGGTAAGCCTATGGTGGCAAAGAGATTGTCTTTGTCGGTTTTCTCGGCTCACATTATTCCTTTTGTTTTCCCCCCAGGTGCTGGGTTTCGACGAAGAAAATGATGGAGGCAGCGCCGAGTTGAAAGATGCGGTGGACTGGTGAGTATAACGCGGTGCTGCTCTGGCGAAGCGACGCGTGCTGAAATAATGTCCTTTCCAGGCTTGGAGATGTGCTGGGTCCGGAATCAGGTAAGGAATCAAATAATGTCCGTGATCTAACCTCTTCTCCTTTCTTTTCCTTTTGTCTAGGAGCTCCGGATTCGAGGCGGCCGTGGCAGAAGACTGGATGCTGACTTGCAGACACGGTGAGCGTTACGCTGCTGGATGCAGAATAACACGAAGCATGAGCTGCTGTTCGGGCGTGGTTTAAATAGCCTGCAAAGTGGTCCCAGGTAAGAAGTTCTCCAGAACCACACCTGAGTAAAAAATAGTCCCTGTAATAAAATAGTCCCATCCAGGCCTCACGTTGGCTTAGACTCATTTGCAGCATGGTCTGCATAAGGTAAGTAAAGTCTATGAGCCTGGCGCCTATGGCGCCAGGACTGATTTCTATGATGAACCGGGGCTGTTGGGGTTTTAATGAGTATCTGGATGACTGCTCCTGGGGCTGATGGACTCGATCTGGATGCCCGGGGGTAGGCATCATGACAGCACTCCCCCCCAAGGCTCCTCCTAAAGTTGTTGTTCTTCCCCTTGACCCTGGCTTGTCTGGGAAGTCCTGATGGAATTTTTTCACCAATCGAGGAGCATGAACGTGGTCACTAGGTTCCCATGACCTTTCTTGTGGTCCGTAACCCTTCCAGTCGATTAAATAAAAAAGTCTTGATTTAACCATTTTAGAGTCCAGGATGATTTTTACCTCGAATTCAGGTTCTCCATCTATTAGGATGGGGTCATGTGGTTTTGTTAATCTTGTCCCAGGTTGAACTGGTTTTAGAAGTGAAACATGAAAGACAGGATGAATCCGCATATTAGAGGGTAATTCTAATTTGACGGCCACCGGGTTGATAATGGCCTTAATGGTGTAAGGTCCTAAATATCTAGGATTAAAAGTCTGAGTTCCTTTCAGAGGTATATGTCTTGTAGCCAGCCAAAATTGGTCTCTGATTCGATATGGTGGGGTCTCACTTCAGCATTTTTCTTGTATTTCTCGTTTGCTTGTTTCAAATGTTTTTTTGCCTCTTTAAAAGCTTGTGTAATAGTGGAATGCAGATGAGTTACTGTCGGCATTTCTAAATGCTGGGGCGAATCGAGTTCTGAGGTTCGAGGATGATGTCCATATATGGTATAAAAGGGGCTTTGTCTGGTTCCTGAATGTACAGAGTTATTGTATGCGTATTCAGAAATCCATAAAATGTCCTTCCAATTACTTTCAGTTTGGTGGAGCATACAACGTAGGTAATGTTCACGAGTCTGGTTGGTTCTCTCTGTCTGACCAATCGGTTTGGGGATGGTGACTGGTTGATAACCTTATGTCGATTTGTGCCAATTGACAACACTTCTGCCAAAATTGCCAAATGAACTGACTACCTCGGTCAGAGATCAATACGGAAGGAAGTCCATGTATTCGAACAATATTTTCGAGAAATTCCTTGGCCAAGATTGAAGCAGAAGGTAATGCTTTTAAAGGAATAAAGTGGGCCATCTTGGAAAAAAGATCCACAATAACTAGAATGGTGTTGAATCCATTACATGGCGGTAGATCTGTAATAAAGTCTAAAGACAAAGTGTGCCATGGTGTGGGTGGAATATCTAAAGGTTGTAAAATACCAGCTGGTTTCTTCTTTTGACTTGTGGTCTGGGCACAGGTGCCACAACACAGTACAAATGACTTTACATCTTTTCGCCAGGTGGGCCACCAGAATTGTCTTTTAATTTTAGCTTCAGTTTTTGCAATACCTGGGTGCCCTTCCATCAGAGCTTCATGGTAATTGGAAATGACTTGTTCTTGTAGTTCCTTGTGTGGTAGAAATAGACGCCCTTGATAGTAAGGTAGGTCATTGACAACTGAATAATCTGGGCCCTTTTTAACCCAGTCCTGCAGGGTTACTGAATCGAAAAGTTGTTGGACCTTTAAATGAATTTCTTCTAAGGTCTGTAGAGTAGTTATCCCAAGAATTCTTTGTTCAGGAATTATAGGCACCGGTTCCGGGTTCGAATATGCTTCTCCCATCCCAATTCGGGATAAAGCGTCTGCCTTACCATTCTTACAACCTGGTCGATAAGTGATCACGAAATCGAATTCGGCAAGGAATAAGGCCCATCGAAGTTGACGCGATGATTGGGCCTTGACTGTTATTAAATACTACAAGTTCCTGTGATCTGTGATTATAGTAATGGTAAGCCTGGCACCGAGAAGATAATGCCGCCAAGCCTTGAAGGCGGATTTGATGGCTAACAACTGTTTATCATTAACCGCATAGTTTAATTCGGGGGCCGAGAATTTTCTGGACCAAAATGCTACTGGATGAAGTTGACCGGTTTCCGATCCTTCTGGGACAGGACAGCCCCCATGGCTAAACTGGATGCATCGGATTCAACTATGTATGGGAGCTCGGGGCGTGGATGCTTTAAGACAGGTGCCGACGTGAATTTCAATTTCAGTTCTTGGAAGGCTTTTTCTGCTTCTTCGGTCCACAAGAAGCATTTGTTTTTTCGCAAAAGTGCTGTGATGGGGTGTACCACAGGAAGTCAGGAATAAATCTGCGGTAGAAATTAGCAAATCCAAGCATGCTTTGCACCCCTTTAACTGAACTGGGTGATGGCCACTTGGGAATTGCATCCACCTTTCGATAGTCCATTCGGACTCCTTTTGGAGTCAGGATAAATCCAAGGAATTCAACTTCTGTAGCATGAAAAACAAATTTTTCCAATTTTGCATATGACTTGTGCTGGCGTAGTTTCTCAAGGACTGCACGAACGTGCTTAACATGGTCTGATTCTGAGGAGGAGTACACTAGAATATTGTCTATGTATACGTCAACACAGACGTCAATGAGTTCACGAAGGACATCGTTCATAAAATATTGGAAGGCTGCTGGTGCATTGCACAACCCGAAGGGCATCACCTGATATTCAAATAATCCGTACTTGGTGCGAAAAGCGGTCTTCTATTCGTCGCCCTTCTTTACACGTACCAGATGATATGCCCCTCGGAGATCTAATTTAGTGTAGATGCAAGCATCCTTTACTTGGTCTAGTAGTTCGGGGATCAGAGGCAATGGATATCGGTTCTTCACCGTGATCTGGTTTAATGCACGGTAGTCTATGCACGTTCTGAGGTTACCTTACTTTTTGGGCACGAAGAATAAAGCTGAAGATGCGGGGGACTTAGATGGACGAATGAAGCCATTAGCAAGGTATTGGTCCAAGTATTGTCGTAGGTGACGGTTTTCGGGTTCCGTAAGGGCGTAGATCCTACTGCATGGAGGTTGTGCACCGGGTATGAGGTCGATTTGACAATCGTATGATCTATGAGGTGGTAAGGTGTTTGCCTGTTCTTTTTGGAAAACATCCTGGAAATCTTGATATTCCTGAGGTAACTGCATGTCTGGATTAGCGACTGTGGCCAGGCTTTTGTTCAAGGTTTTTTCCGGGTAACAGGTGTGTGCACACTCCGGGAAGGTTACTCTCTTCTCTCGCCAATCAATACAAGGATTATGTGTTTCCAACCAAGGTATCCCCAGTATTATTTGGAACTGCGGGGCTTTGATTAAGTCAAACACAATAGTCTCTCGATGTCCATCTTGACCCAACAGTGTCATCTCTGTGGTGGAATGAGTTACAGGCCCAGAGGCAATTTCAGTTCCATCGACTGTGGTGATAACATCCGAAGTGGTCTTTTTACAGAGAGGTAGATTCATCCTAGAAGCCAATTCGTGGTCCACATAGTTTCCTATGGCCCCACTAGCAATGTATGCCCTAACTGCGTGCATACGTGATGGCTGCCTTGGATCAATAAGGACCATTGGTATGATTAGGTGCAAGGTCTGAGTGTCCTTCTTTAAGCTCGGCAAGCGGACCTCTACGCTTGTCGGGTGTGGTCGTTTCCCGAATCAGGCTCTGCTTGATTTCTATCAGCAACTCTGACTACTTTCTTGGATGGTTTTAAAGGGCAATCCCGTAGAAAATGTCCTGAGGCCCCACAGTACAGACACAACTGCATCTGTTGTCTCCTTTCTCTTTCTTTTTGAGTTAAGGGTCCCTTAACCCCCCCGATCTGCATTGGTTCTGATGCATCTGTTCCTTTGGGAGTAAGATTGGGTTTAACCAATACCCGATTCTCGAACTTAGCTCGATCAGCTTTTCTATTCTGAAGTCGGTGGTCTAGCTGGACCACTAAGTCTATAATTCTGCGCAATCCTGAGGTGGGTTCACAACTTGGGCCAAAACATCTTTGAGTTCACCCCGAAGTCCACGATGAAATAATGTAATTCGCTTTACCTCTGGCCATCCGGTTTCCACCACCAACCTATTGAAGGTTGCGATATAAATTAGCAGGTCCTGGTTTCCTTGTCGTAGGGATAGAAGTTCGTTATCCAGGGCCTGTCCCTGTGAATGTCTGGCGAATAGTCTTTCCATGCTCAATTGAAAACCCAGAAAATCCCGAAGAAGAGGGTCATCCTGGTTGACTAATGGAATTGACCAATCCGCTGCGCTGCCACTAAGGTATGACAGTACAAAGGCTACTTTGGCTTGGTCGTTTGGAAAAGCTCCTGGTCTGCATAAAACGTGCAAGCGGCATTGGTTCATGAACACGGCGAACCTTTTCGGGTCCCCAGCAAAGCGTTTGGGTGGAGCTAAAGGAATGCTCCCTGGTAGAACCACTTGCACAGGGCTGCTCGATGAAACGGGGTTTGAATTCCCCCAAAGTCCAGGTAGTGGTGTTTGCCCGGCTTGGTTTTGCAGCAGTTGTCTGGCAAGATCATCAGTGTGCTCCTTTGACACAATCCGTTCTCTCCTGAGGGCATTAGTTTCTTGGCGCGCGGAGTGCACTTCTGCCCTAAGTTCTCCTAACAATTGGGCTAGTTGGTCGGTTTCTGAGGTCTCCATTACGCCCGGGTGGGGATTTGTAGATAGGCTTTGTGTTCTGTTACGTTCACCTGGTTCCCACAGGGGCGTCGATCGGACCCGGACAGCTGCGATCTCCACCAACGTGATGCGTAGTGAAGAGATGACAGTCTGGACTGGCCCGCCTAATCTTGTCTGCTGGACTCGTAGAAGTATTCTCCTGCAAGTGGAGAAAGGGATTTAGTTTGTTTGTTTGTTTTATTTATTTGTAGAACGCTCCGGACACGTGGGTAGAAGGGCGCTTAAGAAGGCGGTTACAGGCATAACATATACATTACATTTACAAAGTACAATAATTTACAAAGCAAGGGTTTACATCCAACAATTTACATATAATACAAGTATGGTTGCGGCTGTTAGCTTATTAGACGTGGGGGTAAATGCTACTCATTGTTCAGTAACCAGCCAATAACAAGTTTCCTAAAGATCGGGAAGGATTCAGTGGTTTTAATTATGAGTGGTATGGTGTTCCAGAGTTGGGAGGCTAGCACAGTGAAGCTAGTGCCTCCTGCTCTTTTTAAGGCAAATCTGGGCACTAGCAGGCATAAGGAGTTGGACGATCTAGTGGTTCTAGATGTAGGTTTTAAGGTGAATTTGTTGGAGAGGTACGGAGGGGCAAGATTGTTTAATGCCTTGTAAGTGAGGCAGATAGTTTTGAGGTAAATTTTTTGCTGTATGGAGAGCCATTTGCACGCTTTCCTGGTTGTGGAGATGTGCTCACGCCTTGGGATGTTGAGTGCTGCGCGTAAAGCATTGTTTTGGAGAACCTGGAGTTTGTTAGTTACGGCTTGGTTGGCTCCTAGGTACAAGCTGTTGCAATAGTCTAGTTTGGATTGGATGAGTGCTCTGGCCAGAATGAGGCAGCTGTCGGGGGATAGGAAGGGTCTGCTAGCCCTGATTAGCTTTCCCGTATAGGCAGTGGCCGAGGCAGTTGAGTTGATTTGTTTGACAAGGTTGGTGTTGGCATCAAGGTGGAAGCCTAAGGTTTTCACACTTTTAGCAATAGGGATGGTGTTACCGTCTATGATAATGTTCTTGTAGCTGGGACTGAGTTTGGACAGGTTATTGGGAGAGCTGACCAATGGAAGCTCTGTCTTCTCATCATTCAGGCAGAGGCCGTGGGTGGCCATCCATGCCTGAATGATGGAGAAGATTTCGTTGATCCGGATGACGTCCGCATTGTAGTTGCCTGTGATGGTGAGGAGAATCTAGGTGTCATCTGCGTAGTTGGTGTAGGTGACACCCAGACGGTCCAATATGTCAAATAGAGGCTTCGTAAATATATTATGCAGGGTGGGGGAGACACAGGAGCCTTGTGGGACTCCGCAGGTGATGGGGATCGGGTCAGCAGCAGCTGTGGTGGAGAAATCTCGCATGGTTCTATTTGCTAGGAAGGATTGTATCCATGCAGAGGCAGAGGAGGAGAAGTGGGCTGCGATAGATAGGTGGTTGCATAGTATTTCGTGGTCGACTAAATCGAAGGCCGCTGAGAGATCTAAAAGAAGTAGGATTGTTGCATTGCCTTTGTCTTTGATTTCATCAATCTGACTTTTGAGGTCAACCAGAGCGGTTTCAGTACCATGTTGAGGTCTGAAGCCAGATTGACGCATACCTAGCAGTTGGTTAGATTCCAGGTACTCCTGAATCTGGATGTAGGCGACTCTGTCCAAGATTTTTAGCAGAAAAGGGACAGTGGTGATTGGTCTATAATTAGTTGGTATGGCTGGGTATAGGGATTGTTTTTTTAGGAGAGGGAGTACCCAGGATTGTTTTAGGTTGTTGGGGACAGAATTGTTATCGAATGAGAGGTTGATTAGCTTGGTGATAAAAGGGGAGAGGTCTCTGGCCGCGTCTTTTATTATTTGGGCAGGGCAACTGTCCCCTTTGTAATTAGAAGGTTTTAGGGAAGTAATGATTTGTTGGACTTCTAGGCTAGTCACTTTCTTAAAGGTGAAGTCTATGTTGGCTTTGTTGGGTGTAGGTGGGCTTAAACTGGGGTTGGTGGTTTTGTTGCTGAGGAGTTGTTGACGTTTGTTCTCAATTTTGGTCTGGAGCCCTGTGATTTTATTGTTGAGGGCATTCTGGATGCTGGTGCACCAGGGTTTATCTTTTGAGCAGTTGTCTGGAGGAGGATTGGGGTTTTCTAGCTCCTTTAGAATTTTAAATAGTTCTTTGGTGGAGGAGCCTGCCTGGTCAATCCTGACGTTATAGGCATCTTTTTTAGTACGAATTATCTCGCTTTTGTATAGCCTGGAGATGTTTTTGAGATTGGATTTGTTTTCAGGTGATGGGTTGGTTTTCCATAGTAGCTCTAGTTTAGCTTTCTTTTTCCTGAGTAGTTTGAGTTCGGGAGTGTACCACGAGTTCAGGTGGTTTATTGGTTTGCTTTTGCGTAGTTTCAAAGGGGCAATGGTATCAATGGCGGTAGCCATGGAATTGTTGAAGGTGTCAACTAGTAGGTTAAGGTCAGCCTTGTCCGGTAGAGCGTTAAGGGTGGGCAGGACCAGAGGTAGTAAGGCTTCGGGGGTAATGTTACGCTTGTTTCTGGTAGGGCAGGCTGGAGCCAGGGGGCGTTTCTTAGGCGTGGCCCGGTTGGTGTGAATTTCAAGTGGGATAAGGTAGTGATCTGTCCATGTAAGTGGTTGGGGGGCCTTGCAGGTGGTGTTGCAGTTGAGAGTTGCTACCCAGTCGAGAATTCTGCCTTTCTGGTGGGTCGGTGAGATACTAAGTTGGGCGAAACCGTGCTCAGTGAGGGCGTTTGCTAAGGATGCGGCTGGTGCGTCCTTGGGGTCGTCATACCCCAGATTGAAGTCGCCGAGGATGATAGTTTGTGCTAGTGGCTTGGAATTTTCAGTGATGAGCGCTGTGATGTGTTCTTCAAAAGTTCCTGGAGGGCCTGGGGGTCTGTATATAAGGTGTAGTGTGATCGTACTTGTGGGGGAAGTTTGTAACTTGATTGTGAGTAACTCGCAGGATTTAAGTGAAATGGTGGTTACTAATCTACAGCCTAGCGGCGATTTTGAGATGAACGCTACGCCTCCTCCTTTACCATTGGGTCTGTCGGCTCTGAGGATGGAGTAGTTGGCAGGAATGGCTAACGACAAGTGTGGTCCTGAGGCCTCGTGTAGCCATGTTTCCGTTAGGGCAAGGAAGTCAAGATCATATGTTAGAATGGTGTCAGCAATTTCTGTGGGGTGAGCGGGCAGGGATCTGGTATTGAGTAAAGCTCCTTTTAGGGGGAGTGGGACGGGCTCATTAGGGGTCTTTAATTTCTTTTTGGCTTTGGTTTTGAGTTTGGCAGGGTGGATGCTAATTGTAAGGGGCAGCCTAGTGCCTAGTCTGTTGTTGCGGGCAGAGAGGTCAGGGTTGGTAGAACGTGGGGGTTCTGGAGATTTTCGTACGGGTGCCACCGAGAGACATGGAGCACTAAGTGTACTGTGATTGGGAGTTTTGTTAGGGGTAGTATTTGCAGGGGAGCGGTTGTCTACGGAGGAGGTGCGGTGAGAGTGGTGATTAGGTGGAAAAGGCGGCTGGGTGGGTAGGAAGGGCGTGGGGCAGGGGATCGGGTAGTGCCTAGGGCAACCTAGATTGGCTAAGCCGTTGTTGACGGTTATGAAGATATTGCTGGTACAGTGTACATTGTCCGGTATGATGCAGAAAGGGAACATGGTGAGAGTGAGAGTGAGCCAGGAGATCATGGTCTGGACGCGCAGCTGCGCAATGCAAATCTGGTGCACTGCACACTTGGGCTAGGTTACAATGAGGTAGTGCCTAGATTTGAATACAAATAAATGCCGTGCGGTAGCAGCTGGGGGTATATGCTAGGCGGGTACATGGAACACATCGAGGCAGTACGTACAATGACAGGAGTGGTGGGATCAAGAACGGGCTAGCAGGGGTGTTTCCTATCAGCAAAGGTCGGAAGGGACAAAGAAGATGCTAGGTGCAGAGTCACTAATGCAAGATAGTAGGCTGAAGCACGCTAGAATGACACTTCTTAAAACCACATATTATTTACTTGCATGTAGGACTAGTCTATCACGGTGTCATGTGCCATAAGTGGCAAGTAATACGCATGGGATAGGTGTAGTTAGCAGTACAGATGGTTCATGCACTATCATTGGCCACAGTTTGGTTTGCTGGTCTGCAGGGTGCTAGTTCAAAGGAGGTCATATAAAAGGAGTGGAGCATACACATCAGTCATAGGGCGGTTTTCTACTAGCTGGTGACACTTATACGATCAGGAGGTGCAACAGAGGATCAAATGAACAGGTTATACTACAAGCGAATGGACCACAGCGTTATAGGCATTAAGTCTATTTTGGAGTGCGAGGGCGTGGGTGCCTGTGTTGCGAGCCTTCACGAGTGCTGGGAGTAAGGTTACCTTGACTGTAATGGTGAGAGGGTGATGAGGGGCTGACTTTCAGCGTTCCACGCCGATGCGCCTGGTTGCGCTCGCTCAGCTCAGTCGGGGGGGTGGCCTTCTCTCTAGGCCTTACCTCGTTGGCCGGCTCTCGCCTGTCGGTGATTGGGGGCAGGATGTATTGCCGGTTTGCACCAATCCAGGAGCAGGATGCAGGGTGCAGGTCAGGCGGACGTTCTGGACAGGGTCAGGCGCAGGAGCACCAAAGCGCGGCGGCCATCTTGGAATTGCCAGAGCAGACGATTTTTGAACGGATTCAGGGACACACTGGCAGTGTGTGCTTCGCGGCTGCTGTTTTTGGGGGTAAGCAGGCCTTGTAGAGTGAAGCAATCAGGTTCTCTGGGATAAAATCGAATTTAGAGCGGATGGAGGCGAGGAGGTGGCGTGAGGATAACGAGGGCTCTAAGGCAGCAGAAATTATGCCTGGAGCTTACCTCTTCCTCTCCGCATCTCGTGGGCAGCGCGGGCTGCTCCTGCAGCAGATTCAGCGACGGTGTGACTACTGGCCATGGAGAGGTTCCAGCTGGGGCTCAGCTCAGTCAGGGGGGTGGCCTTCTCTCTAGGCCTTACCTCGTTGGCCGGCTCTCACCTGTCGGTGATTGGGGGCAGGATGTATTGCCGGTTTGCACCAATCCTGGAGCAGGATGCAGGGTGCAGGTCAGGCGGACGTTCTGGACAGGGTCAGGCGCGGAAGCACCAAAGCGCGGCGGCCATCTTGGAATTTCCGGAGCAGACGATTTTCAAACGGATTCAGGGACACACTGGCAGTGTGTGCTTCGAGGCTGCTGTTTTTGGGGGTAAGCAGGCCTTGTAGAGTGAAGCAATCAGGTTCTCCGGGGTAAAATTGAATCTAGAGCGGATGGAGGCGAGGAGGTGGCGTGAGGATAACGAGGGCTCTAAGGCAGCAGAAATTATGCCTGGAGCTTACCTCTTCCTCTCCGCATCTCGTGGGCAGCGCGGGCTGCTCCTGCAGCAGATTCAGCGACGGTGTGACTACTGGCCATGGAGAGGTTCCAGCTGGGGCTCAGCTAAGTCAGGGGGGTGGCCTTCTCTCTAGGCCTTACCTCATTGGCCGGCTCTCGCCTGTCGGTGATTGGGGGCAGGATGTATTGGCGGTTTGCACCAATCCTGGAGCAGGATGCAGGGTGCAGGTCAGGTGGACGTTCTGGACAGGGTCAGGCGCGGGAGCACCAAAGCACGGCGGCCATCTTGGAATTGCCGGAGCAGACGATTTTCGAACTGATTCAGGGACACACTGGCAGTGTGTGCTTCGAGGCTGCTGTTTTTGGGGGTAAGCAGGCCTTGTAGAGTGAAGCAATCAGGTTCTCTGGGGTAAAATTGAATTTAGAGCGGATGGAGGCGAGGAGGTAGCGTGAGGATAACGAGGGCTCTAAGGCAGCAGAAATTATGCCTGGAGCTTACCTCTTCCTCTCCGCATCTCGTGGGCAGCGCGGGCTGCTCCTGCAGCAGATTCAGCGACGGTGTGACTACTGGCCATGGAGAGGTTCCAGCTGGGGCTCAGCTCAGTCAGGGGGGTGGCCTTCTCTCTAGGCCTTACCTCGTTGGCCGGCTCTCGCCTGTCGGTGATTGGGGGCAGGATGTATTGCCGGTTTGCACCAATCCTGGAGCAGGATGCAGGGTGCAGGTCAGGTGGACGTTCTGGACAGGGTCAGGCGCGGGAGCACCAAAGCGCGGCGGCCATCTTGGAATTGCCAGAGCAGACGATTTTCGAACGGATTCAGGGACACACTGGCAGTCACCTGTGGACTTTAGTGATGGCCCTCCCACCCCCCAACTGTTCTCGTTCTCCCCACTAATCACCTCCGATATCCCCTCTTGGTAACCTCAACTTATGTTTTTAAATGATGAGCTCTCCATCCTGCATGGCATGCAGGGGCGCGTAGATACCAGTTACTTCACTGGTTTGAAGGTACTGGAGGAGTTCCGGAGGAATATTGACTCAAGTGTCTATAAAGTTCAAAAGGTTCAATATGTCCGATGTTCACTCTTCCATTCCCTCGTTAGGTTGCAGCTGGGTCCAAAAGAATATTGCCTGGAGGCAGCTGATGGCGTTCAGGTAAGAGTCTGTATTACCAAACACTGTCCAGTAAAAGTTGCATGAGTTTAACTTGCTGTTTTCTCTCCCTTTATAGGTGCGGCATAGAAAGATGCAGCAAATTAAAGGATAATACCTCCGGTGGTAAAGCAGGTAAGCCTATGGTGGCAAAGAGATTGTCTTTGTCGGTTTTCTCGGCTCACCTTGTTATTCCTTTTCTTTTCCCCCCAGGTGCTGGGTTTCGACGAAGAAAGTGATGGAGGCAGCGTCGAGTTGAAAGATGCGGTGGACTGGTGAGTATAACGCGGTGCTGCTGCTGGCGAAGCGACGCGTGCTGAAATAATGTCCTTTCCAGGCTTGGTGATGTGCTGGGTCCGGAATCAGGTAAGGAATCAAATAATGCCCGTGATCTAACCTCTTCTCCTTTCTTTTCCTTTTGTCTAGGAGCTCTGGATTTGAGGCAGGCGTGGCAGAAGACTGGATGCTGACTTGCAGACACGGTGAGCGTTACGCTGCTGGATGCAGAATAACACGAAGCATGAGCTGCTGTTCGGGTGTGGTTTAAATAGCCTACAAAGTAGTCCCAGGTAAGAAGTTCCCCAGAACCACACCCGAGTAAAAAATAGTCCCTGTAATAAAATAGTCCAATTAAGGCCTCACGTTGGCTTGGACTCATTTGCAGCATGGTCTGCATAAGGTAAGTAAAGTCTATGAGCCTGGCGCCTATGGCGCCAGGACTGAATCCAAACAGCCCCCAGCCGGGGCTGTTGGGGTTTTAATGAGTATCTGGATGCCTGCTCCCGGGGCTGATGGACTCGATCCGGATGCCCGGGGTAGGCATCATGACAGCTTCTTCTCTACTGGTTTGGGGAGTAGGGGGACAGAAGACACACAGAGGTGGAAAGAGCAATCGCGGCACCATCACTCTTGTGATCTGTCATCCTTACAGCACCCAACGGAATACCTGACATACACAACATGGTAGATGTCATTTGTAGGGCATGGGCCCGTATAGAACATATGCCAAGTTCTCTACTCCCCCAAATTACTGATAAAACACACACCCGGGATCCCCATTACTACAGAGGTGGGCTTTGTCGCCCTGATGAGTCGACTGGGGGTGACCTGCTATGAAGACGTCTTCCCAGATGGGTCATTTATAACACTGGAGGAACTGAAAGACAAAGGGGAACTCTTAGGCCTGGAAGTATTCCTATATTACAGACAGAGTGGCTATGCAACAATTGTCCCCGACATTTCCCAACCAACCACTGACAGCTCCCATATTGCCACGAGTCTCACTTTGAAAGAGGAGACAAAAGCCTCCCCCCGGAAGACATGGGAGATTTCCTTGGGACAGGAGATTTCAGAGATAGTATGGAGGTACTGCTGTGAAGGGGTGAGGAAGGGGGCTACCAATGCAACATTTTAATTAATTCACTTCAAATACCTGCATCAATTATATTAGACACCGACCCAACTCAAAGGTTTTTTCCCGGACGTTTCAAGTGAGTGTGTAAAATGCAATAACACCTCGGCAGACTTTCTTCACGTGGCATGGGAATGCCCTCCCACTCAGATATTCTGGGAACGTGTATTTGAGACAATTAGTGGAATAACCGGGGTTGGTATAGAACCAAACACATTGATGGTGTTGCTAGGATACACGAAAATGATCCCCAAAGGCATGCAGAAACTAATAGGACTGATCCTGATCCTAGCCAAGAGGCGGGTCACAACGATGTGGGGAGGGAAGCAAAGTCCCAGGTTGGAACAGTGGAGGGTGGATATTTTGTATTGCAATGACATGGAAATGGGATATAGCTCCCTAGCCAGCACCCAATCTAGTGTTAAAAACATGTGGTGGCCCTTCATACAATACCTGATTAGGCTTGACCAAGATACGGGTGATGATCCAACACAAGCCCCGTAAGGATGTAGGGACAAAGGTGATGTGAAATGGTGGCGCTACCTGAAGGGTATGGCCGAATCCAATGTAGACCAAATATCATAAAAAGGAAAACGAACGTTGGACAGCACGACATGTATATGATGCCCGGGATTTGAGGTCAAGAATGTTTTTACTCTATTGAGAGGTAATGTACCTAGCGGGGGAGTTGCAGGATAGGATTACTGATGGCACTCAGTTGCCGGTTGTGTTCAAAATCATGTAGAGGCTACAGGAAAGCACAATGATGTCATTAGGTTTCTCTATGTATAATAAAAAGGAGCACATCTGAGTTGGTAATGATGGCCGCCATATCACGTAGAGGCTACAGGAAAGCATAATAATGTCATTAGGATTCTCTATGTATAATAAAAGGAGTACATCTGAGTGGATAATGGTGGCCGCCATATCACGTAGAGGCTACAGGAAAGTATAATGATTTCATTAGGTTTCTCTATGTCCAATAAAAGGAGCACATCTGAGTGGGTAATGGTGGCTGCCATATCACGTAGAGGCTACAGGAAAGCATAATGATGTCATTAGGTTTCCATATGTATAATAAAAGGATTACATCTGTATGGATAAAGGTGGCTGCCATATCACGTAGAGGCTAAAGGAAAGCATAATAATGTCATTAGGTTTCTCTATGTCCAATAAAAGAAGCACATCTGAGTGGGTAATGGTGGCTGCCATATCACGTAGAGGCTACAGAAAAGCATAATGATGTCATTAGGTTTCTCTATGTACAATAAAAGGAGCACATTTGTGTGGATAAAGGTGGCTGCCATATCACGTAAAGGCTAAAGGAATGCATAATGATGTCATTAGGTTTCTCTATGTCCAATAAAAGGAGCACATCTGAGTGGGTAATGGTGGCTGCCATATCACGTAGAGGCTACAGTAAAGCATAATGATGTCATTAGGTTTCTATATGTATAATAAAAGGAGTAAATCTGTATGGGTAATGGTGGCCGTCATATCACATAGAGGCTACAGAAAAGCATAATGATGTCATTAGGTTTCTCTATGTACAATAAAAGGAGCACATTTGTGTGGATAAAGGTGGCTGCCATATCACGTAGAGGCTAAAGGAAAGCATAATGATGTCATTAGGTTTCTCTATGTCCAATAAAAGGAGCACATTTGACTGGGTAATGGTGGATGCCATATCACGTAGAGGCTACAGGAAAGCATAATGATGTCATTAGGTTTCTCTATGTCCAATAAAAGGAGCACATCTGAGTGGGTAATGGTGGCCACATTATCACGTAGAGGCTACAGGAAAGCATAATGATGTCATTAGGTTTCTATATGTATAATAAAAGGAGTATATCTGTATGGGTAATGGTGGCCGCAATATCACGTAGAGGCTACAGAAAAGCATAATGATGTCATTAGGTTTCTCTATGTACAATAAAAGGAGCACATCTGAGTGGATAATGGTGGCCGCATTATCACGTAGAGGCTACAGGAAAGCATAATGATGTCATTAGGATTCTCTATGTATAATAAAAGTAATAAATCTGAGAGAGTAATGGTGGCTGGCATATCACGTAGAGGCTATAGGAAAGCATAATGATGTCATTAGGTTTCTCTAGGTCCAATAAAAGGAGCACATCTGAGTGGGTAATGGTGGCTGCCATATCACGTAGAGGCTACAGGAAAGCATACTGATGTCATTAGGTTTCCATATGTATAATAAAAGGAGTACATCTGTATGGGTAATGGTGGCCGCCATATCACTTAGAGGCTACAGAAAAGCATAGTGATGTCATTAGGTTTCTCTATGTACAATAAAAGAAGCACATTTGTGTGGATAAAGGTGGCTGCCATATCACGTAGAGGCTACAGTAAAGCATAATGATGTCATTAGGTTTCTATATGTATAATAAAAGGAGTAAATCTGTATGGGTAATGGTGGCCGTCATATCACATAGAGGCTACAGAAAAGCATAATGATGTCATTAGGTTTCTCTATGTACAATAAAAGGAGCACATTTGTGTGGATAAAGGTGGCTGCCATATCACGTAGAGGCTAAAGGAAAGCATAATGATGTCATTAGGTTTCTCTATGTCCAATAAAAGGAGCACATTTGACTGGGTAATGGTGGATGCCATATCACGTAGAGGCTACAGGAAAGCATAATGATGTCATTAGGTTTCTCTATGTCCAATAAAAGGAGCACATCTGAGTGGGTAATGGTGGCCACATTATCACGTAGAGGCTACAGGAAAGCATAATGATGTCATTAGGTTTCTATATGTATAATAAAAGGAGTATATCTGTATGGGTAATGGTGGCCGCAATATCACGTAGAGGCTACAGAAAAGCATAATGATGTCATTAGGTTTCTCTATGTACAATAAAAGGAGCACATCTGAGTGGATAATGGTGGCCGCATTATCACGTAGAGGCTACAGGAAAGCATAATGATGTCATTAGGATTCTCTATGTATAATAAAAGTAATAAATCTGAGAGAGTAATGGTGGCTGGCATATCACGTAGAGGCTATAGGAAAGCATAATGATGTAATTAGGTTTCTCTATGTATAATAAAAGGAGTACATCTGAGTGTATAATGGTGGCTGCCATATCACGTAGAGGCTACAGGAAAGCATAATGATGTCATTAGGTTTCTCTAGGTCCAATAAAAGGAGCACATCTGAGTGGGTAATGGTGGCTGCCATATCACGTAGAGGCTACAGGAAAGCATAATGATGTCATTAGGTTTCCATATGTATAATAAAAGGAGTACATCTGTATGGGTAATGGTGGCCGCCATATCACTTAGAGGCTACAGAAAAGCATAGTGATGTCATTAGGTTTCTCTATGTACAATAAAAGAAGCACATTTGTGTGGATAAAGGTGGCTGCCATATCACGTAGAGGCTACAGGAAAGCATAATGATGTCATTAGGATTCTCTATGTATAATAAAATTAATACATCTGAGAGAGTAATGGTGGCTGGCATATCACGTAGAGGCTATAGGAAAGCATAATGATGTAATTAGGTTTCTCTATGTATAATAAAATGAGTACATCTGAGAGGATAATGGTGGCCGCCGTATCACGTAGAGGCTACAGGAAAGTATAATGATGTCATTAGGTTTCTCTATGTCCAATAAAAGGATCACATCCGAGTGGGTAATGGTGGCCACATTATCACGTAGAGGCTACAGGAAAGCATAATGATGTCATTAGGATTCTCTATGTATAATAAAAGTAATAAATCTGAGAGAGTAATGGTGGCTGGCATATCACGTAGAGGCTATAGGAAAGCATAATGATGTCATTAGGTTTCTCTATGTCCAATAAAAGGAGCACATCTGAGTGGATAATGGTGGCCGCCATATCACGTAGAGGCTACAGGAAAGTATAATGATGTCATTAGGTTTCTCTATGTCCAATAAAAGGAGCACATCTGAGTGGGTAATGGTGGCTGCCATATCACGTAGAGGCTACAGGAAAGCATAATGATGTCATTAGGTTTCCATATGTATAATAAAAGGATTACATCTGTATGGATAAAGGTGGCTGCCATATCACGTAGAGGCTAAAGGAAAGCATAATAATGTCATTAGGTTTCCATATGTATAATAAAAGGAGTAAATCTGTATGGGTAATGGTGGCCGTCATATCACATAGAGGCTACAGAAAAGCATAATGATGTCATTAGGTTTCTCTATGTACAATAAAAGGAGCACATTTGTGTGGATAAAGGTCGCTGCCATATCACGTAGAGGCTAAAGGAAAGCATAATGATGTCATTAGGTTTCTCTATGCCCAATAAAAGGAGCAAATCTGAGTGGGTAATGGTTGCTGCCATATCACGTAGAGGATACAGAAAAGCATAATGATGTCATTAGGTTTCTCTATGTACAATAAAAGGAGCACATTTGTGTGGATAAAGGTGGCTGCCATATCACATAGAGGCTAAAGGAAAGCATAATGATGTCATTAGGTTTCTCTATGTATAATAAAAGTAATAAATCTGAGAGAGTAATGGTGGCTGGCATATCACGTAGAGGCTATAGGAAAGCATAATGATGTAATTAGGTTTCTCTATGTATAATAAAAGGAGTACATCTGAGTGTATAATGGTGGCCGCCATATCACGTAGAGGCTACAGGAAAGCATAATGATGTCATTAGGTTTCTCTAGGTCCAATAAAAGGAGCACATCTGAGTGGGTAATGGTGGCTGCCATATCACGTAGAGGCTACAGGAAAGCATAATGATGTCAGGTTTCCATATGTATAATAAAAGGAGTACATCTGTATGGGTAATGGTGGCCGTCATATCACATAGAGGCTACAGAAAAGCATAATGATGTCATTAGGTTTCTCTATGTACAATAAAAGGAGCACATTTGTGTGGATAAAGGTGGCTGCCATATCACGTAGAGGCTAAAGGAAAGCATAATGATGTCATTAGGTTTCTCTATGTCCAATAAAAGGAGCACATTTGACTGGGTAATGGTGGATGCCATATCAAGTAGAGGCTACAGGAAAGCATAATGATGTCATTAGGTTTCTCTATGTCCAATAAAAGGAGCACATCTGAGTGGGTAATGGTGGCCACATTATCACGTAGAGGCTACAGGAAAGCATAATGATGTCATTAGGTTTCTATATGTATAATAAAAGAAGTATATCTGTATGGGTAATGGTGGCCGCAATATCACGTAGAGGCTACAGAAAAGCATAGTGATGTCATTAGGTTTCTCTATGTATAATAAAATAAATACATCTGAGAGAGTAATGGTGGCTGGCATATCACGTAGAGGCTATAGGAAAGCATAATGATGTAATTAGGTTTCTCTATGTATAATAAAAGGAGTACATCTGAGAGGATAATGGTGGCCGCCGTATCACGTAGAGGCTACAGGAAAGTATAATGATGTCATTAGGTTTCTCTATGTCCAATAAAAGGATCACATCCGAGTGGGTAATGGTGGCCACATTATCACGTAGAGGCTACAGGAAAGCATAATGATGTCATTAGGATTCTCTATGTATAATAAAAGTAATAAATCTGAGAGAGTAATGGTGGCTGGCATATCACGTAGAGGCTATAGGAAAGCATAATGATGTCATTAGGTTTCTCTATGTCCAATAAAAGGAGCACATCTGAGTGGATAATGGTGGCCGCCATATCACGTAGAGGCCACAGGAAAGCATAATGATGTCATTAGGTTTCTCTAGGTCCAATAAAAGGAGCACATCTGAGTGGGTATTGGTGGCTGCCATATCACGTAGAGGCTACAGGAAAGCATAATGATGTCATTAGGTTTCCATATGTATAATAAAAGGATTACATCTGTATGGATAAAGGTGGCTGCCATATCACGTAGAGGCTAAAGGAAAGCATAATAATGTCATTAGGTTTCCATATGTATAATAAAAGGAGTAAATCTGTATGGGTAATGGTGGCCGTCATATCACATAGAGGCTACAGAAAAGCATAATGATGTCATTAGGTTTCTCTATGCCCAATAAAAGGAGCAAATCTGAGTGGGTAATGGTTGCTGCCATATCACGTAGAGGATACAGAAAAGCATAATGATGTCATTAGGTTTCTCTATGTACAATAAAAGGAGCACATTTGTGTGGATAAAGGTGGCTGCCATATCACATAGAGGCTAAAGGAAAGCATAATGATGTCATTAGGTTTCTCTATGTACAATAAGAGGAGCACATCTGAGTGGGTAATGGTGGCTGCCGAATCACGTAGAGGCTAAAGGAAAGCATAATGATGTCATTAGGTTTCTCTATGTACAATAAGAGGAGCACATCTGAGTGGGTAATGGTGGCTGCAATATCACGTAGAGGCTACAGGAAAGTATAATGATGTCATTAGGTTTCTCTATGTACAATAAAAGGAGCACATTTGTGTGGATAAAGGTGGCTGCCATATCACGTAGAGGCTAAAGGAAAGCATAATGATGTCATTAGGATTCTCTATGTATAATAAAAGTAATAAATCTGAGAGAGTAATGGTGGCTGGCATATCACGTAGAGGCTATAGGAAAGCATAATGATGTCATTAGGTTTCTATATGTATAATAAAAGGAGTACATCTGTGTGGATAAAGGTGGCTGCCATATCACGTAGAGGCTACAGAAAAGCATAATGATGTCATTAGGTTTCTCTATGTACAATAAAAGGAGCACATTTGTGTGGATAAAGGTGGCTGCCATATCACGTAGAGGCTAAAGGAAAGCATAATGATGTCATTAGGTTTCTCTATGTATAATAAAAGGAGCACATCTGAGTGGGATGGTGGCTGCCATATCACGTAGAGGCTACAGGAAAGTATAATGATGTCATTAGGTTTCTCTATGTATAATAAAAGGAGCACATCTGAGTGGGATGGTGGCTGCCATATCACGTAGAGGCCACAGGAAAGCATAATGAAGTCATTCGGTTTCTCTATGTATCATAAAAGGAGCACATCTGAGTGGGATGGTGGCTGCCATATCACGTAGAGGCTACAGGAAAGTATAATGATGGCATTAGGTTTCTCTATGTATAATAAAAGGAGCACATCTGAGTGGGATGGTGGCTGCCATATCACGTAGAGGCCACAGGAAAGCATAATGAAGTCGTTAGGTTTCTCTATGTATAATAACAGGAGCACATCTGAGTGGGATGGTGGCTGCCATATCACGTAGAGGCTACAGGAAAGCATAACGAAGTCATTAGGTTTCTCTATGTATAATAACAGGAGCACATCTGAGTGGGATGGTGGCTGCCATATCACGTAGAGGCTACAGGAAAGCATAACGAAGTCATTAGGTTTCTCTATGTATAATAACAGGAGCACATCTGAGTGGGATGGTGGCTGCCATATCACGTAGAGGCTACAGGAAAGCATAACGAAGTCATTAGGTTTCTCTATGTATAATAACAGGAGCACATCTGAGTGGGATGGTCGCTGCCATATCACGTAGAGGCTACAGGAAAGCATAACGAAGTCATTAGGTTTCTCTATGTATAATAACAGGAGCACATCTGAGTGGGATGGTGGCTGCCATATCACGTAGAGGCTACAGGAAAGCATAACGAAGTCATTAGGTTTCTCTATGTATAATAACAGGAGCACATCTGAGTGGGATGGTGGCTGCCATATCACGTAGAGGCTACAGGAAAGCATAAGGAAGTCATTAGGTTTCTCTATGTATAATAAAAGGAGCACATCTGAGTGGGATGGTGGCTGCCATATCACGTAGATGCCACAGGAAAGCATAATGAAGTCATTAGGTTTCTCTATGTATAATAAAAGGAGCACATCTGAGTGGGATGGTGGCTGCCATATCACGTAGAGGCCACAGGAAAGCATAACGAAGTCATTAGGTTTCTCTATGTATAATAACAGGAGCACATCTGAGTGGGATGGTGGCTGCCATATCACGTAGAGGCCACAGGAAAGCATAACGAAGTCATTAGGTTTCTCTATGTATAATAACAGGAGCACATCTGAGTGGGATGGTGGCTGCCATATCACGTAGAGGCTACAGGAAAGCATAACGAAGTCATTAGGTTTCTCTATGTATAATAACAGGAGCACATCTGAGTGGGATGGTGGCTGCCATATCACGTAGAGGCTACAGGAAAGCATAACGAAGTCATTAGGTTTCTCTATGTATAATAACAGGAGCACATCTGAGTGGGATGGTGGCTGCCATTTCACGTAGAGGCTACAGGAAAGCATAACGAAGTCATTAGGTTTCTCTATGTATAATAACAGGAGCACATCTGAGTGGGATGGTGGCTGCCATATCACATAGAGGCTAAAGGAAAGCATAATGATGTCATTAGGTTTCTCTATGTACAATAAAAGGAGCACATCTGAGTGGATAATGGTGGCCGCATTATCACGTAGAGGCTACAGGAAAGCATAATGATGTCATTAGGATTCTCTATGTATAATAAAAGTAATAAATCTGAGAGAGTAATGGTGGCTGGCATATCACGTAGAGGCTATAGGAAAGCATAATGATGTCATTAGGTTTCTCTAGGTCCAATAAAAGGAGCACATCTGAGTGGGTAATGGTGGCTGCCATATCACGTAGAGGCTACAGGAAAGCATACTGATGTCATTAGGTTTCCATATGTATAATAAAAGGAGTACATCTGTATGGGTAATGGTGGCCGCCATATCACTTAGAGGCTACAGTAAAGCATAATGATGTCATTAGGTTTCTATATGTATAATAAAAGGAGTACATCTGAGTGGGTAATGGTGGCCGTCATATCACATAGAGGCTACAGAAAAGCATAATGATGTCATTAGGTTTCTCTATGTACAATAAAAGGAGCACATTTGTGTGGATAAAGGTGGCTGCCATATCACGTAGAGGCTAAAGGAAAGCATAATGATGTCATTAGGTTTCTCTATGTCCAATAAAAGGAGCACATTTGACTGGGTAATGGTGGATGCCATATCACGTAGAGGCTACAGGAAAGCATAATGATGTCATTAGGTTTCTCTATGTCCAATAAAAGGAGCACATCTGAGTGGGTAATGGTGGCCACATTATCACGTAGAGGCTACAGGAAAGCATAATGATGTCATTAGGTTTCTATATGTATAATAAAAGGAGTATATCTGTATGGGTAATGGTGGCCGCAATATCACGTAGAGGCTACAGAAAAGCATAGTGATGTCATTAGGTTTCTCTATGTACAATAAAAGGAGCACATCTGAGTGGATAATGGTGGCCGCATTATCACGTAGAGGCTACAGGAAAGCATAATGATGTAATTAGGTTTCTCTATGTATAATAAAAGGAGTACATCTGAGTGTATAATGGTGGCTGCCATATCACGTAGAGGCTACAGGAAAGCATAATGATGTCATTAGGTTTCTCTAGGTCCAATAAAAGGAGCACATCTGAGTGGGTAATGGTGGCTGCCATATCACGTAGAGGCTACAGGAAAGCATAATGATGTCATTAGGTTTCCATATGTATAATAAAAGGAGTACATCTGTATGGGTAATGGTGGCCGCCATATCACTTAGAGGCTACAGAAAAGCATAGTGATGTCATTAGGTTTCTCTATGTACAATAAAAGAAGCACATTTGTGTGGATAAAGGTGGCTGCCATATCACGTAGAGGCTACAGGAAAGCATAATGATGTCATTAGGATTCTCTATGTATAATAAAATTAATACATCTGAGAGAGTAATGGTGGCTGGCATATCACGTAGAGGCTATAGGAAAGCATAATGATGTAATTAGGTTTCTCTATGTATAATAAAAGGAGTACATCTGAGTGGATAATGGTGGCCGCCATATCACGTAGAGGCTACAGGAAAGCATAATGATGTCATTAGGATTCTCTATGTATAATAAAATAAATACATCTGAGAGAGTAATGGTGGCTGGCATATCACGTAGAGGCTATAGGAAAGCATAATGATGTAATTAGGTTTCTCTATGTATAATAAAAGGAGTACATCTGAGAGGATAATGGTGGCCGCCGTATCACGTAGAGGCTACAGGAAAGTATAATGATGTCATTAGGTTTCTCTATGTCCAATAAAAGGATCACATCCGAGTGGGTAATGGTGGCCACATTATCACGTAGAGGCTACAGGAAAGCATAATGATGTCATTAGGTTTCTATATGTATAATAAAAGTAATAAATCTGAGAGAGTAATGGTGGCTGGCATATCACGTAGAGGCTATAGGAAAGCATAATGATGTCATTAGGTTTCTCTATGTCCAATAAAAGGAGCACATCTGAGTGGATAATGGTGGCCGCCATATCACGTAGAGGCTACAGGAAAGTATAATGATGTCATTAGGTTTCTCTATGTCCAATAAAAGGAGCACATCTGAGTGGGTAATGGTGGCTGCCATATCACGTAGAGGCTACAGGAAAGCATAATGATGTCATTAGGTTTCCATATGTATAATAAAAGGATTACATCTGTATGGATAAAGGTGGCTGCCATATCACGTAGAGGCTAAAGGAAAGCATAATAATGTCATTAGGTTTCCATATGTATAATAAAAGGAGTAAATCTGTATGGGTAATGGTGGCCGTCATATCACATAGAGGCTACAGAAAAGCATAATGATGTCATTAGGTTTCTCTATGTACAATAAAAGGAGCACATTTGTGTGGATAAAGGTCGCTGCCATATCACGTAGAGGCTAAAGGAAAGCATAATGATGTCATTAGGTTTCTCTATGCCCAATAAAAGGAGCAAATCTGAGTGGGTAATGGTTGCTGCCATATCACGTAGAGGATACAGAAAAGCATAATGATGTCATTAGGTTTCTCTATGTACAATAAAAGGAGCACATTTGTGTGGATAAAGGTGGCTGCCATATCACATAGAGGCTAAAGGAAAGCATAATGATGTCATTAGGTTTCTCTATGTACAATAAGAGGAGCACATCTGAGTGGATAATGGTGGCCGCATTATCACGTAGAGGCTACAGGAAAGCATAATGATGTCATTAGGATTCTCTATGTATAATAAAAGTAATAAATCTGAGAGAGTAATGGTGGCTGGCATATCACGTAGAGGCTATAGGAAAGCATAATGATGTAATTAGGTTTCTCTATGTATAATAAAAGGAGTACATCTGAGTGTATAATGGTGGCCGCCATATCACGTAGAGGCTACAGGAAAGCATAATGATGTCATTAGGTTTCTCTAGGTCCAATAAAAGGAGCACATCTGAGTGGGTAATGGTGGCTGCCATATCACGTAGAGGCTACAGGAAAGCATAATGATGTCATTAGGTTTCCATATGTATAATAAAAGGAGTACATCTGTATGGGTAATGGTGGCCGCCATATCACTTAGAGGCTACAGAAAAGCATAGTGATGTCATTAGGTTTCTCTATGTACAATAAAAGAAGCACATTTGTGTGGATAAAGGTGGCTGCCATATCACGTAGAGGCTACAGGAAAGCATAATGATGTCATTAGGTTTCTATATGTATAATAAAAGGAGTAAATCTGTATGGGTAATGGTGGCCGTCATATCACATAGAGGCTACAGAAAAGCATAATGATGTCATTAGGTTTCTCTATGTACAATAAAAGGAGCACATTTGTGTGGATAAAGGTGGCTGCCATATCACGTAGAGGCTAAAGGAAAGCATAATGATGTCATTAGGTTTCTCTATGTCCAATAAAAGGAGCACATTTGACTGGGTAATGGTGGATGCCATATCAAGTAGAGGCTACAGGAAAGCATAATGATGTCATTAGGTTTCTATATGTATAATAAAAGGAGTAAATCTGTATGGGTAATGGTGGCCGTCATATCACATAGAGGCTACAGAAAAGCATAATGATGTCATTAGGTTTCTCTATGTACAATAAAAGGAGCACATTTGTGTGGATAAAGGTGGCTGCCATATCACGTAGAGGCTAAAGGAAAGCATAATGATGTCATTAGGTTTCTCTATGTCCAATAAAAGGAGCACATTTGACTGGGTAATGGTGGATGCCATATCAAGTAGAGGCTACAGGAAAGCATAATGATGTCATTAGGTTTCTCTATGTCCAATAAAAGGAGCACATCTGAGTGGGTAATGGTGGCCACATTATCACGTAGAGGCTACAGGAAAGCATAATGATGTCATTAGGTTTCTATATGTATAATAAAAGAAGTATATCTGTATGGGTAATGGTGGCCGCAATATCACGTAGAGGCTACAGAAAAGCATAGTGATGTCATTAGGTTTCTCTATGTACAATAAAAGAAGCACATTTGTGTGGATAAAGGTGGCTGCCATATCACGTAGAGGCTACAGGAAAGCATAATGATGTCATTAGGATTCTCTATGTATAATAAAATAAATACATCTGAGAGAGTAATGGTGGCTGGCATATCACGTAGAGGCTATAGGAAAGCATAATGATGTAATTAGGTTTCTCTATGTATAATAAAAGGAGTACATCTGAGAGGATAATGGTGGCCGCCGTATCACGTAGAGGCTACAGGAAAGCATAATGATGTCATTAGGTTTCTCTATGTCCAATAAAAGGATCACATCCGAGTGGGTAATGGTGGCCACATTATCACGTAGAGGCTACAGGAAAGCATAATGATGTCATTAGGATTCTCTATGTATAATAAAAGTAATAAATCTGAGAGAGTAATGGTGGCTGGCATATCACGTAGAGGCTATAGGAAAGCATAATGATGTCATTAGGTTTCTCTATGTCCAATAAAAGGAGCACATCTGAGTGGATAATGGTGGCCGCCATATCACGTAGAGGCTACAGGAAAGTATAATGATGTCATTAGGTTTCTCTAGGTCCAATAAAAGGAGCACATCTGAGTGGGTAATGGTGGCTGCCATATCACGTAGAGGCTACAGGAAAGCATAATGATGTCATTAGGTTTCCATATGTATAATAAAAGGATTACATCTGTATGGATAAAGGTGGCTGCCATATCACGTAGAGGCTAAAGGAAAGCATAATAATGTCATTAGGTTTCCATATGTATAATAAAAGGAGTAAATCTGTATGGGTAATGGTGGCCGTCATATCACATAGAGGCTACAGAAAAGCATAATGATGTCATTAGGTTTCTCTATGCCCAATAAAAGGAGCAAATCTGAGTGGGTAATGGTTGCTGCCATATCACGTAGAGGATACAGAAAAGCATAATGATGTCATTAGGTTTCTCTATGTACAATAAAAGGAGCACATTTGTGTGGATAAAGGTGGCTGCCATATCACATAGAGGCTAAAGGAAAGCATAATGATGTCATTAGGTTTCTCTATGTACAATAAGAGGAGCACATCTGAGTGGGTAATGGTGGCTGCCGAATCACGTAGAGGCTAAAGGAAAGCATAATGATGTCATTAGGTTTCTCTATGTACAATAAGAGGAGCACATCTGAGTGGGTAATGGTGGCTGCAATATCACGTAGAGGCTACAGAAAAGCATAATGATGTCATTAGGTTTCTCTATGTACAATAAAAGGAGCACATTTGTGTGGATAAAGGTGGCTGCCATATCACGTAGAGGCTAAAGGAAAGCATAATGATGTCATTAGGTTTCTCTATGTATAATAAAAGGAGCACATCTGAGTGGGATGGTGGCTGCCATATCACGTAGAGGCTACAGGAAAGTATAATGATGTCATTAGGTTTCTCTATGTATAATAAAAGGAGCACATCTGAGTGGGATGGTGGCTGCCATATCACGTAGAGGCTACAGGAAAGTATAATGATGGCATTAGGTTTCTCTATGTATAATAAAAGGAGCACATCTGAGTGGGATGGTGGCTGCCATATCACGTAGAGGCCACAGGAAAGCATAATGAAGTCGTTAGGTTTCTCTATGTATAATAACAGGAGCACATCTGAGTGGGATGGTGGCTGCCATATCACGTAGAGGCTACAGGAAAGCATAACGAAGTCATTAGGTTTCTCTACGTATAATAACAGGAGCACATCTGAGTGGGATGGTGGCTGCCATATCACGTAGAGGCTACAGGAAAGCATAACGAAGTCATTAGGTTTCTCTATGTATAATAACAGGAGCACATCTGAGTGGGATGGTCGCTGCCATATCACGTAGAGGCTACAGGAAAGCATAACGAAGTCATTAGGTTTCTCTATGTATAATAACAGGAGCACATCTGAGTGGGATGGTGGCTGCCATATCACGTAGAGGCCACAGGAAAGCATAACGAAGTCATTAGGTTTCTCTATGTATAATAACAGGAGCACATCTGAGTGGGATGGTGGCTGCCATATCACGTAGAGGCTACAGGAAAGCATAACGAAGTCATTAGGTTTCTCTATGTATAATAACAGGAGCACATCTGAGTGGGATGGTGGCTGCCATTTCACGTAGAGGCTACAGGAAAGCATAACGAAGTCATTAGGTTTCTCTATGTATAATAACAGGAGCACATCTGAGTGGGATGGTGGCTGCCATATCACGTAGAGGCTACAGGAAAGCATAACGAAGTCATTAGGTTTCTCTATGTATAATAACAGGAGCACATCTGAGTGGGATGGTGGCTGCCATATCACGTAGAGGCTACAGGAAAGCATAATGATGTCATTAGGTTTCTCTATTTATAATAAAAGGAGCACATCTGAGTGGGATGGTGGCTGCCATATCACGTAGAGGCCACAGGAAAGCATAATGATGTCATTAGGTTTCTCTATTTATAATAAAAGGAGCACATCTGAGTGGGATGGTGGCTGCCATATCACGTAGAGGCCACAGGAAAGCATAATGATGTCATTAGGTTTCTCTATGTATAATAAAAGGAGCACATCTGAGTGGGATGGTGGCTGCATATCACGCAGAGGCTACAGGAAAGCATAACGAAGTCATTAGGTTTCTCTATGTATAATAAAAGGAGCACATCTGAGTGGGATGGTGGCTGGCATATCACGTAGAGGCTATAGGAAAGCATAATGATGTCATTAGGTTTCTCTAGGTCCAATAAAAGGAGCACATCTGAGTGGGATGGTGGCTGCATATCACGCAGAGGCTACAGGAAGGCATAATGATGTCATTAGGATTCTCTATGTATAATAAAAGTAATAAATCTGAGAGAGTAATGGTGGCTGGCATATCACGTAGAGGCTATAGGAAAGCATAATGATGTCATTAGGATTCTCTATGTATAATAAAAGTAATAAATCTGAGAGAGTAATGGTGGCTGGCATATCACGTAGAGGCTATAGGAAAGCATAACGAAGTCATTAGGTTTCTCTATGTATAATAAAAGGAGTACATCTGAGTGGGTAATGGTGGCTGCCATATCACGTAGAGGCCACAGGAAAGCATAACGAAGTCATTAGGTTTCTCTATGTATAATAACAGGAGCACATCTGAGTGGGATGGTGGCTGCCATATCACGTAGAGGCTACAGGAAAGCATAACAAAGTCATTAGGTTTCTCGTTGTATAATGGAAGAAGCCAATCCCATCTGAGTGGGTAATGGTGGCTGCCTGCCATACCTCAAACATCCTCAGGTAGACGACATGCAGCAAAATAGACCAGGGTAAGTAGGACACAGCATTATTTTTTAATAAAACATTTAACTGCAAGTTAGCGTCCACATATACCTTTTTAGGGCGAACATCTTTGAAGAAGAGAAATATATTGCACAGAAGTAAAATAAAATGCAATGAAAGATTGAAGTGCTTATACCTTACTGATAAGAATTTAAGAAGCAATCCCCTATTGGGTAAGATATACAAAACAGGCATGTCTAAGCAAACATTATTTTATGCTATGGATAATCCTTGGCAATACCGTTCCTACAGTTCCTGCTTCGATAAGGCGAGCTATTACAGGACAACTCTATATGATGCCACCAGTGGGCACGAGAGGGGAGCGCTGATTGAAATGCATATATATATATATATATATATATCACAATGTGGGTATTTATAACGCGCTTAATACCCAGAGGTTTCTAAGTGCGGACCCGAGGAAATCAAACCTGTGTTGCTCCACGTCTACTTGCTTCCAAGGCGAACGAATTGCCTCTGAGCTATCCTCCCGAGGATATGGTATCTTCACAACACTTGGTTCTTGAATTATTTTCAAGTTGTTGTATTGGCAAATAGCAATAAAGCTGTGTGAACTCTCCCTGCTCCCATGTTCAGTCTTCTATGTACCCTACTACACCTCCTGACAGGATCTACTCCCGTGCTCCACCAGAGTGGGGTTTCCAAAATAAATCTAGACAGATCATAGGTCTACCTTTTATGTTACGACTAAAGGAAGAGCAAAAGTCTTTACTGCACCTCCAAACTCTCTGATCTTCCATATAATGGTCGCAGACTGATTGTTTATCAAAATGCTTCCAGACCTTAAAAAGCCTTTTGAGGAAGACGGTGGACAAAGACACAAAGGATTTGGATGACCTATTGGTGTGGGCTGTATCCCTCTATCGCAAGACACTAGAAGCATCCACTGTATGAATTGGGGCATCCGGTGTATGGCAGAAAACTCAAAGATGTGTTTGATGTGCTGAAGGGCAGTTGGCTGAGCTAGAAGACGCCGTCTTCCATAGCGTTACAGTATTATTTCCACAGAAGTGTCATATTAACTCTCTTCTGCAACTATGTGAAGATACCATATCCTCAGGAGGATAGCTCAGGGGCAACGCGCTCGCCTTGGAAGCAAGACAACGTGGAGCAACACAGGTTTGATCCCTGGGTCAGCGCTTAGAAATCTCTGGGTATTAAGTGCATTATAAATAACCAATTATAATTATAAACCATTTCAGTATATGATACAAAATCTGTTCTAATAAGAACAGGATACAAAGTCTGGCCAAAAAAATGAAAGATAACCCGTCGAAACGGGAATACTTACAACCATGCTAGAAGGTAGTAATCAACAAATCCTGCAGCCGTGCTCGCAGCCATGTTGGGTGCCTGTCCCCTAGATAAGGGGCGGGTGCCCACTCGTGACATGCAGGTAATACACGCAGGGAAGAGAGAAAAATGGGGGAAATACATATAGTAGCATGACACCATCTTAATAAGCAAACATTTCCAAAATCGTAAGTGCGGATTAATGGCCTAAGTCACCAAAAATCCAAAGCAAAATAGTACAGAAAACAAAACCCCCATGAGGTACACAGTAGTGTGTGTAATCATAGAGAAGCCAAAGGCAACAAATAAAATGATCCTGACATACACGCAAGTCATGCCAAAAGAAAAAAGGTTCTGTGTACCAACAGGGCCATCTTGAGCCTGAAAGTAATACAAATGAAATATGGCATAGGGCCCATGGATGGTCAATGCGTGATGAAAGGTGAAGACCGCTGTGTGCCCAGGAGAGAGGATAGTATAATGCAGCAGCGAAGGCTCCCTTCAGGTACAAAGTCATGTACAGCTCAAACCTCATCAAGGAATGTATAAAGTAGTATCAAAAATAATTCCAAGAGGAACAATCACCATAAGGAAAGTAAAGGAATGTAAAGTAACCCAAACTAAAAAAGAAAGAAAAAGTACAGAGAGAACAACATTATCAAAGAGGCAACATGCAAACACTCATAATGGAACGTAGTGCCTAGTTAGAGACCACAGCAATCAGCACTATAAAGTGTCCTCTTGTAGTCATTTAGAAGAATGTCACATAGTCAGTGACTAAAACAATTCCCGGCAGAATCCAAATATATAAAGCAGTTACCATCAAAGTCCACGTTCATCCGCTTAGGGTGCAGAGCAGACAGTGCATTGATCCAAAAGATCTCTCGCTGGTGCAGCAGTCTCCCAAGGTCATCTCCTCTTCTCAGACAGGTCACTTGCTCCAGAATGACAAATTGAAGTTGTGCAATAGTGGGCTGCTTTTCTTTCAAATGGACCGCCACTGGAGAGCGCAGATTTTGTGTGCGGATTTAATACTTGTGTTGCGTCCATCACGGTTTAGCTTTCCTGGTGGTTAACCTCACATAGTATATCCCGCATTGGGCCTCCCAATGCATACACTTCATTAGAAGAAGCACAACTACCACATGATTCTAAGTTAATGTTCAACCCAGTATAAGGATGGTTAATGGAGGTCCCTTTGATTACGCTGGTGCCATGTTGGCGCACCTAACAAGGAACGGTACCAATTGTTTAACTCTTAGCTTCACTGTATTTTGACATTCAGCAAAAGAGGATTGATTCTCATAAGCAAAGATAGGCACATGTGGAAATAACTCTACTGTGGCAATGTCATGTTGTAGAATAGGTCAACGTTTGATAATAATATTCTTTACTTTCTTACTCTGACGTGAGTGAGAATAGACATACACCATATTGGTCCTGCCACAATGATGTTCATTCTACTGGCATTGCTCTCTCTTTAGCTGCCTCCAGCACCATCGCACTCTACCCCCTTATCATTCGAACATCACTTCACATTGTCGATGGTATTCCATAGGGTTTGACACTATCCGTCTTAGTCTGACCAGTTGGCTGTATGGAAGACCCCTTAAAGTGCTTTGAGAGTAAAAACCTGGTTACAATGACCGCAGGTGACCACGGTTGTGGAGGTACAGTCTGTCTTCACATTGCCATCCACGTTAGTCTTAATAAGACAGAGCTGCCTATCTTCAGATACAGAACCACCTTGAGAAAAATAACTTACTAGGACTCAGACAATCAGGATTCCGCCCCAAACACGGCACTGAGACCGCCCTGATTGACCTTAAGATACAGATGGACAACATTAAAGACAATGGTAAACTAGCCATCCTTCTCCTTCTTGACTTATCGGCCGCCTTCGACCTGGTCAACCACGACATCCTCTGCAAACATCTATCCTCAGCAGCCAAATTTTCAGATAACGCCAACGCATGGATCCATTCCTTCCTTAACAACAGATCCATGAGAGTCTACGCACCCACAGCCTCTGCCATCCCAGCCCCAGTCACTTGCGGTGTCCCCCAGGGCTCCTGCGTCTCCCCCACTCTATATAATGTGTTCACGAAACCCCTCTTTGACATATTGGACCGCTTGGGTGTCATCTACACCAACTACGCAGATGACACCCAAATACTGATCCCTTTAACAGGCGACTACTCCACCGACCTCACTGCTCTCAACAACATTTATTCAATTATCCAAAAATGGATGGCCAAGCATGGCCTATGCCTCAATGACGACAAGACCGAACTTCTTCTCCTAGGTTCCCAACCCAGACTTAATAAACTCGACAAACTCTATCAAGCATTCACTATAGACGGCAATAACATCATCGTCTCTAACAGCGTCAAAACCCTAGGAATCTACCTCGACTCCTCCCTCACACTGACAAGACAGATCAATTCCATATCATCAGCCACTGCTTACACCTGTAAACTCATCAATGCCAGCAGACCTTACCTCTCACCATCCAACTGCATCACCTTAGCCAGAGCGCTAGTCCTTTCCAAAGTTGACTACTGCAATGCGTTATACTTGGGAACCAGTCAGAAAAACATCAACAAACTACAAGTCATACAAAACAACGCCTTGCGAGCAGCCCTGAACATACCCAAACATGAACACATTTCGGACGCCAGACGCACCTGCCATTGGCTATCCATACCACAAAGAATTGAATATAAAACCATCTCACTCACACACAAATGCCTAGCTAACCAAGCACCCAGATACCTATCCGACAATCTCAATCACCACACCCCAGCGCGCCCTACCAGATCAGCTCAAACACATTGCTTAAATATCCCAAGATTTAAGCTCCAAAAAGCAGGTGGCTCCAGCTTCCCCGTGCTTGCCTCCAAACTTTGGAATTCACTTCCACTCGAGCTGAGATCAGAACCTTCCTTTCACAGATTTAGACACAACACCAAAATTTGGCTTCTATCCAAAGAAACGTAAACTGCCTAGCCCTACCTTACTAGCATGCACCAAGACTGTAAATTTGTAAATATGTAATCGGTTTGTACATTTCTGTTGTATTATTCTTGTTGTATTCATCGCAAGCGCCTGGATGCCCTAGGGCCAGGCGGCGCTATACAAATAATAAACTAAACTAAACTAAAGAACAGTTCTGAGATATGGGTAAATGTCTTCTAGACCTGGGAAGTGGGTGTTGTAGTGGTGAGTTTTATAAACATAATAGGTAAAGGAAGGCCAGCTGAACCTGAGGGACCCCCAGATTACCTCCACTGAGCGCTATTTCACATAACGAGTGGTGGTCTCCAGTACCCATGCTTGTGTATAGGTGCGTTATAAATGCTATATTATATCATATCATGCTTTCCTAGTCCCATCCTCTGACCTCAAACATGGAACTTGATCAGAGTACACTTTTATGGTTTCTCTCGGGCGTGGTATCTCTGATGAGAACTCAGGCGTGATGCCTTATCAAATTGCTTACCACATTCATTCAGTGCACTCATGAGGCGTCGCCGCAGTATGGGTACTTTGATGCCTGCTGAAGCCTGAGTGGTAACTGAAGCTCTTCTTGCACACAATGCACTGATATGGTTTCTCTCCAGTGTGGGATCTTGTATGAGACTTCAGATGTGATGCCCGATTAAAGTGCATTCCACATTCTGTGCACTCATAGGGCTTCTCCCCAGAATGAATCCTCCTATGATTGCTTAGTGCTGCAGAATGTGCAAAGGTTTTCTTACATTCTGTACACTGGTATGGTTTCTCTCCAGTGTGGGATCTCTGATGACATTTCAGTGATGATAAGAGATTGAAGCGCTTACCACATTCTGAGCAGTCATAGGGCTTCACCCCAGTATGAATCCTTTGATGACTGCTCAAGGCTGAGGAGTTTCTGAAGCGTTTCTCACACTCTGTACACTGGTAGGGTTTCTCACCTGTATGGATCCTCTGATGCTGGTACAGACTCGGCTTACAAGTGAAACTTTTCTCACATTCAGTACACTGGTATAGTTTCTCCCTAGTATGACTGTTCTCATGCCGTTTCAGGTTTGCCCTGTGACAAAAGGTTTTGCCACACTCCATACACTGGTATGGTCGCTCCCCTGTATGGCTTTTCTGATGGTTGTGCAGAGTCGACCCCTGTCTAAAGCTTTTTTCACACTCTGTACACTGGTATGGTTTCTCTCCAGTGTGGGATCTCTGATGAGATTTCAAGTGTGATACCTTATTAAAGTGCTTACCACATTCTGTGCAATCATAGGGCTTTTCTCCAGTATGAGTCTTTCGATGCATGCTCAGGGTTGAGCTCTGACTAAAGCTTTTCTTGCACTCTGTGCATTGGTAGGGCTTCTCTCCTGTATGCATCTTTTGGTGGCTCAAAAGAGCTGAGGAATTACTGAATCTTTTCTTGCATTCCATGCACTCGTATGGCTTTTCCCCTGTATGGATCATTAGATGGCGTCTCAGGGACGAGCGGTCACTGTAGCTTCTCATGCACTCTGTACACTGATAGGGTTTCACCCCTGTATGGCTCTTCTGATGCCGGTACAGATTTCCTCTCTGAGAGAAGTTTTTTCCACACTCGGGACACTGGTATGGTCGTTCTCCAGTATGGCTCTTATGATGCCGGTACAGATTTGAGCTTAGGGTGAAGCTCTTCTTGCATTCTTTGCATTGATATGGCTTCTCTCCATTAAGGATTGTCTGATGCTGGTTCAGTTGTGAGTTGTAAGCAAACATTTTCTCACACTCTATACACTGGTATGATTGCTCCCCAGTATGCCTTTTCTGATGAAGGTGGAGATTTGAGTTTTGAGTGAAGCTTTTCTCACACTCGGCACTTGAACAGCATTTCTCCTGTGAGGGATCTCTGATGCATTCCGAGGTGTGATGCACAATTAAAGTGTTCATCACATTCTGTGCACTTGGAGGACTTCGCCACCGCATGGATCCTTTGATGGCTGCTTATTCTCTGTTGAAAAAAGCAAAGGTTCTAGGTATTATTTTTTTGTCATTGTGTAGCTTAAAAATTATCTAGTGCAGAGCTGTTAATTTGGGTTTTGCTGCTGACTCACAGACTCACTGGATGTCCCTAAGTGAAGCCATCTGTGTCGTGTGTCAGATCAGATTCAGATGCAAAAAGCAGGCGCTTGAAACCTCAGCACAATCCAGTCCTCAATAGACATAACAATACAAACCATCATACACATTCAGCAATCCGTGGAAAGAAAGGGACAACATGTATTCGCTGGCAGAATACTACATTAATTTACATGTATAATGTTAAGTGCGCCTCTACCAGAATATGTGCCCCTGTTACAAGGCCTGTTGCCAAGCCTTGACAAGGGAGTTGGGGCCTATGCCCAACACTGATTCAGTTGCCAGAATGGTGCAGAGACCTCCTCCCCAGCCCCACTTACCTGTGGTGATGGTGGTTCAACATTTTAACAGGAGAGTCAGCGGCAGAGCCTCAGAGGGACACCAACGCCCCGGAGAGAAGACGGACATGGGAAGAAGGAGCAGCACCAGAGGCTGCACAGATGACACAGAGCGACACTGTATAGAAGATGGCTTTCCCAGCACCGCAATGGGAGACGGCACGTCATTGCCACAGCGGAGTCACAGGCCGTGCTGGCGCAGGGACAGCTACCAGCGGGATGCCGCTGAGAATCTGCATTATGCCACAGAGGAAGTCGTCAGAGGCACGCCTTCGACCCAACAAGCCTGCCAATGTGCGGCGGGGAACCTATGGAAACCCTAGGAAGAAGGGTCTCCAGCTGGCAACACCGGCTGGAGCTTGTACATAAGACCAAAGCCCCCCACTAAACCACCAGGGAATTCCCTAATGCGAATAGGCCTCTATGAAGGCCCTACAAACCATAGCCCCACTAAACCATCAAGTAATCACTTATTAATTAGGGGCCTGCAAAGGCTAGAAACTCGGCTAGACCTCATGGAAATGGGGGTAGGGCTTGGGGGGGGGATTCGGGTGTGTGTGTGTGTGTGTGTGTGGGGGGGGTGTGTGTGTGTGTGTAAAAGTGTGTAAGGAAGGAGAAAATAACAGCAAAGGAAGTAGTTGAGTGATAGTTGAAGGTGGTAGTGAGATAAGGAGTCGACAAGAAACATCAAAGGGTGGAGGTAGGAAGGGAGAGTGTGACATCAGTGGGAATAGCAGAGTTGTGGGAGAAGAACCTCTTGGAACTCAAGAGTAGTACAGAGTCAGGTAAGATTATGTGTGGAGAACATGTGGCCCTGTGTGGAAGAAGGCATCATCTAAAAAATAAGCAGGGCTAGGAGGGGGCAGCTAAAAAGCCCCCCAGGAAATAAGTCATCCAACGTTCCAGGGATACCACCAGTAGCCATAGGAAGACTAACAGAGAGCTCGGGAGGGGTTTGGGCGGGGCAAAGGCCAAGGAAGCCGAGAGGGAGAGGGACAGCCCTTGTGCCAAAAAAACCCAGACCTTCGATTGGCCCCAAATTCCCAAGAATTCAAAAACCAATCTCTTGTACTGGAAAAAAAACATAATCTCTATCAAAGTTCCCCTCATCATCAAACACACATCACACTCATGCAAATGTACTGCCTTTCACTCCACAGTCTTACACGCCATAGCTCCTGCTCATCTAACCTTCATCTCTATCACTTCTCCCTTATCACCAAACACACATCACACTCATGCAAATGTACTGCCTTTCACGCCAGTCTTACAAAGCATAGCTCCTGCTCATCTGATGAACTCTTTTCGGTATATAAAAAAAGACCTATTGGTGTTGCCAATGCAGGTTACAGATGTGCTCGCTGTGTCCTCTTCATGGACTGCTGTTCCGAACGGCTAGAATTGGTTGTGCACCCTTACTTTAGGAGATGTGACAAGGCCAGGGGACATGTCCCATCTCCCCAAGGGGGAGCCACCCTCTTAGGGACTAGAGAGGGAGCCCGCTGCGTTTACCACCCCTTAGGTAACCAGGCAAGCGGGGTTCCACTAGGGATGGCTCTTCCTTAGAGGACAGGAGTATCTTTGTTGGCTACATGGGTAATAACCTAATTAATGACTGGTCACTACCTGTAAGAATGGCTGGCGTGGTTTCTGCCCAGCTTGTTTAACTCGGCTCTCTTGGAACCAGAACACAGTAGGAAGACCCACCCCCTCACCGAAGGAAATATAACGCGCCACTTACTGGTGGAGTGGGGGAGATAGACAGTCACCGAGCTGTAACGAGAGGAATCCCTCCTCCTGGAAAAGGTGGCAGACCATGCAGAGAGTACAAGGGGTGTGGAGGCCCCGCCACAGTAGACACTGCAGAACGCTGACCGCCTGTGCAGACTCACAGCTGGGACCACCCAGTCGAGAGGAGCAGCGAGCAGCCACAACTGCCTGACAACCAGCAGGCTGACAGCCCGACATCATGAAAGAAGGGCAAGCTCCGCTGCAGAGGCGTTGCTAGGGGAGGGCTAAGGGGGCTATAGCCCCTGGTCTTTTGGTTGTAGCCCCGGATAGAATCTCAGGAGCTACAACCAAAAGGCTAGCTAGCCCCCAGTCCTGACAGTTCCGCCATTAGCATAGCCCCGGGTCTTTTCCAGGCCTAGCAACGCCTCTGCTCCGCTGGAAGCATAGTGCAGGGAGAAAGATAGAGAAGCGCTGCTGCATGGGCCATTCTCCCTGATTCACTTGAGGACTGCCGCAGCAAGACTAAAGGTACCTGGTTGCCTTGGGGAAGCAGGAGAGGGGAGGCGAGGCATGATAAGACCCCAAGTTGGGGTGAATGAAACAAGACTCCAAGGCGAGGTGAGAGGAAGGAACCCCTAAGGTGGGGGGAGAGATAAGACCCTAATGTGGGGTGGAGGAAACTAGGACCCAAGGGGGAGAGAAGTGAAACCCCAAGGCGTGGTGAGAGATTTAAGAACCCAAGGCAGGATGAGAGATCGAAGACCCCAAGGTGCAGTGAGAGTCTCAGGACAGGGGTCCTTCCTTGTATGAACTTGATGGAAGCTTGTTAAAGAGACCTTTAGCCTACCAACTAAGACTGTGCACTAGGCCAAAGGGCCCTCTTATGAAAGAGACACAAGTGGGGTCAGAAACCAGCCACCATTCAACTTGACAGGGCCAAGGGGCACATTGATATTTTTTGTTGTTGCAGTTTTATGCTTTCGTGTACAGCGGTGGGCACAGACTCAGGATGGAGTGGGGTTCTGGAGGGAGGACTTTTACTTTCTTGGTTTTTGTAAAGACATTCTGAGAAGCACCGTTTCTTTGAGTTTCCTTTATAGGACAGGGCAAAGATTCTTAGTTTTCAGGAAAGGTTAGCTTTTGTGAATGCAATACAGGAAAGTCTGCTAAAATGCCACTGTGTTCATCTCCTGACTGGCCTGCCACAGAGTCTGTAAGAATCTGTATCCAACCCACCAAGAGGATGATCATGGTGCAAAAGGATCACGACCACCAGGTTGAACATCATGGGACGATGAAGCCATCAGGGGTGAGAACAGTGCGAGCAGCGGCACTGCCTTTAAAACTAAGGATTGTGGGCTTGAGCTGGGTTCTAGCCTGATGTCAAATGTTCAGAAACTGCCACATTATGTTGCCCAATTAAGCAACACTGGCCACTTACTTTTTCCCCAAATTCGAACCCTGCAGCAAGGACAAGTATATGAAACATGGGCAGACAGACAAGGAAGGCACAAGAGGCAGAGAGCGGCCTGCCACTGTGGGATTGGACAATGTGGCACCCTGGCATTGGTTGTACTGGAGAGGTTCTATGAGAGCTGACGCAAAATGCTTTGAGCCTCAGAGAATCATTGCGGGACATACAAGTTCCCTCCATATTGCTCATAGCCCTGTGTTAAAGATGGTGACTTAATAATACTCACAGCCTCATCACGAGTTTGGCGGTAACCCTTAAATGCGGCAGTAATGCCATTACCGCCACATTTAAGGGTCTGCCAAATCACGGGTTTGGCAGGATTTACCCCCAGCTTAGAGCTTGCGGTAAATCCACCGTGAATTTACCAATTTTCGGTGCTATTTCCGCGCGCTAATACTGCCGACGGTAGTAGCACTGAAAATTCCCCATTGGGCCGAATGGGGAATTCCCGAATGGGCCCAATGGGGAATTACTGTTCTGCCAAACCTGGCGGCAACGCTAATAGCCCCGGCAGTATCCCAGCAGTATTACCGCCGGGATACCGCCCAACTCGTGATGAGGCAATCAGTCTTATTTCTTCAACTCTCATGTTCTTTGTTCAGTGACAGAGCGTATGCACGTTTGTTGACCAAGCTCAGTACTGGGTTGGACACATCCCTTGGGATAAGTCCTAGACCTGGACACCAGGATGAGAACGACAGATCAGACCTTGGCAAAGGGAAGGTTTCCTGGAGTATGAGAGGGACTAATAGGTGCATGTCACCCTGGTCGGTGTGGAAAGAATGGTAATGGTCTTGTAAAGTGCCTGTCTGTGGGAAAATGAGGCAGGTCCCGACAATAGAAAAATGGCAAGAAATCCGGGGGTAGGAGGTACAGCGCAAAGAAAATAAGCCCTGGTGGGAGTGCCAGGAGAGCTGTTCCTTACAGGACTCACCAACAGGAACTGAAGTGGGGAGAAGTCATATGGTGAGAGGGTTAGGCGGTGCACCATCTAGAGGAGAATGGAGACCAACAAAGGTGACTACTGGGTGTGTACAGATCAAGAATCTGCAGAACAAATGTGTTATGGGAGTTGTAGTCCAATGACTTCAAAAGATGATTCATAGTGGAGCCATGAAAGTCAAGTGAACTTAAGAGAGGACGAGATTGTTGGAACTATGGTTCAAACATTCCAGGGACCAAGTGTGTGGTGATAATAAAGTCCAGTGAACCCAACGCTGAGGAACCTATAATTCAAAGTGAATCGACTGCATAGGCACTCATGGGGTCAAGTGAATTAGGCACTGAGATGCCAAACCTGCTTGGTCAGAGCTAGTGGCTGGCCTTCTCAGGGCCCACACCACATTACTCACTGGATGAGCCTTGTGAACATGTGTTCCCGGCGGATGGAGCTCCTAGGGAAGGTAGAGAGGGTCCTCTGGGGCTTACCTAGACTTTTTCCTGTTTTCTCTTTTTCCACATCTCTAAACCCAGAGAAGCTCTATCCTGTCCCCAGCTCGCAATACCATCCACTATCTGCTCCTGTTTATGGCCAATTGGGCCCAACAGAACCTGTCTGTTCTTACTTGCTAGGTGTTGCTTTGCTCCCTCATCCTGGTACCCATCCTCAGCACCGGTTGCTGTTGCAGCCTCCCTTTCTCCTCTCTATGTTATTCCTTCCGTCTCCTCTGAGTCACCTCCTTTTCAGAGTGTTCAGCTTCTTCCCATGTTGGCACTTCCTCCAGGTCACTACAAGTCTCTGATGTGGTCCCATTTTGATTTCTACTCCCATGTTCCATTTCTCCTTCTGCCCGCATTCTTCGCCTGATGTTAACACCTATTATTTCCCCCTCTGTTGCCATCAGCTCCTCTCTGGTTACCACCTCTTCTGGTTCACTCTCACCCACTGATCTTATCACCTCTTCCTTCATCTTCTTAACTACCACCTTCTCCTTGACCCTCTCAGCTCTTACTACTTCTACTTTCCTTTGCTGCCTCTTTCCCACTCTGCTTCTTCCACCACTTTTTAGTCTCCAGCCTTCTTCAAATGTTGAACTCTTTGCTCCAAAACCACACACTGCTCGACTGGAGCTGGGGCTTTGTACAGTGTGTTCCCTCTTTCCCAATTGTGTGTCTTCTAGTGAGGGTCTGCACCCGTGGCTGGAAATGTTGTGAGGGCTGTGATTGTCGATCCATTGTGTGTGCAGCTGAGGCAGCATTGGGCTTAAGGCAAGTCTAGAAGTGGCATGTGTGCCATCTTGGTTTTTAGTTTTCTTCCCCGCCTGTGCTGAGCTCTTCTGTGTTTCCAGCATTTTTGCAAAGCTGAAAATACACTGGGTAAGCTTTTATTTGACCACACATATAGGGAACTCGCAAAATGATATCCCAGCGTGTGAATCTCATGCCAGGAACCGATGCTGGCAAGACTCTTTTTCCCGCACTTTATTCTCACAGTACGGGAAGTTGCAAACTCACAACATTGTATCCAGGGTACCGCAGATCGCGCAACAGATCCTGCAAACTTCCAGAGAAGAATTCTTTGTTATACCAAGGGAAGTTGTAACAGTGTCTACACAATCGCTATTATTGACTAATGCAGAGAAAGCATTTTCCTCAAAAGAAAAGCTCTATTTTCATTGTAAGAGGTCTGGGTCTCCACAGCAAGAGCATCATGCTCCCTCTGTGGGGCCATGAAGGTCCGAGAGCCATGCTGCAGAGTCCCACAAGGGGTCTGGTTATGGGCAAAGCGTTCCAGACTAGGCTGCCCTACTGGGCAAGGTGTTAGGCGATCCTCAGTACGTCAGGCCTCCCCACATCAGAACACTGCTCACATTCCCCAAACATCTCCACCCCAGCTTCGAGGCTCAAGGGATTCGGTGAACCCACAGAACCGAAAGCACCGTACCTTCTTTGGTGTACGGGCTCGTTTACAACCTTTCCTGCATTGGCAACTGCCTTGGAGGATGTATCGCAGAAAAGACGGCGTTACGTCATCACGTCGGTCACGTGATACAGTGTGGCGTTCCTCACGTGATCTTGGTGGACGTCACATGGCCCAGAGACGTCACATGACCCAGGGGCACACAGTATAAAGATCTGAGAGGCAGGACGATCATTGCTTCTCAGCTGGCTTCGGACCCTGTTTGGCGTTTATACCTGCTCCTTGCTACCTCGACCACGGAACTCTATCTTGGACTCTCTTGGACACCCTTTGTACCTTTGCCTGGAACTGTTTACCTGTTGCCGGATATTTGGACTACACAACGACTTGTCTTTGGATCATCCCTGAATGCCTTGCTGTACTTCTACGCCCAAGTCAAGTCCTCTCTTACAGGTGGCCCACCTGGATCCACGCTTACCTGCGGTTCTACCACTCCAGGGACCGCTGTGTCTTGTTGAGCCTCGAACCTCCCTACTAGGTTTCCTGGGTCTCCCTTACACCAGATAGGTAAGACACTTTAGATTCTTTTGTTTACCTGCCTGTATTGTGATTGCCTGGTGCTTAACCTCATTCCTTCTTGACAGCAGCATCGGTGTTCCAGAGGCTCCGTGGATCTGGGAAGACATCTCTCACCTGTGGCCTCAAGGGTCGCACAGCAGGTTTCTATATTGTTCCCCTGTGCGTCACTTGGGGACGGAGGTCTCATCGGTCTACACGACACTCAAGTCAGAACACAAGGGTGGTGATGAGGGGGCAGTCTAGATTTTCCATACTGCCCGAGGTGTGGTGCTATACATGTTTCCTGCTATATGATGGGGACCAAGGTGAGGTAATTAAAGGATTCTCTGAGCCCAACATCTGCTGGCTCTGGGTGGTATTGAGGGGCCGGTCTAGATTTTCTAGACTGCCCGAGGTGTGGTGCTATACATGTTCCCTGCTATATGATGGGGACCAAGGTGAGGTGATTAAGGGATTCTCTGAGCCCAACATCTGCTGGCTCTGGGTGGCATCCAGCCAAGAGTCACCACCTTGCGGGGCCCTGGAACCAGGCAGGGGACTTCATCTCATCGGGTCCCCAACTTATTGCCAGGGATTGCCTTCAAATATACCACCCTATTGCTAGGGAATGTCCTATGCAAATACTATTGACAGGGGTTGGCATGAAATGCTCCGTTATCTACCCATAGCAGGACTTGCCATCATTGGCCTACATGGTCACTCCATTTTCAAGGACTCGCATCAAATGCCCAGTTGCTCACACCATTGTCCACGATAGTCAGGAAGTGCCAAATAATAGCACAGTTGCCAGTGGCATTCACCAAATTAGGAAGTACAGATGCCAGCCCAGAAATAGACAGTAAATGGCCGGCTCGTATGGCATGCTGCAGTGAGGAGTCAGAGGCGGACGTGGCATTTCAGTCAGCTTTTTTATTTAAAGAAAGAAGAAAACACCTATATTTCCCTAGTTCTCGAGGGTTATGCCTACCTAACCAAGGAATAACTCAGGTGTTCGTCGTCGGGGTGGAAGTCCAAATGAATATTCGTTCTCTGTCCAAAATTCTCCTCTACTCTAACCCCACCACTAAACAACAGAAATAAACCTAGATAGTATCAGGAGAATGACTCCTTTTTCCTAATTCTCTTCTTGAAGAAAAAATGCCAGGAGAGTGACTCCCTTCTCCTGGTTCTGTGACTCAAAGTGCTGTTCTATCCGTTTTTCACAATAGTTCTTACAAGCCCTTCCCGTTCCTTCCAGGCTTCTCTGAAGGCTCTTTTGAATGTACTGCACCCTTTAACTCTGACTTTGACAATCTTGTCCCCCTTACTGAGATGAGGGATACTGCTCCCGAGGCTCTGTTCACTTTTCTTACTGTCGGAACAGTTACTGAAATGAAGGAGATTCCTTCCAAAGCGTTCTCCCCAACTGTTCTTATCCTTAGTGCAATTACTGGCATGAGGGAGACCACTCCCAAGGCTTTCTTCATAACTCTTATTTGCAATGCAATTACTAAGACGAGGGAGATCACTCCTGAGGCTTGCTTCACACGCCCCCATTTCCCTACCGTGTTTCCCGTAGGGCCCGTTACCTTTGCTTTGGTCAGAGCATGTCAATGGTTCCACCTGAGGTGTTGGGCTTCTGCGTTCTCAGAAAACGCTTGTTCAGCTTTTCTCTTCTCTATCCACGGTCCTGCTTGGTCTCTGTGGGCGTTCCGGGCAGACGGTATCTGAGTAGTTGTGGGAGGTCACCGCACCGTCTCCTGGATTCTAGCTTCCAGTTAGGCTTGTTCTCTCCCGGCCATAGAAGGACTATTTTGGTCTCAGGCCAGTGTCCTCCCAGCATCTCCCGGTTCAAATTTCCCAGGCTGACCAGGCTTCCCACCTGTTGCTCTCTTTACTGAGTCCTTCTTTGCTTTTTATCTTGTTGAGCTGGGACCTGCCCAGCGCAGTGCCATAGTACTAACTAAATAAGTTCTTGTATAGCGCAACACTAGCCCTAAGGTCTCAGGGCGCTCACATGGACAAACAACAAAGAATAGAAAGCATATCATGGTATTAGAGGGTTAGGAAGTCACTTAAGCAAGAGGATTAGCAGAGTCAATGCAGGTGTAAAGATTTAATCAGATACTTGTTGCTTAATCTTCAAAAAAGAAGGTCTTAAAACGCTTCCTAAACTTCTGCAAAATTGCACATTGTTTTAAGTAAAGCAGAATCGCATTCGAATTTTTTCGGGCCCAGGCAGTAGAACCTGCTCCACCCAATTTCTTCATGTTTATACGTGGCTGAGTCAGCAACATCTGGCTATTTGATTGCAAAGTTTGATTTGGTATGGCTCTTTTAAGCCTGGTTTTAAGGTAGTCCGTCGTCGGGTTCAGTTGTACTCTCCTGTTGCCTCCTTGGGGCCCTCCCATCCCAGTATCTTTCACATGAGTGTTCTGGATGACTCTGTGAATGTTCTTCCTTTTCTCAGTATCTTCATAGTACAAATCCTGTTTAGACTGAATGTTCATATTAATGGTGTCTAATCTTACAGGAAGAAGAGGAGTATCACAATAGCACACAACAGTGCAGTCATCCACAACCCCGACATATCTTAAAGGTTTCATAGTTTTTAGGGCAGGAGGGTTAGGGAGTTCTATCATGGAATGTGAGTCCTTGTCCCCATAGGGGGGTGAGGGGTCACACCCTGCAAGGCCCTCATGCATTTTACCACCCCTAGGGGGACTATTGGGGAGCAGCCCACCTCCCTAGCCTCACAAGGAAGGGCCCCCCTTAGGGAGAAGTGGCATCCCATGAATCATCACAATAGTCACCCCACTGCTAAAGATCATCATGGAATGGCAGCCATCTCACTCCATGGACAAAGATGCCCATCAAAGTCTCAGGTATACGTCTGATGCTCATGCAGAATCATTTAAAAGTGTTGGTACTCATTCTTTTATTTTTCAAGAGATAAAAATTGAACGTACAGTTATCTACACCTTTGCGAAGGACTGTCATCAAATGTCCAGGTAGTCACCCCTTTGCAACGCCTTGCTATCACATACCCAGGTAGTCACTCCTTTGCAACGCCTTGCTATCACATACCCAGGTAGTCACCCCTTTGCAACGCCTTGCCATCACATACCCAGGTAGTCACCCCTTTGCAACGCCTTGCTATCACATACTCAGGTAGTCACCCCTTTGCAACGCCTTGCTATCACATACCCAGGTAGTCACCCCTTTGCAACGCCTTGCTATCACATACCTAGGTAGTCACCCCTTTGCAACGCCTTGCTATCACATACCTAGGTAGTCACCCCTTTGCAACGCCTTGCTATCACATACCCAGGTAGTCACCCCTTTGCAACGCCTTGCTATCACATACCCAGGTAGTCACTCCTTTGCAACGCCTTGCTATCACATACCCAGGTAGTCACCCCTTTGCAACGCCTTGCTATCACATACCCAGGTAGTCACCCCTTTGCAACGCCTTGCTATCACATACCCAGGTAGTCACCCCTTTGCAACGTGATACCATTGACAGCAGATAAGGACGAGAAGTAGAGCGGCAATACAGCACTGCCACATCATGGCTTCCCAGCCTCACCCACCAATTCAGCCTCATTGCTTTAAACAGCACTGCCACGAAAGGAGCTAGGGAAAAGCTTGGCATTGCATTTTGTGGATTTGTTGTTTTTTTTTTTACACATTTTTTATGTATTTTATTGGTATTGATAATACGTAGTTGTTCATTGCTTTTGTCTTTTAGCGCTTGGAAGCTGGTTTACAAGTAATGTTGTCAATACTACAACCTTACTACTAGTACTACTGAAGAGGAAGCAATCCAGAGGCAGCAGGAGACCCAAATGGGGCAGATGCTGCCCCTTCAACCTCCGCCCCACTGCCCTATGCAATGGACACCAGCACATGAGTGAGGCAGGGGGATATCAGGGACATTTCCCCCTTCTGATGGTGTGGGGCTGCCTAGAGTAGGGGCACAGGGAAGAGAGGCACAGTGAACAGGAGCTATATGCCACACTCTACCTTGATAGCCTGCTTCCTTAGACCTTTCTTTCTCCAGCTGCTGACATCTGCAGTGATACCGGCAGAACTCTGGAGACAGATGGCTGCAGTATGGGTGTGGCTAGGTGGAGCGAGCTTGGAGACCGCCAAAGAAGACTTTCAGACTCTTCTGTCTCCAATACCTTACCTCTCTAATCTAGAAATTATTGTGTCTCACTAATGAGCCAAACATTAAAAAAAGAGTGAATTATACTGCTGCAGCTGAAGGATCAAAGGACAAGCCAAGACAGAGTCTAGCCTTTTCCTTAATTCCTATCACAATAGATATGGGTGTGTCAGGACATAAACTAAAGGGTTGGGGTGTTGTCCCCTCCAACCCCAAGAACGAGCCCTGGTAAGCATTTCCTGTCAGTTTGATTCTGGAGGATTAGGTTAGGAAAGGTGAGATAGCCCTGTATGGCTGTATTCGACTTCAGGTGCCCAGAAGAACGTAGACTGTTTATCCATCCAAATCAATGAGAATGTAATCCTCCGCTGGAGCCCTGACCAGGAGCCTCATGTTAGGGTTTGTAGGACTGCTCTGTTTCCTCTGGGTCCTGCTGCCAATCTTCATGGTTGTAGGGATGGAAGTAACTCCCGTCTATGGGCTCCTCCACTAACCTCTCTGATCAAGTCCTGGAGATATGATCCATCTTCCCTCTTGAATAGCAACATGGAGCTGGTTTGTCATTCCTCTGGGCAAAGGTCTGCTGCTCTGGATGTTTGGGATCACTCCAGGTTGTGGCAAAGGACCATGTTGGTTCTCCCATTTGGCTCTTCGGCCAGCATCAAGTAAAGTCTGTGGGCTATAAGTAGGCTACACCGCTCTCTCTTCTGGTCCTGGGAAGATAGTCTGAGTCGCTGGGGCGTTCTTGATAGGCCCACTGATGGCAAGCTCTAGAGTGGGTTTATGCATTTGCAGTTAACGAGGATCGGAGATAGATCGTGTTTCCAATGTTAGTGCTTCCTCAACCTTCTTGATGGTCATATCTTCCAGCCGTCCATTCAGGTGACTCTAGATTTGTAAATAATGTAAGTATGGTAAAAATTAATTCCTTGTGGAACCGAATCCAGGAAGGTCTTTCAGCCCCATTCATTAATGTGGCAATTGATTTTTAAAAGAGATTTTAGAAATGTTTAAGTAAGCGCAATAGCAATGTAACTAATTTGGGATTGAATTGATTTGAAAGATTAATAGAATTTGATGAATTTATATATGCATGTCTGTATAGGAATAGTATGTGCATGTCTGTATAGGAATAGTATGTGCATGTCTGTATAGGAATAGTATGTGCATGTCTGTATAGGAATAGTAGTATGTGCATGTCTGTATAGGAATAGTATGTGCATGTCTGTATAGGAATAGTATGTGCATGTCTGTATAGGAATAGTAGTATGTGCATGTCTGTATAGGAATAGTAGTATGTGCATGTCTGTATAGGAATAGTATGTGCATGTCTGTATAGGAATAGTATGTGCATGTCTGTATAGGAATAGTATGTGTATGTCTGTATAGGAATAGTATGTGCATGTCTGTATAGGAATAGTAGTATGTGCATGTCTGTATAGGAATAGTATGTGCATGTCTGTATAGGAATAGTATGTGCATGTCTGTATAGGAATAGTATGTGTATGTCTGTATAGGAATAGTATGTGCATGTCTGTATAGGAATAGTAGTATGTGCATGTCTGTATAGGAATAGTATGTGCATGTCTGTATAGGAATAGTATGTGCATGTCTGTATAGGAATAGTAGTATGTGCATGTCTGTATAGGAATAGTAGTATGTGCATGTCTGTATGGGAATAGTATGTGCATGTCTGTATAGGAATAGTATGTGCATGTCTGTATAGGAATAGTATGTGCATGTCTGTATAGGAATAGTAGTATGTGCATGTCTGTATAGGAATAGTATGTGCATGTCTGTATAGGAATAGTATGTGCATGTCTGTATAGGAATAGTATGTGTATGTCTGTATAGGAATAGTATGTGCATGTCTGTATAGGAATAGTAGTATGTGCATGTCTGTATAGGAATAGTATGTGCATGTCTGTATAGGAATAGTAGTATGTGCATGTCTGTATAGGAATAGTAGTATGTGCATGTCTGTATAGGAATAGTATGTGCATGTCTGTATAGGAATAGTATGTGCATGTCTGTATAGGAATAGTATGTGCATGTCTGTATAGGAATAGTATGTGCATGTCTGTATAGGAATAGTATGTGCATGTCTGTATAGGAATAGTATGTGCATGTCTGTATAGGAATAGTATGTGCATGTCTGTATAGGAATAGTATGTGCATGTCTGTACAGGAATAGTATGTGCATGTCTGTATAGGAATAGTATGTGCATGTCTGTATAGGAATAGTATGTGCATGTCTGTATAGGAATAGTATGTGCATGTCTGTATAGGAATAGTAGTATGTGCATGTCTGTATAGGAATAGTAGTATGTGCATGTCTGTATAGGAATAGTATGTGCATGTCTGTATAGGAATAGTATGTGCATGTCTGTATAGGAATAGTATGTGTATGTCTGTATAGGAATAGTATGTGCATGTCTGTATAGGAATAGTAGTATGTGCATGTCTGTATAGGAATAGTATGTGCATGTCTGTATAGGAATAGTATGTGCATGTCTGTATAGGAATAGTATGTGTATGTCTGTATAGGAATAGTATGTGCATGTCTGTATAGGAATAGTAGTATGTGCATGTCTGTATAGGAATAGTATGTGCATGTCTGTATAGGAATAGTATGTGCATGTCTGTATAGGAATAGTAGTATGTGCATGTCTGTATAGGAATAGTAGTATGTGCATGTCTGTATAGGAATAGTAGTATGTGCATGTCTGTATAGGAATAGTATGTGCATGTCTGTATAGGAATAGTATGTGCATGTCTGTATAGGAATAGTATGTGCATGTCTGTATAGGAATAGTAGTATGTGCATGTCTGTATAGGAATAGTATGTGCATGTCTGTATAGGAATAGTATGTGCATGTCTGTATAGGAATAGTATGTGTATGTCTGTATAGGAATAGTATGTGCATGTCTGTATAGGAATAGTAGTATGTGCATGTCTGTATAGGAATAGTATGTGCATGTCTGTATAGGAATAGTATGTGCATGTCTGTATAGGAATAGTAGTATGTGCATGTCTGTATAGGAATAGTAGTATGTGCATGTCTGTATAGGAATAGTATGTGCATGTCTGTATAGGAATAGTATGTGCATGTCTGTATAGGAATAGTATGTGCATGTCTGTATAGGAATAGTATGTGCATGTCTGTATAGGAATAGTATGTGTATGTCTGTATAGGAATAGTATGTGCATGTCTGTATAGGAATAGTATGTGCATGTCTGTACAGGAATAGTATGTGCATGTCTGTATAGGAATAGTATGTGCATGTCTGTATAGGAATAGTATGTGCATGTCTGTATAGGAATAGTATGTGCATGTCTGTATAGGAATAGTAGTATGTGCATGTCTGTATAGGAATAGTAGTATGTGCATGTCTGTATAGGAATAGTAGTATGTGCATGTCTGTATAGGAATAGTATGTGCATGTCTGTATAGGAATAGTATGTGCATGTCTGTATAGGAATAGTATGTGCATGTCTGTATAGGAATAGTATGTGCATGTCTGTATAGGAATAGTATGTGCATGTCTGTATAGGAATAGTATGTGCATGTCTGTATAGGAATAGTATGTGCATGTCTGTATAGGAATAGTAGTATGTGCATGTCTGTATAGGAATAGTATGTGCATGTCTGTATAGGAATAGTATGTGCATGTCTGTATAGGAATAGTAGTATGTGCATGTCTGTATAGGAATAGTAGTATGTGCATGTCTGTATAGGAATAGTATGTGCATGTCTGTATAGGAATAGTATGTGCATGTCTGTATAGGAATAGTATGTGCATGTCTGTATAGGAATAGTATGTGTATGTCTGTATAGGAATAGTATGTGTATGTCTGTATAGGAATAGTAGTATGTGCATGTCTGTATAGGAATAGTATGTGTATGTCTGTATAGGAATAGTATGTGCATGTCTGTATAGGAATAGTATGTGCATGTCTGTATAGGAATAGTATGTGCATGTCTGTATAGGAATAGTATGTGCTAGTATGTGCATGTCTGTATAGGAATAGTATGTGCATGTCTGTGCATGTCTGTATAGGAATAGTATGTGCATGTCTGTACAGGAATAGTATGTGCATGTCTGTATAGGAATAGTATGTGCATGTCTGTATAGGAATAGTATGTGTATGTCTGTATAGGAATAGTAGTATGTGCATGTCTGTATAGGAATAGTATGTGCATGTCTGTATAGGAATAGTATGTGCATGTCTGTATAGGAATAGTATGTGCATGTCTGTATAGGAATAGTATGTGCATGTCTGTATAGGAATAGTATGTGCATGTCTGTATAGGAATAGTAGTATGTGCATGTCTGTATAGGAATAGTATGTGCATGTCTGTATAGGAATAGTATGTGCATGTCTGTATAGGAATAGTAGTATGTGCATGTCTGTATAGGAATAGTAGTATGTGCATGTCTGTATAGGAATAGTATGTGCATGTCTGTATAGGAATAGTATGTGTATGTCTGTATAGGAATAGTATGTGCATGTCTGTATAGGAATAGTATGTGTATGTCTGTATAGGAATAGTATGTGTATGTCTGTATAGGAATAGTAGTATGTGCATGTCTGTATAGGAATAGTATGTGTATGTCTGTATAGGAATAGTATGTGCATGTCTGTATAGGAATAGTATGTGCATGTCTGTATAGGAATAGTATGTGCATGTCTGTATAGGAATAGTATGTGCATGTCTGTATAGGAATAGTATGTGCATGTCTGTATAGGAATAGTAGTATGTGCATGTCTGTATAGGAATAGTATGTGCATGTCTGTATAGGAATAGTATGTGCATGTCTGTATAGGAATAGTAGTATGTGCATGTCTGTATAGGAATAGTAGTATGTGCATGTCTGTATAGGAATAGTATGTGCATGTCTGTATAGGAATAGTATGTGTATGTCTGTATAGGAATAGTATGTGTATGTCTGTATAGGAATAGTAGTATGTGCATGTCTGTATAGGAATAGTATGTGCATGTCTGTATAGGAATAGTATGTGCATGTCTGTATAGGAATAGTATGTGCATGTCTGTATAGGAATAGTAGTATGTGCATGTCTGTATAGGAATAGTAGTATGTGCATGTCTGTATAGGAATAGTATGTGCATGTCTGTATAGGAATAGTATGTGCATGTCTGTATAGGAATAGTATGTGTATGTCTGTATAGGAATAGTATGTGTATGTCTGTATAGGAATAGTAGTATGTGCATGTCTGTATAGGAATAGTATGTGTATGTCTGTATAGGAATAGTATGTGCATGTCTGTATAGGAATACTATGTGCATGTCTGTATAGGAATAGTATGTGCATGTCTGTATAGGAATAGTATGTGCATGTCTGTATAGGAATAGTATGTGCATGTCTGTATAGGAATAGTAGTATGTGCATGTCTGTATAGGAATAGTATGTGCATGTCTGTATAGGAATAGTATGTGCATGACTGTATAGGAATAGTAGTATGTGCATGTCTGTATAGGAATAGTAGTATGTGCATGTCTGTATAGGAATAGTATGTGCATGTCTGTATAGGAATAGTATGTGCATGTCTGTATAGGAATAGTATGTGCATGTCTGTATAGGAATAGTATGTGTATGTCTGTATAGGAATAGTATGTGTATGTCTGTATAGGAATAGTAGTATGTGCATGTCTGTATAGGAATAGTATGTGTATGTCTGTATAGGAATAGTATGTGCATGTCTGTATAGGAATAGTATGTGCATGTCTGTATAGGAATAGTATGTGCATGTCTGTATAGGAATAGTAGTATGTGCATGTCTGTATAGGAATAGTATGTGCATGTCTGTATAGGAATAGTATGTGCATGTCTGTATAGGAATAGTATGTGCATGTCTGTATAGGAATAGTAGTATGTGCATGTCTGTATAGGAATAGTATGTGCATGTCTGTATAGGAATAGTATGTGCATGTCTGTATAGGAATAGTATGTGTATGTCTGTATAGGAATAGTATGTGCATGTAGCAATAGTAACGGTTTGAATGAAATTTTGCATTGATATGTTATAAAACGTGAACGGATTGTAATGAACGAACCACGTAAATAAATAAAAACATATTAACAAGATATATTATTGCATTGTTTTAGCTAGAAGTAGAAAAAAGCAATTATCAGTGAATAGATCTGCAAAACTATGCATTATACCCCATAATAATAATGTTCCCCCACAATGCTTTGCTCATGTGGCTCTGAACTAGGGGTGCACTTCCAGTCATGACTACTGGGTGGCGCTGCATCATGTGCGATTTCGCTCAAATGCCTTATTCTACTTTCACATTTCAGGTGAAATATTTGTAAAAGCCTTTTTGAAACCACCCTAACGTTGCTGGTGTTTGCTACACATGCCCCAATGCACCAGTCACAAGGTTGCCATAATATATTGCACTGATGATTTCTAATACGGGTGAAACTTGGATGCAGTTCTCTGCAGCTCTGAGGAATGTCTTTCTTGGGTTGATTAAGCTATCTGCAGTGTCAGGAGCTATCTGCAGTGTCAGGAAAGGCCTGCATTCGGCCTTGTTTGCAATCACAGTGTGTTGCTCATGTGACTCTGAGCTAACAGGTCAACTTCCAGTGATGGTTAATGGGCGGCGCTGTGGCATGTGTAACTCGGCTCGGCTCAGGTGGTTTATTTGACTTTCGTAATTAACCCTTCAAAGTGGCATCTCCCAATTAAAGGCTAAACATGTCACGCAATTGCCACTTTTACCCATTCCGCTATAGATAATGCAGCGCTTACTCAGGCCATCAGAAATGGCCATACAGATCAGGAATTTCCCAAAACCAGTCATGTTAAATCTCCTACTCCTGGTGTTCTGACGGAACAAAATGACATTCATGTTGTGAGAAACCTGAGGGCATCCTCACATCTACTCCCCTTGGGTCCTCTTCTCAGGTGGCCAGGGAAGGCCACCTGAGAAGCGGGTCCTGAGCCTGGGCCAGGTGGAGAAGCGAGGGAGGTTCACCTCAGTGGAGGGTCCTTGGGGATTGGGAATGAGATGCCATCTGGCGAGACGCAGTATTCCACACTTTCCTTTCAGGAGAACCCTCTGTCCCCGAGGCGGCTATGGAGTATTGCTATCCTTGTCTCACTAACCTGGAAAAATACCCAGAGATTTTACCATTCTAGAAGCCCCAGAAAGGGGTTGAAGAAGAGAAGGGCCAGCGTGATACATGGTATCCCCCTTTTCCCACTGAAAACCAACCTAACCCTCCCCCAGCCTCTAGGGGCTATTGTAAAAGATCTCCCCTCCTTGTCCCACAGTTTTTCTACGACAGTACTGGAAAAAGAGGAAATAGCGACTAGGAGTAATGAATACTAGTGACACCCTTCACCACTCTAGTACTGGGACGAGGAAGATGCCTGCAGAATGCTTTAAAAGTCAGGCATGTCCCTTTAATTATCATCAGGTAAACCCAATTGAGAGTCCACACCTGCAACCTATCAAGTGGTTATCGGTATATAAAGGGAGAAAAAAGGAACAGCAAAGGGAGCAACAGGGAGGCCTGTGTGGGAGAGACCAGCAGGGAACCCTTCTCATGAGGAAGCAGCCGTGGTGGGGCCTGAGGAGATGCCAGTTCGCCGGCAGAAGTCCCAAAGATCGCGTTGAGCCCAGAGTGAGTAAAGCCGTTAGGCTGCCACAGGTGTGGAAGTCACTGTGGTGGAGGGAAAGCAGCTGGAGCTGCCCGCAGGAGAGAAGAAGTAGAGGACACTGTCCGCGTCCCTAGAGCAGAAGCGGAGCCAGCGGCGTGTACCTGAAAGCACCCGGAGAGCAAGCAGGGCTGGCAGAGACTGGCTCGCCAGCCTGTGAAGCCGACTGGAAGCGAAGTAGCCGAACGCTGAGTACCGGTGAGTGCAAGGGAAGGGCACTCTACACATGAGCACTGAAGTGCCATATGAATTAAATTGAATCCCAAACTGAATGAAAACTTGAAACAAAGTTAAAATATGCATATTGAATCCTGAATTGAATGAAAACTTAAAGTGAACCTAAAATACACACATAGAATGCCGAACTGTATGAAAACTTGAAACAAAGCTAAAATTTGCATACTGAATATCGAACTGAATGAAACTTTAAGGGCAAAAGCTAACAGCTGGTGAAAGAGAAAAAGGGTAAGTGCCCATTTGCAAACAGGCTACGGAAAAAAGTGCAAATGTGAAAGAGTGTGAAAAGGAAAGATGGGCAATACATAAAATCACCTTAAAATGAAATGCATGAATGGATATAGTGTGGCAAGGCCAAAGACTGGCATAGGCCGTGTGACACATAATGTCAAAGCCAAGATGCTCCCCTTCACGCCTGGATATTCCTCTCGTTATTACTTTCTGTCACTCTCCCTTCATACTACTCCCCCATCTTTATCTCCATTCCCTCCTCCTCCCTGCTCGGGCGGGATTATATACATTGAAAGGCATTTAAAGGGGTCTAGATCCTGCACCTTTTGCGTTCGTGGGCTGCCGGAGAATAGCAATGGTGGCCCGCTATAACAAATGTTACAGTTTCTATGATATCTCTCCATAGATTTACATTTTCTGTTGGGGAGCTGTTTCACGGCTCCGTTACAGGTGAGTAGGAGTCTCAGGAGTGGTTTGCAGTCCTTTTCGTGGAGCTACTCCACTGCTCTCCTCCAACTGAGCATGGTACTGGGAGCAGATTGGTTCCATGTGTTAAAATAACGGCAAACATGGCCATGGACACAAAATATTGCAGCAAAAAGGCTGTGGTTTTGCCACCACAATCCATGTAAAGGATGCGGAGGACACCCCTGCAGCCCCCGGACCCATTATACCATTTGAGAGGAGTGGGGGACACTCCCGCCCCCCTTAAATGGTATAATGGGGTACACCTTTACCGGGTCAAACCACTGCATTTTTGCCACAATTTTTTGTACAGGCGACATTTTTGCCGCGATTTTATCACTGCATACCAGCAGATCATAGTCTTTGCCAGAGAGCCACTCTGCGGCTCTGTTACCACAGAGTGTGTCCTTTGTAATGTGCGATTTGCAATGTTCCATGTACACGCTGGCCATTGTCATGTCTGGCTATGCAGCACAGTGTAGCGTTTTCCCTTCACCTCACTGTGGGTTAGGGTACGCCGGCAAGCTGTCCATTTCTGAAGGCAGCTGTGGGCTGATCCGCTGCTGCCCCCTGTTCTGACGATGTATTGCTGATTAACAGCTTTGCATCTTGGTAATGGTAGTTCTTTAGAGAAAGCAGAGGGAAACTGGCCAGCATCCTGGAATTGGAGTGATTAAGAGTGGTACATTTACCAATCATACGGACACATAAAGAAGGGATGGGGACTGGAGCCCTGCAAACTGTCACCATCCCCCTCTGGGGTAGGACCGGCTAAAGCTCCTACCCTGGTAGGTCTCCCGCCCTAGGCTGAGAGGGATTCTCATCCTCTCTTGACAGGGTCAGATTGCTGACCCTATCACAATATGAATCAAACATCTTCAAGGCTATCATAGAAGGAGATACACCTGGATATATGCATCTATAATGCACAAACCGATGCACTGCTGAACGCGCTACACTTTCACAATATGACTCAAACATCTGCAAGGCCATCATAGAAGGAGATGGGCCCAGATATATGCATCTATACTGCACAACCCGATGCACTGCCAAACACGCTAAGCCTTCACAATATGAATCAAACATCTCCAAGACCATCATAGGAGATGGGTCCAGATATATGCATCTATAATGCACAAACCGATGCACTGCTGAACGCGCTACACTTTCACAATATGACTCAAACATCTGCAAGGCCATCATAGAAGGAGATGGGCCCAGATATATGCATCTATACTGCACAACCCGATGCACTGCCAAACACGCTAAGCCTTCACAATATGAATCAAACATCTCCAAGACCATCATAGGAGATGGGTCCAGATATATGCATCTATAATGCACAACCCGATTCACTGCTGAACGTGCTAAGCCTTCACAATCAAATTCTTGCACCAAGTTACAATAATGCATTAGAACCTGAATCTTTTTCGGACACAACTCTGAAACATAAGCCACTAGTTAATAAAGACAGAGGACAAAGTAGAGCATTCTAAAACTCTCAAGCCGATACCTGGAAACAAAAGGAGGAACTAAGAACATTTCTGACATCATTAAACGTGGAATCAAATTGCATAAGGGTTCCTCCTGGACAGGAAGGGGTTTGTGTTACAGGTGGGGTACAGGAACTACCACTAGCTACGAGGCTCAAAAACAAAAAGATCGGGAAAGAGAGTTAATAAGGGCATTTCAACATAACTTCTCTCGACTACACTCCCTACTGTCCTAGACAAGTAATCTACAGGAGCTTCTTGTTGGAGTGGATCTTGCCTTTAAAGCCACTGACAATCATATTGACACGTTCTTTTTATAAACAACTCTATGTTTGCACCGATTGTTATAATGAGAAGATGCTGTTCACATCATTACATTCTAGGCTACTTAGTCGACCAAGTAAAATGTCTAGAAAATTGAGAGAGTTTGTCTTTATAGGAGGGTAAAACCTCCAATGAGGGACCTGTAACTGGGACTAGAATCCATCTTTATGGAGGTGAATTTTGCTCGATTGTTACAGGCTAGATCATTTTCTTTATTCCTGCTATACCACCACTATGACCTATTGCCTTAATGGACACAAATCTATTCAAATGTATAGACCACAAATGGCTTGATATGGGAGTATTGCTTGGAAATCTAGGGTTATTTATATCATGCTTATGACTGAATTAACAATCCTATCATTTACTTGGTTTTTACTTATTTCCTATTTATGAAACATTCTTCCTCAAAAAGAAAAATATGGCAGGATGCAAGTATTCTTCTTTAGAATGCATTGAAATCACAGCTATAGAGGGCGTAGCTCGGAGGAAGTGGGACAAAGTCAGGTATTGTTTCAAAGCATTAATAAACCAAGAATAAGTATTGATGGTGAAAGGTCATGGCTACCGGGGATATTACAGCCGAATATTACCAACATGGACCACATTGCCTATCTTTAGACTTGTACTCTTCGTTCTTGCAACTTCAGAGGCTATAACAACTATTTGAAAACGAGTACCCTATCTTTGCTTGAAAGATTTTTAATACATTCTATTACAAGACGTATAGTTTCTCAAGGCTCGGAGTATGGTTGGTTACTCTGTCTTTTTATAGACGGGTCACCATGCCAGTGGCTGGATTACAGCAGTTGATCATTTTTTAGGTAGCAAAGTCTGCAACTTGGCTTCAGAAGACCTTCCTTGGTCTAACTCTTGGCCAGAGATAGAAGAGCAAAGTAAGAGAGAGAAGGCCAAAAGGAGCAGGTGCTCAGAGGAGAGGAGAACGGTGGGAGAGAAGGAAGAAGACATGAGTGAGGGAATAGGAGGAAAGTGGAGTAATGAGGCGTAAGATCAGGAAAAGGAGTAAAAGGGATTGAGAGAAAGCGAGAGAGAAAGAGAGAGCCAGTGTCGCAAACAATTACAGGCATCGTCTGAAACATCATTGATAGAATCTTTGTGGGAATACTAGAGTATGGAACGTTTAGGAAGGTCCACATGGAAACCCTGGTGAATTTATGAAGGACTGTGCTGTGAGTTTTGGCAAGGATACAATGAATATCTATAACATAGACAGCAGGATGATCCACTAACATTGAACTATTTACTCTAGTGACTAAAGAACTAATGGCATTCTAATGCTTGGGACCTATACAACTATAGAACACCATGATAAAGACGTCGCCCTAAGGGGGTTTGCCATTGTGGGACTATGATGAAGATGAGACCATGGTGGTAATCTCACTAGGAAAGATTTCTACAAAAAGAGATTATGTGTGAACCCAGAATGTGAGGAGAGAAGATAAGAAAACGTTTTAAATTGTAAAACATGTTTAAATTGTAAAAAGGAAAAATCACACTACCCGTCAGAATTCTCTGTTGAACCACTTGTGTGTTTAAATAGAGTTGGCAATGTCATGTACTCCTGATGCAGGTTCTGCAACAATGGGTCGAGAACTGAAACATGTTGAGTGTTTTGTTTTTTTGCGATATATTGAAACCATATCAGAAGAATTAATGAAATAATGATTGTTTTGAAAAAAGGATATATTCGAGTATAGATGAGCAATAGAAACCTACAGTGACATATACATGGTGATTGAGAAATATATAGGAGTGTAAGACACAGAAGGCCTTGGTCTTTAGGCCCTCCACTGTAGATGGGCTAGATTAGACAGTAGTAGTATAACTCACGTTAACGTTAGGCGATAGGGGAGCCTGGGTTAAGGGGGTTAGGTCCCACAGAAGGAGGAGAGACCAATCAGAAGAACCCATAAGTCAAAATTTTTTGCAGTCTCAAAAACCTCATAAAGTCATTTTGAAGGTTGTGTCAACATCTATTGGACTCTTGAGATTCTTACGGTCCATATTGACTAGAAATGATGACCAAATTGGGATGGATACTTTTCTTCTATTGATATAGAACAACAGATTGAAAATATACATGCCACCTGGGCCCAATGGACTGTCCAATCTAATCTTAAAAGGGACACCCAACTATCTGGGTGGAGATTTTACTTAAGCAAATGGTCATAACACTCAAGCCTCTTTAAGGCATAATTCCTATACTGTACCGATTTTTAAAAAAGGCAACAGGGCTAATCAAAATAATGGTACACCATCGCCTTAGTAGATACTGTGTGCAAGGTCATTGCATCTATTATTCTTGTACATCTACAAGAAGGGCCATGAATTCTGGAAGAACAGCTACTGTTCTACTCATCCTGAAAAACAGCTTCTGCCGCTCCCAATACTGCTGCCAACTTTAGGTCGGTCTCCATTCTCCCGCACTAACATAACCATCTACCTGGTGAACTATAGACACTGTGATCCCCTAGCATCTGGGTTTCCAAAGTAGACGATCCATGGAAACAGATCCCACTCACATGTACAACTTCCTCAAAACTGCCGACCACTCCAAACTCTCCTCGATTCTCATCCTCATCTCTCCTCTCAGTCACCTCTCCCTCCTACAAACCCTCTTTAAGTGTGGCATCTGTGGTTCTACCTTTGACTGACCCTACTGCCAATCTGACAGGTCCTTCTCTAGCTCATAAAACTCTGCCAACCCTGCCTCCGAATGAATGTTTTACATGGCTCTGTTCTTGGCTGCTTCTCTGAACGTAATTCGCCTGCTCTTTCTGCAAGCAAATCTCTTCTTTTAACTTCTCCGACCACCTATTCAGCCATGAACTCCCAAGTCTTTTCCATCCCTCCCTTCACCATGAGCTATCCAACAATGAATTGAATTGCCCGACTGTTGTTCGTCAATAGATAGTACTTTGGTGCCCAATGCTCAACTCCTCGAAAACCGAACTCATCATCTCCCAGCTCCCAATGTCTAACCCTATCCTCCACTCCTCCTTCCTAGTAACCTGCCCTGGTGACCTTCTCAACCCACCCCCTAAGGTATACAACATTTGGGTTATCTTTGAGAGAAGGTCAAACTTCCATGTTTCAGTACATCTACTGTGACAACTGCCAGGATCAACTGACTGAACATATGCAAAATCCACCCGACCTCATCTACCGCTCTACTCAAAGCTTGAGACCCAATGTTGTCCACAGCCAACTTCACTGTTGCTCCGGCGATCATCTCTACTATTTCACTCCCTCAACAAGAGACTAAACATTAGTACTCACATCCTCTACAACCTCCCATCTTCCTATCGTAACACAACCCCATCACCTTCACGTGGGCTTGCTCTCAATGCAACACCAGTCTCTCTTCAAATTCCCCCTCCTTGAATTCAAATCCATAATGGGTTTCCACCACCCCTTCCCACTCTGCCTCTCTTTACTCCTCACCCTGCACTCTGTTTCGAAACTGCTTAGTTCAGCTGTCCCCCTGCGCTGCCTCCCACTTCCACTCATTCTCTCTCCTTGTTACTTACCAGTTCCTTCCACCCCAGCGATATTTAGAACATGGCCACTGTGTATACTTTCACAACCTCTCTCAAAATGTACCTTCACTTCAGGCAAGAGGTACATGAGGCCTACAGCAGAGGTGCCAGGGTTGAGGATAGACCCTGCAAGATGTTTTATCGCACTGGATGCAACCTCAACAACACTCTCTATTTTACCACAATCTCCACATTTCAACATTGAGTCTTTTAGTTTTTTCATAACGTTATGGTATTTTAGTGCTGTCAAACACCTCAAAACATAATAATTCCCTTTCGGCAAAGCCTTTTTTTAAAAAAAAGTTTAAAATTATTATTTCAAAAGCAATCACATAATTACAACTGAACCAAACAATTACACAGTGTTCACAGTTCTTTAAAAAAAGTTCCCATACAATCATATCAATTCCCTCCCCATTTCCTAGATTGAAATGCCTTGTCCCCACTTTTGCTCTACCCAGCTCTTATAAGCTTACCCACGTCTCTCCCGTATTGTGCCTTCTCCATGTGACTGTTAAGAAAGGAAGAAGGCAATGTGCACGGAATCTCACAGTGTACAACTTTGAATCTAAATATGTGCATACAAAACCCAAGACTTGTGTATACTAAAACCCAGGAGAAACAATAATACCTATATATGAAAAGGAATGTGGGGTAAGCACTTAGAACCTCCTTATGACTGAAAGGAAAGTCGGCAAACTCCTTACCCACTATGCTATTACAGATACTGACAGCGCTAAACCCACGTAGAGGGCAAGCAAGGACAGGATCTGTGAGCTGACACTCTGGATGATACAGAATAAGGAACTTAGAAACTGTACTCACGAGGACCGGAAAGACCACTTGAATGTCAGTAAACTCACGAACCCAGTTGATCAAACAGGAACCCTGAAGGCTATAACAGCAATGGGTGGAGGAAACTAAATACATAAGACCCTAGTCAAGGGGCGAGTACAAATAGTGATATAAAATAGTGAGGAAACAAAAGGGCATTTACACTGGGACTAGTTACAATAACACCCACACCTAATAATCCATGGGAAATGAATGCAGAAGTGAGATGGAAAACATGGAATGGATCCCAATAGAAAGTAAGGATCAGGAGCAGGGAAAATGATATCACAAAAGGAAACCTTGAGGCAGGAAGCTAAATCTATAAAGGGAAAGACTAAAGCATCAGGTTTTTCAGTAGCAAAGGACAGCAACAAAGAAACAGAAAACACAGGCAAATTGGGCAGCATCAAAGGGTAAAGCACAGAGACAGGCTGCCTGCAGACAGAGGAAGACAGAAAGGGAAATCCAGAAAGCAGAAATCAATTAAGCACAAGAATCCGAAATCCAGGGCAGAGGAACAAGAAACAGGAACTGGGCACTAGGCACAAAAGCTAGGAACAAGGAACAGGAACTAGGAACTCGGCACAAAAGCTAGGAACAAGGAACAAGGGACCAGTCACAACAGGAACACAGCAACAATGACCAGCGCTGGACTGAAGCAAACTGAGGCTTTTAAAGCTGCTTAACGAGCACACCCCTCAGGCGTGCTGCCTGCTGCACCTGCAGCCACAGGTGTTGCCTATCCTCCACCCAGCCTTGTCCTGCAAGGGAGGAGGTGAAGCAGTGAGCCAGGCATTCTGGGAAGCATAGTCATTTGATTAAAGTAGCAGTAGCATGCTGGCTGCCAAAAACCTGGAATGATCCGGAAGGGAAGTAATTTGGGAAATAAGGTTTGAGCGCTCCCAATTCATCAGGACACTGTAGCATAAGGTTCGGAGGAAATGTCCAGTAGGGAATAAACCCCAAAACATGCCCCCAAGTGGCGGGAACGGGAGCGAAGGGAGCGAGCCGTGACAGTGACCACTGTTACAACTCCACTTCCTCTCCTTTGTGTTCATTCCCCATATCATCTTGGTCCATCTCTATCCATTCTGTTGCCATGTATGATTGTAGACATCCTCTGACCTGCTTCTGCTCTTTAGCCTCGCAACCCACCGTACATCTGAGCCAATGCTAATATGTCGGAGCCCGTCCCCCATCCCAGGCCCTAATACACAGGGAGTGTGCTACCACTGAATGCATGCTTAACAATCTCTTTGTACATCTCTGACGTCTCTAAGACGTCACACTAGCAGCTGCACCCCCTCAGAGGTATTCTTCCTTTCCTTCCCCCAGAAGCTCACTGTCTCCAGAGCTCTGGTTCTCTCTAGGCTGGACTATTGCAACAGTCTCTTTCTAAATCTGCCTGCTTCTACTCTCCGCCCTCTGCAACTTATCCAGAACAGGACTGCGAGACTTGTCCTTGGCCTCAAGCCCAAGGATCGTATCTCTCCAGGACTGAAATCTCTGCACTGGCTCCCAGTGTCCGCGAGGATTAAGTTCAAAACCCTCTGCATCGTCCAAAAGGCCTTCTGGGGCCTGGGGCCTCAATACCTTCAACTCTCTCTTCCCAAATATCTTCCTTCTCGAGCTCTTCGCTCATCGCCTCCAACTCCCTCAGGGTCAATCGCTTCTCCAAGCAACAAGTTGGTGGTAGATCTCTTTCTTCGGCTGGTGCCTCCCTCTGGAACAGCCTCCCTGCCTCCCTTAAACTTGAGTAGAACCATCTCTGGTTCCGGAAGCACCACAAAACCTTTCTCTTTGCTTCTGCTTTTTCTCCTCCTCTCCTCTGCTGACCTTCTGGCTGTAACCGGAACTGCACTGGCTACCTGGACACCCTCTGATCTCGGGCCCAGGACCCTCCTTTTCGCCAAGCGTCACACACCTGCACTGCCCACCTGTCCACCACCGCACTTGGGGACTGTTTTTGTATCCCTACAGTCCCCCTACCAGCCCTTGACACCCGATGTCTGCACTTACCCATGCACTTGCTGGCCGTCACTTTACTTATTGTTATTATCTATTCCCATGTATTGCACTGTCCTGCCCCCTTCCCATGCACTTGCACAATCTGAATGACACCTGGCCTAGTAGTATCGCTGTCCGTCCTCCCTTTGTTTCCCTCCCTTGCCTCGTCGCACCTTGAAACACTTGTGTATAGGCGTGTTATAAATGCCATATCATATCATATTGTCCTTCCCCATCAAAGACAACTAGCAGCCAAGGTAATGGAGCTTTGGTGACCCGTTCTGACAGAATCATTGCCATTGTTTGATCAACACATCTCCATAAAGCATTCACATCGCCACAGCCCCACGCTATGTGCATGATGTCCGCAGGGCTGAAACAACATCTAGTGAACTCTGCAGATCTGGAGGGATAATACCGTTGTAACTGCACCGGTGTGTAATATATTTGATGAAGGTATTTGAAATGGATCAGCCTGAACCTATTATTTAGGGATATCCATCTAGTCTGCATATAAGCCACTTTCCATTGCTGGTCTGTTATCTCCTCCTGCAGTACCTCTTCCCATTTCTCCGTAGCCCTACTCCCCTTCTCCACCTTCCAAGTTTTCATAATCCTATACAGTGTTGTCACAGGTTTCGTGACCGTGACGGGGGTTCTACTACATATTTTGCTATAGATGATGAGTCAAGCTTTCCTGGATAGCCAGGTCATATAGGGCACATCGCGTCTCTAAGTCTGTAATATAGCAGCATAGTGACTGCATTGCACTCCCCGCGGCTCAACAGCTTTTCCCATGTGAGAAACCTGCCCTCCATAAACAAATCTCCTAGCGTGTGGACACCTAACCTCTCAAAACATATCTGAAATATCTTTTCATATGTCACCTCCAGCCACCATATCCTGTAAACTGAGAAAGTCGGGCTACATAAGCGATGCTCTCTTATTATGTTCGCCATCTTGATACATGCTGTGCATGTATTGTCAATCGGTTGTACCTCTTTTCCCGGGCTATGCCTTTTCCCCCACAGTATCGCCTTCTGACCGTCTAGATATGCTGTGGACCTCTCAATCCTTAAATGTGGCAGTTCCGCGGTTGGAATCCACCCCCACACTACGTACTGTATCTGGGCTGCCAGGTAATACAGGAACATGTCTGGGTAATCCAGCCCTCCCCTCTCATATGGTTGGGTAAGTAGATCATACGCTACCCTTGCCCGTTTGCCTGCCCACACCAGTTTTGTCATCATCTGACGTACCCGCATCCAGTCAACAGCCGCCGGAGCTATAGGAACATTATTAAAAAATATATAGATAGCTGGGAACCACAACCATTTTAGCCAGCAAAATACATGCCGCTTGGGAGGTGGGGAGGAGAATCCAGGAATCCACCCGACTTTCTAGTTGTTACAGTACTTTTAGATCGTTTTCCGTAAATAATGTGGAGACATCTGTTGTCAAACGCTGGCGCTTGGGTATCTCTAAGTATTGGATGCCCAAGGGGCACCATTTAAAGTCACCTCCTATTTCTTCCTGTGTCACTGCCCGAGTCAAAGGCAGTATTCGGATTTAGAGCCCTCCCACTCCCTGTACATCTTACACTATGGCCTGAAGATTTTGTTTGGGATCTTTCACATAAAGCAACATGTAATCAGCATAGAGGCAGACAGTGCTAAACTGCGAGTACATCTTCACAACCTCTATGGCCACGGTACTCCCTATTATAATAGGCCAGAGGCTCTATCGCCAATGTGAAAAGTAACGCTGACAATGGGCATCCCTGTCTCGTCCTGTGCATATTCCTTATAGAACTCCACTGATAATCCATCCATCCCCAGGGCTTTGTTATTTGGTAATGACTTTATCACTTTTTTAAGTTCGTCCTCTGCCAGGGGTTCATTCAACAACATCGCCTGCTCTGGGTCCAGCCATCCCAGTGCTCCTTTGTCCAAAAAGCTGTTTTACTCCATCCGAGGCCCACCTACCCCTGTGAAGTATGTAAAGAGCTATAATATTCTCTGAAAGTCTCATTAATACCCTCAGAATCTCCGTTATTATCTGCCACCTCGAGTTTGCTCATGGGTTCCCGCTATTTCTGAATGGCCCATGCTAGCACCCTGCTTGGCTCATCTCCTTCCCGGTATACAGCGTATGCAGCGACCTTGGCTGGTGCAGTAATATATTTAACTTCTCTCATGACCAGCCCAATGAACTCTTTCCTGGCTTCTTGGGGCTTTGGGGATACCTCTGGTCCCCTTTGTGTGGCCTGGTTGATTCTCTAGTTCTTTAATCTCTCTTTCGCGCCGCGTCTCGAGATGCAGATACCCCTAATTATACTGAATGTACTGTTCAATGTCTTGTTCTATTTTATCTCTGAACTCCGGGTCTTCTAGTGCACGCCTATTGAACCTCAGTCGATGCAATCTAGGAGCGTCAGGTGCTTTGGTAAAGGAAATCAGTACCGGAGAGTGCATTGATATGGCCCTGGGTATAATCCTCACCTCTGCCAGTGTTATGCTCACCTGGATCCCACAGGGGCGACGATCGGAACTGGATAGCTGCTGTCTCCACCAACGTGACTCGTAGAGCAGAGATGACTGACTGGACTGGCCTGCTCAATTTCGTCTGCTTGACCCGTAGGAGTATTTTCCTGAAAGCGGAGAAAGGGAATTAGCCACCCGTGGACTGAGTGAGCTCACCCTCCCCTCTGACGTCCCACTAGACACTTCCGATATATTCCCTTTCACCAGTCTCACCTTATGGTTTTGAAGGACGAGCTCTCCATCCTGCGTGAAGTGCAGGGGCGCGTAGATAACCAGTTACTTCACGGGTCCGAAGGAATTGGGTGAGTTCTGGATGAATATTGACTCTGAGGTAAGTGGCGAGGAGCCGTAAGTATTAGGTTCTTAAGAGTTCAAAATGTCTGTTATTCACTCTTGTCCGATTCCTTCCTTTATCTTGCAGCTTGATTCGGGAGGAGGTTGTTCCGTAACAGCTGAATGCGTTTAGGTAAGAGTCTGTGTTACCCAACGCTGGCCGGTAAAATGCCAGTGCTTAACCTGTTGCTTTCTCTCTCATGACAGGTGTGGCATAAGAAGATGTGGCATGTAGAAGAATACTACCTCTGGCGGTAATTCGGTAAGTCTATGATGATAATAGAATTGTCTTTGTTGGCTCTCTCGGTGTCAGAAATCCGGGAACCTGGTTCCGCGTTGACCCGTCGTGAAGAATATATTTCTTCCTACCAATGTGATTCTCAGGAGTACGAAAGGACAGTCTAAGAATCCAATTGATCGGAAGATGGTGTAGAGTCGTTGGGATCGTAGAGCTGAGCGGCCCGCAACTTCCCGGTAGATGATGGTTCCAGGTTCCAGCCAACGACTGCAGAATATTATACTGATTACAATCAAATACACCCCTTTCAAGAGAACACGTAACAAAATCTCAACAGACTAACCTGCAGAAAACGGTTTAACCAGAAGTGTTTCATGCAAGAATGTCCTCTATACTGGGGTACTCTGGAGACCAGAAGAAGAGAAAAGACAATCAGTACCAGAGAATGAGTGGAAGAAATAATGGTAAGGAAAGGTAGGTTTCTTACCCTTTTTTCCCTGGAAGTGAACGTCCCTGGCAAAGTCCTTCTTCTTTCCTGTAGGAACAGTGTGATGGTATCTGCCCTCTGTTCGGTGGACCAAACAATCCAAGGTGTAAGAAGTCACTAGTCCAGCAACCACCTATTCCCGCCGGCACGAGGACGCCTAAAAGGTGCTCAGGAAGTCTCTAGTCCAGCACCAAGCCTGTACCCGCCGGCACGAGGACGCCTACAGCACCCTGGGGAAGGACAGGGAAGGGATTGGAGAGGGAAAAGGAAGGAAGGAAAGAACGAAGGTAAGAGGACTCCCAAGCTTCGAGGTCCGATTTCGACAAAACCAAATCACTAGGCAAGAATAATCCATAAACAATCCGAGGTCAAGATACAAGAACAGGTAAGGATAATCCAAGAGCAATCCAGTAAACGTAATCCGAGATCAAACAAAACCACTAAATCTGAGCAAGAAAAAACCGCTGTCACTATTGGATCAGAAGCAGCGAGAAGTGGGCGCCAGATCATTAAGTACTTGAAGTACCGGCACCAAGATGGTCACGTGACCCAACACGTTTTCTATCACGTGGAAGATGCTGCGTCCACTGACGTAGTCTCCATGGCAACTTCCACGTGAGGCGTCGGGAACGCAGTTCCCGACGCAAATGTGTTCCGTGCGTAGAGCGTGGATACCGCAAGCCCGCCTTCTGTATGGTGGTATAACGGGACAGAAGCTTTTGGTGAGGATGAGACACGTGAACCGCAGGGGTGATACAAGACCTGGAGCGTTTTCTGACAGTATCCTCCCCCAAAGGACCCCCATGCCCCCGAGAGGCCAAAAATTGGGAAACCAACAACGGGGCATGCACATTCTGCTCCGGTTCCCATGTCCGTTCTTCCGGACCGTAACCCTTCCAGTCCACTAAGAAATACCTGGTACCACGAGAAACCCTGGTATCAAGAATGGAATTGACCTCATACTCCTCCACCCCTTGAACCAATATCGGAGACGGAGAAGCCGGTATCCTGGTGCTGTCTACACAAGGCTTAACCATGGACACATGGAAAACCGGATGTATCTTCCAAGAGTGCGGAAGTTCTAATTTGACCACCAATGGACTCAAGACGTCCTTTATAACATAAGGACCTACAAAACGTGGCAACAAGCATCGTCGACCTGGAATGCGTAGGTTCTTAGTGGACAACCATACCCGTGTACCTGGAATGTAGACGGGTGCAGGACGGCGATTCCGATCCGCGTACTTCTTCGCCTGTTCTTGTGCTTGTTTCAGATGTTCCAGCACCCTATCACGGACCAGAGACAAATCTTTGATACAAGATTGAACTGCCGGACAATCCTCAGGTAGATTCCAATCAAGAGGAAGGGTGCGTGGGTGTTGCCCATACAAGGCATAGAATGGCGATGTTCCCGTTGATGAATGGCTGGAATTATTATACGCGAATTCCGCCAAAGGAAGAACTGCTAGCCAGGATTCCTGATGTTGAAGGATGAGACACCTGAGGTACTGCTCCATGGTAGCGTTAACCCGCTCTGTTTGACCATCCGTCTGGGGATGGAACGCTGTGGAACACCGTTCATCTACCCCCAAAGAGAACATTAGATGCCTCCAAAAACGCGACGTGAACTGGGACCCCCTGTCAGAAACCACAATCTCAGGCAACCCAAAAAACCTGAAAACATGTCGCAAGAACAACTCTGCCAGCTTAGCAGCTGATGGCAGGCCTTGGCAAGGCACAAAGAGAGACATTTTAGAAAAGCTGTCAACCACCACCCATATGGTATCAAACCCATCAATCAAAGGCAACTCCACCACAAAGTCCATGGTAATCATCGCCCAAGGTCTGGCTGGCACTGGTAATGGTTGTAATAACCCCATAGGTTTCGCTGAATGGGACTTACACTGGGCACAGATGGCGCAGGTCAAGATATATTGCGAGACGTCTCTTCGCATGGAAGGCCACCAACACCAGCGTTTGAGGAGTTCAAGAGTTTTCTGGGAACCAGGATGCGCTGCGATAGCAGCGTCATGACACAAAGAAATAGCTGTACACCGGGTATCCTGATCAGGCATATAAACTCGACCCTGGACATAAGGAAGACCATGCAGAATATCCATGTTATAGTCTGCCAGTTCTGTGGGCTCTTTATCAACCCAGTTCTGGAGCGTTGACTTCAAAGTGGGTTGTAGAACACAACTACAGACCACTTGTGTAGGTAATAACAAAGACCCATCCTGTGGACGTGAACCATCATTACCCAGGCTTCTGGATAGCGCGTCCGCCTTGGAATTCAAGACACCTGGGCGGTAAGTCAAACTAAAGTTGTACATGGAAAAGAATTCATGCCAACGGGCATGTCTCGCAGTGGTGCACGTCAGGGACTGCAACGCCAACAGGTTTCTGTGGTCAGTAAAAACCTGGACCGGTAATTCCGTCCCAAGGAGATGATGACGCCAGATCATAAATGCGTCTCTTACGGCCAACAATTCCCGTTCAGTAACGGTGTAGTTACGTTCATAGGGCGTTAATTTGCGCGAATGGTAGGCGACTGGATGCAACTCCTTGGTATCAGCGCAGGTTTGGGACAAGACAGCCCCTACCGCGACATCCGAAGCATCAGCTTCGACAACGAATGGACGTTTGACATTTGGGTGTAGCAACACCGGGGCTGTAGTGAACGCGGCTTTTAAAGACTCAAACGCTATTTGGGCGTTATCGTTCCATAAATAAGGTTTCTTGTTACTGGTCAATTCGGTGAGGGGTGCAGCAATCGAAGAGAATTGTCTAATGAACCGCCTGTAAAAGTTCGAAAACCCCAGAAATGATTGTAACTCCTTCCTTGAAGTTGGTACAGGCCAGTTTAAGACAGCTTTCACCTTATTGCTACTCATCTGCACTCCTTTATTGGTGATGTCATATCCAAGGAACTCGACCTCACTCGCATGGAATACACATTTTTCCAGTTTGACAAAAAGACGATGCTCCCGCAAGCGTTGTAAGACTTGTGAAACATGACGTACATGATCTTCCATGGATGGAGAATAGATGAGTATATCATCTAAATAGACAATAACGAATCTGTCGATCATGTCGCGTAGAACGTCGTTGATGAAATTCTGGAATGTGGCCGGGGCATTGCAAAGCCCGAATGGCATCACCAAATACTCGAATAGGCCATATCGTGTCTTAAAGGCTGTTTTCCACTCATCCCCTCGACGTATCCGGACCAAATTGTACGCACCCCTTAGATCTAATTTGGTGAAGAATTCTGAAGACCCTAACTGATCCAGCAAGACAGAAATCAACGGGATCGGGTATTGATTACGGATAGTACCTGCATTGAGTTCCCGATAATCAATACAAGGTCTTAAGTCCCCCTCCTTCTTGGGTACAAAAAAGAGCGGTGAAGCAAATGGAGAGTGAGAAGGCCGAATAAAACCTAACTCGAGGGCTTTATCCAAATATTCTTTAAGGACGACTTCTTCCTTTTGTGTAAGGGAATAGATACGTCCCGAAGGTGTCTTGGCATCCGGTTTGAGAACAATGGGGCAATCATAGGGCCGATGAGGCGGCAGGATCTCTGCTTTCCCCTTGTCAAAGACGTCCTTATAACTTGTGTATTCGACAGGTAATACGGTGTTAACAACAGCTCCGATTGTAACCACAGAGTTCAACAACGCCCGACTAGGAGCTTCAGGTACTTCATACATGGACTCTAGGGAACTGCAGGATCGAGGGCGTTGCTGAGCACTGAAAGCGATAACCCCGGTCTCCCAGTTAACGACCGGGTTATGAAGCTTGAGCCACGGTAAACCCAGGATGAGTTTGTATTGCGGTGCCATAATGACGTCAAATGTGATGATTTCCGAATGCTCGGCGCCAATAGTTAACAACAACGGAATGGTATGTTCAGTAACAAGCCCCGAAAGTAGGGTTGAACCGTCAACCGCATTGACTACCTCCGGAACACTTTTTGACAACAAGGGAATACCCCATTTCCGAACGTATTGGGCATCAATGTAGTTACCGGTTGCCCCTGAGTCAAGAACAGCTGCAGAACTCCAAGGAGTGACCTGATCGTAACTCAACATGACGTCAATGTAAAAAGGCGTGGACAACGAGGAACCCTGCAGGGAAGAGCTCGGCGTAGGGGTTCCTTCTACGACCGGGCCTTGGCGTTTCCCGACTTGCGGGGTCTCTTTGGACATGCACTAAGCAGATGAGTAGAGGAACCACAATAAAAGCACAGATTGTTCCGTCTACGATGTTCTCGTTCTTCTGTCGTTAGCGGGCCCCTAACTGCCCCAATTTGCATAGGCTCGTCACCGCCAGAAACAGGGATTGGGGATATAGTGGTATTGACCGTAATCATTCTCTTCTCCCCCTTTCTTTCGGTACGTCGGGCATCAATCTGGAGTACTAGATCCAAGAAATCAGAAAAGGACGTAGGAACCACCGGAACCGTAGCTATGGTATCCTTTAACGTATCCGACAGTCCTTTATAGAACAGAGCGGCTTTCTTATCTTCCGGCCAACCAGTTTCAGCCACCAACTGATTGAACTTAGCCAAATACGATAATAAAGGAGTGTCCCCCTGACGGAGATTCAGCAATTCCAGATCCGTGGCCTGAGTCTTGTAGCGAGTATCAAACACCCTCGTCATAGCACTGATCAATGCATCGCAGTCGAACAACAGCGGACTGCCTTGTTCCAACAAAGGATTCGCCCAAACCGCGGCCATACCTCCAAGGTTAGATAAGACAAAGGCTGCTTTAGTAGTCGCATCAGGAAACGAGGTAGGCCGACACAAGAAATGCAGTCTGCATTGGTTAATGAATGTCCGAAAGGATTTTGGATCCCCAGTAAACCTTTCTGGGGGAGCAAGCGGGAACTGAGCGGCCATGTACACATGCGTAGAATCAGGTCTGACCGAAGGCCCTGCCTGACCTGAAGCGGAAGCGGAGGCCAAAGATGGTATTCCTGTAACCACTTCCCTGATACCGGCTTGCATTTCATCAATGCGCCGGTGGGTGTCAGCCTGGGTGGCCGTCATATCGGCACGTAGGTCGGCCACTAACTGAACCAAAACGGCCAACGGGTCATTCGCGGCATCCATAATAAGGCTTCTGATTCTGTCAGAAATCCGGGAACCTGGTTCCGCGTTGACCCGTCGTGAAGAATATATTTCTTCCTACCAATGTGATTCTCAGGAGTACGAAAGGACAGTCTAAGAATCCAATTGATCGGAAGATGGTGTAGAGTCGTTGGGATCGTAGAGCTGAGCGGCCCGCAACTTCCCGGTAGATGATGGTTCCAGGTTCCAGCCAACGACTGCAGAATATTATACTGATTACAATCAAATACACCCCTTTCAAGAGAACACGTAACAAAATCTCAACAGACTAACCTGCAGAAAACGGTTTAACCAGAAGTGTTTCATGCAAGAATGTCCTCTATACTGGGGTACTCTGGAGACCAGAAGAAGAGAAAAGACAATCAGTACCAGAGAATGAGTGGAAGAAATAATGGTAAGGAAAGGTAGGTTTCTTACCCTTTTTTCCCTGGAAGTGAACGTCCCTGGCAAAGTCCTTCTTCTTTCCTGTAGGAACAGTGTGATGGTATCTGCCCTCTGTTCGGTGGACCAAACAATCCAAGGTGTAAGAAGTCACTAGTCCAGCAACCACCTATTCCCGCCGGCACGAGGACGCCTAAAAGGTGCTCAGGAAGTCTCTAGTCCAGCACCAAGCCTGTACCCGCCGGCACGAGGACGCCTACAGCACCCTGGGGAAGGACAGGGAAGGGATTGGAGAGGGAAAAGGAAGGAAGGAAAGAACGAAGGTAAGAGGTCTCCCAAGCTTCGAGGTCCGATTTCGACAAAACCAAATCACTAGGCAAGAATAATCCATAAACAATCCGAGGTCAAGATACAAGAACAGGTAAGGATAATCCAAGAGCAATCCAGTAAACGTAATCCGAGATCAAACAAAACCACTAAATCTGAGCAAGAAAAAACCGCTGTCACTATTGGATCAGAAGCAGCGAGAAGTGGGCGCCAGATCATTAAGTACTTGAAGTACCGGCACCAAGATGGTCACGTGACCCAACACGTTTTCTATCACGTGGAAGATGCTGCGTCCACTGACGTAGTCTCCATGGCAACTTCCACGTGAGGCGTCGGGAACGCAGTTCCCGACGCAAATGTGTTCCGTGCGTAGAGCGTGGATACCGCAAGCCCGCCTTCTGTATGGTGGTATAACGGGACAGAAGCTTTTGGTGAGGATGAGACACGTGAACCGCAGGGGTGATACAAGACCTGGAGCGTTTTCTGACACTCGGCTCACCTTATTGTCTTTTTGTCCCCTTAGGTGCCGGGAGCTCGGTGATGAACGATGGAGCCGCACCGGGTCGTGGAGATGCTGTGAAGACTCGTAAGTATAGCGCGGCGCTGCAGCTGGCGGTGCGACGCGCACAAAATAAAGTCTTTTCCCTTTTTCAGATGAGCGCCGGATTCAAGACCAGATGAAGAATGAAGGTAATGTTCTAGCTCTAACCTTTTCTTCTTATTTCCCTTCTTTCTAGTAGCTCCAGATTCCAGGCGGGCATGGCAGAAGACTGGATGCTGAACTGACAGGCACGGTGAGCGTTACGCTGCAGGATGCGGAATAACGCGAAGCGTGTGCTGCTCATCGGGCGTGGTTTAAATAGCCTCCAAAGTAGTCCCAGGTAAGAAGTTCCCCAACACCACACCCAAGTAAAAAATAGTCCCTGAAACAAGTAGTTCCTTCCCGGCCTCACGTTGGCTTGGATCCTTTGCAGCATGGTCTGCATGAGGCAAGTTTAATCATATGAGCCTGGCGCCTACGGTGCCAGGACTGAACCCAGATAGCCCCCAGCCGGGGTTGCTGGGTTTTCAAGGGGTGTCTGGATGCCTGCTCCCTGGGTTGATGGACTTGGTCTGTATGCCCGGGTGTAGGCATCATGACAGCCAGGTTCCTCACTACCTCCGACGTGGTCATGAGATAATCTATCCTGGATGCGCTATTGTGTATCCCCAGGTAAAAAAGTAAACTCCCTCCCCTCCAGGTTCCAGTATCGTCAAGCGTCTTGTAGGTCATGATAATCTGCTATCTTTTCCCAGGTTTCCGTGGCTTTCGGCAACCTGACCTGCGATATGGTGGCCCTGTCCAAATCCAACGATAGTCCCAGGCAGTATGATTTTGTATGACTCGCACACTCCAGAAAAAACTCTGAGGAATCCAGATTAGGAGCATATTACATTTATCTATAGGGTGTTAATTTCTAGAGCTTCCCCTGCCAGGATCAAATATTGGCCTTCCTCATCTCCAATTTGGCCCTGTAGCGTAAACCCTAAAGCCTTATGAATGTCGCTACGCCCCTTGAGTGTGGAGTAAGATAAACTGTATCTGTGAATCCCCCAACCATGTGTCCCCGGTAACTTCCCTTCCCTGCCCAAATGCGTTTCTTGGAGTATCAAGATAATCATCTGATGTCTCTTTGCCAGGTTAATTATCTGCCTACACTTTTTGCCACTTGTGAAGCCACTAATGTTCCAAGTCATAACTGTGATCCTATCCAATGTCACCATCCCTTCATGTACCCTTTACTGTGAACCCTACCCAATCAGTTCATATCCACAAGGTAATCAAAACAACCGTCCCCTACAACAAATGCATTCTTCTGTACCTGGGTATTCATGAACACTGAATAAAACAAGAGGACTTACCACTATGAATTCCACGCCCACCCATGCCAGAAACATCAACATACCAACAGAATCCCACTCCAGTCCAGGCTTGAACAACCTAACTAATAACCCAACTTTGCAGTAATTGCGTTAAGGGGGTGTGCACGCTAACTGCTTCAGTTCCCTCTGCCAGATGATGTTAACTATTCCCAATACAACACTCTTGTGTAGCAGTCCCCCTCTCTTTAATCTTTGCCACCAGAAACCCCCACTGACAATTAGATTTGGCGACCCTCCTCTGTTCTCAAGTTGGTAGTCTCTGCTGTGGTCTAGCCACCATCTGCAAGTTTTTGACATAACGTTCGGCCACCTTTGGGTCAGCATAAAAAGGAGAATTCCCATATTGCGTGATCTTCAGCTTCAAAGGATACATCATTGAATACCAGATCCCATTCTGTCAGAGAATGGTCTTTGCCACTTGAAAGATTTTTCTTTACTCCTGCCCCTGTTGACTGAAGTGTGGGAATATCTGGAATATTGCCAATCCATATTTCAACTCGCCTTTTTCTCTAGCCGCCCTCAATACAACGTCCCTGTCCCAATAGCTGAATTTGCAGGCAATGGTTGAACATTCAGGTGCCCCCGGAGGTCGGCTTTGGATCCAGTGATCGGTGGGCTCTTACCACCATAAACATGCACGAGACAGAAGGGTTATCCAGCACATCCAGAATCAATTTCTCTACAAACTTCTCCATATCATCAATCAAAGTGGACTCAGTATACGAACAGAAGGAAAAATGGACTTCCCCTCCAGGTCCTCATTCGTTGCTGCTACTTTCTTCATGGTCTGTTGCCGCTGGGCGACTTCACTATGCAATTTTGCAATTTATCTGCATTGTCCCCAATCTGCTGCTCTGCTTCTGTCATCATCCTGCATAATTTCTCTATCTGTATTGCCAAAAAGACAATTCTGGAGGAGAGTGTGTCAGTTTTGCTGCCCTGCATGTCAGTACGTTCCTTCGGTGCCAACAGTGTCTGATTCAGCAAAGTAATGTCTAAATCTGGGGTGGCCAGCGATTCATCCATTTCCTGCAGCTGCGCCATGTTCTGCCTGGCAAAGGGTTCCATTTTAGCCTGTTCTTTGGTATTGACCATGCCGGCGTGCTCTCCCCCTGGTTTGGGTTTCTCTTGCTATGGTTTTCCACATGGCCCAATCCTCCAGTTGGGCTCTCTGAGCCATGTACCTTCTCACCGCTGCGCCCTTCAATCTGTCTCTATGGTAGCCACTCCACACCTGTGACGTTCAGTGTGCCGCCTGTGAAAAACCTGAAGGTGTCTCCCTATTTAGTCCTAGAGGATCTGTCATCCAGGTGGTCAGAACACGGCCATCGCTTTTGGATGCAGTTCCTATGGGTGGACCAGTGCGGGAGGATCACCTGGATGGGGGGTCTTTGGGGAGTGGGACACAGACGGTGAGACGTAATATCCCCCCTTCTTTAAACACCTTTTCCCCCATCCTACCACATAGGATATTCCAAAACATTGCCCCCCGCCCCCCTTTCCGACATGAACACTTTTGCACAACACGAAAAACAACGGACTAACACCAGAGCCGTTTACCTGACATGTCCTAATACAAGGGTCTGACAAAGTCAGGCAATTGACCAGAATCACGCACACCTGACCACCCTTTCCTTTCCCTTCCCTTCCCCACAGGGATAAAAAGTGGAGCACAACAGCACACTATGAGCAAGGCAGACTGCACAATGTGAGAGCTAACACAGCACATCAGTACAAGAGGAGGTGAAAGACGGCGCGAGTCGAGAGGATACCGAGGGGAGAAGTGACCTTGTCCTTATCGACAGAGACCCGTGAAGCGTCAAGAGAAGGAATCAAGACCGCGAACAAAAGCCAGCGTGTGTTGCTGCAGATGTCAACTGTGCCTGGGCGTCTCTTCCGCTGACAGCAAAGCCGGGGAGAGACGCATGGCCCAATGGTACTGGCCTTGGCTCTGCAGACAAGAAAGCAAAGCAGTTCATCACAGCCGGTGAGTCGAGGGGAGAGCCGATAAAGAAACCGAACTGTGTTGAACGAAAGTAGAAAACGGCTAATTGAACTTTGAATAAACAAATAACTGTTGGTAAAAGAAATGGGGAAAGCCAGCATAGTGGAATCAAACACCCCGTGGGTGTTCACTCGAGAAAGGCTAGGCGATTACCCTGCTATTGAACTACAGTTACAAGTAGGCCTTGGGGAGAAAGGCGAGAAGAGCGGTCATAGGGGGGTCTTGTAAAGTCCTCCCTACAGTCGAAAGTCTTTGACCAACGGATGATTTTGAAGTGAAGGGAAATTAATCCTGCATGGTGAAAAGACATTAAGACTCGTGAGTGTAAGGGTCTAAAGTGCCATGAACAGTGTGTTGACAGGAGAGAACCCGATGGAGGGATGTCCACAGTGAACTGATTTTGCACAAGTTGACAGAGTGAACCCGGCAGAGGGAAGGAAACAACAAGGTGCATGGCTTAAAAGAACTGTTTAAAGAGAAATGGAGTTTAGTTTTCTTGGATACAAAAGTATTGTAGGGCCAAGGGAAGTGGATACCGCTTGGCATTGGGATCCGAGCCCGGCAGAGAACCCGAAAGAAAAGTAATTGTGAATCCCAAGGAGGGTGGATGGAAATTGAAAAGGGGTCCGAACCCGAAAGAGGGAGATCCAGGGGTGGAAAATCACCACCCAAAGTTTGTTGAGAAAGGAACTGTTGAATTGAGTATCAAGTATGACTGTGAGAGGTCTGCACCCGGAAGAGGGGGACCCAGGGGTGAGACCGTCACCCAAAGCTATACGTGGAACAGAACTTTTGTGTTTGTTGAAAATATCAGGCCCATGAAGACAAGAGACTTTTTTTTAAAAATGAGACTTAACCATCGGAGAACCTGATAGCTGAAAATGAACTGTTGACTCGTGCTGGGAAAGCTGGAGTATGTGCTGTGCTCAGGAGACCCACCTTGTCCCATGCTCAAAATGTGGGGGAGACCCTTGGCGATCACATCCTGATTTATTATTTGTGAACACTTTTTCAGTTATTGAAATCCCTATCCCACACTCTTTCTATAATTAGTTGTAAGGACTGGCAATCATTTTTTTTTTTTAGTGTAGGCCTTTTTACTTTGACAAGACGCCACTAGGACTGCCTTATTTTTCATTTGATGGTCGAAGATTGCTCCCATCTTAGATTTAGATTAGGCATTTTTCCAACCTGCATATTGTTTAAATAAACACCCTTGAATCGTGATCACTTGTGTCTGTCTTTACTGTTGCCACCATGAGTTCCTTATACAACTTGCCACCCATCCAGGAGAGGATGTCTCCTCTGATGCTTGCCTGTTCCTTCGTTTGGCGAACCAGCACTTTGTCAGACACACGCCCCCCTTTCCCCCATTACTGGTGTGTGGACTGCACCTTTATTAACTTTGTCTTTTTTTTGTCCAGGGGATCTCTCGTGCTATTTTGGCACGGGCGTACTGAGACCCTTCTTTTTCATAGCTACTTTACTGCTGCTCTGCTAACTAGTCAGTTTCTGGTGGGCAGTCTTTTGTTTTTTGGTCCAAGTCTGCAGTAATTGCCCAATCCACAGACAGAGGAAGCCATGTGCTGGTCCCATGCTGCCCCCGTTTGGCTCATCCGAGCACTATGTGCCCCGCTCCAGCAGCCACGATTTTCCAATGGCGCTGGCATCCACCTTGCTCCTACTGTCACAGGCGCTGGTGCTGCTCTTCCCCCAGACCCATCTCGCAGCTGGATGTGCTCGTAGACACGCCAACTCCACTCCACCAAAGTGGATGTGTCCTTTGCACCTCGTCAATGCAATAAAAGGCGGCCGGCACTATGTCCCTCTCTGAGGAACCTCAGTAGACCACACAATGTTCCACGGCTGCCGATTCCCCGCTCATCTTCCAGGTACCACCTCGAGCCGGGGGGGGTGCTCTCAGCAGCAACGCATCAGTATCCCGCCTCGCTCCTTCTCACAGCCACCCTCCAGCGCTTTAATATAGCCGGGCACCCGTCTGTCACCCACAGTCTCGGTGGGAAACGCAGCCAACAATCCACACCTTAGGGTGCAAAATCGCTGTGTCCTCTCGGCACCCTTCAGTACCAAATTTTGGGATTATTCCAGTGATTCACTCTGTATGTGGGCACCACCACCTGTTTTTTATCATCTTCTGTGTCGGGAAGGATGTGTTTTAATCAGGATATTCACATCGCCTGACGGAGCGCTCTTAAGATGCGGCCATCTTACAGTCTGCGCAACAGTGCCCCTCATTCAGCAAAGACTTGTGTTCTAATTGCAGCTGCCGCACTCAAACACATTGTGTAATTTTGTTCAGATTACTCAAAGAGAATTTCTGAAAACCCTAAGTTGTTGTCAACAGCATCTTGCGTTTCTGAGAAGATGCACTAGACAAAAAGTGCTCCATCGTTGATATATTTCGTACACATATTGCTTTAACATGCATGCCAACAGCCTACTCCTATAAAGAGCTAGTACTAGAAGTCCCAGAAAGGAAAGACAAAAACAGGACCACACAAGTATTTCCCAAATGGAATGGGCCATGAGTGATTAAAGAAAATATTTGATGCCTGGGTATTGCAAGCAGTAGTGGGATTGCGTCTGGAGTTCGTTCAGCCTCCAGTGCAAGTGCGCAGGCCTCACCAGCAGCATTTAGAGGACGCAGAGCAGAGCCTGTTAAACCAAGAATTACGCCTGTTAGCGGCGAAGAACACCATAGAGAAGTGTCCGAGAGACCCCGCTTTCATAAGCAACATGTTTCTGGTGCACAAGAAGGAGAAAGTGTGTCCAGTCATAAACCTAAAAGAGCTGAACGGGTGGATAGTGTACCGTCATTTCAAGATGGAGGGCATCCACCAGCTCCGAGACACCCTCAGAGAGAGAGATTGGTTGACCAGGCTGGACCTGAAAGATGCATACCTGACTATTCCGATAGCAGAGGAGTCCAGGACTTTCCTAGCTTTTCGCTGGAAAGGACAGCTCTGGCAGTTCAAGACTATGCCCTCCGGACTTGCTTTGGCACCATGGGCCTTCACCAAGGTAATGAAGCCAGTAGCGGCGGCCATAAGAAAGGCATAAGAATGATCATTTATCTAGATGATCTCCTGCTACTAGCCGAGGATCGAGAGACCCTCAGATATCAGACAGAGTGGGTTCTAGACCTGTTATCTTCCCTAGGATTCCTAGTGAACAAGGAAAAGTCAGATACAGAACCGGCGCAAAGGCTAGACTTTCTAGGTTTCATCATGGATACCAGGAAAGCGACCACAGAGCTGCCAGCTCGGAAGATTTGCGACATCAAGAGGGAACTCAGAGGATGCCTGCAGAAGCAGTTAGTATCCCTCTGGACCCTAGCAAGGATATTAGGGCGGCTTGCAGCTTATATTCAGGCCATTTTTCCCAGGTCCACTTCATAATCGAGCACTGCGGAGGTTAAAGATACGGCATCTGCAGCAAGGACTGCGCTACCACCAGACAGTGCCGTTGGATCACAAATCCAAAACGGAGCTGGAATGGTGGTTACAGAATATGGACGCCTGGAATGGGCGTGCCATTTTCGGAGACAGACCAGATCTAGTCATAGAATCCGATGCCAGCCGGCTGGGCTAGGGCGCAAGGTGCGGAAACTTGCAGACAGGAGGGAAATGGAGCAAGGAGGAGCTCCGCTTACAAATAAATTGCGTAGAGCTGCTGGCAGGATCCTTCGCGATCAGGGCCTTCACCAAGGGGAAGATGAGATTTTGTGTCCTACTGAAGATGGACAACATATCGGCAGTGCGGTACATAAGTCACCTGGGTGGCACCAAATCCAGGATGCTAGCTGAACTAGCGGAGGACTTTTGGCACTTCTGCCTGCAGTCAGAGACGTCTGTCATGGTGGAATACCTGCCCGGGATGTTGAACGTCATAGCGGACTGTAACTCTCGGTACCTCACGGACTCCAGCGACTGGAAGCTGGATCGAGCAGTCTTTCAGAGGATGACCGAGAGATGGGGACTGATGCACATAGACCTCTTCGCATCCCGGTTGAACGCCCAGACAGCAGAGTATTTCAGCTGGAGGCTGGATCCGGGAGCTCGAGGAACGGACGCGTTCCTGCAAGATTGGAACAGAGGACCTCACTATGCGTTCCCGCCATTCATGATGCTGAGCAGAGTTCTAGCGAAGTGTCAGAGGGAGACAACGGAGCTGCTATTAGTAGCGCCATGCTGGAAATCACAAGTATGGTTCCCGACGCTCATGGAACTGGCGGTGGATTACCCGAGGCTTCTCCCGGAAGGAGAGCACCTGCTCACGGACCCAGCTGGGTCGTATCACCCTCTGAGAGTGAGGGGGACTCTCCCGCTCATCGCGTGCAGGATATCAGGAGACGCTGGGCGCTGCCAGGCATTTCGTTGCAAGCTGCACAGCTCATTGCGGCTCCTGGGCTCCGTCAACAAGAAGGAGCTACGACACGGCTTGGGCCAAGTGGACTAGCTGGTGCAACGGGTGTTCATCCCGTTTCGGCTCCTGTAGTGATGATTTTGAACTTTTTAGCTCAATTATTACAAGGTGGTAAAGCTTTCCGCACCATAGGAGTGTACAGGTCCGCCATATCCGCGGGACATCTCCCTATCGACGGTGTGCCGGCAGGTGAACACCCAGCAGTTGTGAGGCTCATTAGAGGAGCCAAATTCAAAGTGCCCCCTGAACCTAGATACAAGACGGTCTGGGATGTCTTAACGGTTCTTAAACTGGTGGAGAGTTGGCCCGGGAACAGATATTTATCTCTGAAGCAGTTATCAGGGAAGCTAGCGATGCTCTTGTGCCTAGTTTCTTGTAAACGCGTATCAGACGTGAGAGCCCTGGAGGTAGATAGGAAGTCATTCGGGCCGGAGGGCGTGACTTTTACAATAGTGGGAAGAACCAAGACGGGGACATCCTCGGTTCACTACCCATATTTCCCAGCTAGACCTAAATGGTGCGTAGCGAGCTGCGTAAAAGAGTACGAGAGCAGAACAGATGAGTTCAGAGCAGCAGGTACGAAGCAATTGCTAATTGCGTGCAGAAAGCCATTCAAAGGAGTATCCACGGTTACTATAGCCAGATAGGTTAAGGAAGTGATGCAGGCAGCAGGAATAGATGTGGAGAAGTACGGGACACACTCAGTGAGAGGGGCTATGGCGTCTAAGGTCTTTAAGACAGGGGTATCCCTTAGAGATATTATGCTGACAGCAGACTGGTCGAATGATCGAACTTTTAAAGAGTTTTATTTCAAGCCGACCGAGAGTTTAGCGGTCGCAGTGTTGGGAAGTTTGAACAAGCATAATGCTCGCCTCCAGTCTTGTCATAGAATAAAGATTACCCCTGCTAGCTGCGCAGGGAGTATTAATTCTATTAAAGACTAGGAGGCGAGCATTAAATTCCCACCCAAGGATGTATTGAGCATTAGATTGAATGATCGTATGTGGTAATAATATGATGATATTGTCAATACATGTACACCACCCTGATTTTTCTGCTTTCTGTTATTCCTAGGAGAGGAGCAGAAGAACAATTGATGTAGGAGACTAGCAGAGGCAGTCGCCTGTGTCTAGGAAGTTCGAAATTCATTTGGAGTGGTTCAAGTCGTTGCCAGTTGCAGGACTTAGTGTGGAGTTCTCAATGTGACTTTCAGAGCGAGTAAAAGAGAGGAGGAGCTCAGGGACAGGATGTGGTCATAGCTGAGCAAGGAGTGAGATGGACTACAGAGACTATGGGGGTTGTAGTTCGAAAGAAGAAAAGTCTGTTTAGACTGTTTTCAGTGTTTTTGTTATGGTTTTTGAGTTTGTTGAAACTGCTGAAGAGTGGTAAATTAAAGAAGTTGAAGCATAATGCTCGCCTCCAGTCTTGTCATAGAATGCAAGTTGACCCAGCATTTCAAAACCAGGCGACACCTACTGCAACGTCTAAGGGTGAGAGCAATGTTTCCATTCAAAGGCAAGCTTCTCCAGTGTAAGCTGGAAGTACAAGCTTCAAAATAATAGTGAATACAGAAAAGGGTCTAAGAGGCAAAATGCTGGTGGAAAAAAGGAGGATACTAGGACAGCTTTTCTATTTCCTGTAAAGGCACACGTACATCAAATACACACATTTTGGTTGAGAACTATGCAAAATGCGTCCCCACAGCTTTCTTATAAACCAACTTAAGCATCACATTTATTTTCCCTATTCGTATCAGCTCTCTCACACACACACACACACACACACACACACACACCCCGCGCCCCCCCCGCCCCCTCTTCCAGTCTCCTCAGTGCTGCCACACAGAATGGATGCCAGGAATATCCCTGCAATATTTTTGAGTTAGAGTTGAAGTCAATTACGGAAGATGACCTTTTGTTGCTCGAGACTCCGTAAGATGTGGGAGACATAGCAGATCTGCTGTTCAGGGTGCTGGGGAGGTAGTACAGCCCCGGCACAAAGGTTGTATGACAATAGCCAGAAGAGGGCAACTTAAACTGAAGGATGCTCCCATCCCCTGCACACCACTAAGCTGATAGGTCGCTTAAACTGAAGGATACTCCATCCTCTGCACACCACTAAGCTGATAGGCAGCTTAAACTGAAGGATACTCCCATCCTCTGCACACCACAAAGCTGATAGGCCGCTTAAACTGAAGGATACTCCCATCCTCTGCACACCACTAAGCTGATAGGCCGCTTAAACTGAAGGATACTCCATCCTCTGCACACCACTAAGCTGATAGGCAGCTTAAACTGAAGGATACTCCCATCCTCTGCACACCACTAAGCTGATAGGCTGCTTAAACTGAACGATACTCCCAGCCTCTGCACACCACTAAACTGATAGGCCTCTTAAACTGAAGGGTGTGTAGCAGCCCTACAGATAAGGGCTGTATTGACTACTTGTACTCCCTAAAAATAGGAAAATACTCCCAAACAATAAAAATAGGGAGTAAAAATACTCCAAGAAAAAAATGGACACACAGGCCCTTGTGTCGCTGCTTTCACCCAAACAGATCCATGGATGGGTTTGGACCAGTAGTGCACTTAGTACCACAGGAAGAAACGACTATACTTATAGAAGAGATCAAATGTATCTTTTAATGTACATGAATAACTTGGTGCAAAGAAGTATTTCGCACAAAGGAATTCCGTTTTACAGTTGAACATATTTTTACTCCTTTATAAAAAACTCCCATTGGAAATGGCACTCGTGTTTTTACTCCCTAAAAAATAATTTTACAACCAACTATGAAAAATAGGGAGTACTATACTCCCACTTCAAAACCTTATCTGGAGCACTGGTGTGCATTACCGTGTATTCTAGTGTTTTACGCTAAGTGCAGTGTAGGGTGACCAGATGTCCGAGTTTTCCCAGGAAATTGCACTCCGTCCAGGGATCCCGGGAGTTTTTTAAATTTATAAACCCCGGGATTGAAAGTGTGGGTGGCTACGGTACCGGTTTTCACCCAGGACCCGATTTCAAAATCGGGCCTGGCGCGACTGTTCCCGTGCATGAATGGCTCTGCATTGCCCTCTTCTCCCCCTCACTGGCTGCTCTCCTCCAATGAGAGGAGTGTGCCCTTGAGCACCCCTGCCCCCTCTGCAACTGGCCAGCGACATAGAAGTGGGACTAAATATTTTTTGAGTGTTTACTTTAGTCCTACATTTATGTCTATGAGCTGTCCCGTTTTTTTTATTTTTTAATCTGGTCACCTTAGTGCAGTGTAGTATTGTCTGGAAACTGCATCGATTCCAAAATCAAACCCAGTGTTGGCTCCACGGTCAGTGCTGGTGAAGGTACGTGGGTCCAGTGGCAGCACAGAGCAAACAGCACTCAAGACAACGCACCTCATTTGGATCATCCTCAGCCATTTCTGTCCAATCCAATCTTGAGAGGATATCCTTCAGAGATCCGACCTTGGATGGCTTTCTCTACAGTGATCATGGGTGCATTGCTCATCGAGCACTTCTTGCAGGATTCTAGCAGCACCTGGTAACTAAGAAACGAGGCGGCTTGAGTACAGCCACGTGCTGCTCGCGCGGAGAGTGAGCTGAGTCATCGCGCTGTACTGCGGCTGCGCAGGACAGGAGTCACTACTACGCAGCGTGTACTATGGAGCATGCGTATGGACGGTCTGTGATCACGTGTGCTGCAGTGCGCCTGTGCAGAACTACAGATACTCAGTGTGGGAGAGTGCGCAAGGATGGTCTGTGATCCGCGTGCCCAAGCGCTGCACTGCGCCTGTGCACAAACAGAGACACCACAGAGTATGGGAGAGTGCGCAACGATGGTCTGTGGTGAGCGTGCCCAAGCGCTGTAATGCGCCTGCGCAGAACCAGAGATACTGGAATTTCAGAACGTGCGTAAGGATGGTCTTAGCAAGTGTTGCCATGTCCGCGTATTATAAGCGACTTTGGCCTTGTTTTTGTCCAAAGTCACTCATAATATTTGCAGGTCGCTTTTCGCGGTTTTTGTCCGCGTTTTTCCTTAATCGTGTGCGTGTTTTCCCACTTGTTTGCCAGTCGCTGCTCGACTTGGCCACATTTACAAAAAAGAAAAAGGGAAAAAAAATGCATATGAAACAAGGCGTACATCCCGTCCTCCCATAAGCAGTTAGGCACATGCTGTGAGGCTCGGGCTGATTGCCATTCTAATTCAAAGCCACAGGCAGTGTCCTGGACAGGCTGTCTGCAGCCCCTCAATGACCTGCAAGGACTCCCAGTGCTCCCATTGCAGGTTGTGTGGGGGCATTTTGCATTGATGGGCTCTTTCAATATTAGAGACCCTTTGAAGACACATTACCTAGCAAAGAGGTAAACAATTACAGAGTATTTACGGCAACACTTAGTTTAGTCATGATGGAAACTAGCATTGGCAATGCCAATAGTTTAGGTTTTTGTGTAGGCATGGGAAAGGCCCTTGGTAGGCCCTGCTGTTTTTAATGGTATGAACGGTAGCAGGTGCAAGTACCTGGGCATCTAATGGCAGTGCCTGGCAAATGGCTGATATGTTTTTAAAAGCCAAACACTGTTAACAGGACTTCACTGAAGGGCACACACAGTGCTTATAAATTGATTGGCTGAAGGCAGACCAGGTTAAGACATTTTTATTGCACCAGCAGTGCTGGTCATTGGGCCGGCTCTCGGCGGATCCGAGATCCGGCACCAGATATGGAGCCGGATCTCGGGATCCGGCCAGAGTCAGCAGCCCAAGACCATGAACTGCTCTGGAATAGTTAAAAAAGAAAAAAAAAGCGCACACGACGGCAGCAGGGCCGGCCTTAGGGCAGGCCAGGTGACTGACCGTGTCGCAAAGCCCCCTGCGAGCCAGCTCTGGGGAGTCTTTCAAAGGCTCCCCCAAGCTGGAAGAAGGGGCAGCAGGCGCCCTTTTCTTATTAAATTCACCCGCCTCACATGAGCCCCTCCTCCGCACACTCAATGGGATGCAGGGCAGGTCTGAACTTAAACAGTGAAATATCTGCCATAATTTGCATATGTGTGGACATCACCGCACCGGACGCAACGAGGAGTTAAGTTAGCCTTTGATTCTCGGGTTCTTCATGGGAGGCTGCATTACAAGAAGCTAAAAAGTGTGTGATGTGCATTCGATTGGTTCGCATTTCAACTATGACTGGTTTGTTTTCAAAGCCTACACTGAGTCACTTCTACCAACTCCGCATGTTGGCAGATGGGGCGCAGTAAAAGAAAATGTTGTGCCCAATGTCAAGATTTATTAAGAGGATGTGAAGCTGGGATTTGAACCCAGTCAATTAGCTCGCTCTGGCTGGTAAAAAAAACATGCCCGCATGGCATGTGTTAATGCGCATAGAAGACTGCTCTATATAAAGACCATGTGAGGCTCCTAAAGGGGCGCGCGGGGAGGTGCGTCAATTCGGCCAGGGCGCTGCTGCTGCTAAGGCCGGCGGCCCTGGACGGCAGCAGTGCCTTTTACTGCGGCTTTGGCACTGGTGAGTAATGCACAATGGTTGCTACATGTACAACTGATTGTACATGTAGCAACCATTGTGCATTACACACCAGTGCCAAAGGTGCGGTAAAAGGCAATGCTGCCGTCGCGGGTGTTTAAAAAAAAAGGATGTCCACTACGAGCCCTGCCCCCTCTAGACCACGCCCCCTCGGGCACCGCCTCCCACCAAACTCCTCCCCCACCTGGCCCTTGTGTTGTGGGATCCCCCACCACATTTTTTCCATTTCCTCCACTGTACACCAGTAGCATTTACAGCTCAAATTAAGTCACTGTCGAGTGCAAAGTTTGATGTTAAGGCTTGATTAAAGAGAGCTCAAAGAGTTCCTATGAGAAGGTGTTTTGGGTGCTACTGGTCGGGTATGATTCTTATCTTCCCGCTTGTGCTTTTATTCATATATAATTTTTCCTGTAGGTTTACTTTTCCTCTTTGCTCAGTGCATTGACAGGCCAACTCTAGCATGAACCGGAAGACTGAGTCCGTTCACCAGTACTGCCACAGCACCTGGGAGTACACTTTGGGAGTACAAGTCAACACTTTGTAAATGGCTATTCTTTTTCTTATTACGCCAAATACCAGAAGGAAAAGAAGGACGATGGCAACGGGGTGGGGGCTATGTCATGCGTGTTGCCATGCGCCAGTCCTGGATTTTCCCTTTGCATACTGGTCCTTGTAGGCCTATATTTATAATGGGAAGAAGTAAAATACCAGTCCTAGCATTTAACAGGAAATAACTGGACTCAGTGTCATGAAGGACATGGGGCTACTTGGCAGGTACCATCAATGGAGCCAAGTAACAGAGGTGAGCGACGAATCAAGGACCAGAGCAGCCAAGGATCCAAAAAGCCAATGATGCGCTTTTATAAATCGCACACATACAAGAATTTAAAATAGACACCAATTGTTAGAAAATAATTTTAATAAATGCTTTTTGTTAACATATTATGTTTGTGTTCTCGTTATAGTTATTCTTCAACTTCTAAGACCTATCCACATTGTTTTAGAGGTGTGCTTGTTTTTTCAGCTTATTTGGTTGGGAGCAAGCTTGTTTTGGGCTTGTTTTGAAGGGGCATTCAGCTTATTTTTTCCTTCTGACCTGGCAACACTGGTCTTAGCAAAACAACCGCACTGCCGTCTGTGTGATGCGCTTAAACTTCCTGGGACCTCAGAGAAAACCAGATGGAATGGCGGAGGTCGAGGAGGCCAAATGTGGGGATTAGGGAGGCCGCTAGCGTAATGGTGCAAGCCTGTGAGGGAAGGTGATGGGGGAGTGTCGCCAAAGCAGATAGCAAGCGCGCCAAAGAAGCGTCCCGCAAAGATGGTGGCGCCCGGTCTACACAGGGGTTTGGGCGGGCGGGTTGAATGCACGGTAAATCACGCATCCTTTGATGAAGCGCTGCCCAGTAAGGTTTGCAGGGAAGGGAACATTGCCGGTGAAAGCTGACATTGGGCCTCATTATGAGCATGGCCATGCTCGCTACCGGCACCGCCTCCCGCGATTGGGCAGTAACCGGCCCATTATGAGATGAATGGGCCGGTAATTGCTCATTCGCGGGTGGCGGTAATGCTGGGCTCCCGATCCCCATTCTGCCACATAGGGGAGCATGGTTGCACCGGCACCGTTGATAACAGTGCTGATGCAATCACGAGTTCTGCTTGCAGGTGCCGCACAGCCCGCTAAGGTAAGACCTGGCAGCCTGTCAGGAACCCGCAAGCAGAACTCGTAATGGGGCGGCCCGGTATGAACAGTGCCTGTGCCTTACCGGCAACATTCATATTGTGGCCGCCACACTTATGAGGCCTATTGAGTCTGCATTCAGGTTGCTGCCGGTGGAGCCATACCTGCCTGACCTCCGGTTTTTAGCCTTGTCTCCGGGGATGACCCTGGAGTTTCCAGGTTTTCGCTGCGGTACCATCCAATCCTCCATCCGATTGGGTGAATTGGGTGGAGGTGTGGGCGGGACCAATAAGGAGGCAGAATGGGGCAGACTTGAGCAAAATAAACTCAGAATACTGCTTTTGAAAGTAGAAAGCAGTATTAGTGCGTTTATTTTGCTTAAGCTTTGATTCTTTTTGGCCAGTTTGCCTTATGTTTTAGGGCCTCATTACGAGTATGGAGGCAGCCATGCCCGGGTTCCAGCTCCGGTGAATGAGGAATTACCGGGTCATTCCAACCTTGGAGGACCCGGTAATTCCTCATTCACAAAACCAATCCCCATTCCCATTTGAGCCCCCATAGGACTCAATGGGAATGGGGATGGAGCTAATAACGGGCCCGTTATTAGCTCCTTGGTCCCCTTGCGGGACCCGCTAAGGACGTCTGGTCTGACTAGACGTTCTGTGTGGGTCCCGCAAGGGAACCTCGTAATATGGCGGAATGGGTCTACCGGCACCATTACTGGTACCGGTAAACCCATTCTGCCAACCTCGAAATGAGGCCCTGAGTCTCCCTAAATTGACGTGCAGCAAAAACATAAGGCAAACTGGCCAAAAAGAATGAAAGCTTAAGCAAAATAAATGCAGTAATACTGCTTTCAATCCAGTGTCATTAATGACACCGGATTGAAAACAGTATTCTGCGTTTCTTATTTTTTCAGCTTTCATTCTTTTTGACCAGTTTGCCAGGGCTCAGGTCGAGGGAACACGCGGGTGGACTGAGTCCACCCACTTTTTTCAGAGGGTGGACTCTGTCCCCACCCCCAGCTAAAGTGAATTCATGAATAAAAAACTGCAGGGATTGAACTACAGCCATCAGGTTTGCAGGCTGGACACGCCACCACTGCACTATATAACCTGATGAAAAACAACTAAGGTGAAATGTCCAATTTCAGTACTTCAAGTTCCAGGGAAAACCTTTGTATTGGTTCTTGGAGTTTAAAACATGCACACATTTTAACTTTTTCAAAAACAATATTTGAAGAAAAAATTGGGCTTCATTACGAGTTTGGCGGTAGCCGTGCCCTTAACGGGCACGGCTACCGCCAAACTCGCTACCGGCACCCGTGAAGGGGCCATTACCGGCCCATTACGAGTTGAATGGGCCGGTAATTGCCCATTCGCGGGTGCCGGTATGGCCGGGTTCCCGATCCCCATTCTGCCCCAAAGGGCAGAATGGGGGTGGGGAGCATGGTTGCACTGGCACCGTTTATAACGGTGCCGGTGCAATCACGAGTTCTGCTCGTGGGTGCCGTTCTACACACTTGGTCTGACCAGGCGTGCAGAGCGGCACCAGCGAGCAGAACTCGTAATGTGGCGGTATGGTATCAACGGCGCCGGTACCACTACCGGCACCGTTGTTGCCTTACCGCCACATTTGTAATGAGGCCCATTGTCTCTTGGTTTTGTGTGTGTATTGATTTTGTGGAAGGCGTATGCCACTCGTCCTATGCAATTTGTGTGGTTATGAATAGCCAATTTAATTAAATGTATTGCATTCCCCTGTAAAGTGCACACTGCTAATTTTGACATGTGGGCGGGGTGTGTGGGTGGAGCTGTGTTCAAAGGGGTGGAGTTTTGTGTGGCTGTGGGCGGGGCATACATCTCAGGGTTTTTGATTTTCAAATGTAGGCAGGTATGGGTGGAGCTAGAGAGCTTTCACCTGCTGGGTTCCAAATTTGAGGGCAAGTGCTATAGAGACAAGTGACTTCCTATGGGTTTTGCCATTTCGTGCACACACTTTCAAGAGGTTTAGAAAATTCCTGGAATGGGCCCTAAAACAGAGGCTTCACGAGGGTGGGGTCATGCGTTACTTAGACAACTTCCTATTCATTGGTATGAGGAATACGGATGAGTGAATGGCTCTCCTGCAAGGTTTCCATGCCTTAGCAAAGCAGCTCGGGTGCCGCTTGCTAGAGAGAAAACACGAGACCCGACCATCAAGCTAACATTTCTAGGAACAGAAGACACAGCACAAGGTTGGACTAAAATACCTGCCGAAAAAGTGGAGACCCCCAAACAGGCCATGGCCCTCATTACAACCTTGGCGGAGGTCCATGGTGTTATTAGCACCATGGTCCATGCCGCTAAGGTTAGAATTCCGCCATGGTGGATGGCGGAATTACCGCCCCATTACAAGGTGAGTGGGGCGGTAATTCCCCATTCACCATTTGCCCTTCCCCATTCCCATTTTCTGCCCCATAGGGCATAATGGGAATGGGGAAAGGCGTTAATTACGGCACCGTAAATTATGGTGCCGTAATTCGCACCAAGGTCGCTTAGCGCCTTGGACTTTAACACCTGCAAAAAGCAGGCGTTAAAGTGTGAATAGGGCGTTAAGGTTTTAATGGCGCCGACGCTCTTTACGGCGCCGTTAAAACCTTAACGCCAGGGTTGTAAGGAGGGCCCATATCAGAGATGCTAACTAAGGAAAAAGCCACACTAGTGGAGATTCAAACATTAGCGGGGAAGCTATACTTCACAGGAAAGGCCATCCGAGAAGGAAGAGTATTTGCTAGGTACCTAACTCTAAGGACAGCAGAACTACAGAGTCCAACACACCATGGGCCTCATTCCGAGGTGGGCGGTAAGGGGTTAACGGCGCCGGTAAGGGTGCCGGTGCCGTTAACCCCTCACCGCCGCATTACGAGGTCCTTTAGCGGGTCCTGCTAAGGGTGGCTGGTTTTACCAGGCGCCCTTAGTGGGAGCCGCTAAAGGAACAGCATGGTAACAACGTGCCCGTTATTAACAGGCCCGTTGTTAGCATGGTCCCCATTCCCATTGAGCCCTATGGGGGCGCGAATGGGAATGGCCATGGGTTCCCTGAATGGGGAAATACCGGGTCCTCCAGGGTTGGAATGGCCCGGTAATTCCCAATGCAGGGAACCCGGACCCGGTATGGGGTAAGGGGGTAGCCATGGTGCTAATAGCACCATGGCTACCTACAACCTCGGAAGGAGGCCCCATGTGCAGTCAAAGCAGACCTGCACATGTGGAATTCGTTCCTTGAACATTTCAATGGTCTGCAGATGTGGAAGTGTCCCTGGGTGCACAGTGCCAGCCTGGAACTGTTCACTGGTGCATCAGGGAGGGAAGGTTTTGGAGCGCTGTTGGGATGCGAGTGGTGTGCGCACCCACGGACACACAGCTGCATAGCTCTCAACTCACCCGCTTTTGGCGGGTGTCACCCGCCTTCAAAGCAGACGAATCACCCGCCAAGTCCCTCATGCGCCCATTCACTTCAATGGGCCTCTCACCCGCCAAAAAGAAAATCGGGTGTTTTCACCCGCCTAGGTGACAAAAAAGGTTGGGAGCTATGCAGCTGGCATAAGGACGGGCTCACCTTCAAAGCTTTTGGAGCTGTTTTCCCATCGCAGTTGCATTCCAAAGATTTTAATCTGTGGTCAGACAACCTAGGCTTGGTACATGTAATAAACGTGGGTTGGTCAGCCTGCCACAGTCGGCTAGGGTTAAGACAGATCACGGCCACACTCCTTAACATAAACACAGAGGTGAAGGCTACTCATATTCCTGGATGAAGGACACCATAGCTGACTTTTGTAGTGGGCGGAATTCAGGATGGCTGTACCTCGAGCGTGCAAGCATATGACTCCATTCAACCCAGAGCTGTGGGACATGGCTGGGAGGGCCTGTGTATAAAAAACTCTGGTGTCCAGCATGGCTAGGAAATACATGGCCTACTGGGACCGGTTCACTGGCTTCATGCAAGGGCTGCGCGATTCGCAAACAGGGGAACCCGTGAAAGCCTTTATCGACTGGGCCTTTTCAAACAACAAAGCAAAGGGCTGGTTGGCAACCCACATGGCAGCGGTATCGCATTACCACAACCTGGCAGGCAAGGAAGTCCCCACCAATGAACACTAAGTACGCATGGCAATAAAGGGCTTGGCTAGAATAGAAGGGGCAAAAGGAAGACGAGATACTCTCCATCGACTTGGGCGAATTGAGGTCACTCCTGGACTCACTAAAACACATGTGCAAAGACGGGTACAAAACAACACTTTTCAGAGCAGCTTTTGCACTAGGGTGAGCGAGTTAGTGGCCCAAAAGAAAATGGGAGGAGGTTCAAGACATCTAGAGTAGACTGACACAGGAATCGAAGGGAACACTGCAACGCTTGGGTTAAGGAGGTCAAAAACAGATCAGCTGGACAAGGGCACGAGTATTGCATTAAACTATGTCCCCAACAGCAAATATTGCCCGGTTTGCTTTGCATTCTAGCTGATGTAAGGAACTCATGGTGGCAACAGTAAAGACAGACACAAGTGATCACAGTTCAAAGGTGTTTATTAAAATGTATAAATAGGTGAGAAAAACGCCCAATCTAAACCTAAATCTAAGATGGGAGCAAGATACAACCATCAAATAATAATAAGGCCGTTTTATTTTATTTTTTATTTTGTTTTTGGTAGTAAAAAAAAGCAAGTTTAATTTACACCTTTACAAAAAGGGCTTCTTTTCGTTGTCATTCCTCTAATTAAAACATTCCAGACATGTACATTTCATTGCTTGATTACTAATACTTCTAAAAACATATTTCATCATACAGAATACCAAAAATACTAAAAAAGACAATTTTATACATACATTTTGCTAAAATAAGCCAAATTATTCATCTCAACATCATTTCATGAAATCACCCTTACAAGAATATGAATTAGCAAGAAACCTTTCATCGGCCTCATAATAAACTTGACCTTGTTTTGTGCCCCAGTAGTGGTTTACAGATGGTATTAAACACCCACTATACAAGAGGGACCTTTTTGCTGGAAGCATGAACCATTTCGACATTCCAAATCATTCTCAATCACATTTACGAGTCTTACTGTTGCCAATATTATTGCGGTAGACTGGCCCCACATGCAACGTAACCAGGTAAAATTCCGTTCAAGCAGTGAGTTGGACCCCAGAAATTTACCCAAACAAAGGAGCCTTTTTTGCTCGAAATAATCACAATACATAAACAGATGCTCAATAAGGCAGTCCTAGTGGTGTCTTGTCAAATAAAAAGTGTCTACACAAAAAAGAAACGATTGTCAATTCTTACTCCTAAATTACAAAATAGTGTGGGATAATGTTCACCAGAAAAGAAAGAAGTGTTCACCAAATAATAAGTCAGGATGGTATGGCCGGGGTCTCCCTTCCCCACGTTTTTAACACGTTTCTAACACGGGACAAGGCAGGATTCTTAAGCAAAGCGCACTCCTGGGCCTCGCTAGCACAAGGTTACAGTTCCATTCAACGATACCAGGACCTTCTGGGGCCAAGTCTCTTGCCTTAGAAGGCTTGAAGGACTATAAACATCAAACAAAAAGTGTCTTCAATAAATCTTCACATTGGGCGACTACTCTTCGCCATTGCACCCCCTCAGCGGGGCTTCAATCCTTCTCAATGTTAGCCTCTCTCAGTTGGGTTCACTACGGCCTTTCACTCAAAACGTAACATTCAAGAGTGTCAATGTGCCTCATTACGAGTTTGGAGGTAGCCATGCTGTTTGTTTGTGGCCTGCCAACAAAGCCGTAAACCATGTTCACCAGGAAGGGAAACAAAAAATATATGAGGCGAATGGACCTGATAGGCGAAGGTGCAGGCAGGTAGCATTCCAGAAGTTTCCATATTTATTCTGCATCAGGTGAAATTACTTTTCCAGAGGATTTTTGCGAGATGGCGCCTGCCGGCAAAGCCATAAACCATGTTCACCGGGCAGGGAAACAAAAAATGTATGAGGCGAATGGACCTGATAGGCGAAGGTGAAGGCAGGTAGCATTCCAGAAGTTTCCACATTTTTTCTGCATCAGGTGAAATTACTTTTCCAGAGGATTTTTGCAAGATGGCGCCTGCCGGCAAAGCCATAAACCATGTTCACCGGGCAGGGAAACAAAAAATGTTGTTTCTCAACCGGTCCCGACACGAGGAACAAAACCTGAGGTTCCTATGGCATCTCAAATACCATATTTCAAGGCCCTAGGATTAACAATTTCCAAGATATTTGTATTGCAATGAACTGCACCATGCCAGGGTTAGGCAGAACAGCAACCTACATGATCATTCATTTTTAACAGTTAAAGAAAGAGTTATCATGTCTGTCTACAGAAACCATTTGGCGAATGGGTACTTCTGCTAGTAGAGAAAAAACCAGGGCAATGATGTAAAAAGGGGAGCTTATAGCACCCTTGCTCCCGTAACGACAGGATCCTCGGCAGGCTGGACGGCCAAGGTGCCCAAAGAACTGAAAGAGCTTGAACTTCCCCTGACACAACTAACGAACGGCGCTCCAGCCAGCCTGGGACAATGTGCAAGGTCGGGCCTGTCCTCTGATGCACCAGACGGGGGAGTTGTGGTTTTTAACAAGAGTCCAATAAAAGGGGGGAAGTCAAGAAACAAGTCATGAATATGCATAAAGTCACCCTTCGGTTATGGCTCAGCTGGTCGCTTGTGCTTTTAAAATTTAAATTGTTCATATCAAGATATGTTGTTAAAAATAATGCAATAAACCTGCGTTCCGTTCAAGCCACAATGGGTGTGCCGTGAAATACTTGTGTCTTTAATGAGCGAAACTTGTGGCACGTCGTAGGAAGGTGTTTCCCAACAGAGTAAACTCTATAGCCCCACTTGAAAGCAAGAAGTAAAAAAATCATTTCACTGCAACTCTTGGTTCTCGGAAGAGCTCCAAACACTCCAAGCTCAAAAGCGCCAGTCGCTTAAAAACTGGCAAAGGGATCCGAGTGATCTAAATAAGAGCCTCTTCAAACAAATAGCCCTCCAATATAAAAAAGCCATTTTAACAGCAAAATCCAACTCCTTCAATGATAGGATCTCAAAGGCCAACTCTCAAGCTAAAGAACTATTCGCAATCTTTAATGAATTAGTCTCTCCTCCGGCTACCGCTGACAAGATAACTAAAGACAACGTCTGGTGTGCCAGCATTCAGTCCGCCATGCTCAACAAAATAAAACTCCTCCAGAACAAAATCCAAAACCACTGCAAAGCCCTCCCAAACCAAAAAACCAACCACCCTACACAAGACAAGCGTAGTAATCTCAATCACGCTCAATTCTCCTTCTGAAACGTCACTGAACCTGAGGTCCTTAATCTCATCAAAAACCTCAAACCATCCCTCTGCAAAGCAGACATTTGCCCTCCCAAAATCATCAAGGAATGCGCCAATGACCTAGCACCCCTGATTACTGCCTTCATTAACGCATCTTTCCAAACAGGAACTGTCCCAAACAATCTCAAGGAAGCCTGGTTGCGGCCACTTCTAAAAAAGGCCACACTTGACCCAGCGCAACCCAACAACTACAGACCGATAACGACAGTCCCGTTCCTCCTAAAAATCCTGGACAAAGCAGCTCACATCCAGATCCAATCATACATAGAAGCTAACTCCATACTAGGCAAAAGACAATCTGGCTTCTGTGTCGGGCATGGAACAGAATCCGCCTTATTAGACCTAAAAAATCAAATCTCACAGATCATGGACAAAGGCAAACCTGCCTTGCTCCTCCTCCTCGATCTATCAGCTGCTTTTGACTTGGTAGATCACCAAACCCTCACCACCCACCTCACCCATGCAGCCCATTTCTCTTATCAAGCAGCATCCTGGATCACTTCCTTCCTTGAAGGAAGAGCCATGAAGGTCTACTCCGACACAGCTAACGCAGATCCTACCACTATAAACTGCGGTGTCCCCCAAGGATCTTGTACAGCCCCGGCCCTCTATAAACTCTTCACAAAACCCCTCTTCGACCTACTTGACTCTATGGGTGTTGCATATACAAACTATGCAGACAACACTCAAGTACTTTTACCCCTATCTGGACTCTATCACCAAGACGCCACGGCCCTTCACAACATCTATGCCACTATCCAAGCTTGGATGGCAATCAATGGCCTCTGTCTTAATGGGGAGAAGACCGGAATTCTCATCCTGGGCCAGACAAATACATTATCGAAACTAAGCCCCCAATACAACAACTTCAGCATAGACAACTCAACCATCTCTGTATCATCCTCTGTCAAGACTCTAGGTGTTCACATTGATGCAAATCTATCGATGAACAAACAAGTCAGCGCCATTGCCTCTGCATCAGCGTTCAGCACCAACCTCATCAATGCCATTAAACCCTACTTATCCACCCCCAACCGCTTGGCCATAGCTAGAGCAACTATAGGAGCCAAATTCGATTATTGCAACGCCCTTCTAGCTGGCACCTCCGCCAAAAACATTCACAGACTGCAAACCACACAAAACAATGCCCTCAGAGCCGCCATGAGCATCCCTAGAAGAGACCATATATCCCACGCCAGACGTGAAGCACGGTGGCTCCAGGTCAAAGACCGTATTACTCTGAAAATCCTCACCATCACTCACAGGTGCATCAACAAAACCGCTCCAGCATACCTATCTGAAGCAATATCAAGGACCACATCCACTCGCCCCAACAGAGCTCAGTACACCAACCATCTACACATACCACGCATAAAGAGAGCCACAGCGGGAGGTCTAGGCTTCTCCTATATTGCACCGAAACTCTGGAACTCCCTCCCTGCCACCCTTAGAGCTGAAACTTCCATCTCTGTCTTCCGCAACAACCTCAAGGCCACTCTCCTCAACTAGCAAGTGGAGGACTGCCTCCTCCACTTCTGCCATGCATATTGCAATATAACACAAATGTAATATAACTATATTGTAACCTGTATATATACTGCTAATGACTATGTAACTATATTGCAACCTGTATATATATATATATTGCTAATGACCATGTAACTAAGTAACTAAGCTTTGTACTGTAACAAGTGCCACGATGTCCTCGGGCTGTTGTGCGCTATATAAATTTGAATAAAACAAAACAAAGAGTGTCTGAATGTCAATGTTACCCCATTAGCCTGATAGCAGTTTAGGCCCCCATTCACAGTCAGTCATTGGGCAGGTCATCCTGGGTACTAGTGTCTGCCTCCTCTCCTAATGCACCAACGTTCCTGGAATGACATGTCTCTCTCCGGCGTTCAATCAACAAGGCTCAGAATTGGAAACCCACGAATAACTCAGTAGCTTGAAATAAAGGCCAAATGTAGGCCAGATTAATGTTATCCAAACAGATTCAATGTTGTGTACCAAACAATATGAAAGAATAATCACACATTGGGCCTCATTACAAGTGAGGTGGTAAGGGGTTAACGGCGCCGGTAAAGGTGCCAGCGCCGTTAACCCTGTAGCACCTCATTACGAGGTTCCCTCGCGGTCTGACCAGACGTCCTTTGCGGGTCCCGCGAGGGGACCAGCATGCTAACAACGGGCCCGTCATTAACGGACCCGTTGTTAGCATGCTCCCCATTATCATTGAGCCCTATGGGGGCTCAAATGGGATGGGGATGGTCCGGGTCCGTGTTCCCTGAATGGGGAAATACCGGGCCCTCCAAAGTCGGAATGGCCCGGTATTTCCCCATTCAGGGACCCGGACCCGAGTTTGGAGGCAGCCGTGCCCTTACTAAGGGCACGGCTGCCTCCAAACTCGTAATGAGGCCCTAAATCTTGAAAATCATATCTCAGCATGTGTAGGCTCTCATTGCTGTGCATTGCCACACGTGTGGCCCATACAAGGTGGGCAGAATAAATCTGCACTCATACCCTCTTTTTTTAAAAGCATATTTCAATAAGTATTATATATTTGTCAGGTTAGTTAGCCATACAATAAGCCCTAAGGTAGTGCTGTATTGCTGAATTTAAGTGCAGCGACCAAGTTAGAGAGGGTGCCCACCTAGCACTGTTGCAAATTCTGAACAGCCACTATCACAATTCTAGACTAACCATCTAATTTACAAACACAGACTTTGTGGACAAATGATCAGATTTACGGGAAGATTCCGCACAAAGCGCACCAGCAAAAAATTATCTTTAATCATATCAAACAAAATAAATATGGATCTCACACATTCATTTGTGTTGAATTAAAAGCTCCTTGACATTTAGAACTGTACAAGAACTAGCCATGTTATGAGTCAAACAGTCAAGTGCCGGCTGGTGAAAGTCTTATATTTCCCAGTATTGAGAGTGAGCGACCGGGCATAGCGAGTGAGCCGGAACGAATGAAAGGCAGATATGCAAGGTGAGCGACCGGGCATAGCGAGTGAGCCGGAACGAATGAAAGGCAGATATGCAAGGTGAGCGGCCGGACAGAGCGAGTGAGCCGGAATGAATGAAAGGCAGATATGCAAGGTGAGCGACCGGGCATAGCGAGTGAGCCGGAACGAATGAAAGGCAGATATGCAAGGTGAGCGACCGGGCATAGCGAGTGAGCCGGAACGAATGAAAGGCAGATATGCAAGGTGAGCGGCCGGGCATAGCGAGTGAGCCGGAATGAATGAAAGGCAGATATGCAAGGTGAGCGACCGGGCATAGCGAGTGAGCCGGAACTAATGAAAGGCAGATATGCAAGGTGAGCGGCCGGGCATAGCGAGTTAGCCGGAACGAATGAAAGGCAGATATGCAAGGTGAGCGACCAGGCATAGTGAGTGAGCCGGAACGAATGAAAGGCAGATATGCAAGGATCCCCACCCGAGAATTAGTATTAAATAATGGGTTCAATGTCTGCATTTTACAGTGCACTTCAAGTTAAAAATGTGATTAAAAAACCCATAAAATGTACAGTTGGTTCTGTAAGGTAAAACATGAACAATTCCAACAGATGTCAGGTAACACAGGTGAATATTATAACATGTCTTGATTTTGCCTGGGCCAGCAATATATCCCAGCACTACCACTGTTAAACACATTTCATGATGCCTGCACCCACAACATATCAGCACTGCCAGGCACATGTTCATGAATGCTTGTGTACACACAATACCCCCACACTTTCTGGACTTGACACCTATTGATGACATTTGAAGACATGCAGAATTGCTTAATCCGACTGCTTTAGTACCTTTCGGCTAAATAGGCTTTGTTACGATTGGACTATCCTGCAGCAAAAGCACTTTGACCTGCCTGGCCCAGGACCAATCCCTGCCCTCACATCCTTGGAACGTGCAGTCACCTTGGGTATGTTTGGATTACTTACCAGTGATCTTCATTACTCTTTGCCCTGCTCTTCCTTGTCACAGTTTTTTCTTTTGAGGTCCCCATCTCTACAAATGATTCAGCTCACTCTGTCGGCTACTCCAAAAGAAGCCTCACTCCTGATATTGCTACAATCGTAAATTTAGAAGTTAAAATTCAGATATTGAGCGTCAGTTTATCTGATCCCTATGGATAGTAATGACACTGGGGGTCATTATGACCCTGGCGCTAAGTGGTTAACGACGCCGTAAAAGGATGCGGCGCCGTGAACCCTTTAGCGCCTAATTACGAGGTCCCTTTGCGGGACCCGACCTTAACGGCTGGTCTGGACCAGCCGTTAAAGTAGGGACCCGCAAAGGGACCTTGGGGGTAATTACGGTACCACAATTTGCGGTACCGTAATTACCGCCTTCCCCATTCCCATTATGCCCTATGGGGCAAAAATGGGAATGGGGAAGGGCCATGGTGAAATGGGGAAGTACCGCCCCGCCAACCTTGGAATGGGGTGGAACTTCCCCATTTCACCATGGCGGACTCGTTACAATACCGGCACCAACCATGGTGCTAATAGCGCCATGGTTTAGTGCCGGTGTTGTAATGAGGGCCAACTTTCTTTTACATCATGTTCTATGGGGGGACCCACACATCATTTGCTGCCCAGGGCCTCGCAAATCCTAGGGCTGGCCCTGACTGCGGGCTAATCCTGTAGTGAGGGGCTACCTTTTAGAGATTGCGGGAGTCGCCGGGAGAGGGGCAAACTTTGTGGGTGCATCTGCGTATTCAAATGAGACTATTCTAGTGAGCTTAAATGTTAAAAGCTGTTGACTCTGTGTCAGAAACACACACTTGCTTAAGAACTTTGAGAATGAGCTGCCTGCTGTCTCCCATGTCCTGCTCACTCCCCTGACATGGAAGTAACAAGTCACTCATCATGATTTCAATTGCATACAAATTCAGGTGCTAACAATGAAATGCACTAAATTACGACTAGTTGCCTGCCACTTGTTAAAAGTGCTCCCCTCCCCCCAAGCACTGATTGCCAGGTCAAGTCAACATTGCCCAACATTTTGGTTATCAGGGCCAGGGGGGGCTATAGCATGGTCTGTCCAATGGCTGCGAGCCACTGTTTGCATGTGTTATTGTGTATTTAATGTGCACATGAATGTTGTGGGCACACACTGCATTGCAATGGAGATGCTGGGTGCATGTGTGTGTCAGTAGGTGAGTGTGTACAAGCATATGTGTGTGGACCTTTGTGTCTGAATAAATGATAAATAATGCATGGTTTGTTTGTTCTGGGTGGTATTAATTTTGTGAATGTTATTTGGTTGTGTCACTAGGTGGGTGGCAGGCAGGAATGAAGATGTGTGGGGATCCATTTTCAACATGATGGTTGGGGGCCCCCTGCTTAGAGCGAAAACAGTCTGAAGCACCCTTTGGGTGCATACCTTACAACGGTGACAAAGATAAGGTTAATAGCCGCCAATTATCTCGATGCGGCCAGCCAACTAAATGCCCACTGAAGAGCTCTAAACCCTTCTTTGACAGAAAGCGGCTGATGTGGAGGAACCAGTGTTAGAAGGCAAAGAGGTGATAACACCTTGGTGTATCCCGTGGGAAGAGAAAACGCAGTTGGTAATGCGAGCGCTGCAAAGTGCACATTTTAAGCCCTAGAACTAAAAAAGAGAGAAATTAATATAGTGCTGTGTTACAAGACCTCTGAGTGCTGACTGGGAACACGGGGGCAAGTGCTGGGGCCACCCCTAAGGCTCCAGGCTGCTTTTATTTGAAAAGATTGAAATGCCCTGATGCCATCCATGGTGAATGGGTAGGAATATTTAGTGTATGTGTATGTATGTATGTATATGTATGCGCAAGAGGTGCTTGGCAGGCGCAGAACTTGTTTATGGGCACTGAGAAGGCAAATATGAAATATTACATGGCTAGACTCAGACTGGGTGTTAGGGAGGAATTCTCCATAGTGGCTAATTTCACTCACCTAGTGAGTCCCTCAGCAGCCTTTCCAGGATTTCAGGGGTTTAATTTTTCATGTTAAGAATGTGAACCTTTTATTTCCCACTCTTACCTGCATTTGTGTGATAAGTGTTGTTCTTTTTATGTGTCTCGTGGACCCAAAGGCTAACCACCTCTGGGGGCATCATCTTTTTCAGTGTGTCACACCGCACCCTCCGTGCAGTGACACTGGGTTGTCTTTTCGACTTCCCAAAACTCCATTGCTGGGGCTTACTACCGTCCCCCAGCAAAGGTAACGTTGCCATTAACGTTATCAGGCTTTTTTCCAAATTACCAGACTCAGCACACCCTATCTTATATAGAGTGCTGAAGGAGTCACTTTGTGCCTCCTTTGTCTGAAAGTCCTTTTTGACTTACAGTTGGCACCTATAGTTACAAGAATTGGCTGGTGGCAGTGGTACTACTACACTTTTCGTTCTTTACCGTATTACCTTTTTACGTGTTAATGGTAAAAGCTACATGTTAGCTCTAACCCAAAAACCTGCCGGGTCATATTGGTAATAACTTGACCCTGGTCGTGTTTTTCACCATTTTCTTTACTAAGGGTTCCTTCTCGAGTCTTCCTTCATGAGTTTCACTCACCTTTGGGTTTTCTTTGTTTACCGTTTTTGGCGGGCTTCCAAACCGAAGCCCCTGCCAAAGGCGCCTGGAAGTCTAGCGTAGACAGGGTATCAGGGAGGTGTTTGAGACCCCCTGCCCTTGGTTCCCTTGGGAACCAAGTTGCACTTTGGTGTGATTGGTTGGGCCACTGTCTGGCCTGGACAGTGACCCCCTGCTGCATGATTGACAGCCAGGCTGTCTGAATGGAGGAATTTAGCTTAAATACCCACCTCTTTGGGCTGGAAGACAGAGTCACCACTGGATCCTAGGACCCGACGAGGAGAGACGGAGAGGACAGCTGCAGACGACATCAACACCGGTGGAGCCCTGCTGCAGGTTCGAATTACTGATCTCCAACGACAGAAGCTCTTCATCAGAATCTTCAAACCCTTAAACTGGTGGGACCAAAGGCTGGTGTGCTGCTTTCACCTCGACTAACATTATCCGCTACAGTCCAATTCGTTTTCGCCTGCACAAAGACTTATTCGTTATTACAGAGAACCGTGTGATCTTGGGCAAATTGACTTTTACCATTGACTTTGGCATAGGCCAGTTTGTAGATCTACCCTGTTGGTTAATGCCCTTATTAGATTGTGCTGCCTCGATCCATTAGGACTGATCTTTTTGTTTTATCTTGCGTTGTCTTATACTGTTTTAACCCTTCCATAGATAGGATTGTAGAGTGCCTTTTATCGGTCTCCTTGCTTGGGACCATAGACTTGTCTGCAATCATTAGAAGTGTGTTTCGGAGTTACATTGTTGACTATTCTGATTTTAACTGCTTTTCTCGTGACCTGTTCGAAAATACTTGCCAGAAATAAATAAATATATCTTCTTATACAAAGTAGCCTTGGGAGGGTCTATTTGAAATCACTGTAATTGACGTACTTGTGTGTAATCCCCTGTAGTGCTCATCTAACTCTTGAGATAAGTCTGGCCACTCGACCTCGCTACCACTTTCCTGTGTGGCACGGGCTTGTACCAAAGGTGACTTGTGCTAACACCTGTGAGCTTAATCCTGCGCAGTGGTCCCATAGAGTACTGCCTAGGATTCTGCCTTAACACTGGGATTTTGGGGAGCCAGTCTAGCCTTTTTTTTTACTGTGAAATGACTTTATTCTGGGCATCTTGATAAAGCAAGCATGGTATGTGTTATTAATTGGCTAGACTGGCATGTGTTACTGTTGTCAATGCAGTGAACTGTAAAGACACACTGTGGTGTTATAACTTTCAGAAGACTGATTTGTCTTTAGAATTACATCTTAAAGATACGGCACCAGTCTTATGCAAGTTATAACAGAGCGTCGGCAAGGGACTCTTGTGGTGTCATAGTTTAGCATTATCCCTCAGAGCCACATCCACCCTTCCTTCACCCCGCCCCTTTCCTTCAATTGTCATGTCCCCCCAACATTTTCAGTACAGTTACTCCACTGCTGACTAAGGCAGATGAGGGTAATTTCTTCACATTCTTCTTTATTAGATAGATTTGAAGAGGTCTGGTTGGAAGGTTTTGTGGGGAGTTCCTCACAGGAACAAGTGTCCTTGTCCCCAAAGGGGGAGTCTCTCCCGGTGAGCAGGCTCACATCCCTAGTCTCAAAGGGGGGCTCCCCCTTGGGGAGAAGGGATGAATCACACAGTATAGCCACTGCAAGAACACACACGTTGGCTGTGCCCGATAAGGTCTATTCACACTTTAAGAAGACATTGGGCCTCATTACGAGCATGGCGGTAGCCATGCCTGTATGGCAGGCACGGCAACCACCATGCTCGCTACCGGGGCCTGCCACCCGCGATTGGGCAATAACCGGCCCATTACGAGTTGAATGGGCCAGTAATTGCCCATTCACGGGTGGTGGTATTGCCGGACTCCCGATCCCCATTCTGCCCCATAGGGCAGAATGGGCGTGGGGAGCATGGTTGCACTGGCACCGTTGATAACGGTGCTGGTGCAATCCCGAGTTCTCCTCGCGGGTGCTGCACAGCCCGCCAGGTAGCAGAACTCGTAATGCAGCGGGATGGTATGAACGGTGCTGGTGCCTTACCAGCACTGTTCATACCGTTCCCGCCAACTTTATAATGAGACCCATTATCATGATGGGGGTGCCAATTTGCTAGTATTATCTATGCAAAAACAAACTGATGTCTGTGTCCAATAATGCAATATGGGCACTGTAAGAAGGTGTTACCATTATGGGCCTCATTACGAGTGTGGAGGCAGCCATGCCCTTAATAAGGGCATGGCTGCCGCCAAACTCGGGTCCGGGTCCGTGATCCCTGAATGGGGAAATACCGGGCCATTCCGACTTTGGAGGGCCCGGTATTTCCCCATTCAGGGAACCCAGACCCGGACCATCCCCATTCCCATTTGAGCCCCCATAGGGCTCAATGGGAATGGGGCGCATGCTAACAACGGGCCCGTTAATGACGGGCCCCTTGTTAGCATGCTAGTCCCCTCACGGGACCCGCAAAGGACGTCTGGTCTGGTCAGACTTCCAGAACGGGTCCCGCGAGGGGACCTCGTAATGAGGCGGTACGGGGTTAACGGCGCCGGCACCTTTACCGGCACCGTTAACCCCTTATAGCCTCACTTGCAATGAGGCCCTGTGTCTATGCCAATATGTGCCAGTAATAGCGTTTATTTTGGTTATGCAGGCAACTGGTATGAGGATCCCTTCTCACGCACTCGCCACCACCACCACCAACTGCAGCCCTGGCTACAGCACTGGCATGAGCTCCAGCAGTAATTAGAGTTCCAGTGACCCTTGCAGCCCCTCCTACAGCTCCAGCAGTGCCTGCAGCTTAGAGGCTACATCCTTTCTCTGTAACCATGAACATGCATATTCTTGTAATGCGCCCAGATACCTCAGGGTGGGGTGTGGTGCGCACTATAAATAATAAACAAACACTGGCTCAGGCCCCAGCCAACAGGCAGTAGAGGAGGACTGAGTGAAGTCTGCTGGAGGAAGACAGGCTATCATGAAGCGAGAGGTGGCACAGCGAGTCACAAAGACCTGGGGAGCGAAGGCCAACAACAGGGAGCAGAATTGTAAGGACACCTGAACCCCATGCTCAACGCTGCATGTGGCCAATTTTCCTAGATAACAGTTTCCAATGCCCACACTTGAACATTTTGGTTTTTATTCAACTTGAGATTTGCTCCAGAGTGCCAGTAATAGTCTCAAGACATTTTGTTTAGTGGAATTCAAACTGGTGAACTCAATGGCCAGTCCAAGCATGCAAGGTGAAGCCAGGAGCGTCTGAAATGGCAAATGTGGCAGCAAACAAGAACCCGATTTGCATTGCCAAATAACATTATGCCCAGACAAAAGAACTCTGCATGCATTTTAAGTTTACATTTAGAGTAACTAGGTCTGCCCATCTGTGGTGTGATCACCAGTAAGTGCGTCATTGGCAATACTTTGTGCAGAATCAACCGATGAAATACTAAAGTGTTCAACAAGTTACCACATGCACTGAGAGATTGGTGGTGGTTTCAAGGCAGCAGTTCTAATGATCGATAGTTTATGAAGTTTCAAAAACATTTGTCAAGCATTGTAAATAATGGTATAAGAACTAGAGAAGGTTGGTCTTGCAGATAGAAATCTACAATTTAAGCTGCAACATAGCAAGAGTCTGCAACCTTTGGATTTCCAGAGGTTTTTCACTCGCCCTACCCAGAATAGGCAATCGTGAGGAATCAAGATGTAGTGGCATGCCGGCTTCAAATCCCGGCAATCAAACGATAACAACTTTCACCCTTCCAGTACATTAGCTACTCTAGTCCTGATAACCCTGTGTCCTTACAAAAAGACTGTGTTTTTGACGTGGTTGACCTTTGCAGGCCACCTGCCCTTAACTTTACCATTTGACATGGTCAAGGCCTACCTTTCGATTTGTTATACTGAGGTGAGGTGAGGCTTTGCCAGACTGTGCACCCATACCAATCGTGCTTTGACCTACCTGTACTTGCATGCCTGATGTAGCCCCCCGCATCATGAGGTGAGGCTTTGCCAGACTGTGCACCCATACCAATCGTGCTTTGACCTACCTGTACTTGCATGCCTGATGTAGCCCCCCGCATCATGAGGTGAGGCTTTGCCAGACTGTGCACCCATACCAATCGTGCTTTGACCTACCTGTACTTGCATGCCTGATGTAGCCCCCCGCATCATGAGGTGAGGCTTTGCCAGACTGTGCACCCATACCAATGGTGCTTTAACCTACCTGTACTTGCATGCCTGATGTAGCCCCCCGCATCATGAGGTGAGGCTTTGCCCGACTGTGCACCCATGCCAATGGTGCTTTGGCCTACCTGTACTTGCATGCCTGATGTAGCCCCCGCATCATGAGGTGAGGCTTTGCCAGACTGTGCACCCATACCAATGGTGCTTTGACCTACCTGTACTTGCATGCCTGATGTAGCCCCCCGCATCATGAGGTGAAGCTTTGCTAGACTGTGCACCGATACCAATGGTGCTTTGGTCTACCTGTACTTGCATGCCTGATGTAGCCCCCCGCATCATGAGGTTAGGCTTTGCCAGACTGTGCACCCATACCAATGGTGCTTTGGCCTACCTGTACTTGCATACCTGATGTAGCCCCCCGCATCATGAGGTGAGGCTTTGCCAGACTGTGCACCCATACCAATGGTGCTTTGACCTACCTGTACTTGCATGCCTGATGTAGCCCCCCGCATCATGAGGTGAGGCTTTGCCAGACTGTGCACCCATACCAATGGTGCTTTGACCTACCTGTACTTGCATGCCTGATGTAGCCCCCCGCATCATGAGGTGAGGCTTTGCCAGACTGTGCACCCATACCAATAGTGCTTTGACCTACCTGTACTTGCATGCCTGATGTAGCCCCCCGCATCATGAGGTGAGGCTTTGCCAGACTGTGCACCCATACCAATGGTGCTTTAGCCTACCTGTACTTGCATGCCTGATGTAGCCCCCCGCATCATGAGGTGAGGCTTTGCCAGACTGTGCACCCATGCCAATGGTGCTTTGGCCTACCTGTACTTGCATGCCTGATGTAGCCCCCGCATCATGAGGTGAGGCTTTGCCAGACTGTGCACCCATACCAATGGTGCTTTGACCTACCTGTACTTGCATGCCTGATGTAGCCCCCCGCATCATGAGGTGAAGCTTTGCTAGACTGTGCACCGATACCAATGGTGCTTTGGTCTACCTGTACTTGCATGCCTGATGTAGCCCCCCGCATCATGAGGTTAGGCTTTGCCAGACTGTGCACCCATACCAATGGTGCTTTGGCCTACCTGTACTTGCATACCTGATGTAGCCCCCCGCATCATGAGGTGAGGCTTTGCCAGACTGTGCATCCATACCAATGGTGCTTTGGCCTACCTGTACTTGCATGCCTGATGTAGCCCCCCGCATCATGAGGCGAGGCTTTGCCAGACTGTGCACCCATACCAATGGTGCTTTGGCCTACCTGTACTTGCATGCCTGATGTAGCCCCCCGCATCATGAGGTTAGGCTTTGCCAGACTGTGCACCCATACCAATGGTGCTTGGGCCTACCTGTACTTGCATGCCTGATGTAGCCCCCGCATCATGAGGCGAGGCTTTGCCAGACTGTGCACCCATACTAATGGTGCTTTGGCCTACCTGTACTTGCATGCCTGATGTAGCCCCCCCGCATCATGAGGTGAGGCTTTGCCAGACTGTGCACCCATACCAATGGTGCTTTGGCCTACCTGTACTTGCATGCCTGATGTAGCCCTCCGCATCATGAGGCGAGGCTTTGCCAGTCTGTGCACCCATACCAATGATGCTTTGGCCAACCTGTACTTGCATGCCTGCTGTAGCCCCCGACATCATGAGCTGAGGCTTTGCCAGACTGTGCACCCATATCAATGGTGCTTTGACCTACCTATACTTGCATGCCTGATGTAGCCCCCGCATCATGAGGTGAGGCTTTGCCAGACTGTGCACCCATACAAATGGTGCTTTGGCCTACCTGTACTTGCCTACCTGATGTAGCCTCCCGCATCATGAGCTGAGGCTTTGCCAGACTATGCACCCGTACCAACGGTGCTTGGGCCTACCTGTGCTTGCATGCCTGATGTAGCCCCCGCATCATGAGGCGAGGCTTTGCCAGACTGTGCACCCACACCAATGGTGCTTTGGCCAACCTGTACTTGCATGCCTGCTGTAGCCCCCGACATCATGAGCTGAGGCTTTGCCAGACTGTGCACCCATATCAATGGTGCTTTGGCCTACCTGTACTTGCATGCCTGATGTACCCCCCGCATCATGAGGTGAGGCTTTGCCAGACTGTGCATCCATACAAATGGTGCTTTGGCCTACCTGTACTTGCCTACCTGATGTAGCCTCCCGCATCATGAGCTGAGGCTTTGCCAGACTATGCACCCGAACCAACGGTGCTTGGGCCTACCTGTGCTTGCATGCCTGATGTAGCCCCCGCATCATGAGGCGTGGCTTTGCCAGACTGTGCACCCACACCAATGGTGCTTTGGCCTACCTGTACTTGCATGCCTGATGTAGCCCCCGACATCATGAGCTGAGGCTTTGCCAGACTGTGCACCCATATCAATGGTGCTTTGGCCTACCTGTACTTGCATGCCTGATGTACCCCCCGCATCATGAGGTGAGGCTTTGCCAGACTGTGCATCCATACAAATGGTGCTTTGGCCTACCTGTACTTGCCTACCTGATGTAGCCTCCCGCATCATGAGGTGAGGCTTTGTCAGAATGCTCATTCATGATCTCTACTCTCATGTTGTAACCTTCGTGTTCGTTCCTACACACTAGGACCGTATTACTGCACTCACGTTGTAAGTAGCATCTAGATGCCTCAGGGTTTTGTGCGCTGCTATGAATGTCATAAAAAATAAATACATACGTAATCTGATGTAGGAAGATGCAATGATTTAAGAATCTGTTCCTTCTAATGTATGGTGTATTGTTTGGTGCTCTGGTGCAAAGGAATACCTGTACTACCCAAATGTCTTCTTTCCATGGGGGACTGTTTTTAGAACAGAGTGATAACCGCACTAGATCAGTGGTCTTCAAACTTTTTTGGCCTGACCCCCACTGAGCAAAATGTTGGCAGGCCAGCCCCCCCCGCCCCCAAAATGCCAAATGGACAGTAAGCCCAAATGGCTATGAACTATCTTGCACTGTCACCGCACCCTACTCCCAGTATAGTCCCTGGGCTCCCCCACCTGCTCCCATCACAGTCTCTGGGCTTCCTCATCCCACTCCTACCCAGTCCCTGGGCTCTCCCTGCCCCACCCCACCACAGACCCTGGGCTCTCCAAACCCTGCTCCCACCACTATCCCATGGCTTCTGCCCATCCTGCTCCTAGCACGGTCCCTGGGCTCCCCCACCTGCTCCCATCACAGTCTCTGGGCTTCCTCATCCCACTCCTACCAAGTCCCTGGGCTCTCCCTGCCCCACCCCACCACAGACCCTGGGCTCTCCAAACCCTGCTCCCACCACTATCCCATGGCTTCTGCCCATCCTGCTCCTAGCACGGTCCCTGGGCTCCCCCACCTGCTCCCATCACAGTCTCTGGGCTTCCTCATCCCACTCCTACCCAGTCCCTGGGCTCTCCCTGCCCCACCCCACCACAGACCCTGGGCTCTCCAAACCCTGCTCCCACCACTATCCCATGGCTTCTGCCCATCCTGCTCCTAGCACGGTCCCTGGGCTCCCCCACCTGCTCCCATCACAGTCTCTGGGCTTCCTCATCCCACTCCTACCAAGTCCCTGGGTTCTCCCCATCCTGCTCCCACCTCTATCCCATGCCCCCCATCCTGCTCCCAGCACAGTCCCAGGGCCAGTGGTGAATTTTTTAAATGGCAGGAATATTTCCCCGAGATATGACATAGCGACCGAGCGCTGCGAGGGAGCCTGAACCAATCAAGGGGGATTTGGGGGAGTTCCCCCCACCCGGGAATTATTTTAAAATAATGGGTTCGAATGTTGCATTTTAGAGCATGCTTAAAAATAAAATGGGGCAAAAAGCCAAACAATTTGCAATTGGCGCTGGGGGGCTAGAGGGCAGGCATGGTATTTTTTACTGGACATCTATAATAGATGTCCAGTAAAAAGATACCATCAATGTCCCCTGGGCCCACAGCGCCTAACACACTCACACAATCAAAGTGATTATGTGTGTATCCAAGGTGCTGGGGGGCTCAGGGGGAACGCATGGTATTTTTGACTGGACATCTGTGACACCTGTCCTCTGGGCTTCACAGCGCCTCAGAAGAAGAGCTGATTTTGGCAGTTGGGTAGGGGGATTGTGCAACAAAGGCATTTTTAAAATGCCTTTGTTGTACAACCCTCCTTCCCCCTTACCTCCCACTCGCCAAAATCAGCTCAACGGACCAACATAATCAAACACACACACACATTCACACAGCAATCACTCACACAAGCACCCATCACCATACACCTGCTCATAACACCAGCATACACACATATTTAAATACAAAATAAATGAACATAAGAGTACCTTCATCCCCGGTCCAGACGTTTCTTCCCCAGTGCCCAAGCTCCTACGTCATGAGCAGGAATCACGAAGCAAAAGCTTACTGGTTCCTGCACATGAGTGCAGAGGCCTGCGCGTGGGTGGTGAAACACCTGCTCCAGCCTGCTCTATCTGTATGTACGAGGAGGCGCAGGAGCTCTCCCTCGAACATACAGACATGCAGTTCCCCAGCCAGCATTTCCAAAGAGTTATGCAAGGCTGTCGAAGCAAAAGACTCCCATCCTTGCATGGCTCATTGAGCATGTAGAGCCGGGGACCAAACACTCAAAGGGAAACATTGTTTCCCTTTGACAGTTGAGCCAGCTGAGGAGTGCTCCCTCAGCTGGAAAAAGCAGCTAAGGGAGCGCTCAGTGTTTCACTGGGCTGGCTCCTCTATAATGGGTGAGGGAGCCACTGGGTCAACGCCCCCTCACCCATTATGGATGAGGCGCCCGTGCCCAGGGATCCCCTGCCCCACTTTTTATTTCCTCCATTTTTTACATTTCAGGCTGGGGACTTGTCCCCCCCTTTCCCCCGGGAGTGAGGCCGCACCCCCCAAACCTCTGTACTGGAGTATCTCATCATGCTAAATGCTCATTCAATACAGGGTAGCTCTGGTGTGGAAGAATACCTTGGGTAAGAGGACAGTATTAATAAAAGCAAACTCCGATAAATATTTGCACAATAATTCCCCCTTTATAAACATTGCATCTCTGTCACTTGCACGCATGATCTGCTGTATCAGTAATGTCACTGATGATGCCATAAGTGACGTCACTTGTGATGTCATCAGTGTGCTTAAGAGCTGCGCAATGTCCAACATCTGTTGAATTTCAGGGTTTTTGTTAGGTTAAATCTGCACTTTAAAATCAATTAAACATAAGCTTTTTTCACTGACTATCAAGGGTTCCATTGCATCGGTTTGTTTCACCTTAACAATGCATCAACTTAAGTTTTCCCACTGAATTTTAAGGCTTTTGTTATCCTAATACTCCCAGAATTTGTCATTCTGCCTTTTTTCCGATATGTTAAATGTTAAAGGTATTTGTACCGCGCACCGTCACCAACGGAATTGGTACCCAGGCGCTCTGGCGGATCTGTAAACGATAAGGTGGGATGGGTTAGTAATGTGAAGAGGGAGTAGGATAGTGAGAGGAGTGGTGTTCTGTTGGCAGCTTCAGCTCGGTATACACCAGATACTGAGCTTTGGTGCAGGTATTGGATCGGTGTCAGTCCGCTTGTGCTGTTGCTCCGGCTTATGTGTTGTTGCAGTGTTGTGAAGTGCGTGCGGCTTGTGGTGCGAGAGATGGTTGTGTGAGTTTTTGGGTGAGATAGGTATGCAGAGTTTGAGGTTATATTGGTTAGTGGGTTACCTCACCTTTAGCATGCTAACATTCACAGTTTTCTCTAAGTGTGGCACTTGTTGGCCTTCACGGTCTTATCTAGAAGCGGCGCAGGCCAATGTTCAGAGTTCTATCTAGGTGTGGGCATGCTAACATTCATAATCTTATCTAGGAGCGGCAGAGGCTGGTGTTCACAGTTCTAAGTGTGGCACATGCTAACCTTCAAGTTTCATCCGGGCGCGGGCATGCTATCCTTCAATCAAAGGCCTATCTAGATGCGATGCAGGCTAATGTTCCCATTCTATGCTAATGTTCACAAATCTATCTAAGTGTGGACATGCTAATATTTACAATTCTATCTAAGTGTGGACATGCTAATATTTACAAATCTATCTAAGTGTGGACATGCTAATATTTACAATTCTATCTAAGTGTGGACATGCTAATATTTACAATTCTATCTAAGTGTGGACATGCTAATATTTACAAATCTATCTAAGTGTGGACATGCTAATATTTACAATTCTATCTAAGTGTGGACATGCTAATATTTACAATTCTATCTAATTGTGGACATGCTGATATTTACAATTCTATCTTAGTGTGGACATGCTAGTATTTACAATTCCATCTAGATGCGACACAGGCTAATGTTCACAATTCTATGTAAGTGTGGACATGCTAATATTTACAACTCTATCTAAGTGTGGACATGCTAACATTCACAATTCCATCTAAGTGTGGATTTGCTAACATTCACAATTCCATCTAAGTGTGGACATGCTAATATTTACAATTCTATCTAAGTGTGGACATGCTGATATTTACAATTCTATCTTAGTGTGGACATGCTAGTATTTACAATTCCATCTAGATGCGACACAGGCTAATGTTCACAATTCTATGTAAGTGTGGACATGCTAATATTTACAACTCTATCTAAGTGTGGACATGCTAACATTCACAATTCCATCTAAGTGTGGACATGCTAACATTCACAATTCTGTCTAAGTGTGGACATGCTAACATTCACAATTCCATCTAGGTGCGACGCAGGCTAACGTTCACAATTCTGTCTAAGTGTGGACATGCTGATATTTACAATTCTGTCTAAGTGTGGACATGCTAACATTCGCAATTCCATCTAGATGCGACACAGGCTAACGTTCACAATTCTGTCTAAGTGTGGACATGCTAACATTCACAATTCTGTCTAAGTGTGGACATGCCAATATTTACAATTCCATCCAAGTGTGGACATGCTAACATTCACAATTCTGTCTAAGTGTGGACATCCTAACATTCGCAATTCCATCTAGATGCGACGCAGGCTAATGTTCACAATTCTGTCTAAGTGTGGACATGCTAATATTATGGCACTCTATGTTATTGGGAGGTAAGATAGAGTGGCAGTGGTTTTCTGGAGTAGAGTAATTGCTCTACACCCCACCCATGCCACACTCACGGTTTTGTTGGTGTCAGTTGGCTTCCTTGGCTTCCCCTGCGGACACCTGCAGACACATCTTGGAGCCGCCAATGTCGGAGCCGCCCTTGGCCTTGGGGCCCTTTAGCCGCAGGGGCTGCCGGGCAGGGGGCTGCCCTGGGAGGGTTCCTGATATGTGGGCAAGACACCAATCATGGTGCAGGGGGAGGGTTGGGAGGCGGGATTGGGCTGGGGAACGAGGGGGGGAGGAGGAAAGGGGACTGGAGCGCTGAGCGCGCAAGCTACCATTTTTCAAACACTTTTACAGTGTTTGCAAGAGTTGGAGGGGCATCTGGGGGCAAACTCACCTTGCCTGGCTCTTCCTGTGGATATGATAAAAAAATTTATCAACATGATATTGGGAGTCTAGGAAAAGGAAAAATGAGGTGGGGATCTTTGACGAGGGAGAGTGAGGTGGGTTATTGGGGGACTGCAATGAGGAACAGTGAGGTGGGGTAGTCGGAGAATAATGTGGAAGAGCAGGTTGGGGTCATGGAGGACTGTGATGAAGAAGAGTGAGATAGGGTTAGTGGGGTCTATGACAAGGAAGAGTGATGTGGGGTTAGCGGGACACTGACGAGGGAGAGTGAGGTGGGGTAGTGGGGGACTCTGACGATCAAGAGCTAGGTGGGGCTATTGGGGACTGTGATGAGGAAGAGTGGGGTGGGGTAGGGTAGTGGGAGACTAATGAGGAAGAGTGGGGTGGGATCATAGAAGCCTGTGATGAGGAAGAGTGAGGTGGGGTCAGTGGGGTCTATGACAAGGAAGAGTGATGAGGGGATTGTGGCAGACTGTGACAAGAAAAAGTGAGGTGGGGTAGTGGGGAACTGTAACGAGGAAGAGTGAGGTTGGGCATCAAGTGCCTGTGACAAGGAAGACAAGGAAGAGTGAGGTGGAGTAGGAGGGTCTGTGATGATGAAGAGTGAGGTGTGGGAAGTTGGGGAATGGGGCAACGAAAAGTGAGGTGTGGTTAATGAGGGAATGTGATGAGGAAGAGTAAGGTAGGGGTAGTGGAAAAGTGATGAGGAAGAGTGAGGTGTGGGCAGTTGGCGACTTTGATGAGGAAGAGTGAGGTGGGGTGGGGGGACTGTGATGATATAGAGTAAGTTGGGGCAGTGGAGATCTGTGATGAGGGAGAGTGAGGTGGGGTAGTGGGCAACTGTGACAAAGAGCAAGAGGGGACTATTGAGGGACTGTGATGAGGAATAGTGATGTGCGGTTAGTGGGGTCTATGGCGAGGAAGAGCAATGTGGGTTTAGTGGGAGAATGACAAGGAAGAGTGAGGAGGGAGTAGTGGGGGACAGTGATAAGGAATAGTGTGTTGGGTTTAGAGGGGGATTGTGACAAGGAAGAGTGAGATGGGGTACTGCGAGACTGATAAGGAAGAGTGGGTTATATGTGATCTTACCGACCACAATTACAGAGTGGTACATTTTTGTTTTTTTTATTTGGGGGGCTCCCATTTTTTTAACCCCTAAAATATCAGCCCAACCCCATCTCAAACTATTTTGACCCCACTAACCTTTATTTATTTAATTGATGTTTGCTGTTTTTTTAGTGTTATGGTCCACTCTGAAATGTACCACTCTGTAATGTTTTAGATATATTGGGCCTCATTACGACCTTGGCGGTAGCCATGCCGCTATTGGCGGCATGGCTGCCGCCGAAATCGCGTCTGGGTCCGGGTCCTCAGAATGAGGAATTACTGGGCCATTCCGAGTTCGAAAGGCCCGGTAATTCCTCCCTCCAAGGACCCAGAACCGGTCCTTCCCCATTCCCATTCGAGCCCCCATAGGGCTGAATGGGAATGGGAGAAGGAGCAAACAACGGGCCATTACGAGTTGGCCCGTTGTTTGCACCCTCTTCCCCTCGCGGGACCCGGTAAGCGTGCCTGGTTTTCACAGGCGTGCTTACCGTGTCCCGCAAGGGGAACTCGTAATGAGGCGGTATGGGGTTGACGGCGCCATTAACCCCGTACCGCCAAGGTCGTAATGAGGCCCATTGACTGGATACTGAAGAGTGAGATGGCGTAGTGGTGAACTGTGATGAGGAAGAGTGAGGTGGAGGTCGAGACAGACTGTGGCAACCAGGTGGGGTAGTGGGGAACTGTAATGAGGACGAATGAGGTGGGGCGGAGGGGGATTGATGAGCAACAGGGAGGTGGGGATTATTTGGGGACTGTGACAAAGAAGAGTGAGGTGGTGCGGGTGGCTGTGATGATGTAGACTGAGGTGAGGGTAGTAGGGATCTGTGATGAGGAAGAATGAGCTGACGTAGTGGGGATCTGTGATGAGGAAGAGTCAGGTGTGAGTTGCGAGGACTGTGACGAGGAATAATGAGGTGCAAATAATCCTTGGGGTTCCCTTCCCAAAGTTCCAAGCAACACAGTTCACAAAATAAAGGGGTCTTGAGGCTCTGCCCTTAAGACAACATGTGCAGTTCCTCAAGCCTCGGGGTGCCCTTCCGCAACACTTCGACTCTGCAAAGTTGGGTTTCAGTTTTTTCAAAAGTGCAAAAAAGCTTGAGGTCAACTTGATGCTCCTTCTGGTTTGCTTCACCACTTTGTTCACAATATTTCTCCTTGGTTTATTTCACAACTCATTCAGAGCTCACTGGTCTAGGCGCAGTTGTCAGAGCACGCAGTCTAGCCATTACAGGTCACGCAACCAGGGTCTCTAGGTTCTGGGCCACAGGGGTTCTTCAGCTCCTGCACCTGGGGACCAAGTCACTTTCACTTAATTGAACTTTGTTGGCCTCTTGGCTTTATGTGCAAGTTGATACTTGGCTTCTCCTTGTCAACCTTGTGATTCTGCCATCATGTGTCACACACTTTGTTCCAGTCTGTGGCTGCGCTGTATTGCATTCACTCATACATTTTCACATTTGTGGGGTTTTATTTCTTGCCCAACTTCTGTGGCACTCTTTCACACTTAAGCCCTTTTTCTGTAGTTTATTTTCATATGGACACTTTAATTGTCCTTCAAGATTTGCTGTGTTCATAAAGTCTTTAGTGTACTCAGTGTTCAATATATTTATCTTCAGGGTTCCATTCAGTTTGGTATTCAATATATTTCTGATATGGTTAATTACACCTTTTCATCCAGTTCGGTGTCAATAATACATTCATTAGGCTTAATTTGAAGTTTCCATTCAGTTCATTAATTACGATGCATTCGTTATGCCCAATGGTAAGTTTTCATGCAGTTCGGTGTTCGTAATGTATTTGATATATGTAGTGTGAGAAACCTGAAGGTGTCTCCCTAGCTAGTCCCTGGGGATCTGTCATCCAAGTGGCCAGGACATGGCCATTGCTATTGGATCCAGTTCCCGGGGGTGGACCAGTGAGGGAGGATCACCTGGATGGGGGGTCCTCAGGGAGTGGAAGTGGGACACTGATGGGTGAGACACGGTATCCCTCTTCTTTCAACACTATTTCCCCATCCTATCACGTATAACATTCAAAACAACTGCCCCTCCCCCCCTTTTCTGACACAAACACTTTTGCACGACACACAAGAGAACGGACTAACACCAGAGCCGTTTACCTGACATGTCCCAATACAAGGGTCAGGCAAAGTCAGGCAATTGATCAGAATCATACACACCTGATGGCCTTTCCCTTCGCCACAGAAATAAAAGGCGGCGCAAGAGAGCACAATACGAGCGGTACAACGTCCTTTCATCGTCTGCATGTTCATCCCCAGGCATTTTAAAGTGCACATTCCATCGAATGTGCTCATCAAATTCTTTAGTGGGGTGGGAAAGGGCAGATAAGGGTTTGGGTGGGTAGGCAATAGCAAACATAAGTGTGGGAGGGTGGTTTGGGGGGAGGAACCCCCACAAAAAAAGAAAATGATGAGCCTTTTCGATGGAATGTGCACGTTAATATGACAGGGGATGAAATTACAGGCGATAAAATGACATGGAACCATACAAGCAATGCAGACCTAATGACGAGACAGCTATCCAGACCCGGCAGTTCAAGAGGAGAAGAAAGGCGCCAAACATCGAGAGGCCGACGAGGACAGACACAACCTTGCCCTCTCTCACAAAACCCTGTGAAACCTCTGCAGAAGGAATCAGAAGACCGAGGACAATAGCCCAAGTGTATTGCAGCAGATGTCAACGGTACATGCAGTGTATCGACGCTGATAAACTGGAGCAAGTGAGACTCCTGCTACCATGGTATCGGCCTTGACTCCAACTACAAGGAAAGCCAAGCGGTTCATCACAGCTGGTGAGTCGAAGGGAGAACCGATAAGAACCAGGCTGTGGTGAATGAAAGTTGCAAAGTGAGAGAAGTTCAAAGAACTGTAACATTATAAAGGGGAGACCAGCTGCAGAAGGGGACCAGCACCACGTGGGTTTTGCTCCGAGAAACACTGGTCGAAAAACTACAGATACCAGAAGACCATAGGAGAGTTGCCAAGATAGGTCAAAGTGGTCATACAGGAGGTGAAGCAAAATCCCCATACAGTCAAAAGCCTTTTACTTAAGAACTATAAAGAAAGCAAGGCAAGTGAATCCCACCACATGAGAAAGCAAGGGAAGTGAATCCCGTAAACACTGAAAGTAGATGTGAAGGTGCAGTTGGCAAGAGTGAAACCGGAAGAGGGATGCTGACAAAGAGAGGCTAAGTCTAAAGTCCTGAGAAACAGTGAGTTGACAAAGATGAACCCTGCAGAGGGAGGTCCACTGGAACTGTTTAAAAAGACATTAAGATTGGTGAAAAATGGACAAGCCATAGTGAACCCGGAGGAGGGAGGTGGAAAGTAAAGAGGGGTCAGTGTCTGGAAGAGGGAGACACAGGGGTGAAGAATACTCACCCGCAGTTAAATCAGGAAACAAACTTTCATTTTTATTGAAGGAATATTTGTTTTGTTATTTAATACGTCAGGCCCTCGAAGACAAGAGACTTTCAAGAGAAACAAGACTTGACCATCAACAGCCCTGATACCTGCAAGCGAAACTTTCATCTCATGCTGGGGAAGCTTGAGTGTGCTGTGCTCCAAGATCCCACCTTACCCCGTGCTCAAAACGTGGGCAATGGAGACCCATGCTACCGCATCCTGACATAGAATTTGTAAACACTTCTTTCTTTTCTTGAAAACCATCCCACACCCTTTTTGTATTAGTTGTAATGTTTGGTGGGGGGACGCTGTTGCGCCGAAGCAAGATGGCCGCCTAACTTCGGAGCTCCGAGCCGGGAGAGCGTACGACCACTTGAAAAGCGCTCCTCTACGCTGGTTGTCCTCCCGTCTGCGTGCGGGGCTTCATCTGCAACACATCCGCTGCACTCCCGCTGATTTCTGGCCCCTGCTGCCCCTTCTGTGGACTGTACTGCTGCCCTCCACTTTGCCGGGCTCTTACTACGCCTGGCTGCCTGCCCGCGGCTCCACCAGCTGCGGCTCTCCCATCCACGTCAGGACGCGGCGCCGCGGGCCGCTGTGGGGGAGGGGCGCCAGAGCACTCCTCGCCGGCCGGGCTGGCCGGTACCCGCGCTTCATCCTCGGCCGCATCGCTTCTCCTGGGGACTACGCGCACCCTGCCTGGACCTGTGGTAACCTGGGTTTCCTGCTCCTGCGGCGCCCGTGAAGCCGAGCTGCCTGGATCCCTGCCGCGGGCCGCGAGGAGCGGACCCCTCACGGCGGACACCCGCGTCTCCGCTCCGCTTGCCTGCGGCCCCCCCCCTGCCTGCGGCGCCCTTGACGCCGTACTGCCTTGCTCCCTCTCGCGAGCCGCGGGGAACGGACCCCCCGCCGCGGACACCTGCTCACCAGACACCTACTTACCTGCGGCGCCCCCCCCGGCGGGGCGCGCCCTCTCTGAGCCGCGACAGAGCAAGGTAGGGGGGTCCGGGGGGGGGCACTTGGTGTTGCTCCCATCTGCTGCGGGCCTGGACTGCAGCCAAGCCTTCGGACTGCACTTACCACGGTGCTGCCCCCTGCCAGCTCCTGCGATCTCGACCTGCACCAACCTTGGTCCCTGGGCCCCGGCGGACACTTATTTTGAGACTCCAAGGCTCTCTCCGGCCTCCATCTCACCTGCCCCCCCACCCCCCCAACTCTGGATCTGATTACCCCACTGGGCGGCCCTCGTTGAATGCCCCCCTCAACGCTACTTCTGGCCCACGAACAATTGGCCCTACTTACCAGCCGACCCACTACTAGCTCCCCAACACTCCCAGGCTTCTGCTGGCGGCCGCCAATAACCCGGAGCATTCCTAGAGGAGGGGCCCTAACCCCCTACAATTTCTGAGCTCCCCCTGCACACCATTGGCAGCCTCACCTCAGACCTACCCCACTGGTCCTGGACCCGGCGGTCTCACCCGCTATTCTCTATTGGGGTCACTTGGTTCTCCCCCGAACACATTCAGCTGCTCTTCATACCCTCCCTCCTCTCCACCTGGCCGCTTAACGGGTCGCCTATTGGAAGCCCTCTTGCCACACCTGTACCTAATCCTGGACACCAGACGCACCCCTTCGCCATGACCAAGGGAGCCGGCTCAAATAAGAGGCAGGCCTCGCTAAATATGTTTGCCAAAACTCCCTCCAAGCCGCTAGCTGATGAGGCACCAGTCATCACAACGCCCTCTACCTCAGACGACTCGCAGAAAATGATGGAATACATGCGAGAGGGTTTTACTGCACTCCACACTAAGCTGGACGATATGAACGGGACCATCTCTTCCATAAAGGCACATATCGAAAAAACAGACAGCAGGGTTGCTGAGATCGAGACCAGGGTCAGCACCGCAGAGGACGACCCAGTCTCCCTTCGCACAGCTGTGTCCACCCTGACCAACCGGATCTCTATGGTCGAAAAGAAAAACGACGACCTTGAATCCCGCTCTAGGCGGAATAACCTCCGCATTGTTGGCATTCCCGAGGATGATATCGGGGAGCCCCTGGAGGACTACGTGGAACGCACCCTTTTGACCCTCTTGGATAGCTCCAACCTCTCGGCACAATTTGCAGTGGAGCGAGCTCACCGCTCTTTGGCCCCTAGACCCAGGCCTGGTGCCCCACCCCGCCCTATCATTGCCAGAATCCTTAACTTCCGTGACCGCGATGCCCTGCTCCGGGCGGCCAGGGCCAAGGGCGAGCTCCATCTGGGGGCTGCAAGGATACACTTGTACCCGGATTACTCTGTGGCTGTGCAGCAAGAACGTAAGACCTTCCTTGCGGTGAAGAGGAGACTCCGGGACCTAGGGGTCAAATACTCCATGCTCTTTCCCGCCAAACTGAGGATTGTACACTCTAGTCAAACACACTTTTTCACTATCCCCGAAGAAGCCTCGAAATTTATAGATGAACACTTTCCGGGTTGATGTGGACGGTGTTGATATGGGTCGTATGGTTTCTCAGTGATTCTGGTGTGGTTGCCCCGCGGGGTGGGGCCGCCACGGCGCCCCCCCGCGCGATGGCCCCTATTCATCGTACTTTATAGTGGTTCATGTTGTTGATGTCGTTTCATCTCCTATCTGTCTCGGCGTATCTCGCACCCTACTACTGTCCCGCTCACTGTAATCACAATCTCTCAGGGGTCCCTTCCTGGAGTCACCCGACATTTCATTCCACTCACTTTGCTCGTTGTGACCACGGGACACATGTCCCTTCTAGCTAAATACACACCCAACTATGTGGTTACCACGTCCTATCGCGCGGCGACACCCCAACCTCTGCTGGGCCCACTTTCTCACAGATTTGGACCCGAAGTAACCCGCACACACTCTAAATGCCCTGCCTAATCCTACCACGTAGCATAACTCTCCTTACGCTCTCCCGGTCCGGCGCGCCATTGCCCGGCCACAAGCAGACCCCCTGGCGTTGATGCCTATAAGTTTACGTTTGCTGTGGTTTTGTTTGGGTCTCGTCCTTCCGATTGGGGGAGGGATGTGGGTGGGGGTAATTTGGGAATGTTATGGTTTATAAAACTCTTGACAGCTTTCAGAGGCACCACAGGCACCACGTGCCATCAATCCACACATATGGTCAGAGGACCGCATACTACATGGGCACACACCGTTCACCTTACTGGAATCAACTCCTGTCTATCCCACCACCACCCCTTCAAGTATGGCTGATACAACTCTGTCCTTTATGAGCTGGAACGTCAGGGGTCTCGGCAATCATAAAAAGATGCGACAGATTCAGCTTCACGCTGAGCGCCACGGAGTGAAGATCCTGTGTCTGCAGGAAACTCACGCTCGGTCTGAACACTGTGAGCGTTTCGCCAAGCAATGGGGCCCCCAGAGGTATTATACTAATTACTCCACCCAAAGTCGGGGCACCCTCACCCTAATACATAAAAGCCTGAAGTTTACATGTCAGCACTCTCACATAGACCCACTCGGTAGGTTTGTGCTCATCACCGGTATATTACAGCAACAGGAAATTGCCATTCTGAACATATATGGTCCCAACGTCGACGACCCTGACTTCTACCTCCACCTGGCCACTCTGCTCGAGTGCTACCCCCTAATTCCCATCTTATGGGGCGGTGACTTCAACACGATACTAGATGTCAACCTGGATAGATCGGGTTCTCGCCCCCGCCAACTCTCTAGGGCAGCATACTCTATCCTCACCTCGCTCCCCCGCTTGGCGTTGGTAGACGCCTGGCGCCTGATGTACCCCGATGACCGTACATACTCCTTCTACTCCTCAGTGCATGACTCCCACTCTAGGATAGATAGGTGGCTCGTCACAGATATACTCGTTAGATGCATCACCCACTTAGCCATACTCCCCAGGACGCTATCAGACCATTCACCTGTACTAATCTCTTTGAACTGGGGATTAGACCCCAACAAAACTAGACAGTGGAGGCTGAGCCCCCACTCGCTTCTTGACCAAGTTTTCGTGTCTGAGCTTGAGACCTCTATCGAGGAATATTTCGAGTTTAACTTACATTCTGTTCCAACATACGCGGTGCTATGGGAGGCCTTTAAAGCACACACTAGAGGGGTTGCCATCTCCAAGTGCAGTGGCATACTCGGGGACATTCGGGCCGATATCGCTGTTTGCGAATCGGCCCTCTCCGTCTATGAATCCCGATACGCTGATAACCACTCTCCGGCCACACTTGCGCTCCTGGGCTCTGAGTTGGACAGGTTTCGTGGCCTTGCTGAGCGCGAGGTCAGGTTCCTAGACTCCCCCCAATCAGCGAGAAAATATGGCGAGGGTGAACGACCCGGCAGAATGCTGGCTAGACTATTGCGCTGCGAGTTCGGGGCCCCCCATATCCCGGCCATTTCCAGACCAGATGGCACACTTGCCACCTCCCCTCAAGTCATCAATTCCGAGTTCCTCGCATTCTACACCTCCCTGTACTCAGAGGTAGACAGTTCCCAGGTCTCCGACATTAACTCCTTTTTAGAGGGTCTTCCTCTGTCGGTTCTGTCGGACGACGCTAGCGCCTCCCTCGAGAGGCCGTTCACCTTAGAGGAAATTGTAGAGGCCATTGAGTCACTGGCATCCGGTAAAGCCCCTGGCCCCGATGGGATCCCGATGGACTTCTATAAGCTATTCAAGACCCAATTGGCGCCACACCTACTAATGCTCTGGGAAGAATCATGCGACAGGGGCATTCTCCCACCGTCCCTCCGGGAAGCATTGATTACAGTGCTTCTTAAACCAGGAAAAGACCCTACGCAGTGCGGCTCGTACCGTCCCCTCTCTCTGATTAATAGTGACATTAAGATATTTGCCAAGCTACTTGCTAACCGCTTAGCCCCATACATGTCCCACATTATTCATCCAGATCAGGCCGGTTTCGTCCCCGGCAGATCCACCTCCCTAAATTTGAGGAGACTTTTCAATGTGATCACTAGAATCGACCCTGCCACCCAGGCTGTGGCGGCTGCATTGGACATGCAAAAAGCTTTTGATTCGGTCTCATGGAGATACCTATGGTGTGTCCTAGAGAAATGTAACTTCGGCCCTAACTTTTGCACCTGGATAAAGCTCCTTTACACTAACCCGTCCGCCAAAGTCCGCACAGAAGACAGGTGCTCCTCCCCTTTTCAGATTTTTAGAGGGACACGCCAGGGATGCCCCTTCTCCCCGCTTATTTTTGCAATTGCCATGGAGCCCTTTGCTGACATGATTAGACAGTTGCATTCGCACAGAGGGTTGCGCACGTCTGGCCAGACTGACATAATCTCCCTCTACGCAGACGATACCCTCCTGTATGTCCGATCCCCTGCAGCCAACCTTCCGCCCATACTGAGTGATGTGGCCCGTTTCGGTGACATATCCGGTCTGAGGATTAACTGTTCTAAATCTGTATTGTTTCCGCTCACAGACTCCACACAGGCTCCCCCCGAGCTGCATGGGTTCAACTGGTGTCCCAATAGTTTCACCTATCTAGGTGTGGTGGTCTCCCGGCATACACCCCAACTGCGTGATGACAACTTCCACACCTATCTAACTACCCTTCAGGCTAAGGCCACCAGCTGGACTAAACTTCCCCTCTCACTTGCGGGTAGGATTGGTATACTCAAAATGATTGTATTACCCCAATTACTGTACCGATTTACTAATCTACCCCTCTGGCCAGGGGATAATTTTTTCCGAATGCTTCGCAGCATATGTAACACCTTCCTATGGCACTCCGGAGCTGTCCGTCTCAAATTCTCCACGCTATCCGCCCCTAAAGCGTTAGGTGGTTTCGGCGCTCCTGATTTTGTCAGATACTGGGGGGTGGCCCAGTCACAGTTTGCGGCATTTTGGTTCAACACTGTCGACCCCCCCCCCCACATGTTCGCCTTGAGAAGCTGTCTGTCTGTGACCGGGTGATAGGCTCCTTGATCCTCCAACCGATCCTTCCCGATCCGAACTCTGCGAATCCAGTGATCAGCACATCCCTGGCCCTTTCCAAACTCTGGACCATGGTTGACACTCCCAGCCCGTTCCACGGGGACCTCCCACTGTGGAACTTCCTGCCCGGTGTCCCGCACGTTCCACTCTCAGTCGTCAACCGCTGGGCTACTGCAGGCTTCCTGACTCTGCGCGATGCCTTTGAGCAGGGGATCTTTATAGAATGGTCTGACCTTCCCCCCTCACTTAAGCGCCGACCCTCGGTGTGGCTACAGTACTCTTCACACCGTGGACACCTTAAAGCCAGATATTCAGACTTCCCCGCCTTGCCTCCCGATGAACCGGTAGTAGAGGAGCTTTGCTCCTACCTTTCCTTCAAAGGTAAAGTGTCAAGGCTCTACACCCTACTTCAGTCCAGAGCGGCCCCCCACTTCACCGAGCTTCGTCACAAATGGGAGAGGGATCTCGGCTCGGAGATCACCGATGAGAGGTGGACTCGTATGTGCGCCCGCACTCACGAGGTTTCCTACAACACTAAATTCAAACTCATCCAATTCAAAATCCTGCACAGATATCATTATACACCTATGAGACTTCATCGTATCTCCGACACTAACCCCCCCTCCTGTCCCAGGTGTGGCGCAGACCAAGCATCCTACATGCACATGCTGTGGCTCTGTCCCCGGTTAGCCCAATTTTGGCTAGATATTTGCTCTACATTGTCTGACATTCTGGAACAACCGATAACCCCTACCCCACTGCATTGTTTTTTCCATGATTTCCCTCAGTTGTCTCGTGACTCTAGGAAACTGGCAGGTCTCTGTATGCTGCTGGCAGTTCGCTGTATATTATTATGTTGGCTTCGTCCTAGAGCTCCTACCTATACACAATGGCTTGATTCGGTCACATGGGCTCACGATACCGAGCAGTCCTGGAGTGCGATGCAGTGCTCCCGCTCCAGGCCGAGGGATGTCTGGCCGAAATTTCGAGACTACATTGCTGCCCTGGCCTCACCATCAACTTCCGCCACTGCCTCCCCAGGCGGTCCCCCATAGTGAATGTCATCTTAAAATGTATATGTTAATAACCTGTATTCACTGTTCTCCTAAAAGGTCACTTTTTTGATACGAATTGTATTGCCTAAAAAATTTTCCTTGTTTTGCTGTCAAGTCAATGAAAAGAAGTTTAAAAAAAAAAAAAAAGTTGTAATGTTTGGTAATAGGTTTCTTAGTATAGCCCCTATTTTATTTGACACAACACCACTAGGACTGCCTTATTTTCATCTGATGGTCGATGCTTGCTCCCATCTTAGATTTAGATTTAGATTAGGCGTTTTCCAACCTGCATACACTTTAATAAACACCCTTGAACTGTGATCACTTGTGTCTGTCTTTACTGTTGCCACCATGAGTTCCTTACAGTAGTTTCAGGTTTCTGCTCAGTTCAGTGTTCAATAGGCATGTATTATAGTTGTTTCAAAGACAGTTACAAATTCCCGTCTGTTCGAAGCACCCTGGTGCCCAAGTGTTCCCTCTGACACTCACTGGCTGATTGCAGTTCCCTCCGACAGCCCCTTGCAGCTTCTCTCTGCCCGCCAGGCCCGGCAGGTTTTGTAGGGTGAGCCCTGCTAGCCTGCCGGTCAGTCCTCCCGGCACCCCAACAACTTTCTATTGTGAGCCCTGCTCACCTGCCAGGCAGTCCTCCCTACACGCTGGCAGTTGGAGAGCCTCTCTCCAGATGCAGCCGGCATCTTTTCTCTCCTGCTTCACCCGCAGCTCCTGCTGTTCACACACTGCGCTGGTGGCTCCCACACCTGTGCCACTGTACGGCCCACCAGTCTTGGGCCACACAAGTTCCTGGGATGTCTGGTAGCGACCAGGCTCCTGCTCTGGTCCCACCACGGCTGCCTCCATACATGAAAGGGTCCTCAGCTGGTCTCTCCCACGCAGCCTCCCTGTTGTGCTCCTTGCTGGTTCTCTGACCCTCATTTTATACACCTGCAACCAGTTAACAGGTTGCAGGTATGTGTCTTTACGTAGGTTTGCCTGATCTTGATTAAAGGGACATGCCTGACTCTCTGCAGGCATCTTCCTTGTCCCAGTACTGGAGTGGTAAAAGGAAGGTATAGTGTTTACTACTCTCAGTCTCCTCTTCCTCGTCTCAGTTCTTTTAATTGTCAAATGTGGGGAAATGAGTGGAACAATCTTGCAGGAGCCCATAAAGGTTGGGAGGGTTAGGTTAGTCATTATTAGGGAAAGGGGGATACCATGTCTCACCTAAGGGTACCACACTCCCAAATTCCGAGGACCCTCCACCTGGCTCTGATTGGTAAAGAAGATGCCCAAGCACTATTTAAGGACTGTTCAGAGGTTTGGGGAAGGAGAGGAGCTGAGCCTGTAAGCAGAACTGAAGACTGGCAGAAGAGGGCTTGAGGACTGAAGTAGACTCGAAGCTCCCTTCATGCAAACCAATCCAGGAGGAGGGAGGGCATTATTTTGACTGGCTGGAATTTGAAGCCCCTGAAAATGCATTATTGGGCTTCTTGAGTCTAAGACAGATTCTACTATTAATGTTTTGAGCAGCACTACATGTTGTGGACTGTGAAAACTACAGGCCTCTGGGCTCCTGCCTTCATTCGTCTCCTACCTTCAATCGTCTAAGGAGTAGTGAGTATGAATGTTGTACCCATTTTTAATAACACATTGGGAAAGAGGAGAGGTATAGAGGGCAGATCATTCTATGAGGTGTCTCGTGGGATCAGGTGAGGCAGTCAGTTACACTGGAAGTGGCTAGGATGCCCCTGAGAGGATTGATTGATTGATCATGAGTGAGTGACGGTGATAGCTGCCTACTAATTAATGAGTTTTTAGATATTACGTGTGTTTTGTTATTGACTATAATGGTAGCAATGTTTCTTTGTTACTTGTTTGTATGTTCAGGGTTGACTCCAACATCCATAACAGATGGTGGGCTGAAGTTGTGGCCCAGTGTCTGCATACCAGTCTGAGGTGCACCTGCGATAGGGAAATTTGACCAACATTACCCATTTGCCATGCACAGGATGGGGTCTGGCCCTGTGCTATCAGTATAGATGATTTTGGGAGATTGCCGATTTTGCGTTTGTTGGCTCCAGCCCCACAACAGTTGGTGGGCTGAAATGTTGGCCCAAGGTCAGCATACCAGTCTGGGGTGTACTGGCGATAGAGAAATCTGGCCAGCCCCACCCATTCCACCTGCACAGGGTGTGGCCCGGCCCTGTGCTATCAGTATAGGTGATTTCAGGAGATTTCCGATGTTGCGACTTTTCCAATAATAGGTAGTTAGGACCCAAGGTCAGCATACCAGTCTGGGGTGGACTAGCGATAGTGAAATTTGACCAACTCCACCCATTCGTCCTGCACATGGGTGGAGCGGGGTCCGGCCCTGTGCTATCAGTACAGGTGATTTAGGGAGATTGCCGATTTTGCAAATAAAAAAAAAATAGGAAGTTATGACACAATAAAATAGACACAAGGCTAAAGCCGACCGCCACGTGCATGTCAGCTACAGAGCCATGCAATGTCGGGTGGGTACCGCTAGTTTCTCATAATTAAAAGAGTTATTTTATACGTGAGAGTCTAAGAAGCATTAATTCAGTGTTCATCGCTGAGAAGTTTGTCAGAAGTATTTGAACAAGAACATTTTGTGGGGCATCTATTTAAATGCATTGTGTAATCGTGTGCTATATATGGTACATGTATTTTAATACACATATGAAGGGTTACTGGATGGTGTGAGCAGTGAACTATCAATAAATTATATGTGACATTGGTAAACCCCTCCTGGGCAGATGAAAGAGAGTAGCCGCCTACTGCATGGCTTGTTGCCTTCTCTCTTTTGTGATGCAGAGTGACAGGTACATGCTTTCCCCTACACCCATTCCCACCACAGCCCCTCCTCGGGTGGTCTTGGGCACTTCACTGGGGGTGGAAGGAAGGCACTGGAGGTAGGGGTGATAACAATCCCGTCAGGGGGACTGTGATGAAGAAGAGTCAGGTGGGTTACTAAGGGATTGTGACAAGGAACAGTGAGATGTTGTTAGTGGGGGACTGTGATGAGGAACAATGAGGTGGGGTAGTGGTGGACTTTGACAAGGAAGAGTGTGGTGGTGAAGTGGGGATAGTGAGGGTCTGTTACAAGGAAGAGTAAGGTGGGGTGGTGGGAGACTAACAAGGATAAGTGACGAGGAAGAGTGAGGTCGAGGTAGTAGGGGACTGTGCAGAGGAACAGTGAGGTAGGGCAGTGAGGGACTGTGACAAGAAAAAGTGAGGTGGGTAGTTGCCATGCCGTGTGCCCACCACCACTTACCTGGCTGGCGGTTGTAGCCGCGATTGAGGCTTAACACTCACCAATGTCAGAATACATTCTCGGCTATCAGTGTGGTGGCGTTGCCCATTCCAACATGGCAGCTGTGCTGTTCTGCCTTGACCTCCCCAAGATGACTCCCATTACGGGGCATCAAGGGGAACATTATGTGATTTGCCAAGGGCGTATCAGGAGCCACAGCAGATACAGGATGCTGCTGAACCGGTAAGCCCTCACATCGCAACTGTTCATCCTCTGTTGCATGACGCTCCATTTCCTACCTGCCCTACTTGCTGTTCCTTCCCCGTCTCCAGCCCTGGCATTCTGCTCCTCCTTTTGACCTATCATTGGTGTCTGTTCTGCTCCTATTGCCTCTTCCCCGTGGTACTGGATCCTTCTTGCTGTTTCCACTTGCCCAGCGTGTCCTCCGTGCTGCCACATATTCCAGCCCGGCTCAGCTTCACTGTATCGCTCTGCATTGCCGCAGTACCACTTTACTATTCAGAGTTTTCCCTATTGTTGGATTTCTTTACCCTGGGCTTCAACCTGTCCCTAGGTCCAGCCTCTCTCTCTCCCCCTGTTCATCCAGGGGTTGAGGTGCCTGCCCGAAGGGACATACCCTTTCACTTCCCTGAATGGACCGAGAGGCTGACTCGGGTAAGGCGAGCATCTGACAGATTGCAATGCCAAAAAGAAAACAGTATAGCCCAGTTACAAGAACTGGTACCCACTATCCAGAACCTAACGACTGAAGAATGAAAATGTTGTCTTGCATCATGTTTTGGCCACCAGAGACGCTTTGCCTGTAGGGTCCCTTGCAGCGAGTCCCCAAGTTAATAAATACCATGGGGAGCCTACACAATTAATAACTCACTTTGGTTCCAGTGCCTTAGCCTGGGCTACTCTGCTTGTTACGTGGAGCGATCCTTTGCTTAACGATTATAATGCATTCCTAACCGCTTTTGAAGTGTATTTGGACAGACCAGCTCTGGTGTACTCCACGCACAATCAACTCCTTGATTTCCAGCAAGGTAGTCAGAACGTCTTGACATATACTGCACGCGTTAAACATTTGGTGGTAGAGGCCAGATGGCCTGATGATGCCTGTTTCATGCTCTATCGTCGTGTATTGAACAAAGACTTGGTCCAGTTGGTATTAGAGATGGATTTCCGCCTGCAAGAGAGAAGGGCCACCAGCTGGTCCCTCCTCTGACACTTCTGAACCCATGCATATCTGAGCAACCAGAGGTCTCCTTTCTTTTTTTATATTTATTTCTGAGACAGACATGCAAAACATGGCCACCAATCTGCTGCACATTTGACAGCGTAGACCATTTTTGACACGTAGGATGGAAGTTCAATTCACATCAAAGGACACAACCATATAACAGCAGTAAGGTACAACACATTGTCTACAGTACTGCTCAGGCCGCAGATCTCTCGGACTCATGACCCCATCCAGTTGAGCACCAGCCAAGAATACTCTAAGTGGGCTCCATATATCTTTGGGTCTGCAAGTAGTTGATGTTGTGAGCACATGGCCTTCCTCCCTTCTGTTTCTATATACCAGTTCTCTTAGCCACGCCTCACTGCTAGGAGCATATTTGGATTTCCAATACTTAAGTATACATTTCTTTGCTACTGCACATACAATATCGAAAAACCGACGTGTGATAATAGACACTTTATCAATGTCTCCTAATAAGTATTTTACGAGGCGTTATCGATGGCGGGATATATAAAATATCATCCACTATAGTCGCAATCTTTTCCCAGAATGCAAGAATCGGAGGGCATTCCCAGGACATATGAAAGGAATCTGCCTGTGCCCTACCACATTTACCCTAATCACCCTTCATTCCCAGAGAGAATTTAGCCAGTTTGGCCGGGGTGTAATGCAATTGGTTAAGCACCTAAAACTGAATGAGTCTGTGACCTGCATGCATAGAGACTGCTTTAGTCAACTGTCAACATTTACTCCATTTATCATCCTGCAGTGTTAGACCCAAATTCTTTTCCCACTGACTCCATATAGTGGTTTTGGTCATCGAATGAGCTTGGAGTAGGTTGTACAACCTGGACACTATTCGCCTGGTCCCATCACTATAGCATCAATGCATTCATGTTTTTCCATTGCAGTCGGGAAAGAGGGCCATTTTCTATGAAATGACGCCTTCATGCGATAGTACTGGAGCACCCTGAGGGGGCTACCACCCAGCTTGTGGGAAAAGTCCTCAGGGGACACAAATAGCCCTTCAGGAAACATGTGTCCCATTGTCAGATGCCGAGACTTGACCCAGGACCTCCTGAGCGCCTTGTCGAATGACGAAGGTATTCCAGGGAAATTCCACAAAGGAGCCGTCCTGTGGTATGGAGTTTTTATATCTATTGTATGAAAAATTCATGACCCAGCATTGACCGTGGTTCCGGTCCGGGTCGAAAGTGCTGGAGTCAACGTATCGATCGCTGAAGATGCCTGATTTCAGGGCAGTTGGTGGCGCCCCATATGGTTCCAGCGGTAAATGCACCACTGTTGACCCATTGGTGTACCAGTGTCCGGCACATTGTGCCCGCACAGCTAGATAATATAGCTCAAAGTCAGGTGCTGCAAAACTGCCACGCCCGTACAGCGGCGCCATTTTGTCCCAGCTTATCCAAGCCGCACCCCAAAGAAATGCTACCACCATTTATTTAATTTTATTAAGAAAGACCCTCCCTGGCCATATGTGAATATAGCAAAATAAATACAGCAGCTCTGGGACCACTACCATCTTCAATAATGAGATACGCCCATACATGGATATCGGCAACCGGGCCCAGACTATCCCCTGACGTGTTCCCCTGCCCACACAGAACGGGGCAGATATCATATTACTAGTGCAAACTCTTGCCGTCGGGTCAGTGTAGAGTAGAGTAACCGTACACATCGAGCAAAGTAAGGGCCAAATTTAAACCGACTCAGAACATGAAATCGGTATCGTCACAAAACTGTGTGAAAAGCTTTTTCGGTATCCAAAGACGCTGCAACCACCTTAGCCTGAGGCTTGATTTGTGATGCAAAATCGCCATTGCAAGTTTAATGCAGTGGATCTGGTGGGAATGAATCGCGACTAGTCCGGGTGTAGTAAAAGCGGCATGTGTGAAATGAGACGGAATGTCAATATCTTGGCAAACACCTTCGCGTCAGAGTTGAACAAAGACAACAGTCGATATGAGGCCATGTCGTGGGATGGTCCATTGGGTTTAAATAATACTGTTATAATTGCCTCTTGGAGAGAAGAGGGAAGCCAACCACAATCGAGTGATTCTTCCCATACCTGTAACAGTCTGTGTGCTAGTGTCTGTTCGAATTTCTTATACAGTTTTATTCCCAGCCTAATGGAACGTTCTGCTTTACCTGATGCTAGCATCCATCAGAGGTTGCTTCAGTGCCTGACATGACTCCTCTGACAGCGCCAGGAGCTTGATACCACTCACATAGTGTTCAAGATTTGCATCTGTTATCGTATTCGAATTTGCATAAAGACCTGAATATTTTTTGCGTAATATATAGCATTTGCATCAGTCTATTTAGTCAAAACTCTGCCATCCTGACCCCCAAATTCCAACAATGGGCTGCCTAACACTCTGACTCCTAGCCACACCAGCCAGCAATCTGCCGGCGTATCTTCGTCACAATACCGCCTGACCCTGACTAGTATGAACATATACAGCTCCTGAAACTTTGACATATTTTCCTGATTCTACCCCAACACAGCTCCATTACACGTCAAACTGTGCTCATTCTCAAACTCCCTCAATTGTTTCTCAGCATCCCACAGCTCCCTCCTGACACCTCACCTCTAAGAGCTCCCAAAAAAGCCGATAGGAGCACCCCTCTCATTCACACCTTGAACGCCTCCCAAACAGTGGAACACATTTGCACTGACCCTTCATTAATTTAATGACCTGGAGACGATCTCTAATCTCATGTCCAAGCTAAAACCTACTAACCACAACTATGATCCGATTCCTGCTTATTTGGTCAGAAGTCATGTGGCAGCTTTAAGTGGACCTGTGTTTGCTGTTGTAAATGCATCCCTAACACAGGGCTGCTTTCCAATGGAATTTAAAAAGTCCTATCTTACACCCCTATTAAAGAAAAATACATTGGATCACAAGGTACTTGCTAATTACCACCCTATTCCCAGTCTATCCTGGTTATCTAACATATTGGAGAAAATTGTCACTGTACAACTAATAGACTTTTTAGAAAACCAGGGGATTTTGGATCTACATCAATCTGGATTTAGACCAGGTCACAGGACCGAGACAGCACTTTTGTCAGCTTGGGACGCCATATTGAAGGTGGCCAATGAGGGTGAAATCAGCATGCTGTTAATGCTGGACCTCTCAGCTGCCTCCGATACAGTCGTTTATGAGATTCTCATCTCAAGACTTTTTGCAGTAGCCCAGGTCTCTAATGAATCACTGCAATGGTTCACCTCCTTCCTAAACAACCAATCTCAGCAAGTTAAATTGGGCACTTTTATCTCCAATTCTTAATCAGTCAAATATGGAGTGCCCCAGGGCTCATCATTTTTGCCGTTGTTGTTCAACATTTACATTCGCACCCTGTTGGATATTTTCTTGGAATTTGGATTACTCTATCATTCCTATGACGATGACACGCAGATGTATGTGCGGCTAAATGAACCTATGGAGCTAGACAAAGAGTGTTAGGACGGGTGAGTAAAATTAAGAGCTGGATGGTAGCCAACAAGCTCCAGCTAAATCCAATTAAAACGGATCTCATTTTGTTTGGTCCTAAACTTTAACATATTTGCCCTGCGCAGAACTATTTGAGGTTTCTACATCATTTGCCACAAAGGTAAAGAACCTCAGATGTATTTGGCAGGCAAACCTAACCTGCAATCTGCAGGTTAACAATATGGTAAAATCTGTATATTACCAACTTAGACTGGTAAAACCCTTGCTACCGTTGATTTCACCTAAAGATCGCTCTTTGGTTGTCGGTGCCCTGGTTAATTGTAGGCTAGACTATTGTAATGCTCTTCTAATGGGAATCCCAAAGAAGCAAATCCAGCGTTGATAGGTTGTGCAGAATTCAGCCGTTAGGCAGATTTTTTCACTACCAGGCCGCTCACACATCTCTCAGTTCCAGAGGAACCTTCACTGGTTGCCTATACAACAGAGGGTGTTGTTTAAGACCCTTTGTTTGATTTTTAAGTGCGTCCAAGGAACTGCCCTGAGATATCTTGTCTCAAATATCTCTGTTTATCACTCGGAACACTGTTTTTCGATCATCATGACAACAGTTACTGGTGGTTCCCTCATCAAGTTCTGTGACATGGGGTGACAGACGTTTTTTGCGGAGTCAAGATCTTGGAATTCTCTACCCTATGATTTCAGGAAAATGGAGTCTTTTAGAATTTAGGAAAAAACTAAAAACATATCTTTTCAATTAAATGTGCAGATAATGCTGGCTTTTTGGTCCTTCCTGTTACTCCATCTGTGCCCAGATGAAATATATATATATTTTTTTAAAACAATTTTTATTAACTTTTACAACATTCTATCAACAAAAAACAAACCCAACAGTGCATGTCATGTAACTTCAAGCATCATATACAGAATCGTGCCATGTCCACTGCCTCCCCATACCCCCCCCCCTTAGCTGGAGCCTACTCCACTTCGCCCTCCGCCGTTGGTTCCTCTTGGGGTACCTCCTCCTCTGTATTTCCAGAGGAATCATGTTCACTTAGGCAGGCCTGGGTGGACCCAGACAGTGTGGCCACTAAGTGTCTCCAGGCCATCAGAGTTTCCACTTCCTCACCCCCCCCCCCCCATTGGCCGCCTCATTCCATACCGCCGTTTCCACTTCTGCCCATTTCTGGAGGTCGTGCCACCAAACCTTTACCTTTGGTCTATTATTTGCTTTCCAACCCATGGCTATTCTGCGCTTGGCAAGTATATAGGCCAAGTCCTTGAGTTTACTTACATGTTTCAGTTTGCGGGGTCTAGAAAAAAACCCTACCATGCATGCCCACACAGATTCCACATCTAGCGTGATCCCCTTCTCGGTTAAGCGGTGGGCTACTTCTCCCCAGAATTTTCCAATTTCCGGGCATGCCCAAAACATATCTATCATCCCTGCGTTCACTTCCCCACATTTGTGACATGTTTGTATTTCTGCTCTCTTGAATCGAGCAATCCTCTGGGGGATCATGTACACTCTGTGGGTAACATTTAGCAGGATCTGTTGCAGCCTCACATTCCTAGACAGTTTTTTATGGTATCTCTGGACCCTCTCCCACAACCCATCATTAATGGGTACCCCGGCTTCCTCTTCGCAGTCCCATCTCAGCTGGGTCACTTCCTTTCCCAACCTGGACATCAGCAGTTCATAGATTCGAAAGACCTTGTGCTCCCCCTCTGAGATATCATTAATGGTTTCTATGGCAATGTCGGGTTGGTCTTCCAGCACTATTTCGGACCATGTCTCTTTAACCCGCCGTACCAGTCTGGTGTGGGTTTTACACTGCCCTAATTGTAGACCCGTTTCTTCTACCAGTACGTTAAATTCCATTACCTTCCCATCTCGCCATACATCTCCCAGCGTTGCAATGCCCACCGGTTCCCAGTGCGTACGAATCGTCTTCCTCAGTTGCTCATCCCCTCCGGTCAATGCCACTAGCGTCACTTGCAGAGAGCACGGGGTCGGGTTCTCCATGGCCTGGCAAGCCTTACGCCACATCTTCCATCCCAGTTCTTACATCCCCGTACACCCTTTTAGAACTGGTTTTGGCAGCCATATCCATTCTTTCAAAAAGAACGGAACACATTCAGACCTCAACAATCTGGATTCCGATGTTGAGTCTTCTGTTAGCCACTTATTGTAATTGGCTGGCCACATAACAGACCTCAAAGTAGGGCAATGTTATGCCCCCTTGATCATACATGTTCTGCAGTTTCCACAAGGCTATTCTATTCCTGGTATTATGCCATATGAGCCCTCTACATATGCTCTGAAGTTTGACAAAGAATCGCTTGGGTATCATGTATGGTATATTCCCAAAAAAATGTAACAACCTCGGCAAAACTACAATATTCAACAGTGCCACCCTCCCTACCATGGCCAAAGGGAGCTTAGCCCAGGATCTCATGCTATTCTCGATGTTTGCCACGGTCTTCTCTGTTATATGTTTATATTCAGCCTCCACTGTGTGATAGATGTCAATCCCCAGGTATCTAAAGGTTCTAGTCTCCCAAGGGATTTGTAATACTGGTAGATTTTCCTGTGGAATCCCTTTATATCGCCCCACGGGGAATATACATGACTTCTTAGGGTTAACAGTGATGCCAGAGAGCAACGCAAATCGCTCCATCACTTCTAAGATATATTGCAGGTTTTACTCCGGATACCTCAAGTATAACAGCATATCGTCGGCATACATTGATAGTAACTGTGGCCCTCCTTTTGTGTAGATTCCCACCTCCTCGTATTGTTGTCTCAGATCTATCGCTAAGGGTTCTAGTGCGAGGATAAACAGCATCGGTGACCAAAGGCAGCCCTGTCTGGTGCCCCTACTGAGTGACCACCTCTCTGAAATGATTGCTCCCGTCTTGACTCTGGCTAGTGGCGTACTGTACAGTAGTTTCACCCACTTCAGGTACACAGGCCCTATTCCATATTCTTTTAGGGCTGCCTCCAGCCAAGGCAATTTGACAGAATTGAAGGCCTTCACCGCATCTAATGAGACAATTGCAACTTCCTGCGAGTCCCCTTTTGTTTGCTCTATGACACGGTGGAGCCTTCTGAGATTGTCAGATATGCTTCTGTGTGGAACATATCCGGTCTGGTCAGGATGTATTAGTTTGTTAATAACCTGTCTCAGTCTATTTGCCAACACAGCCGTGAGTATCTTGCTATTCAGGTTTAGCATGGATAGCGGTCTATACGACCCGCAGTCCATGCTCAGCTTGTTAGGTTTGAGAAGCAGAATAATAGTTGCCTCTCTCAGGGATTACGGTAGTATCCCTATTTCTAACGCTTCATTCAACATTGCCAGTAGCGGGGGGAGCACTTCCGTCTTATACGTTTTGTAGAACTCACTGGGGAGTCCGTCCATTCCCGGGTGCCTGGCTGGTAGGTAATAGCTTAATCACTACTTCTAGTTCTTCTAATGTGATTGGGGCCTCTAGGTTCTCCCTCTCTTCAGTTACCAATTTAGGCAAGCCAATATCCTCTAATGTTTCCATCATCTCGCTCCATTCAGCCCCTTCAACGTCTCCATACAGTTGTTGGTAAAACTCCAGGAACCCACCGTTCAAGCCCTCTTGGGTATCAAGTATTTGTCTATTCTCCCCATTATTGCTCTGATCGTTGGTCTGGTTGTCTCATTTATATATAACCATGCTAGCAACCTCCCTGGCTTGTCCCCTCCTGCGTGCTGCCTCTCTATGTATTTCTAGTAATTTAAATTGCATAATCTCGCCCAGTGCCCTCCACACTCTTGCTGCAATTGGCCTATGGTTTCGGCATCCTCAGGGGAGTTATCTCCTCTCTGCATAATTGCCTCTAATTTCGCCTCTGCCTTTTGCAACTCCTGCGTTATGCCCCCTTGTAACCCTTTGGATTCGGATATAGCTGCTCCCCTCGCCACCACCTTAAATGCCTCCCATAGAGTGCCAACCGATTCTACGTTTCCAGAGTTATTTTAGAAATATTCTACGATTTTCTTTCTCAGGTCCTCCCTGAACACTGTGGGCCTCATTACAACAAGTGCGGAATGAGTTTAACGGCACCGGTAATGGTGCCAGCGCCGTTAAACCCACTCTGCACTATTACGAGGGCCCCTCGCGGGACCCGCTATGGACATCTGGTTTTACCAGACATCCAGAGCGGGTCCCGCGAGGGGACCAGGAAGCTAACAACGGGCCCGTTTGTAATGAGCCCGTTGTTAGCTCCTCCCCATTCCCATTGAGCCCTATGCGGCCTCGAATGGGAATGGGGAAGGACCGGGCCCAGGTTCCCTGAATGAGGAAATACCGGGCCCTCCATACTCGGAATGGCCCGGTATTTCCCCATTCTGGGAACTCGGACACGATTTTGGAGGCAGCCAAGCCCTTATTAAGGGCATGGCTACCTCCAAAGTCGTAATGAGGCCCTGTGTCTTTCAATGCTTCGGCTCTAAGCCACCATGTTGGGATTCTAGCTCTAGGTGGGGAGTATTGCCATGTTAAGATCCGTGACAAGTGGTCTGAAAGGACCCTCGCTTTGTATTCCAACCGCACTAGTTCCCCTGTCAGCTCCTGAGTAGCAAACATATAATCTAGCCGTGTGTACACGTTTTGTGGGGCCGAGAAATGAGTCTTTGATGTGGGTGGTGTAGCCTCCATGCATCTTCCAGATGAAAGTCTCCCAACAGGGTCCTCAAGGTATTGGCTGCAGGGGTAGGTTTGTCTAACTTCCTGTCTGATCTATCCACCCTGGGGTCCAACGTGCAATTAAAGTCTCCTCCCCACATCACTGCACCCTCAAGGTACAGGCTAACTTTTCTATATAAGATCTTGAAATAGGCCACAGTATCTTGGTTCGGGGCATATGTATTCATGACACACAGCTCTCCATTTTCTATTAATCCCTGTATCACCACCATCCTCCTATCTGAATCCACTGTGGACTGTAATAACTGAAAGGGGACATGTGGTGCTATCCAAGTAATCACCCCTCGGGCGTATGCAGAATATGTTGCTCCTATAGTGGTCCCTTCCACTTCTTGCTTATCACATCCTGTTTTTCTTTTGTGAGGGGAGTTTCTTGTAATAGGGCGATATCTATCTTCTGCCTCCTTAGATACATCATGATCTTATTCCTCTTCAAGTAACTATTGAGTTCCCTGACATTCCAGGTTGCTATCTTAAGGTCTCCCATCTCTCATCCATACTCAGTCCCACCTCTGTCCTCCCTTTTCTTCGGCCCCATGTGCAGTAGCGTGTGTGTGTAAGCTCGTTCCCCATCCCCAACTTCCCTTCCATCCCCCCACTCACCCAACCAAGCTCACCCAACCCCCCTCCCTCCCTCTCAACCAAACTTCCCCACTCACCCCCCAAACCCCAAACAAAACTACCCCTACCTCTCTCCCCCAAACTTCCCCAACAAATGCCCAGCTCCATCTCTGGATCTCAGGCTCTCCCGCATCTAACCCTTTTCTGCGGTTCATACCGATACTCAGAGCACAGCAGGGTGATACTACTCTACGAATATCCTAGCTATTAGTCTAAGCTACTGGGGGTAGCGACATGCTCCCTCTGACTTCCTGCATTAATTCACCTATAACGCTATGTTCCTCCTACAGAGGATCCTTCCAACAGTCTGTCCCACATCGCCCCTGCGGCCTTAGAGTGTCGGCCCACCACAATGAACCATGGCCAGAAGTGGCATATTTATCAGGACTCAATTTACTGCGTATCACAGCGACCACTAAAGTTCACTCACCTGTGTGTTCTGTGTCTGGTCGTCCGCATCAGCTGGGCAATTCTGCATATCCATCCACGCTGTCGCCTCCTCAGGGGTATCGAAGAAATGCGTCTTGCCGGCACAAATCACTTTCAGCTTCGCCGGGTACAGTAACATGTATTTGTACGCAGTGTCGTCCAATCTCCATTTCACAGACACATAGCCGAACTGTTGTCTTTGAACCAAGAAAGTATAATCTGGATAGGCAGTGATGGTTGCTGATCCCCTGCAAATCATTCACCTTTCCGAAAATGGTCCAGTATTCTCTCGCGGTCCTTATAGTTCAGGATTTTAGCAATAAGCGGTCTGGGGGGAGCCCCTGGTCTAGGCCTCCTGTTCGGGGCCCTGTGTGCCCGTTCCACTGTGAATGCCTGAGAGAGTGCACTGCCCCCAACCTCCTGCAACAACATGGTTTCCACATAGTCTGTCGGGTCTGCGCCCTCCATCCCCCCGGGTAGGCCAAAGATGCAGACATTGTTTCTGCGTGCCCGTCCTTCCGCCTCCTCTGCCCTGGCCTCCAGGTTATGCACTTGTTGTCGACGTGTCGCCACTTCTCAAGCGTTGTCAGCGCTAGTACTTGTATTGGTCACCATGTCCTTTTCCAGCGCCCCGGTGTGTTCGGATAGCTTCCTCACATCTTGCCGCAGGAGATTGACGTCTATGCAGACCGCATCTATTTTCTGTTCTAGTGAGGTCTTTAGCTCGGCTATGGATGCGTCCATCCTGATCGCCCAGGATGTCTTCAGCTCTGCTATGGTGTCCAGAATCCGGTGTTCATCACATGCCAAGGTCCCTTCCGCTAGTAGTTCTTGTTTATTGGCTTTAGCCCCATCCGGCGTGGGGGGGACCTTGGCGAACTCTTCCATTGTAGACTGCTTGCCTTTGACTTTACTGGTCTTAGACGCCATGCTTCCCTTGACTCGCTCAGATACCGCCAAAAGATGATCCTGCAGTGTACTTGGTTGGTATGGCTAGCTCCCGGGCGCACCCCTTTGGTCCGTAACTAATGCCCTGTCAGACGTTTGCACCTCTGCCTGCCCTCAGTCATGTCCAAGACCTGTTGGTTAATGCAGTCCTGGCACACCTTCCACAACGGACTGCACAGTTTATTGGGACAGTCTCATCTTGGCCTCTCAGCAACCAATCTCATCTAATAACGTCCACAGAGCAATAGGTGAGTAAGGGCCGCCCCCTTTTGGACCCTGCTTCACCAGCAGGGGAGTTCAATTGCACCCACACACCCAGGCGGAGCCTTGTGTTAATCTCTATTGTAGGTCATCACTCCCTGTTAAGGGTTAAAACACAGTTCACTTTACATGGAGCTGCTGGGTCAAAAACTACCAGCAGTGCCATATCCCAGTGTTTCCACCAGTTTATGGAGGGCTGCCATGCATAAGGCTGTCTCGTGACTCCTATCACCCTTCCAGTAGGCACATCATATTGCTATAAATGGGCCGCATGCGCTCGCCGGTAATCATTTAGTGCAGCAAATGCTTCAGGGCCTCACGTCGCATCAGGCCATCCATCAATTTCCCGCGGGCACAGCTGTTTGTGTAATAGGAGCACTCGCGCCGAGGTTACACTGTGTCCATGGTCGCGCTCGGTGTACGGAGTGCTTGATACAAAGTTAATACCGACACGAATCCCGTGTCAGTTGCAGGGCTCAGAGCGCCTTTGTTTATATGCTTGCATTGCCACCGAAGCCCTGGGCCATCCTGACCTCGCGTTTGGGTCCAGCTTCTGCTCTTCCTTCACCAGGTCGCCGCCTCTGCGTGCCCTCATTGTTGTATAGGCACTGGTGCCACTGTCCATGCAGTCAGTCCTCTGCTCCAAATAGAATCCTCTGTGCTCCAGCAATTGTCACAGGACTAGTCCTGTGTCCACGGGGCCGATGCTGCACGCTACCACAGAATGTAATGAGATCTGCAGTCGGGCACCCGAACTGCCTTCGCTCGTACTTTCCTTGGTTGTTAAGAGGCGGCCATCTTCCTTCTCACGGCGGTCGGGTCCCCGAAATTTTCTAAGCTCCTAATGTCGTAATCACCTCGGATTACGCCGCCACACTGACTCCTCATGTCCCCTGAGGCATAAGCTGCACCATCCTTTAATTGTGGAACAAATGCATCAGTTCCCACGTGGTTTTTGCCAGGATGATATCCGGATCAGCAGGAGCCTCAGCAAGGACACGTCCACCTACATGGCTCTTTAGCCACGACCCCCCCCTGCCCAGATGAAATATTTGCCCCGTTCCCTTATGGATATGCGCTCTATAAATGCTAAATGCATACATAAACACAAAAAGATTCAACTATTTGACTGTGTAGCTTCTCCACCAAATCAGCAACTTTCAGCATAGTTGGGGCCATTCTCCATAAAGGTTGAGGCCTAGGACTTTCCTTATACACCAGAGTCAACACAACAGGGGAGTGGTCGGACAGTGTATGAGGGTATATGTTACAGTCTTGAGCTGACGTCAATAATCTGGGGCAAGGAGCTAGAAATCTATCCACGACCCAGAGTCATGGACTGATGAGTAAAAAGTGTATTCCCTGGCATGTGGATGCATTTCTCGCCATACAACGGATAGTGGCAAGTATAGTAACAACTGATGCTGTGTCTGGGGCACTCTGGTAAGCACCCAAGGGGCACTCAATGATCTATCCATTAGATTATCAAGGATTGTATTGAAATACCCCCGCCAATTATCGAGGCCTCATCAGCCTGTATCAATATGCCCGCAATCAGATGGTAAAACTCAGGTTCATCAACATTAGGTCCATACGTGGTGAATCGTATTACGGGCGTACCAGCCAGAGCACCCCAGACTACAGCATAATGACTCAGTGGGTCAGCCCTGCTCCCAGCAACCTGAAAATCCAAAGAAAGATGAATTAGGGTGAGGACACCCCGAGACTGTGATGAGTAATCAGTGTAATACCCAAGGCATGTGTCTTCCAGAGCACAAGATCTTTGGCCCTTACCTGTCAACATATCCAAGATTCTTCTGGACCTTGACAGGCTTATGAAACCCTGTATATTTCACTTTAGTAGCGTAACAGATAGTCCCTGTGATGAATCCTGCAAAGTCCTCACAAAGACCCTACCTAAAGTTTCCTTCCAGGTGGCCAGGGAAAGGCGGTGCTTCCTGATCCCAACCCTGGGGTGGTGTTACCTGGGAGGATCACCTGGGAGGAGAAGGACACCGGGGGAACAGGAGGATTCTGTTGGGTGAGGCACAGTATTTGTCTTCTTTAAAGAAGGAGGTATCGGGGGTACTGGAATATGTAATGGCTTGCTGTCAGTGAAAGATTTTATTTTCCCAAGCTAACTATCTCAATGTGGGTGAAAACCATCCCAACCAGTTATGTGTTGGGAGTAAGAAAACTCTGTGTAAAATCAGAGACAGTCACAGAGGTGAAAGCTCCTATGAATTCCAGAGGAATATTAAAGATTATTCTTTAAAAACAACCAATTTAAACTCTGAAAACCATAGTTCCCCAGTAAAATGGAACTCTTCATTAAATCCTTACAATCCTCCTTTAGGGAATATAAATAAGGACATAAATGAACTTGGTGTTGATCCTTTCATTAGAAAAACACGTTACATTGTGAACTCCAAGTCCCACAATTCCCAAAGTAGTGGAATGAAGAATAGGGCTGCAGAGGCACAAGACTTCATGCTCCAGCCTATTAGTGATAATGAACCGCACCTGAGGGAGACTGAGAGGCACAAAATGCCACCTCAGGTACAGGCCACAGAGAAGAGTAGCAGCAGGAGGTGGAGTAGTCGTGGTCTCTCCACTTTGCAGCAGTGGCAGAATCTGGAGGAAAACAGAGACACCGGGACCACTGTCATATGCCAAGCAGTTGCTGGTCCTGAGAGGGTCTCTTCCTCTTTAAACCTTCATTGCACAGGTCGCATGGCGGGAAGCGTAAACTTTGTAAGCTTTCCCTGAAGTAAGGCAGGTTCCACTGGCAGGTGAGCAACAGAGAGCCTTTGAAGCAGAGGCAGCTCTTTTTCGAGTTGCGCAGGCCGCAGGGGACCGAAGGAAGAAGGTTGCCGGAACGCGCTAAGAAGCAGAGGACCTGGAGGCAGCAGAGCGAGCGGACGCACATGCCATATCCCGTGAGTTCACTATTGTGCTGTTATCCCGGAGCACTCCGTGATTGCCCGCTGGCCAAGCCGGGCTGGCCTAATCAAAGAAAGAACTATTACAAAAACAGTGAAGGGGTAAATTAACTCTGATTTTGAATACCGAAGTGATGTAAAGCTGAATAATACAACCGGCTGATGTAAAGAGGAGGAGGAGGCAAAATAAGAACTTGACAAACAGACCAGAAACGTGTGGTTGTATTTATGTGGGTCAGGATAAATGCCAGCAACAAGAGCGGGCAATACTCAAAGAAACCAAAACAAACAACTATTGCCAAAGCCCAAAGAGAATCACACTTAGGCAATTTAAAAACAAAATTGCCAAAGCCAAGATGAGGAAGTGTTTGTAAAACATATTGGCCATGTGCAAGGGAGGGAACTGGCTTGAACCCACATTGCCAAAGCCAAAGAAGTGTACAAGTGGGAGAGAACAATTGTCAGCTTTTGGGTAATCCAGAAGTGGGAAAACAAAGAGTGGCAGAAGAGCTATCTTTCGGACAGGAGATATGCAGGATGTGTGGCGCATAACCTGCATTGCATGTGGCAAACATAAGAGTGTAAAGAATAGCACCAATGTGTTTCTTGTCTTCCCAGAAAGAATACTTAAACTTGATGTTGTGGAGTAAAAGCATCGGGCCTCATTACGACCCTGGCGGCCGCGGTATGAATGGTGCCAGTAAGGTACTGGCACCGTTCATACCGGGCCGCCACATTAAGAGTTTGCTCGCGGGTGGCAATATGCACATCTGGTCTGGTCTGGCCAGACGTGCATACCGGCAACCGCGAGCAGACCAGGTTGCTAAAAACGGACCCGTCATTAACGGGTACGTTGTTTGCATCCTCCCCATTCCCATTGAGCCCTATGGGGGCTCAAATGGGAATGGGGGTGTACCGGGTCCGGGTCCCGAAAATGGGAATTACCGGCCCCGCAAAAGTCGGAATGGCCCGGTAATTCCCTTTTTTTCGGGACACGAGTTTGGCGGTAGCCATGCCGGTAATGACGGCATGGCTACCTCCAAACTCGTAATGAGGCCCATTGCTAACTTGGTGGAAGCTAACCGTTACCACAAAAGTACTTCTAGTTAGTAGTTTTATTCTGTCCTGGCAATAGAGTACACCAGGGCAGAACACCTTGTAATAGTAGTAATGGTGCGGGTATTGGCGAGTATGCAAACCTTGTGTAGCAATGGCGCTGGTCAAGGGTGGAATACCCTATTTGCGATTGCCGCTTGAAATAAGTCTGCAACACTTGATTTGTGTTCACGTACAGGGTATATTAGTAATTGTTTGTTGATAGTAGAGATCGAGTGCCCTCGCACAACTGTGCTGGGTGCATGTGAGAGAAGCTAACATGTGTTTCGACTGAAGTCTTTGTCAAGGCAGAGGGCGAGTATTGGGTGGTCCTTGAGTACTCATTACGACCATTGCTTGCCGGTGAGCTAACGCTCAGCGGCTATCCAGCCTCTCATCAACATCTGGTAATATACCTCATGACAGACTCAAGACATCCCTAAGAAGGACCACCCAATACTCGTCCTCTGTCTTGACAAAGCCTTTGGTCAAAAAGCGTGTTGGCTTCTCTCACATGCACCCAGCACAATTGTGCCAGGACACTCAATCTCTACAATCAACAATTACTAATAACCCTGTACGTGAACACGAATCAAGTGTTGCAGACTTCTTTCAAGCGGCAATTGCAAATAGGGTATTCCACCCTTGACCAGCGCCATTACTACACAAGGTTTGCATACTCACCAATACATAATACCATTGGGAACTTTGGAGTTCTGTTTCCCAAGCAAACCCTGTACCAGGCTGCAGGACATAACAGATTGACCTAACTAATAGATAGTGCAGGGGACCACTTCCTCCAAACTCCAAGTTGCCTCACCTTGTAATAGTAGGCCTGGCAGGTGAGTGGCCCAGGTGGAAGTCAAGGAAGTACTGTGGTGTGGTGGTGAAATGTTGTGAAGAAGAAGTGGCAGAACCACTAAGATGTTTTTGTGAATTGTTACAGAATCACTCTGACACACTTATATCACTGAAGCTAGTGTTGTGTGAACTGCTGCAGAATAATCCTGACAAAGACAAATCCAGTTGATCTTAATGAACTATGGAAGTATTCTTGGTTTATGAGAAAGAGTTGTTTTGAGCTATTTATCACAAGTGAAAAAGAGGAAAACTTCGTTGTTTGGAACTGTTGGTTGAATTCAAGTTGGAACAAACAGAACTGTATTGCAACCTTGTTATAGGACAGGAATGTCCTATCCTTTTGGAACTGTTGACCAGAATCCTGCTTGCATGTGGGGGAGCTGAACTGTAAGGAACTCATGGTGGCAGCAATAAAGACAGACACAACTGATCACAGTTCAATGGTGTTTATTAAACTGTATGCAGGTTGTGAAACACCCAATCTAAACCGAAATCTAAGATAAATGAATGAAAATAAGGCAGTCCTAGTGGCGTTGTGTGAAATAAAAAGGACTTATATTAAGAAACCTATTGTTAAACCTTACAACTAATACAAAAATGGTGAGGGATGGTTTTCAAGAAGAGAAAGAAGTGTTCAAAAATAATATGTCAGGATGCGGTAGCCTGGGACTCCCTTCCCCACATTTTGAGCACAGAGTAAAGTGGGATCTCAAAGTGCAGTACACTCTCGAGCTTCCCCAGCATGAGATGACAGTTTCACTTGCAGCTATCAGGGCCGACTATGGCCAAGTCTTGTTTCTCTTGAAAGTCTCTTGCCTTCGAGGGCCTGATGTATTCAATAACAACACAAATGTTCCTTCAACAAAAATGAAAGTTGGTTTCCTGGTTTTACTTCGGGTAAGGATTCTTCACCCCTGTGTCCCCTCTTCCAGACGCTGACCCCTGTTTACTTTCAGCCTCCCTCCTCCGGGTTCACTATGGCTTGTCCTTTATTCACCAATATTAATGTCTGTTTAAACAGTTCCAGTGGACATCCCTCTGCAGGGTTCACCTTTGTCAACACACTGTTTCTCAGGACTTTAGACTTTGCCGCTCTTTGTCAGCATCCCTCTTCCGGGTTCACTCTTGCAAACTTCTCCTTCACATTTACTTTCAATGTCTACGTGATTCACTTCCCTTTCTTTCTTATAGTCCTTAGGTCAAAGGCTTTCGACTGTACAGGGATTTTGCTTGACCTCTTGTATGGTCACTTTTACTTATGTTGGCGGCTTTGCTACAGCCTTCTGGTATCTGTAGTTTCACTCAGACGGGGATTGGCCAGAGTTTCTCAGAGCATCACCCACGTGATGCCAGGGCCCTTCTGCAGCTGGTCTCCCCCCTTTACAATTTTACAGTTCTTTGAACTTCTCTCACTTTGCCACTTTCATTCACCACAGCCCGTTTCTTATCGGCTCTCCCTTCGACTCACCGGCTGTTATGAACCGCTTGGCTTTCCTCGTAGCTGGAGTAAAGGCTGATACCATGGAATCAGGAGTCGCCCTCGCTCCGGCTTATCATCGTTGATACGCTCTGTGTACTGTTGACATCTGCTGCAACACACTTGGGCTATTTTCCTTGGTCTTACGTTTCCTCCTGTGGAGGATTCGGGGGACTGCATCGAAAAGGGCAAAGTCGCGTCTCTCTTTGTTAGCCTCGACATTTGCCACCTTACTCCTCCTCTTGAACTGCCAGGTCTGTATAGCTGTGTCCTTTTCTGGACTGCCCTGCTCGTACTGTGCTCTCTTGCTCCCCCTTTTATCCCTGTGGGGGAAGGGAAAGGGCCATCAGGTGTGTGTGTGTGATTCTCATCAATTGCGTGACATTGCCTGACCCTTGTATTGGGACATGTTAGGTAAACGGCTCTGGTGTTAGTCCGCTCTCTTGTGTGTCGTGCAAAAGTGTTTGTGTCGGAAAAGGGGGTGGGGGCAGTGGCTTTGAATGTTCTATGTGGTAGGATGGGGAAAAGGTGTTGAAAGAAGGGGGATACTGCATCTCACCTGTCAGTGTCCCACTCCCACTCCCTGAGGACCACCCAACCAGGTGATCCTCCCTCACTGGTCCACCCCCAGGAACTACATCCAATAGCGGAGGCCGTGTCCTGGCCACCTGGATGACAGATCCCCAGGGACTAGCTAGGGAGGCACCTTCAGGTTTCTCACAGAATTCACCCAGATTATAAGGAGAAACAGCTGTCAGACTTTGAACATAACTGTTATATGTATTATATTTGAATTGCCATATATTACCTTGTTAAGGTGTTGTATGCACAAGTGTGAGGGAGAGAAACCTTTTGTTAGGGTGTTTCCTTTAGTTTATTTTAGGCAGGGAAATCCTTGTCAGGGTAGAGATAGTGAGGCGTTTATCCAACATTTTGAGTTAATAAAATGGCATATTTTGAAAAATCTTCACAAAGTTATCTGCCTCACATTTCTGACCCCTCACATCCCCACTATACATCCTGTTCCCCGCCATGTGCATTTGTTTTCTCACACATGTCCCCTGTGTTCATAAGTGTCTGCATGCTGTCAAACATTTTAACTTTTCAACCCCTCCCCTTACCCAAGTACCCCCACCCCCACCCCCGCCCCCACCTCCGCCCCCACCTCCGCCCCCGCCCCCACCCCAACAAGATAGTGTATCCCATAACACGCCTCCATCAGAACTCTAGGGAGCACAATGGGAACAACTTTTGGTTTATGACAACGTCCAGCATAAAGTCCACAAAAGCACAGCAGAACATTTTAATGCAGAGATTAAATAAGGATTGCCAGATACAGTAGTCATTGTTCATACACCAGATGATGACTGTGCCGTCGGTAATGCTCAATCCTTCCTTCCCGTATTCGGGCCCCGTCTCACAGGGACCGGTATTGACCTTTTAATATACGCCGCAGCTTCCTCAGGAGATTCGAAAAAGTGTGCCCTTCCTCCATGTTCAATGCACAAATTTTGCTGGAAATATAATGGTGTATCGTACTTGTCTTTCACGCAGAAGTCGCTTTACTTGGTCGTAGCTTGCCTGGACCCCAGCAGAGAAGTCTGAGTAAATATGAGAACTGAAGCGATCCCTTTGCCATCACCAATTTTAGAATCAGATCCCGATTGCGGTAATTCAACAGTGGAGCGATGATTTGCGTGGCGATGCCCCAGGCCAGGGGGCGCGGGGTCAGTGGAGCCAGTGCCCAGTGCGCCCTCTAAACAAGAAAATGCATGAAAAATTGTGCACTGTGAAAGAAAGATTTTAATTGATCTTCCACAAAATGGTCCATGGACCCTTCTCCAGGGATCCCCACAATTCTGACATTATTGCGTCGAGAGCGAGATTCCAAATCGTCGCATTTAGCATGTACCGTTAGCAGCTCCTTCTTGAAGACTTAGATGTCATGGCCATGAGCGTCCACTGTGTATTCCAAGTCACAGACCCATGTTTCCACCACCATGATACAGCCACTTTCTTTATCTTGTTTAGTGCAAGAGAGTTAACATTAGCCACAATGTCGTCTAGCTTTGAGTTAACCGAGGCAAACCCCACCTGCATCATGGAAATATACGGATCCATGTTGACATTGCCAGGGGGACCCTCCTCCAGGATTCCAATTGCCATGTCCATCTCTGTTTCTCTTTTTGGGGTGCTGGTAAAGGAATCCACTTTTCTTGCACTTTCCAGTCCCACCAGTCATGATTGCAGGTGTCAAAATAAGTATAGCTGTATCACAGATCTGTAAATGACTCAACGTCTGCACTCCAGTATGTCAATATTGCCACATTATCAGCATTGCCTAGGGCCACTCCCCTTGTATTCAGACCACAAGGAGTCAGCAGAGAATATTCGGAAACCATGTGCCCACCACACGGTGCAATGATGGAACCACTTTAAGAGGTTTAATGTATATGTCGCAATACTCAGAATGCACAATATCAACACACACCCACCTTCACCAGACAGGGGAATAAGCAGTTTCTTCCCAGATATCACGGAGCAACAACCATCAATACAATCCTCTGCTTCAGTACCCTGCATTGCCAGAGCATGATTTCTGTTATTAGCCGTAGGAGAGCAGTGCACCATGTATGATGCCTTCAACGGCTGCTGCAGCCGCTGAGTTATTAGGAAAGGGGCTCAGATGGGATCAAAGCCTGGACCGACACGGCAATGGCGACCATCTCCCTGCGGCGCACATTCTTCAGCAGCCACTCCAGCGCCAGCAAACACTGCTCCTACTTTCGGGCAACTGGGGCAGGCATTGGCCTAGTCTTTACTCACGTGGATGAATGGTGCCGATGACAGCTCGCGATCGGGGAGCACAGTATGCGCAGCCCTACAGATTCGGCTGCTCCCTCTCAAGGAGCTGTGTTCCCACAAGTTATCCCAGCACCCTATCTTTCTTCATGCTACAGACGCGGCCCAGAGACTTCAGTGTCCTCACTTCGCCGCTGGCCCCAGCGTGACACGGCTCAGTTCTTAGGCACAGATCAGGATGAGTAGTGAACAGTCGATCCCCGACACATTGAGCAACCCTGCACTAGCCTCAGTTCGTTCCAAAGTGCCAAATGACAGGATATTGTTAAATAAGGGTTCCACTGGATGTTGAGCTGCAAAATCAGGCAGCCATTTTTGCTGCTGCTCAGCAGTGCCTCTCATCCAGTGATCCCCTTTTTGACAAGGAAAGAACACAACAGAAAATGGGCTAAGTATGTATTGGGAGTCATCAGCGCATCTGCTACGACAATGTCCATTAGCTCCCCCTAGACGTCAAGGATATGCGAGCTCCCGCTCCTAAATGGGACAGATGTGCAGCAGTGTTCCAAGAGTCCCCCAATACCATTGTTTTCTACAGTTCATCCTACCGAGTCTCACCAGACTCCCATGTTGTTAATTAAGATCTCTTTATGGTATGCAGACACCTTTTCTTGGGAAGTGCTAGCAATGGTTGATTTAGGTGCTGCCGGAGACCACTCCTGGGCTATACAGATAGGAATTAGTTATATAGAGAAACCTGTGGCTCTTCCTGTAGAAGGAGGTGATAGCAGGTCTCTGGGAGGAGGCCCGATTAAAAAGAATACAATCGACCTCCACATGCAGATTGTCCAGCATCACAACATCTTGGTCTTTGATTTAATCAAGGCAGCTCATTATCAGATTATACTGGGCATACCATGGCTCACACATCATACCACTAATATCAACTGGACAGCTTGTACCCATTTTGTAAACAAAAAATGATGTTCTTCTACCTGTTATACTGAGTCTGATCCACCTAAAGTGAGCTGTAATGGGGCTACTGAGGCGGATGCCAGCCATGGATCCCTGCTTTGTGCCATTCCCATGAAATACGCTGGATATCAAGAGGTTTTTCAGAATCAAGAATCCCAAATCCTACCGCCACACTGGGCAGAATACTGAAGTATTGATCTTCTTCAAGATACAACTCTACACTTCAGTAGAATGTACATACTATTGCCCTCTGAGAAGACAGTCTTGAAGGTTTATCTGAAAGAGAATGTAGAGAATGGCCTAATTCCAGAATCGGTTTCCTCTGAAGGAGCGTCTTTGTTTTTTTACCCCAAACATGAAATTACAGAATTACGGCCATGTATCGATTACAGAGTACTGAATCAAATGACCCGTAAGGACAAGTATCCGTTACCTTTGATTTCTGACATTTTAGAAGCTGTCAGTTTTCACAAAGTTAGACCTATGGGGTGCCAATCATCTTGTCAGGATCAAGAACAGTGATGAGTGAAAGACAGCTTTTTGAATGCCCTTCGGGCACTTTAATTACTGTGTAATGCCCTTCGGGCTTGCTAATGCTCCGTCTTTCAACAGTTCACAGTGCACTTGTTCTTGGACTTATTACACCATTCAATCATTGTCTACTTAGACAATATATTGATCTACTCCAAGACTCCTGAAGAACACAATATCGAAGAAGTGTTACGCTCTAATCATCTAAGAGCTAAACCAGAGAAGTGTATATTCAATGCCACCTCTGTGCCATACTTAGGCTACTTCTTGTCACCAAAAGGCATAGCCATGGACCCCAGGAATGTGAAATAAGTTTTGGACTTGCAAGCTCTTTCCAAACTGAAGGAAGTCCAACAGTTACTCGGCTTAGCAGACTTTCATCATAAATGTATCCCAGCCATTTCCAAAATAGTATTTCCCTTAACATACCTATTGAAGAAGTGGCATCGCTTTAGCTGGGACAAGTCAGCCGAAGAAGCCTTGGCTATTCTGAAAGAATGTTTCGCAAAGGTTCCCATTCTAGTACAACCTGATACGGGAAAGCCATTCATACTAGAGTTGGACACATCCGATAATACAGTCAAAGTAGTTTTTAAACAGCTACAGGACGATCTTGTGGAGCATACTGTTTCTTTCTTCTCAAAAACCCTCACAGATTCCAAAAGGAACTACTCTCTTCTTGGAAAAGAGCTGCTAGCCAGAAGGTTAGCCTGTACTGAATGGTGACATCTATTGTTGGGAGCACCAGAAATCATTGAAATCAAAACAGATCATCAGAATTTACAAATATTACAGTCATTTGACTTCGAAACAGCAGACAGGTCCGATGGGCCAATTTATGCTCCCAATATTGACCTACCTTCCTGTGTCAAAATATCTGGTGGTTGATATGTTGTCACAGTGGGGCCAAGAACACAACAAGGCAATTTACTAAGGGGAAAAGATGCTCCCTTCCTCCACGTTTATCATGACTATTGGTTCTACCTTACAACAAATCCAGTCAGAACTACATAATAGCCCACCAACCCATGTTTATTGTGACAAATTGACTCTCAAGTACAAGGATGGATTGCTGTTCAAGGATTTCCAGATTTGTATTCCCATAATAACACTCTGCTCATGGCTTCTGTCTTTGTTCCATGACTCAACCATCGTGGACATCAAGGAGTGGCTACTACATATGAAGTCTTGACACAACGGTTTTGGTGGCCAGGTATCTACAAGGATGTTAAATAACATGTCATCACTTGTTCTCTCTGTGCTCAAGCGAAGAGTCCCAGACAACCCGTGGGGAAATTTTTACACCCTTAGGTACCCTCTAAACCATGGTAAATAATACCCATAGATTTCATTGCTGATCTTCCGCTATGTGAAGGTAAAACAGTCATCATGGTAACCATGGATACATTTACTAAGATGGCTCATTTTACACCCCTGGAAAAACTCCATTCGGGTTATCAGATGAATAACATCTTCAGTGAGATATTTCACCTACACGGCTTACCTGAATAAGTGATTTCAGACAGAGGGACGCAGTACACCTATACATTCTGGTCTGAACTCTGTCAGAAGTTGGGGAAACGTAAGAACTTGTGTTCTAGATACCATCCACAGTCTAATGGTTGGACTGAATGCTCAAACAATATTTCAGATGTGTTGTTACTGCAATGCAAGACAACTGGGTTTCTCTATTGCCCACCTCTGAGTTATCCAACAACAACTCCTTTCACTCGGCAATCGGTATGAGCCCCTTCTTCTGTGTCATTTGTTTTCACCCTACCTGGGTTCCCATCAACCTGCCCTCTGGCTCCCAAGTACCATCCTTAGACTATCTTGCCAATCATCAAAAGGTACATCAACAGGCTATGAACAACCTTCACAAGGCTATAGAGGATACCAAGATGTATGTGCAAAAAGGACATACCATACACAAAAGGAGATTAAGTATGGTTATATACACGTCATCTACCTTCCCATTTAAAACCAGGAAAATGCTTGCCCAAATACTTGTCCTTTTTCCATCTATTAATCCTGTAGCCTTCCGTTTATATCTGCCTCCCTCCTGAAAACGGATCCACACAATTTTTCAAACTTCATTACTGAAGCCTTCTGAACCATCTTCACAGCTTCATGCAAGTGCTAAGATTACTCCTCCTGTTCTATGAGACCAGCAGCTGGAATACAAAGTGCAACAGATTTGTGATTCCAGATTCTATTGTGGAGGTCTCCAATACTTCATTGACTGGAAAGGGTATTCCTGTTGTGAGAGGACTTTGCAAGATGCCTCACATGTCCAAGCCCCTGTTCTGGTTTCACAATTTCATCTTCGCCACCCTTGGGAGCCTGGTCCTTCGCCGGCTAGATGGGGCCATGATGTCAGAATACATCCTTGGCTATTGGTGTGGTGGCGTTGGCAGAGGAAAGTGCCCTTTTCAAAATGGCAGACGCACTGTTCTGCCTTGACCTCCCCAAGATGGCTCCCATTACAGAGCGTCATGGGGAACGTAATGCGGCTCGCCAAGGGCGTTTCAGAAGCCACAGCAGATACCAGATGCTGCTGAACAGGTAAACCTTGCGTTGCAACTCTCCTTCCTCCATTGCATGATGCTCCTTTACCTTCCCGCCCTACTTGCTGTTCCTTACCTGTCTCCAGCCCTGGCATTCTGCTCCTCCTTTTGACCTTTCCTTAGTTTCGTTTCAGCTCCTATTGCCTCTTCCCTGTGGTACTGGATCGTCCTTGCTGTTTCAACTTGCCCTGCGTGTGCTCCGCAGTGCTGCACATTCTAGTCCTGCTCAACCTCACTGCATTGATTTGCCTTGCCGGAGTACCACTCTACCATTCAGAGTGCTTTGCCCTGGACTTGGATCTCTCCCTAGGTCCAGCATCTCTCTTCCCCTGTTCATCCAGGGGTCTAGGTGGCTGCCTGAACAGACCCAGATGCCGACTCAGGTAAGGGGAGCAACTGACAGCCTCGCGCATAGGCTCCCACGGAAGATCAGGTGTGGATAGCCAACCGGCCGGGCAGCACCGGCTCGCAGTCACCAGGGAGTGTGTCCCTGGTGCCACGGGCATGTCCATCATGTGCAACGGCGCATGCGCAATGAGCCAGCGCCACATCTACAAGCTTGTACTCTATGGCAAGTGTCCTGCGCTTCCATAGCAATGATAGCACCTGAGGATCCAACCTTGTATCCGTGGCACAAGGAGTATTTAAACCCAGTGCGGGAGGAGACAGAAGTGTCATAATGCGTTCTGTACCCCTGACTGCTGTTCCCTGGCCTGGTCTAGTCTGCCTCTCTCCTTGTTCCTCCTTCCAAGTTCCTTTGCTCTGGCACTGACCTAGTCCCTCTATCTGGTTCTCCTCTCTTCTGCTCCCTGCTGTGTTCTGCCTGTTCCCTGCAGCGCTTGTCAGCCTCCCATTCTCAGTGGGCATATTAGGGTTCTCTGGTGCCCTCTTTTCACAGCTCTGTGATTCTAACCTTCTATCCTGCCCCTAGACCCACCACCGCTGCTCCAGCAACAACAGCAGCAGTCCGCGTCTCTGTTTCAGTACCCACCACTGTTCCTGCACTATGTCAATTCTGGGGAGCTGGTCCATGATGTAGGGAGTCGGTCCCTGAGTTTCCTTCACTGGTGTTGGTGCCATGCCATGACTTACCATACGGACCCCCCCCCCCCCCCACTCAAGGAGGCTACAGTCTGGTTCTCAGCATTCTGACCAATCATGGATAAAAGGTACTAAACATTGTGGAGATACAGTTCTTGACAGTAGTTCTAGACTGTGATGAGGAAAATGCAGATGAGGGCAGTGGGGACGGTGAGGAGGAAGAGTGAAGTGGGGTAGTGGACGACTGGGACAAGGCAGAGTGAGGCAGCAGTAGTGAGGGGACTGTGATGACGAAGACTGAGATGGAGATAGTGGGTGTCTGTGATGAGGAAGGGTGAGGTGTGGTTGCTTGGGGCCTGTGACAAGGAGGTGTGTGTAGGGGTAGTGGGAGACTGTGGGTAGTAGGAGACTGTGACGAGGAAGAGTGCTGTGTGTGTCGTATGGTGCTGTGAAGTGGAGATCTGTGATGAGGAATAGTGAGGTGAGTAGAGTGAACTTGGACGAGGAAGAATGAGTGGGGGGATTGTGATGAGGAAGAGTAAGGTTGGGGTCATGGGGGCCTGTGATGAGGAACGGTGAGGGGAGTGGTGGACTGAGAAAATTAAGAGTGAGGTAGGGTAGTGGGAGACTGCAACGAGGAAGAGTGAGGTGGGTTAGTGCCAGTCTATGGCAAGGGAAGGTGAGGTTGGAATAGTGGGGGACTGTGACAAGGAAAAGTGAGGTGAGGGTAGAGGGGATGTGTAATGAGGAAAAATGAGATGTGGATAGTGGGAGTCTGTGATAGGGAAGAGTGAGGTGGGGTAGTGGGCGACTGTGACAAAGAAGAGTGAGGTGGGGTAGTTGGAGACTGTGATGAGGAAGAATGAGTCAGGGTAGTCGGGGACCATGAAGAGGAAGAGTGATATAGGGATAAAGATAGGATTACTTTTGTGTACTGGGATGAGGAACAGAAATGTGGGGGGTTAAGGTAAGATTATCATTGCATACTGAGATGAGGAAGAGACATGTGGGGATAAAGGTAAAATTACTATTTGGTACTGGGACGAGGTAGAGGGATGTGGGGATAAAGGTAAGATTACTATTGGGTACTGGGCAGAGGAAGAGTGATGTGGGGTAAATGTGAGATTACTATTGGGTACTGGGATGCGGAAGAGGGATGTCAGGGTAAAGGTAAGATTACTCTAGAGTACTCGTATGAGAAAGAGGGATGTGTGGGTGAAGGTAGGATTACTAATTAGGTACCTTGACGAGGAAGAGGGATATAGGGTTGAGGGTAGGATTACTAATTGGTAATGTGATGAGGAAGAATGAGGTGCAGTAATGTAGAGATCTCCACTGCTGCTGTCAAGGGAAGATCTGAATCTTCAATATTAAATCACGTGACACGCGTATCTCATCAAAAGACAGTCTATTGTAAACATACATCGGCACCACTCACTCTTCACTTATGTTCATTGCATATAATTAAACAAATAAATGCTTTCTAAAGAAATGCACACTAATAGTCCCCTAATACCTCCCCTCCCACACTTTTTGATTAATTTAGGAAGTAATCCCTGTATTTTATTTCTGTATTAAAAAACATGGATTGCTTCTTAAATGAACTTAAAATACTCCTCTTCCCCTAACTAGCAATCACTGTGATTGCCACCCACATCTCAATATATTGTAGTTTGACATATTTACTCTTCTTTTTTTGCCACTCAAGATTCATATCTAAATCTCAGCAAAATGCTTGGAACCCCTCACTGGACACTTTCCCCTAGTTCCAAACCTTCACAAATCCTCCTTTCTTACCCTGTCCTTGTGCCCCCTAGCCTCAAAACTACCCAACTTACACCCTTATATCATTTAAGACAGTTTCCAAAACAAATCAATCCATTGAATCTCACACTACGTAATGGTGGATTTTTAGACAGGAAAAGCCTTGGCACCAGCAATGCATCATGGGAAGTGTGACTAACATTTTGGGTACATCGGCACCCGCCTCTATTCCAAATTTTAATAAAACTACTGGGTCAATTTATGCCAAACCCACAAAGGATTTCCTTCGAGCGCTTTGACCCAACTTGTTTGTTATTTGGCAAAAGTCTGCTCAGCATTTTCTGCAATGCGTCTGAGGAAAACGTGACATTTTCCCTAAAGGAAAGTGAAATCACACCCTTTTTCAAACACTTTACGTCTTTTGGACTGTAGCGTGCATTTGCATGAAATTGTTCAATTTCTGGGGAACTGGGCCTCTAATAACTTTTGTAATCCTTTGTGCAGGTCTGTCCTACGGCTCAAAAGATATTAGGCATATCATTTTCACTTTTCATGTGGATGATAGTTGTCACCTTAACTATAGTCATCCGTAGGACTCTGAGTACTGAGGCCAAAGCTGCTTACTACTCCACCACCATTGCAGCAGCCTCCAACAGGAGCAAATCCATCTTTGAAGTAATAAAGCATTGCACCAAACCCTCACCCGATCCCGTGGTACCAGCAACTCAGGAAAAACTGCGACAGAATCAACACATATTTTATTGAAAAAATAGACAAAATCCGAGAGACCATGTAATCAACCTCTCACAGCATTAGCATTCCCTACATGTCGGCACCACACTGCCCCTCTGGACCGAATTCTCTCCTCTCTTTCCCCCAGATCTCCTAAAATGATTGCCTCCTATAATCTCTCAAAACCTGTCTCTTTCAACAACACCTGACCAAGGACTAATTCCAATAGAAGCACATATCTTTGCACAGACCTCACAGTACTGTGCTACTGTTAAAAGATGCTAGCCCAAATGCAGGCTACCCACACTCTCCGCAGCGCTCCACTGCTCTAGAGCTAGGTCCCCAATGCTGGCTACACACACACTGTACAGCGCTCCGCTGCTCTAGAGCTAGATCCTCAATGCTGGCCCACAATATGTACAGCGCTCCGCTGCTCTAGAGCTAGGTCCCCAATGCTGGCTACCCACACTATGCACAGCGCTCCGCTGCGCTAGAGCCAGGTCCGTGCTTTAAACAATAAAATATGTTCTCCGATTTTTCTGTGTCCAGAGTTCATGTGTCTGTTACCCTGCCTTTCTGTTCCCTTGTCTTTCTCTTTGTGCCCATATGTTTTTCTGACTATCTTTCTATGTCTCTGCACCCCTGTATTTATTTCCTTCTGTCTTCCTGAGTATCTGTTCCACTACATTTGTGTATCGCTGGTCTCCCCCTGTTTTTCCATGCCTCTGTGCTCAATTTCTGTAGATATAGCCCTGTGTTTCTATGTCCCTGTCTTGCTTTACCTGTCTTCATGTGTTTATGCTCCTATGTCTTTCTGCACCTTTGTATTTGTGTGTATGCAGTGCTGTCTTCATATGCCCCTGTATTTGCCCCACTTAGAAAATCGAATTTAGGCATTGTATTTTGTTGAACTGCTACCTATTCTGCCCTGCCTCTGCCGCCTAGCCTAGCCACCAGACTCCGCAATCGCAGAAATCGATCACTTCCTATGTATTTACTCTGCTCACCCACACCCATCACGACTAGAAACACCAGATTAGGCACCCGCACTGCACCACTACCCCATACTAAGATGAGCATAGGCACTGCCCCTCTCCCCTCTCCCCCCACCACCCAACATGCCTCTACACTACTTCACACTAAGCTCCTCACTACCACACACCGCAACAATCACACCTCACCCCATACTAGTACAAACAAAAACATCAAAGGCACACAACACCCACCTCTTAAATGTGCACTACTGAACGCACGCTCCCTACCTGCACATGCCCTCGAGATAAATGATCTACTATCCACACTTAATCTGGACTTACTTTGCATCACGGAATCCTGGCTCAATGATGCCTCCTGCCCAGCCATCACACTAGCCCTACCCACAGGCTACACCATCCGAAGGCAAGATAGATGTGATAAGACTGGAGGGGGAGTCACCCTTATCCACAAAGACTCACTATCCATCAGATTAGCAGACCATAGTACATGGGGTGGTAATGCTGATATCCTATCAGCCAAGCTTAAGCTCTCCCCCAACAATCTAATCAACATCCACATCCTATACAGACCTCCCGGACTCCCAGCTGACTTCCAAGAGCACCTCTCCCATCGACTCAGCAACAACATTAAAAAGTCCTCCAAAATCCTTCTATTAGGAGACTTAAATTTAGGATTCAATGATCCTAGGGATAAATCTGCCGCAACCCTAGCTAAAGAACTCGCAGACTTAGTTTTCTCCCAAAGAGTCCTCACCCCTACTCACTCCAAAGGCCGCACCCTTGACTGGGTCATGGATCACAACTGTGCATCCAACATTACCTCAAACACCGCCCTTACTTGGACGGACCACACATGCATCGAATTCCTCATCCCCACCAACCCTAAACCTAAGACTCTCACCCACGCACCACCTGCCACAATAAGAAGTTCTAAAAAACTCAACGCAGACAACTTGCTTCCCCACCTTAAAAGCCTCTGCCTAGCACCACCTTTCTCTCAGGACCCAAATATACTATCCGCTATCTTTAATGATACTCTCACCAATGCCATAAACTCTACAGCCCCACTTGAAAGCAAGAAGGAAAAAAAATCATTTCAGTGCAACTCTTGGTTGTCGGAAGAACTCCAAACACTCTGAGCTCAAAAGCGCCAGTTGCTTAAAAAGTGGCAAACGGATCCGAGTGATCTAAATAAGAGCTCTTCAAACAAATAGCCCTCCAATATAAAAAAAGCCATTTTAGCAGCAAAATCCAACTCCTTCAATGATAGGATCTCAAAGGCCAACTCCCAAGCTAAAGAACTATTCGCAATCTTTAATGAATTAGTCACTCCTCCGGCTACCGCTGACGAGATAACTAAAGACAAAGTCTGGTGTGACAGCATTCAGTCTGCCATGCTCAACAAAATAAAACTCCTCCAGAACAAAATCCAAAACCACTGCAAAGCCCTCCCAAACCGAAAAAGCAACCACCCTACACAAGACAAGCGTAGTAATCTCAATCACGCTCTATTCTCCTTCAGAAACGTCACTGAACCAGAGGTCCTTAATCTCATCAAAAACCTCAAACCATCCCCCTGCAAAGCAGACGTTTGCCCTCCCAAAATCATCAAGGAATGCGCCAATGACCTAGCACCCCTGATTACTGCCCTCATTAACGCAATCTCAAGGAAGCCTGGGTGCGGCCACTTCTAAAAAAGGCCACACTTGACCCAGCGCAACCCAACAACTACAGACCGATAACGACAGTCCCGTTCCTCCTAAAAATCCTGGACAAAGAAGCTCACATCCAGATCCAATCATACATAGAAGCTAACTCCATACTAGGCAAAAGACAATCTGGCTTCCGTGTCGGGCATGGAACAGAATCCCCCTTATTAGACCTAAAAAATCAAATCTCACAGATCATGGACAAAGGCAAACCTGCCTTGCTCCTCCTCCTCGATCTATCAGCTGCTTTTGACTTGGTAGATCACCAAACCCTCACCACCCACCTCACCCATGCAGCCCATTTCTCTTATCAAGCAGCATCCTCGATCACTTCCTTCCTTGACGGAAGAGCCATGAAGGTCTACTCCGACACAGCTAACGCAGATCCTACCACTATAAACTGCGGTGTCCCCCAAGGATCTTGTACAGCCCCGACCCTCAATAACCTCTTCACAAAACCCCTCTTCGACCTACTTGACTCTATGGGTGTTGCATATACAAACTATGCAGACGACACTCAAGTACTTTGACCCCTATCTGGACTCTATCACCAAGACGCCACAGCCCTTCACAACATCTATGCCACTATCCAAGCTTGGATGGCAATCAATGGCCTCGGTCTTAATGGGGAGAAGACCCAAATTCTCATTCTGGGCCAGACAAACACATTATCGAAACTAAGCCCCCAATACAACAACTTCAACATAGACAACTCAACCATCTCCATATCATCCTCTGTCAAGACTCTAGGTGTTCACATTGATGCAAATCTATCGATGAACAAACAAGTCAGCGCCATAGCCTCTGCATCAGCGTTCAGCACCAACCTCATCAATGCCATTAAACCCTACTTATCCACCCCCAACCGCTTGGCCATAGCTAGAGCAACTATAGGAGCCAAACTCGATTATTGCAACGCCCTTCTAGCTGGCACCTCCGCCAAAAACATTCACAGACTGCAAACCACACAAAACAATGCCCTCAGAGCCGCCATGAGCATCCCTAGAAGAGACCATATATCCCACGCCAGACGTGAAGCACGGTGGCTCCAGGTCAAAGACCGTATTACTCTGAAAATCCTCACCATCACTCACAGGTGCATCAATAAAACCGCTCAAGCATACCTATCTGAAGCAATATCAAGGACCACATCCACTCGCCCCAACAGAGCTCAGTACACCAACCAGCTACACATACCACGCATAAAGAGAGCCACAGCGGGAGGTCTAGGCTTCTCCTATATTGCACCGAAACTCTGGAACTCACTCCCTGCCACCCTTAGAGCTGAAACTTCCATCTCTGTCTTCCGCAACAACCTCAAGGCCACTCTCCTCAACTAGCAAGTGGAGGACTGCCTCCTCCACTTCTGCCATATATATTGTAATATAACACAAATGTAATATAACTATATTGTAACCTGTATATTTACTGCTAATGACTATGTAACTATATTGCAACCTGTATATATATTGCTAATGACCATGTAACTAAGTAACTAAGCTTTGTACTGTAACAAGTGCCACAATGTCCTCGGGCTGTTGTGCGCTATATAAATACAAATAAAAAAAAAACAAAAAAAAAAACATCCTTCTGTCTGTCTTTGTGTGTGCCGGTCTTAATGTATCTATGTACCACTATCTTTCTGAGCCCTGATCTTTCGATGACCATACACTTAATGTCTATATTTACCCTCTTTTGGGTGGTGTGATTTGATATGGCATTTATAATGTGCCTGTACACAAGTGTTTCTAGGCGCGACAAGACAAGGAGGGGGAACAAAAGGGAGGACAAAACAACGATCTGACTAGGCCTTGTGTCATTCAGATCGTGCAAGAGCAGGGAAGGGGGAGGGGAGAAGTGCTAAGGGTAAGGGGAGGATGGGGAAGCGCAGGACAAAGGAGAAAAAACAAGGGTGCAGCCAACAGGTGGCAAGTGCGAGTACTCATAAGTGCAGCCAACGGGTGCCAAATAAGTGCTAGAGAGGGGACTGTAGGGTTACAGATACAGACCACAAGTGCAGGGGAGCCAAGAGGCAGTGCAGGATTGAAGCTCGACAGACACGTACCTGGGCCCACATTCAGAGGGTGACCAGGTGACCAGTGCATGAAACAGGCAGGTGTTCAGCAAGGGAGAGGAAGAGGGAAGACATGAGAGAGGAGAGATGTGTCCTATCCTTGCTCACTGTTCTTAGAGAGGCAACAGTTTCACCTCACTGATGATGCCCAACAAGGCTGAAACACGTGTATGGGGTTACTGATGGTACTCTTGTTCAGGGGAGAATTGCCTAGCATTTCGGCGCTGGACTGCCCCTGGGCAGGACAAAGGCTGATATGCGGGGAAATTTCTTCTCTGTGAAAAGGACAGTGAGCTAAAGACTTGGTAGAGTCTCTCCCAGGGGTTATTCACCCAAGAACAGGTCATTGGGCTGTGTTCGTGCTGGTAGAGAGATTCCCTGACCCCCCTTTGTTTGCATACATTAACTTTGGGTTTCACCCTAAGTTAACAGGGCAATCCAGGCGTGGACCCCTTGCACACTGTTCTTAGAGAGGCAACAGTTTCACCTCACTGATGATGCCCAACAAGGCTGAAACACGTGTATGGGGTTACTGATGGTACTCTTGTTCAGGGGAGAATTGCCTAGCATTTCGGCGCTGGACTGCCCCTGGGCAGGACAAAGGCTGATATGCGGGAAATTTCTTCTCTGTGAAAAGGACAGTGAGCTAAAGACTTGGTAGAGTCTCTCCCAGGGGTTATTCACCCAAGAACAGGTCATTGGGCTGTGTTCGTGCTGGTAGAGAGATTCCCAGACCCCCCTTTGTTTGCATACATTAACTTTGGGTTTCACCCTAAGTTAACAGGGCAATACAGACGTGGACCCCTTGCTCACTGTTCTTAGAGAGGCAACAGTTTCACCTCACTGATGATGCCCAACAAGGCTGAAACACGTGTATGGGGTTCCTGATGGTACTCTTGTTCAGGGGAGAATTGCCTAGCATTTCGGCGCTGGACTGCCCCTGGGCAGGACAAAGGCTGATATGCGGGGAAATTACTTCTCTGTGAAAAGGACAGTGAGCTAAAGACTTGGTAGAGTCTCTCCCAGGGGTTATTCACCCAGGAACAGGTCATTGGGCTGTGTTCGTGCTGGTAGAGAGATTCCCAGACCCCCCTTTGTTTGCATACATTAACTTTGGGTTTCACCCTAAGTTAACAGGGCAATCCAGGCGTGGACCCCTTGCTCACTGTTCTTACAGAGGCAACAGTTTCACCTCACTGATGATGCCCAACAAGGCTGAAACACGTGTATGGGGTTACTGATGGTACTCTTGTTCAGGGGAGAATTGCCTAGCATTTCGGCGCTGGACTGCCCCTGGGCAGGACAAAGGCTGATATGCGGGAAATTTCTTCTCTGTGAAAAGGACAGTGAGCTAAAGACTTGGTAGAGTCTCTCCCAGGGGTTATTCACCCAAGAACAGGTCATTGGGCTGTGTTCGTGCTGGTAGAGAGATTCCCAGACCCCCCTTTGTTTGCATACATTAACTTTGGGTTTCACCCTAAATTAACAGGGCAATACAGACGTGGACCCCTTGCTCACTGTTCTTAGAGAGGCAACAGTTTCACCTCACTGATGATGCCCAACAAGGCTGAAACACGTGTATGGGGTTCCTGATGGTACTCTTGTTCAGGGGAGAATTGCCTAGCATTTCGGCGCTGGACTGCCCCTGGGCAGGACAAAGGCTGATATGCGGGAAATTTCTTCTCTGTGAAAAGGACAGTGAGCTAAAGACTTGGTAGAGTCTCTCCCAGGGGTTATTCACCCAAGAACAGGTCATTGGGCTGTGTTCGTGCTGGTAGAGAGATTCCCAGACCCCCCTTTGTTTGCATACATTAACTTTGGGTTTCACCCTAAGTTAACAGGGCAATCCAGACGTGGACCCCTTGCTCACTGTTCTTAGAGAGGCAACAGTTTCACCTCACTGATGATGCCCAACAAGGCTGAAACACGTGTATGGGGTTACTGATGGTACTCTTGTTCAGGGGAGAATTGCCTAGCATTTCGGCGCTGGACTGCCCCTGGGCAGGACAAAGGCTGATATGCAGGGAAATTTCTTCTCTGTGAAAGGACAGTGAGCTAAAGACTTGGTAGAGTCTCTCCCAGGGGTTATTCACCCAGGAACAGGTCATTGGGCTGTGTTCGTGCTGGTAGAGAGATTCCCAGACCCCCCTTTGTTTGCATACATTAACTTTGGGTTTCACCCTAAATTAACAGGGCAATCCAGACGTGGACCCCTTGCTCACTGTTCTTAGAGAGGCAACAGTTTCACCTCACTGATGATGCCCAACAAGGCTGAAACACGTGTATGGGGTTACTGATGGTACTCTTGTTCAGGGGAGAATTGCCTAGCATTTCGGCGCTGGACTGCCCCTGGGCAGGACAAAGGCTGATATGCAGGGAAATTTCTTCTCTGTGAAAAGGACAGTGAGCTAAAGACTTGGTAGAGTCTCTCCCAGGGGTTATTCACCCAAGAACAGGTCATTGGGCTGTGTTCGTGCTGGTAGAGAGATTCCCAGACCCCCCTTTGTTTGCGTCCTATCTTACTGTGTCTGGTGCCCTGCATTTCTGTTCCCCTGTCTTCCGCTATGTCCCCATGTAGTTCCCAGACTCAAGCTTTCTAAATCTATGTCCCTCTGTGTTTGTTAGTCTCTGTCTACTGAGTATGTGTTCCACTGCCTTTGTGTATTTTGGGTCCCAGAGTATTTCTGTGACTCGGTCTCTATATTACTATGTCCCTTTCTTTCTTTGTCCCTGTCTTTCCGTACACCAGTCTTTATGTGTGTGTGCTATGTCTTTCGGCACCTCTCTCTGTCTGTATAGACCACTGCCTTCCTAACCTTGTTTATGTACCCATATCTTTCCATGCACCTGCCTTTCTGTGCCTGGGTCCCCCAGCCTTACTGTGCTGTTATCCTTTTGTGTGAAGTGGTGGGATAAGTCAGCATTAACCAACTAGAACTAAGCCTTGGTGGGCTCTTGAAGATCCAAGTAGGCCTGGGCTGGACAGAAATACACCTGGGAGGGAATTGCATTGCATCACGAGGAAGAGGTCAACTTCTAGTGGGTATGAGTGACAATTATTGAAAATTGTGAGGGTACCTGGGCAGAGCAGAAGTGATTTGGTCTAAATCATTCTCCGCTTTCAGTGGTGGGGTGTGATGTGCCGGGGGGCATTCAAGAAAAAATGTGAAATACCTCAGATGGCAATAGCAAAATGCAAGAAATCAGAAGATGTGTGCCCCCAGAGGATGACCCCAGCAGAAATATTTGTGCAGTGTCAGGAATCTTAGGCTAGGTGGGAGAATCACAGGACGATGATCCGAGGTTGAATGTGATGATGTTGGTCTTGGTGGGATTAGACTTTAGATGGTTTCTGTTCATCCGGTTCAAACCCTCAGTCATATGTATAATGAATGCAAGGAATCTTAGGCCAGTGGCCAGGGGCGGGGGTGGGGGGTTAATCCCGGGACAATGATCCGAGGTTAAATGTGATCATGTTAGTCTTGGTGGCATTAGATTTTAGATGGTTTCTATTCATCCCGTTCACAACCTCAATCCTGAAGATCAAAGAGTTTGATGCTTTTTCATCCAGACCACCCCAAGTTTAAGCAGGATCTGTGTACTGACCAAATACAAAAAGAAGGGCAGACCAAAGTAGTACGCTAGCCCTGCACGTGGTAGAGATATAGACAGAAAAACACAATGGGCAGGGGATGGACCCTGTTAATATACCACTGACAGAGATAAATCAGACAGAAAGGATGTTGCCTGTGCTAATGCCTTGTCTTGTAGACGGCACAGGGGGACGGCATCACTGATGGTGTCAAACACCACCAGCAGATGTAATAAAATTAGAACCACAATGGAGTCCGCATCCACCAAGCTCTCAATATCACCGGCAATTCAGTCCTCCTGCTTGCATGCTATTGGAGAAGGATGTCGGGATGGGATATAGATCCCTCTCAGACAGGTGGTGGAGACTCTTTTTGGGAAGAACCCCATGTCCATCATATCCAAAAGAGGTGTGTTGGTAAAAAAGAGAGGCCCTATTATTTTCCCCTCCCCACGTGCAAAGTTTCATGGTAGCAGGATCTCTGTGCACAACTCCATGCCTGTGAGCCAAAATTTTGAACATGTGTTTTCTTCTCCTTGCAGGATGACCCTGGTAATGTAGAGGAACGCCCATTGAGAAGGGAGAGGTGATACCTTTGGAGACCAATTGGCACCACCAGTGAAGCCCAATCCCAGTTCAGAGAGCCTGTGTACCCAGAGGTCCCGATGTAACACAATTGAACGAGCCTAAAAGAGAGGGCCTGCTTGGAATCTCGGCTGGGACTGCAGATGTATACCAGAAGTCAGAAAAGGACAGAGGCAATAACCGCAGAATCCTGATGCCCAGGAACTGACAGTTGACTGGATGGGTTTGCAAAGAGAACCAGAAGCCAAAAGGTCCTTGCCAGAAGAAGCACAAGATGGTAGAAGGGACTTGGGTCTTACAGAAAAGATTCACACACAGAAAAATAGGAAGGAGGAGGTAGGAGCACCTTACCAGTTTGGAAGATTGCTCGGACGAGGAAGAAGGTCCCCCTCCGGAATAAATAAGACAGCAGTAGATTAACTTTATCTAGCAGTCGCCTAGAACACCTGGACTATCTACCAGAGGGACATGAAACTGAAATAGGAGACGGGTTAGGTCCGATTGAGTAGGAAAGGGGCCCAGTCATTAATCAGTAACCTGTCTCTGGAAATGCAGTATAGTATTCAACCAGTGAAGAAGTAGATATTGCCAAATAAGGGTAAAGGAAGGCAGGCCCAGGGGTGTTCTCTGCACCAGCAGCTATACGTCCAAGGAGGT